>NC_064820.1:38017500-38642500 GCF_024166365.1 Elephas maximus indicus | reverse complement strand
TATGGGTCTATTTAGTTGTTCTACTTCTGATTGTGTTAGTTTAGGTAGGTAGTGTTTTTCCAGGAATTCATCCATTTCTTCTAGGTTTGCAAATTTGTTAGAGTACAATTTTTCATAATAATCTGATATGATTCTTTTAATTTCAGTTGGGTCTGTTGTGATGTGGTCCTTCTCGTTTCTTATTCGGGTTATTTGTTTCCTTTCCTGTATTTCTTTAGTCAGTCTAGCCAATGGTTTATCAATTTTGTTAATTTTTTCAAAGAATCAGCTTTTGGCTTTGTTAATTCTTTCAATTGTTTTTCTGTTCTCTAATTCATTTAGTTCAGCTCTAATTTTTATTATTTGTTTTCTTCTGGTGCCTGATGGATTCTTTTGTTGCTCAGTTTCTATTTGTTCAAGTTGGAGGGACAGTTCTCTGATTTTGGCTCTTTCTTCTTTTTGTATGTGTGCATTTATCGATATAAATTGGCCTCTGAGCACTGCTTTTGCTGTGTCCCAGAGGTTTTGATAGGAAGTATTTTCATTCTCGTTGCTTTCTATGAATTTCCTTATTCCCTCCTTAATGTCTTCTATAACCCAGTCTTTTTTCAGGAGGGTATTGTTCATTTTCCAAGTATTTGATTTCTTTTCCCTAGTTTTTCTGTTATTGATTTCTAGTTTCATTGCCTTGTGGTCTGAGAAGATGCTTTGTAATATTTCGATGTTTTGGACTCTGCAAAGGTTTGTTTTATGACCTAATATGTGGTCTATTCTAGAGAATGTTCCATGTGCGCTAGAAAAAAAAGTATACTTTGTAGCAGTTGGGTGGAGAGTTCTGTAGAAGTCAATGAGGTCAAGTTGGTTGATTGTTGTAATTAGGTCTTCGTGTCTCTATTGAGCTTCTTACTGGATGTCCTGTCCTTCTCCGGAAGTGGTGTGTTGAAGTCTCCTACTATAATTGTGGAGGTGTCTATCTCACTTTTTAGTTCTGTTAAAATTTGATTCATGTATCTTGCAGCCCTGTCATTGGGTGCATAAATATTTAATATGGTTATATCTTCCTGATCAATTGTCCCTTTTATCATTATGTAGTGTCCTTCTTTATCCTTTGTGGTGGATTTAAGTTTAAAGTCTATTTTGTCAGAAATTAATATTGCTACTCGTCTTCTTTTTTGCTTATTGTTTGCTTGATATATTTTTTCCATCCTTTGAGTTTTAGTTTGTTTGTGTCTCTTGTAGGCAGCATATAGACAGATCGTGTTTCTTTATCCAGTCCGAGACTCTCTGTCTCTTTGTTGGTGCATTTAGTCCATTTACATTCAGCGTAATTATAGATAAGTGTTTAGTGTTGTCATTTTGATACCTTTTTATGCATGTTGTTGACAATTTCATTTTTCCACTTACTTTTTTGTGCTGAGACGTTTTTCTTTGTAAATTGTGAGATCCTCATTTTCATAGTATTTGACTTTATGTTTGTTGAGTCATTACGTTTTTCTTGGCTTTTATTTTGAGTTATGGAGTTGTTATACCTCTTTGTGGTTACCTTAATATTTACCCCTATTTTTCTAAGTAAAAACCTAAACTTGTATTGTCCTATATCGCCTTGTATCCCTCTCCATATGGCAGTTCTATGTCACCTGTATTTAGTCCCTTTTTTTGATTATTGTAATCTTTTACATATTGACTTCAATGATTCCCTGTTTTGAGCATTTTTTTTTTTTAATTAATCTTAATTTGTTGTCATATATGCTTGGCTGGAGCTGGTTCTGTGTTTTTAGTCCAATTAGGGAAGGATTTTTGGTCCCTGGGTTTTTTGTGGTTGCTTCTCTCAGGCCGGAAGAATGGGTTAGGAAAAGACCAAAAAAAAAAAAAAAACGGAAAAGCAAAGCCCCAGAGCCGGAGCCGTTCTCCCTCTGGCTCAGGAAATTCCAATGTTAATGAAGCTGCCTGGGAAGGGGAGGGGAGGGTTCAGAAAAACAGGAGAGAGTAGCACCCCAGAATATAGCCGAAGTTGCTTATCTTGCTTGGGATGACTATTTCATCTGAGATTCCCAAGGGGCGTGTCGCCTATGTGTGCTGGCTGTGTGGAGATTGTCCCCGAGGGTCTGGCCGGCTGAAGCTGCGGCCACATTCTCCGCTGCCAGTCCAAAGCCCAGCGTCAAGGTTCCCCGGTTGGGACGCTGCACTCCCGGCTCCAAAATCAGTCGCTGCCTCCCGGGGACTTCTCCTCCCGCCAGCCGCATCGCTGCGCCGTCTCATGGACCTGCTGGGCCCCCTCCCGGGTTTAGTTCAGGGGAGTAGGGCTGCGACCCGTGTTTGCGCCGTGACCAGATGCCGTGTTCAGCTCCTCTGTGCCCAGTCCAAAGCCTGGCGCCAAGGTTCTCCGGCTGGGACGCTGCACTCCCGGCTCCAAAACCAGTCACTGCCTCCTGGCGACTTCTCCTCCCACCAGCAGCGTCGCTATGCCACCCACGCGGACTGGCTGGGGCCCCTCCCGGGGTCAGTTCAGGGGGGTAGACCTGCTCCCCGTGTTTGCGCCGTCACAAGATGTTGTGTTCAGCTCCCCTGGGCCCAGTCCTAAGCCCGGTGCCAAGGTTACCTGACTGGGACGCTGGCTCCAGGCTCGGAAAACAGTCGCTTCTTCCCCGTAGTTGTTCGTGCTCCGTCTCTGTCACTCAGGTCAACTCTTTAAATCTGTGTTTGTTGTTCAGGGTTCGTAGATTGTCATGTATGTGATCGATTCACTTGTTTTTCTGAGTCTTTGTTGCAAGAGGGATCCGAGGTAGCATCTACCTAGTCAGCCATCTTGGCCCACCCCCCGTCTACAAATAGTTTTTGAAAAAATATCTTTATTTAATTTTTGTTATGCAACTTGAAATGAGTTCAAATATTTAATTACAATGCTATAATAAACTAGGTTTTCATTGCTATATATACTAGGTTTTCTCAATGCTTATATTTATAAAAATGAAAAACAGGAGTTAAATTAATGCTGCAATCTATCTCATTAAAGTAATAATTACTATTCAGTGTACTAAAGGGAAAAATATTCATTTTATTAAAAGATACATGTCCAATAAAATTTTACTTTTTATGCTCAATATGGAGCCCTGATGGCTCAGTGGTTAAGCACTGGGCAGCTAATCGAAAGGCTGGCGGTTTACACACACCAGCCACTCCATGGAAGAAAGACATGGCAGTCTGCTTCTGGAAAGATTAACCCCCCCCCGAAAAAAGACCATTGCCATCGAGTCAATTCCAACTCACAGTGACCCTAGAGGAGCTGCTCCATAGGGTTTTCAAGAAGTAAGTGGTTGATTCAAACTGCCAATCTTTTGGTTAGCAACCAAACTCTTTACCACTGCACTACCGGGGCTCCCCGTAAAGATCACAGCCTTGGAAACCCTACAGAGCAATTCTTCTGTGTTCTATAGTGTCTCTATGAGATGGAATCGACTCTAAGGCAACAGGTTTATGTTCAATAATTATTGATTAAGATACGTAAAATGTTCATTTTGTTTGGAACTAATGTGCTAGTAATAATTTTAATGGATAACTGGCTCTAGAAGAATTACAAACACTAGAGAGTCATGAATACAAGAAATAAAAAAATACACACCATTTCAAATAAGACGTATATTTGTTGCAGAGAAGTATGATAGGGTGATCAGTAAAATAAAGCATCAAGATACATCAAGATACAAAATTTATTTGGATAAATTTTATCAGGGATGTTTGGATGACCAAAAAGCAACAATGTAAAGTGTATGATTGTTAAAGAAGTGCTGGTTTCATATCTCCAAATAGATGATACGTATTTTCAAATGGATTAGAATCAAATTATTGTGGTATTCAGATTTCATTGGACAAATTGATAAAGAGATGCAACAGCTTTGTTTTTAACTGTTATTATTTAAAATATACTGGAAATAACACCTTAGGCAACTATTTAAATTTATGGTAGAAAGTTTTAGAGGACAACTTAAAAAATGTATAAATAGCTACTTAACTTTTACAAAATCAATCTTTTGGTAAGCAAACCAAAAAGTTTGAAGACCTTTGTTATAGAGAACGTTCAAAATGCAGTCTGACTAAGGCTAGTGCCCTCCTTACCATAGAAAGAGTAGTTGAGGAGAAATGGGGAGCAGAGTAGAAGGGGAAATCAGTCTATCTGTAATATAGACAATGTACCATAGAGGGGCGCTGGAAAACTAAGGGACAGAGAAGCCCCCGGAGGACCTAGCCTATCGGAAGTGGCTCCTGGCAAGTGCAAGACAGACAAGATGGAGATCTGCGACAAGTAGGCTTAGGGCACAGGGACGGATTACTCAGTAAGCAAGGTAGGTATGCACAGGTTTACTTGTGTTTATTTACTAATCTGTACAAATTTCACGTGTTTTTCACCACATAAAAGATTTGGGCAACAGTTCTGTCAGGACAGTGGCTTCTAATGAGGCGGAGAGGAGCCATGATGATTTCATTTAGAAGATACTGAAAGGCGGTCCCTGACCACTCATGGTTCATCTTATGCAGAGCAGTCTGTATCTTATACATAGAGTGAGAGCATCTCAGAATTTCACACACTCCTTAGGAAAATGAATGAAGTGTTGATTGTGATGAAGCGATGGATTTGCAGATATAAGAGGCCCAGGTCTCTTGGAGGCTGTAATGATATCTGTGTAAAGTGAAAACTCACTTTCCAAAGCCAATCAATATTTAGGTACTTCAACTAACTATGTGAATAGAGTACTTTATTTCAGAGTTCCCTGGTCAGCTGGGAAACTGGGGTCTATCTCCCATGGAATTAGCAATCCAGGAGAATTCCTGCAAGATTTTACAGATGATGGCCCTGCAGAGACAATTTCCTAAATTCTGTGGCTCAGGTAAGGAGCCCCGGTGGTGTAATATTTAAGCACTGGGCTGCTAATGGAAAAGTTGGCAGTTTGAATCCACTCATCTGCTCTGCAGGAGAAAGGCCTGGCTTTCTGCGTCCTCAAAGATTACAGACAAGAAAACCCTGTGGGGCAGTTCTCTGTCACATGAGGTCTCTGTAAATCGGAATCAACTCCATGGCACCCAATAACAACATGATTCAGGTGTGTAGTTAGGATGCAGTTTGTTTATAGGGTTTGAAGCCAATTTAGCTAGTCACGTATAATACCTCCAAGACAAAAATAACTTTTTCAGATTATCCATCATTTCATCTTATCTGCCTCTGCCCCTTTTCAGTGCTTATACGATGATGTTTCGACTTAATAAGTACTCCAAATTTCCTAGCAGCTACTCTTGCATATAAAGGAAATTCTAGCATTTCAGTCTGGCATTCAGTGGCCGTCCTGATTTGCCATATTTCTTATTTTATTTTATTTCCCACCATTTCCCTATGTGGCTGTCTCACTGCTACCTGATTATGCCAGATGAAGATACAAAGAAAAGGCTGTAGGTGATCACTGTTGACTAGGGCAATCAAGGAAGGGTCCAGGGAGAGATGACATTTGAATAAGTCTTTGGTTCATTTAATTTTGAAGACATGGCCTTAGGGTGAAATACTGAGCTGTTTGGGAGGAACTGGGTGTGATCTAGCCTTCTAGGAAATTTACTCCAATAAAAAGACACTAGGAAGCTGGTTACTGCTTCCGTTGGCCTTTTCTTATTATATTCTGCACCAGTATCATAAAAATACCTACATTCTGTGCTTAGATGTCTTTCTACATACAGGTTGTAAAGTAGAAACTTGCTGAAATTTGATCCACTAGCAGGCAGAATTTTGTATAGGATAGTTTTTTCTACTGTCTTGTTCATGGTGGTTTATTATTATTATAATCACAGAATGATTCCATTCTTATATGTTTCACCTGCAGCACTTTTCTTACAGGTATTATCCAGGAGAATCTCTAGGCAAAATGGTGACTCAGGTCTTTATCATCAATCTAGGATTAAAAACAAAAGGTACCCCAAACCAGGAATCTGAACGCAGGTTCTAGATCTGGCCGTGCCACTGAGTAGCTGGATGCTTATATAAACAACGAAACTAATAACTTTCCCCAATTTCAGCTTCCCTCTCTCTGAATATGCATAGTAATATGTTTCCCACTTATTTGTAAGAGTGAAAACACCACCTTCTCCCCCAAAACCATTTCTGTCCAGTCAATTCCAACTTACACTGACACTATAGAATGGAGTAGAACTGCCCTGTAGGGTTTCCAAGGTAAATCTTTATGGAAGCAGACCACCACATCTTTCTCCCGAGGAGTGGCTGGTGGGTTGAAACCGCCGATCTTTCGGTTAGCAGCTGAGCACTTAACCTAGGCCACTAAAAGAAAAAAGGAAAGAACAACAACAACAAAAAACCATTGCTATTCAGTTGATTCCAACTCAAGTGACCCTATCAGGTAGAGTAGAACAGTCCCATAGGGTTTCCAAGGAGTGACTGGTAGCTTCAAACTGCTGACCTTTTGGTTAGTAGACTTAGCTATTAACCACTGTGCCACCAAGACTCTGACACTTGTGCCACCAGGGAGATTAAGTCAATTAATATAGGCAAAAAGATTTCAAAGGAATAAAAAACCCTGAAATGCAAAAGATCAAATTCCAGGCTTCCTGTTTTCTCTGATGATACAATTAGATATAATCTAAAAAATACAGCTATTCAAATGTGTTAGTTGGTATAGGTAAACTCTGTGAGAAGGGAAACTTTGTTTTCTCTTGTATTTCCAGTGCCTAGAACAGTACCTGTCACATAGTAGACACTCATGTATTTGTAAAATGAAGGAATGAATGAGGTACTAGAGACATTCAGGGACCTCACTCTAATTATAGCTGGCTGACTTTTTTCTTGACCTGGCTGCCAAAGCTCCGTGACTATGTAACTGGTTGAGAGGACAGTGCAAACTATGTTTGCTTAAGGGTATCCAGTTTCCATGTGCTTTTCCCCCTGACTGGTTCGATAATAGTAATAGTCAACATTGCTGGAGTTCAAAATATGTGCTAACAGCTGTGAGATGCTTTACATAAATTATCTTTAATCCTCAGAACCCTGAAAAGGTGTATATTCCTGTTTTAAACATCAGGAAATTCATGCTCAGAGAAGTTAAATTGCTTACCAAAAGTCATATAGCTATTATATAAATTTGAATGGACTAGATTATTCTACAATACTAAACTCTAAATTTCAATAACAAAACATAAAAGTTTATTTCTTACTTGTGTCACATGTTCATAGTGGGCCAACAGGCGGTTCCTGCTCATTGTACGTAGAGATCCAGGCAGAGCAGAAAGAATTGCAAATATTTCTGTGCCAGAGGAAAGGACATCTCTGGACAGTGTCATGCCAGAAATAAGTGTGTGACCTAGAAGTGACATACATCCCTTCTTCTCATAATGCGTTGGCCAGGATTAGTGTCATGACCCCATCCAACCACAGGCAGGCCAGGAAATGTAGCCCTATCATGTTCCTGGAAGGCAGCCAGCCAGAAATGTCGGGGGTAGCACAGTGACTACCAGAGCTAGCAAGTGGAACACTTGGTTTCTGAATCCAAAAATAGCTGATTCCAAAGCCAGGTTTATTGCACAAGACCATGTTGCTTTATTCAACTTGCCTAGAGTTCTGGGGGTGGGGAATATCTATATCATTTGACCTTTTGCTGCTTTCCAATGAGAGTTGTCTTTTTGAGAGCAGTCTTCGGCCTGAATTCTCCTAGGCCGAGAATAATTCTTTTCTCTCAATTGGCACACCAGGAAGCATGGCCCTGTCGGCCTGCAGTAGCCTAGGGCTTGAGAGTCAGAGCCTAGTAAGGTACGGCATTGGTCCCTGTCCATGATGCCTTCTGCCTGCGCTATTTGCAGCAGAAAGAGCCTCATTAACACCACTTTCTGTTATTTCAGTCCCAGAGCCACTGGAGTGACTTCTTAATCTATAGACAGTTGGCTAGGTGCAACCTAAACCACAGAAGTTGTGTACTGGACCAGAAGCAGGCCTTCTTGCAGACTTGGACGGAGGGGGTGACACTGGCTTGCCAAGAGTACTGTGACTGTAATTTGGGGTCATTCATATTTCCATCTTTGCAGGCAGCCTATGCTGTGAGTTTGGAGGCTTCTCAGGAAAAAGAGCTGTGAGATCATTTCTGGCTCTGTCGTCACTAGCTGTGTAACCTGGGGTGAGTAATTTAACCTCTCTGAAGTCTGAGTTTCATCTGAAGAAAGAATTCCAGTTCTAACATTCAGAATCTGAAGGTGAGATCTTCCAATCTACAAATAACGCAAATGGATAATGTCTGTACAACTTTTTCTTCAGCTGCCCTGTAATGTGGACATGTTCACTATGATTTACCCAGGGGAGAAACTTAGTCTCAGAGAGATCAGGTGAGTTGCCCAAAGTCACAGAATTAACAAATAGTGGAGGTAGGACTTGAATGTAAATCTGTCTCCAAACCTGGTATTCTTTTCCCAGGACTGAGTCATTGACTAGGGTGGCCTGTAAGATATGAAAAAGAATACAGAAATAAAGAAAGTGGGTGGCAGAGAGAAAACAGTAGAGGATCTGGAGTCCTGAAGATCAGGGTTTGAATCCTTGCCCTGCCAGGACTGGTTAATGGTTCCAGATAAGTCACTTTGTCTTTTTTTTTTTTTTTTTTTAATTTGTTTCTTTGGTAAATGTAGTTAAGACAGGTAGTTATCTGGTGTACACTGGTATGGTTATATTGCTTATTAAAATACAAAAACCTTTTGTATTGTTTTCTGAATAGCTACTCTACCTGACCCCTTTCTTTGAGTTTCTTACCACCTTCCCAAGATTCAGAGCCCTAGAGTTGCAGTGGTTAAAGCTCTTGGCTGCTAACCAAAAGGTCAGCAGTTTGAACCCACCAGCCGCTCTGCAGAAGAAAGATGTGGTGGTCTGCGTATGTAAAGATATTCAGCCTTGGAAACCATACAGGGTAGTTCTAATCTGTCCTATAAAGTCTCTATGAGTTTGGATCAACTTAATGGCACTGGGTTTGGTTTGGTTGGTCCCATCATTCAGCAGCAGAAGGGTTATTGTGGGGCTCAGCAGGAGGCCAAGAGAACCTCACTCCAGGGCTAGTGTTGGTCTCATGCCACACTGGTTGCTAAATATTTTAAATATCACCAGCGATCTGGGTTAATAATAACAGTCTTCCCAACTTCAGTGGGCTGCTGTGAAGATCAGATAATACAAAGCTATGAAGATGACAGAGGAGCAGTAAACAATAAAGGCAGTGTTTTCTAAAATGTCCTATCCATGCCCTCTAGAAAAAGAATTCTGTCTTAAGGAAAATACTGCATAGGATTTTATCTTGGAGAGTTGTGTTACATATTAGGCTATTCAAGACTCTGAGATGACCTACTGTAAAGGAACTTATTTTACATTTTAACTTTGTATTCCCTAATATATGACAATAGAACTCATTTCGTCTACCATAATACACCTATCATATCCTCTACTAACTTTGTGACTCCTGGCTTTCGATCCTGAGCTGTTTCCCTTACGGTAACGCATTCTACCCAGTGGCTCACATGGTTCCTACCCCAGATACTATTTCAGTCCAGGGTTAGAGGCAGTCAACTACCTATGGCAGGTTTAGCACAGAGTAGAGGTCTCTAGAGTCCAGCTGTCCCAGAATAACAAGAATAAGAAAAATAATAGCCTTATCAACCACAATGGCAGTTAACATTGACTCAGTGCTTTTGCATGTTGAGGAGCCTGCTAAGTGCTGTACACATTAAACTGGTTATGGGTCTTGACTCCCCACTTATTTCACCCCACACAAATAGTCTAAGTCAGCAGTCAGTAAGCTATGGCCTCTGAGCCATCCAGCTCCAGAACTGTTTTTGTAAAGCCTATAATCAAAGAATGCTTTTTCCTTTTTTAAAATGTTATTTAAAAAAAAAAAAAGATGATAAAACGGAGACTACCTGTAGTCCACAAAGCCTAAAATATTTACTATTTTGCCTTTTATAGAAAAAGTGCCAATACATGGTAATACTGGTTTGCTTTCTAGAGTTGGTTCTTTGCTGTTGTTGTTAGGTGCTATCGAGTCAATTCAGACTCGTAGTGACCTTGTGTACAACAGAACAAAATACTGCCCAGTCCTGCAGCATCCTCACAATCGTTGTTATGCTTGAGCCTCTTGTTGCAACCGCTGTGTCAGTTCATCTTGTTGAGGGTCTTCCTGTTTTTCACTGACCATCTACTTTTTTAAGCATGATGTCCTTCTCCAGGGACTGATCCCTCCTGATAACATGTCCAAATACATGAGATGAAGTCTCACCATCCTTGCTTCTAAGGAGCATTCTGGCTATACTTCGTCCAAGACATGTTTGTTGGTTCTTTTGGCAGTCCATGGTATATTCCATATGCTTTGCCAAGACTGCAATTCAAAGGCGTCAATTCTTCTTTGGTCTTCCTCATTCATTGTCCAGCGTTCTGCATGCATATGAGGTGACATGGCTTAAGTCATGCACACCTTAGTCTTCAAGGTGATATCTCTGCTTTTTAACACTTTAAAGAGATCTTTTACAGCAAATTTCCCCAATGTAATATGTTGTTTGACTTCTTGACTGCTGCTTCCATGGGTATTGATTGTGGATCCAAGTCAAATGAAATCCTTGAGAACTTCAGTAGTCTTTTCTCCATTTATCATGATGTTGCTTATTGGTCCACTTGTGGGGATTTTGGTTTTCTTTATGTTGAGGTGTAATCTATATTAAAAAAAAATATATATATATATAGTATATATATGGCCCACCCAAACAATAAATTAGCTATTGAGCCCCAGCCATGCTCCAGGCACTTTTGGTTGTTAGGCATACAGCAGTAAACAAAACAGACAAAAATCCCTGCCCTATGTAGGTTACATTCCAGTTCTAGTTAATGAAATATTAGATTGTGGGTTTTTGGTAAATGTTTCTCATACATATGCAGGCAGTAATGAAAAAGATGTTTCTACTTTGAGGTGTTTCTCTAAATGTGATACTTCTTACTTATAATCGCTATTATATACTTATAATTCAAACACCAAACTCACTGGTATCAGGTTGATTCCAACTCATAGCGACCCTATAGGACAGAGTAGAACACCTCCCTGTAGAGTTTTCAAGGCTGTAATCTTTACAGAAGCAGACTGCAAAATCTTTCTCTGGCAGAGAAAGTATGTTATTATATGCTTAGAATAGCTATTAAATATTTATTGTTTCCACTCAACAGAAAGGGATCTAAAGATCAGAGAACTTAATTTCACCACCAACACAGTAAGAGGCAGAGTTGAGATGGGATTCAGATCTGTCTGACCAGAGCTCAGTCTCTTGCCTTGTGGAATTTCTAAGCACTGAGAATTGTTATATAGAAAGGCATACAGTTTACATGGGGACAGTGTTTCATGCCGTGAAGGTGTGTATATAACAGTGTTACTGAGTTTCGTCCTTTTTCCAAGTCCTAGAGCAGTGTTTCTTGACCCCTATCTCACACTGAGAAGTTAGCATTTTTTCATCTGTTGGGTAGTTGTATACATCAGTATATAAAGAACCAGGCACTGAATCTGGCAAGGAGGGGCAAAGCTGTTGATTTCTTATCCTCCCACTACCATCTCGATCACTTCTCAACTTGTATGCTACAAGAATAGGCTTCCACCTGGCTGGTCTCTGCTCAGCCACTCTGGTCGGTTAATCTAGTTTCCATATTGCATCCAGAGAATAAAGAAAAAAATTCAATATGGCCTACAAAGCCTCTTCAGCTTTGCCTTTTCTAAGGTGCCTTCCTACTTTCTCTGTCCCAGACACACTGGCTTTTATCAGCCATCAGCTTCTGCCAGGAATGATCTTTCTTTCCTTATATGCCAAATAAACTCCTGTTTGTCCCTTAGATATTACTGGTTTTCCTTTTTCATGCAAGCTGTCTCTGATCTCCCTGATTAGATTGAATCCCTATCACAAGCCCTCACAGGACCGTGTGCCACTCTTTTAAAGCACATGGCACAATTGTAGCTTTCCATTCATTTGTGCGATTATCTGTTTAAAGTTTATCTATAGATTTTATGCTCCAGGAGAGCAGTGGCCATAGCTGTTTTGTCACCATTGTAAGCCCAGTGTTTGGCATACAATAGGTGCTCAATAAATATTTGTGGAATGAATGCATCAAGATTTCAGAGCAGAGGTTGTATCAGTCTGAGTTCACAGGAAATAAATGAGATCCTCAAATGGGGCAATAGAGGAAGTTTAATTTAGGGGCCATTTTTTCCATAGGTGTAAATAGGTTTAAGGAAAAGTAACAAGTAATGGTGGGACTAGTATCAGCTGAGAGAAGTTAGTACCTGAATGGGCAAATGTTATGGATTGAATTGTGTCCCCCCAAAATATGTGTTATAAATCCTAACCCCTATGGAGTTTATAATCCCATTTGGGAATGGATTTTCTTTGTTATGTTAATGTGGCAGTATTAGTGTGGGGTGTGTCTTAAATAAATCTCATTTGAGATATTAAAGAGCACATTAAGCAAGCAAACAAAGATAGGGGAAGACAGATGCCATGCCAGATGAAGATCACCAAGGAGCCAATGAGCAGAAGCTGCAAAGAAACAAGGGCATTCCCTCAGAGCCAACAGAGAGGGAAAATCTTCCCCTAGATCCCGTGCCCTGAATTTGGACTTCTAGCCTCCTAAACTGTGAGAAAATAAATTTCTGTTTGTTAAAGCCACCCACTTGTGGTATTCCTGTTGTAGCAGCATTAGATAAGCAAGACAGTAAGTGAAGGGAGTAGTTTTGCCCCCAAGAGAGTAGCTATGGCTCTGGGAGAAAGCCACAGGATAGGAGCTGTGGTTTTGTGAGGAACCAACCAACCTAAAGAAGCTCTCCAGTGTCTACCTATGCCAGCATTATAAGAACAAGAAAAACATCATCACCAGCACTCTCTTCCCTCCACAGACTTCCATCCAGTCCAACTCACTGGCTGAACTCATCTGTAAGCCAGAAGGTAAGACTGCTGAATGATGCAGTACAAAAAGACCACCTTCCAGGGCATAGAACTGGGTGGAAAATGGGAAGAATGGGTCTGGCAGAACAAATGAAAAATAGGCTACATAGGTCTTTGGAATAATTTTATCTCTTGCTTTTCTAAATGAATTGCCAAGACAGAGAATGATAAAGGGTAGCTTGAAAAGTTTTAACTTAATATGTAATAGACAGAAAGGAATTGCTAACATTTGGGAGTTATATTGTTAATGGGAGCTGTAAAAGTTTCCTTATCATGGAAATGCCATAGGAGGTATAGATTAGTGAAAAGTACATGGAATTTTTAGTTAGACATGAGATCAAACCATAGCTCTGCCACTTCCTAGTTTCGTAGACTTAAGTTTTCTCATTTATAGAGTGAGGGTTATAATGTCTTTTTTATAGGGCCTTTGTAAGAATCCAATGTCTGGCACATGGTAAGTGCTCAAGAAATGGTAACTACGGTAAGAAAGGTGTGTAGTTATTACCTGCTAGGGCCTAACACCGTGATGATGTCTCTCTCTCTGGGAGCTTTTAATCTAGTTAGGCAAGCAAAGCCATTATGGATGGAGCAATTAAAGACAAAGGAAGACAGGGAATAATTAAATACTCAATTGTATATTAAGGTTTATAGGAAAGATGCAGGTCCCAAGTTGTGGTGGCAGATCTGTGTAACTGGATCACTCCTCAACTTTGTCCCTTCCACCTCTGCCTCTCACCCCTCCCTCCCCATGGATTTTTAAGGTGCCGTCCAGCCCTAAAAGCTAGTACATTGTAAATAGTGAGGATTGTATATAAAGAGTTACTGAGTCACTCTGCTACGTGCAGCTAAACCACAGGCTATCTACACCAGTAAAAACAGGAGCGATTCAAAACTTAGTAGTACTACCTTAAAACAGCGGTGACATCACATCATCCAACTCAGATGCATTGTATCAAAGTGACAACTTTTTCCCCTCTTAACAAAACCCCTGTTTGCTTACTTGGTGCCAAATGGCTCATATGTAAACACTAAAGGACAGATTAAAGACCACATTGTACTTTTCTCTGCCATTGCGTGAAGGACGTTATTTTTCATGTTGATAAGATCTAAAGGGAAGAATAAAGCACAATGGAGTTTTATTTTAACCACCAAACACTCACCCTATCCCACAGAATGCCTAGGGCTTTGCTCTACTTCTCCTGTCTCAGGTCTTCTGGAATTAGGAAAGTAAAGATAACATGGCTCAGAATTTATCCCTATGGCATTGAACAGTGTCCTAGGAGTTCACGTCCCAGGAAGGGGTTAAGAGGAGGGGTGAAGAAGCCGAATTAGAGTGTGCAGGTCCCAGAAGACAAGCTAACGTGACAGTATTTATACCTGTAGCCTGCTGGGGAGGCTGACCAGGGAGGCAGAACAATATGATTCTTCCTCTCAACTAGCCTGAGATGTACTGGCAGAGAAGGGCAGCTGCCACTAGGGTAAATGTGTCAGAACGTTAGCGTTAGCGGCAGGCTCAGACAAGTCCCACTTCATCCATGTAGCCTTCCCTGATCCTTCGTTTTACGTTGAGCTCTATCTTGTCCATCTTTTCTCCAAACAAGGCTAGCAATTCCCCGCCGCTTCCCTACTTGTGTCTTGTGTTGTCTCAGCTTACACTTGTATTTGAGATCACATTGGACCAGAAATCAAGAGATCTCATTTTTGCTTTAGCTTTGCTGTATAGTTTTGAGCAAGTTTCTTACTGTAAAAATAGCATGGTGGCAGCGTCAGATCTCCTTGTCTAACTTCACAGCCCAAAGCTGATTCCTATGAGGTGGAGGTCAGACGTACCTCCTCTCTCCAACCTTTGTAACCACTTCTGACACCAGCTGTCTCCCCATGGCACTCTCTGCTTCTCTGCTGGGTTCAATAATTTGTTGCAATGGCCACACAGAACTCACAGACAATACTCATAATTATGGAGCTTATTAGGGAAGTAACAGGTTACAATTCAGGACCTGGAAGGACTCAGAATACAGCTCTTCAGTCAGGACAGCTTCTTTCTTGGTCATGCCCACAGGCCAGTCTCTCCCTGGCCCTTGTCCCCTCAGCTCTTAGGCCTTTTGAGCCTATTGGGCTGGCCTGGCCTCTACCCTGCTTGGGCAAGTTTTACAAAGCTCTTTAGCTCCAGCAATAAGTGCTCAGAGGCACCCCACTTTGCCAGTAAGCCTCGGCCTGAAGGCACTCAGCTTTCTATTTCCGTGGCTCAGCAAGCCCAGGTTCAACAACAAGTGCCTGGAATCACCCCACTCCACCAGCAAGCATGATGCCTGAAGGTGCTCATCTTTCTCACCCTCTGGGCTGGGAAGCTCACTTCGCCACCTCCTGCTGGTCTCCTGGTTCTGCTGCCTCTTATGCTGCTGTGTCTCTGTCACTGCTTCTATCTTGCTGTCTCTGATGTTACAGTCTCTCTGTCTTCCGGGTCTAGGAGGGTCTTGGTGCAGGGTTCCATGGTCCAAGGAAGAAGCTCTGCCCTTCTTCTTGGTGGTAGTCAGGTTCCTCTTTCCGCCTCTGGGATGGCTCATTTTAAGCCTAGTGGGATGGCAAAACTGACCAACCCTTCATTAGAGTTTCATGCACATTTAGTGGGATGGCAAAACTGACCAGTCCCCTCATTAGCGTTTCATATACCTTATTTGCATAGCTCCACCGCCACAAGGGTGTCATGCACTTTATTTGTATTATTAGCAGGCTGTCTAATTCCTTTGGTGGCCCTCAAGCACCTCATTTGCATAGTCCCACCCAACCATTTGGTGGAAGTTACAAGACCATGGCTAGAAAGGCCATATAAAAGCAACCCATCATATCATACTTACCTTTCTAGAACTTCCAGTTTTCTTGAACTATCAGGAAATACCTATTTGCTATAGTTAACAGAAACCAAAGAAGTAAGTGTATGTAGACACAATTTTTAGATTTTGAGATAAAATTTGCAGACAGTGAAATGCACAGATCTTAAGTGTACAGTTTGAAGAGCTTTTGAAAATGTACATATCTGTGGAATCAATACTCCAGTCAAGATATAGTATATCACCCCAGAAAGCTCCTTTGTGTCCTTTGTATTTCACTTTCCAGCCAATCTTTCCCACCCAGAGGCAACCAGTCTTCTGATTTCTGTCATCAGAGATTAGTTTTTCCTGTTCAAACACCTGTTAAAAGCATTTTGAAAAGTGAAATCCACTATACAAAATCTACCATTATTACTATTTTCCAACTAGATTATATATTATTTAAAAGACTTAGTCTTTTACTTAGCACTGAGTAGAGAACATGGTAGGTACTAATTACTTCATATTGAATTGAATCTATATTAAAGTGAATAAAGCATAGACGGAAGGACTTTGGCCTGGATTCCAGGAAAGCTGAATTCTAGACTTGATCTGCTTTTATCTAGCTGTGTGACCTTAGACAGGGATTTTTTCGTCTGTTTGTTTGTTTTGTTTTTAACATTTTGACCTTAAGTTTTTCTTCTCTTAAGTAAGAGAATTGGACTAGATGACCTTGTTTTATAACCAGCCCAACCAACCTGTTGCCACTGAGCTGATTCCAACTCATAGCGATCCTATAGGACAGAGTAGAACTGCCCCACTGAGTTTCCAAGGAGGCCTGGTGAATTTGAATTGCTGACCTTTTGGTTAGCAGCCATAGCTTTTAAGCACTATACCATGTATACCTTCCTGCTTTCAGAAGTTACTTAACAAGAATTGTTATCAGTTGGTGTCAAGTTGATTCTGACTCATGGCAACCTCATTGTGCAGAACAGAACTGCTCCATAAAGTTTTCAAGGCTGTGTCCTTTTGGAAGGAGCTCGCCAGGTCTGTCTTCTGAGTCACCTCTGAAGAGTTCCACCTGCCAGCCTATCGGCTAGTAGTCAAGTGCTTAACTGTTTGTGCTATCCAGTGTTTACAGTTGACGAGGATAATCACTAACATTTATTGAGTGCCTACTATATGCCAACCACTATTCTAAATACAAGTGTTAACTTGTTTATATTCACAACAGTCCGATAAAGTAAATCCTATTATATAATCTCCATTTTACAGATGGGGAAATTTAGGCCTAGAGAGGTTACCTGTGACTCTCATAAGTTTACGGAACTGGTGGGTTGGCCCAGCCAGCATTTGGAGCCAGCTAGTATGGCTCTAGAGCTTACTACTTAACCATTGCCCTATGCTGACAATGCTGCTAATCACTAGGTGATAAATTAACATAGTAGGCAGATGGGAAAAAGGAAAAATGTGGATTTGGTGGGTTAGGTGTAGGAATAGGCTCCAGAAAAGGGAAAAAAGAAAATTTTTTTTTTAACTTTTTACTTTGAAAATTTCCATATATACAGAAAAATAAGGAGTTCAGCAAACCTCCGTGAAGTCATCACCCAGCTTTAACAACCATTCAACATCTTTGCATTATCATTTTCACCTTTCTCTTTTTTTAATAAAAGAGAATTATAAAAAATTTCAAACATACCCTTACAAGTAGACAGCATGGCATTTAACCCTTAAATACTCCAGCATGCATCTAAAGAAAGGACAATGTTGACCTAACTATAATGCCATGATATACCTAACAAAATCAACTATAATCCTGAATTTAATACCAAGTCCATATTCAAATGTTTCTGATTACCTTTTTTTTTTTTTTTTAGTTGTTTTTCCAACTAGGAGCCAAAAAAAATCCGCTCATTTTATTTGATTGTTATATCTCTTAAGTCTTTTTTAATCTAAAATCCACCTTTTAATCTAAAAAGGGAAGGTTTTGATAGTTGTGAAGGAGGGGGAAGACCATGAGGGTACCTTTCTACTTTGCTTCTCATACAGAAGAATGGGGTGATGGGGTTGCCAGAAAATAAAGTAGACTCAGTCAGGACTCTTCCCATTTCACGTGGCCCTCACCCTCCCTCTTACCTTACATGTGTCCATCCCTGTTTCTGGAGGTCAGTTTCTCATGTAAGTAGCAAAGGGTTGCCAGGAAGTGGCTGGTGGGTTTCCTTGCTTATACCAGAAATAGAGGGTATGTCACTACCCAAGGAAGTTACTATGAATAGCTCCCAACAAAACACTTCTATTGTGACAGTGACGTGTCTTGACAAGGAAATTGATACTTGAAGATATATCTATATATATACTTTTGTTTTGGTGCAGGAAAGGAAAACAACAACATGGGGTTGTTTGCATTGCAGGGCGGAACTCTTGGAGGTCATAGCTGACTCCAGTGAGGCCAGCCTGGCTGAGGCTCAGGTGCCTGTGATCTCTGAGATTGAAGAGTCATCCAAAGAACCATGTCCTTCCCCTTCACAAACAGTATGGATTACATACGGAGACATTTTCCAATGAATAACTATGATCATTGAATCGTAGAAATACAGTGCTAGGAAAGGCCTAGAAAATAGCCAGTCAAATGTTTTCAAAGCATGTTCCATGCAGCTCCATCCATGGAGGCTACTTAACTGTTCTGTAAATGTTTGGTTTGAGTTTCAGTTTTAAAAAATATAGTTAGTTCTTGATTCTGGAAACCACCTGGTGAGTGGGACTGGGGGACAAGCAGGCTAGTCTTTATTTTGGTTTTCTTTTACAATCTCTCTTGGGGTCCAGTTTTCAGTACACTTTACAAATACTAAGTAATAAATTAGCTTCATCTCTTTGTCAGGAAATACCTGAAATAATCATTCCCAAACCATGAGGGAGAAAGTACGCATTCTTGATGCCAAAAGAAATTTTCGAAAAGCTGCTTCTCTCTTGTGTACCTTGGTAAAATAGATTTTTGGAAGACCATTGTCTTTGATCCTGAAGCTCAGGAAGTGAGAGAATGTCTACCTAGAGCAGGAGTTGGGTAAACCAGGGTTGATTTGTTTCTCTGTGTGTATAGAGTAAAAACTTATTCATTAGTTAAGCATAGAACACTACTATATATTTTATATGGGTAGATATTTCTGTATGTATATGTATTTTTAAATGTTTGAAAGGACACACATCAAATCCAACATCAGTTACTTCTGAGGAAGTGGGGAGGGGACCAGGATTAGAGAGGTGGGCAAAGAAGATGTCTGCCATATATGTAGTGTTCTGGTTTATTTTAAACGAGAATGATTCATTTATATTTGATGTCCTCAAATATTAACTTAAAAATAACATGTTAAGGACTTATTCAATCATATGTGAAACAGAGTTTTAAAGGAAGAAGAGAAAAGAAATTGGCATGGCTGGGGCAAGATGGCCTTCCTTATTTCATGCTGTAATTGCCATGATTAAACTCTCCTTTTGTGCTTCCCCGTTGCTCCTTTTTATAGGCCCTGACTTACCTATCACTAAGGAAAAACTTTCCACTCCTTTTCACAAACATGGCCCTCTGCCCTGACCTTGAGAAGAGCTGGAAATGGAAAGGTAAAGAGACTAATCTCCGTGGCAAGGGTGGGGTGGCATAGGCAGACCAGTATTGGCATGCAGTCAGGCAAGCCTGGGGGCAAATCCTGCCCATGCCATTTGCTACCTTTGAAGCCTGAGCAAATTACTGAGCTTTTAGGATTTAGTTTCCTCATCTCTCTAGTAGATATAATTTTACCTACCCTCGTATGTAGTGAGGATTAAGTACTGTATGGAAGTATCTTGCACAGCCTAGCATAGTTAGGGTCTATACATGCTAGATCCCTCCCTTTTAGTCAGTTCCCTTGTTTTGGTATACTCCCAGCATCCTTGTCTAGGAGCTATGTAAATACTTAAATGCAGGTTTAAGCTCTATGATATGAGGGTACTGAGAGGACACAAAAAAAGGAGTACTGATAATACTAATAAGATAATTACTACAATTTATCACTGGAGGCAATGGTGGTTCAGTGGTAGAATTCTCAACTCCCATGCAGGAGACCCAGGTTTGATTTCTGGCCAGAGCACCTCATGTGCAGTCATACCAGTCTTTCAGTGGAGGCTGACATGTTGCTATGATGTTGAACGGGTTTCAGAGGAGCTTCTAGACTAAGATGGACTAGGAAGAAAGGCCTGGCAATCTATTTTCCAAAAATCAACCAATGAAAACCCTATGGATCACAACAGTCTGATTTGCAACTGATCATGGGGATGACACAGGAATGGGCAACATTTCCTTCTATTGTGCATAGAGTTGCCATGGGTTGGGGGCCAACTTATGACAGCTAATAATAACAACAGCAACAACCTAACTGTTATGGATTGAATTGTGTGTGTTCCCCCAAAACGTGCATCAACTTGGCTAGGCCATGATTCACAGTATTGTGTGATTGTCTGCCATTTTGTGATCCTATGTGTTGTAAATCCTAACCTCTATGATGTTAATGAGGCAGGATTAGAGGTAGTCATGTTAATGAGGCAGAACTCAATCTACAAGATTAGTTTGTGTCTTCAGTGAATTTCTTTTGAGATATTAAAGAAAGAAGCGAGCAGAGACAGGGGGACCTCCTACGACCAACAAAGAAGAGCTGAGATCGAGCGTGTCCTTTGGACCCAGGATCCCTGTGCTGAGAAGCACCTAGACCAGGGGAAGATTGATGACAAGGACCTTCCCCCAGAGCTGACAGAGATAGAAAGACTTCCGCTGGAGCTGGCACCCTGAATTTGGACTTCTAGCCTTCTAAACTGTGAGAGAATAAATTTCTGTTTGTTAAAGCCATCTACTTGTGGTATTTCTGTTATAGCAGCACTAGATAACTGAGACACCAACCAAAACCAAACCCACTGCCATCAAGTCAATTCCAACTCATAGAAACCATACAGGACAGAGTAGATCTGCCCTGTAGGGTTCCCAAGACTGTAAATCTTTATGGGAACAGACTGCCACATCTTTCTCCCACAGAGTGGCTGGTGGGTTCAATCCCCTGACCTTGTGGTTAGCAGCCGAGCACTTTAACTGCTGCACCACCAGGGCTCCTGAACAGCACAATTCCTCAAATGTTCACTCTGCTAGGCACTAAATGCTTTTTGTACCCCATCTTATGTAATCATCTCTACAACCCTTTGTGGAGGGACAAATTACCCAATAAGCAAGGTACACATGGGCTTAATTGTGCTTACTTACACATGGTGAAACCCAGGCAAAATTGTTCACTACAGATTAGTAAGCACAATCCAGCCCATGTGTACCTTGCTTTCTGTAAGCCAGTGCATACCGTTCTTACTGGTTCTTCTGTCCCTGCCTTTGTGGGACATGCTGTATTACAGGCAGTCCCTGGGTTATGAATGAGTTTCATTCCTGTGTCTTTAAGTCTTCAAGTCACATTTGTAGAGTCAGAACAGGGGCTTACATTCTTAAAAAAAAAAAAAAAATTTTTTTTTTTTAGTGCAAGAAAAGGCTGGAAGCCTTTTCAATGATTTAAAAGCTGCACGTGCAGCAAGTGAAGGTGATTGTGATGAAGAATTTGTTGCTAGTAGGGGTGGCTCTGCCTTTTCAAAATGAGGGCAAATTTATGTACCATTAAAGGGCGTTAAGGACTGCCTGTATCTCAATTTTACAAATCTACTCAATAACAGAATTGGGATTTGACTTTGGATCTGCCTAACTCCAAAGCCCATGTTTTTAATCACTATTGGGAATTGAGAATAGAGGAAAGAAAATTTTATAGAAAAACTTTATTAATTTATCTAGCATCCATCCATCCATTCTGCCATCTTTCTACATATTTCGGAAGAGATTTAAGGTGGCTTTGAGAGAAGGTGACATTTGAACTGAGTCTTCAAAGGCACGTAAGAGTCAATCAGGTAGATGAGTCTGGAGATGGAGGGATTTCTTGATAGAGGCAACAACATGGAAAGTAGTAGGAAAAGATCGATCAACATAGATGTAGATTTAGCCCGATGCCTTATATATGATCATCTTAGTCACCTAGTGCTGCTGTAACAAAAAAATACCACAAAGTGGGTGGCTATAAAGAACAGGAATTTATTGTCTCACAGTTCTGGAGGTTAAGAGTCTGAATTCAGGGCATCGGTTCTAGGAGAAGGTCCTTCTTCACCTCTTCCAGTTTCTTGTAGCTGCTGGTAAGCCTTGGTGTTCATGGGCTTCTAGGTTAATTGGTCTGTCTTCACATGGCATCTTCCTGCAGTGTGTGTGCCTCAATGTCTGTTTTCCCTTTTTATAAGACACCACTCAGAAGGGATTATGTTTAGGACTCACTCTACTCTGGTAGGAGCCCTGGTGATGCAGTAGTTAAGAGCTCAGCTGCTAACCAAAGGTCAGCAGTTGGAGTCTATCAGCTGCTCCTTGGAAACCCTACAGGGCAGTTCTACTGTGTTCTATAGGGTAGCTATGAGACAGAATCGACTGGACTGGACGGTATGAGCTCATTAACCTAACAAAAACCCTTTTTCCAGGGAGGGTCACATTCACAAGTAGAAGGGTTAGGATATGTACATATATTTTGGAGGAGCACAATTTAATCTATAACAACAATATTACAAAATTAAGAATTTATTCTGTAGGCAGTAGGGAGTTAGGATTATGAGTTTCATAAGAAAACTAGTTGCCTTAATGTAGACCCATGCCTCATGTTTTGGCCCAGAATGGAGTCATCCTTCTTGATCATTCTCATTCATCACACTTTCTGAATGATACTTGGCAGTTTTCAGAAATTTAATCTCGTTTCCAAGACTGAAGCTTTATCTCCATGGAGGGCAGTGGAAGAGTGTGCCTCATCTTATAAAGGCCATTCCCAAGGCGAACTTGGCTGGAATATGTTTTCATTCGTAAGGTGTATGTGTGCCAGGTTTAGCAAATAAAAATATAGGATGCCCAGTAAAATGTGAATTTCAGATAAACAACAATTTTTTTTTTTTAAGTATACAATATTTAGGACGTGCTTATACTAAAAAAAAAATTTGTTCCTTGTCTGAAGTTCAAACTTAACTGTGTGTCCTGTTTTTCATCTGATGACCCTATCAAGGTGGCTCCATTGTTCTGATATATTTTAATATCCAGATTTCTTAATTCATAGTCAGTCTTATAACCCCTTTTCCCAAAGTGCTGAGGTCCTGCAGGGCTCAACACAGGAGGGACGCGTGCTGTGTACAAAACCACAGCCACTTCCCACACATGATGCTGAAAGAGGCTGACCCCAGGGCAAGGAGAAACAAAAGCGGAAAATGGAGGCATGGGTCCCTGTGAAATCTTTTCTTTCAGGGCCGAACTTGGATGTTTTGCAGCCTCCCAGTGGCCTGGCTCAAGTGGTTAGTGTGGTAATTCTTTTAAGTGATTGTGTTCGTTTCCTTCTTCTAAAGCTTATCTCTTCCTTGGAGTGTGTTTTAGTTTGCTTGGACGGAGTTGAGTATTCCCTGGGCTCCCCGAGCCCTCACGTCGGACTCGGATTCTGTGGGATTTCTTTCTTTGCTTGTTTGCTTTAGGAAGAGACTCGCTGATAACAGAAGGCAGCCATGTGGAGGCCAGAGGAGCCCCTGGTGCAGCTGCCCACTTGGGACCCTGCCTCCTCCTCAGCCTGCAGGGAGCTTGCTCATAATCATGGAATGTTTAAGCGGACAAGAGCGTTAACAATTAAGTAGTATAATGATTTTTAAACTGTTTCTGTGCCACCGTGGGGAGAGGGGTCTTCTTGATCCCTTTCAGAGTAACTCTACTTTTTTATCTGTTACGTATTGTAGGTTTCCCTGAAAGATTTCATCTGATGAAAGGATTCTGCAGCTAGAAATAAGTTATGAAACCTTCTCTATATTATAGAGAAACCCTGGTGCAGCAGTGGTTAAGCATTCGACTGCTAATCAAATGGTTGGCAGTTCAAATCCACCAGCCACTTCTTGGAAACTCTGTGGGGCAGTTCTACTCTGTCCTATAGGGTCACTATGAGTTGGAATAGACTCAACAGCAATTTTTTTTTTTTTTTTTTTGTACTATAGCACCAGGCCATTTCAAAGAAGGAGTCTATCAAAAATAATAAGCAGGTTAGCAGCCTAAGTGGAGAAATAGGGACCCAGGTCTTCCAACTCACAGGTAATGCTTTTTATTCAGGGCTGCGTGAGATAATGAAGGAGTCTTGGTGGCACAAACAGTTAAGTGGTTGGCTGCTAAACCGAAAAGCTGGTGGTTCGAATCCACGCAGCAACTCCGTAGGAGAAAGAACAGGCAATCTGCTTCTGTAAAAATTACCAAAAAAAAACCCAAACCAAACCCAGTTTACAGCCAAGAAAACCCTATGGGGCAGTTCTACTGTGTCACATTGGGTCACTATAAGTCAAAATCAACTCAACAGCACCTAAAAACAACATGGGAGGTAATGTTCCAAGTCTCCAACATCTTATAATGAGGACTCTGTCATTCCAACTATGGGCCAGAAACGAGCTCCTCCATATCCAGCTGGCATGCCCTCCCTGCTTGCTCACAGAGGTGAGGGGAGATGGGGGGAGTGGAAGGGGAAACTGAAGGTTGTTATGATTGCTGCTGGGGGAGGTAGGAATGTGTTAAGGTTAGCATGTAAATACCTGAGAGAGGCTACTCTACCACCCTAATTCATCCTAAAGGTAAATGTAGATGCCAGTTCGTTGCCTGAGAAAAATGGTTTATGAAGGAGATCACAGAACAGTCTGGGAATCTAGAAATGGAAGGATAGTTGGGTTGACTTTAGGGTAGAAATGGATGCAAAGAGCAAGATGTGGCTATGGCATTTAGACTCACAATTTTTCTTTAGCTAGCTCTTTTGGTATTCCATCACTTCCAGACGTGAGAAAAACTTAAAGTTCCAGCTCTGCCTTTTATTAGTGTTTGACATTGGGGGCAAGTGAATTTAACTCTCTGAGCCCAGTTTCTTCAAATATGAAAAGGATGCCCACTATCCTCTCAATGTCTCTAGCTAGCAGTGGTTCTCAACTGTATTCACACTTTAGAATCACCCCGGGGAAGTTTTGTCATCTATTCATGCTGGGATCCACCCCCAAACTCCAGGTTCCAAGTTAGCCTGAGGTGGGATCCAGGAATGATTTTTTTTTTTTTTTTTTTTTTAAGCTCCTCAGGTCACTCTAAATGCAGGACTATAGTTGAGACCACTTTTTGGGAAATGCTCTTTGAAAAATTTTCTATGGGTTCTGTCAGTTCAAAATATACTTTATATTGTTTAGAGTTGAAAATTGACGTCATGGTTTAAATTTTCTCTCTTTTTTTTACTACTTAAAAAATTTCAAGCATATAGTTTTTTAACCACATGATGTTATTGATTTTTGTGGGCTATCTCGGGACTCTAATATTAGGTTTAGGTGCAAGTGACCAAACATTAAAAATAGCAGTGGCTTAAAGAAGAAAGAAGTTTATTTCTCTCTTCTGTATAGATAGTCTGGGGCTGTTTTGATGCTCCATAATGTCAGGGGCGCAGACTCCTTTTATTTGCTGCTCTTCCACATGAGCCTCCCATTTTCATGGTTATCATACAGCCTAGGAGGTATGCACAAGCTCCATGCATGATGCCCACATTACAACAGCAGAAAGAAAGAAAGGCAAGAAGGGAAAGCTCCCTCCCTTTAACGACACATCACAGAAGTTGCACAATTCACTTCCATTTATATCTAAGTGGCCAAACTTCAGAACTTGGCTACAAAGGTGTCTGGGAAAGAGCCCTTATTCTGGGTGGTCTTGTTGTTAAGTGATGTTGAGTCGCTTCCGACTCATAGCAACCTTGTGTACAGCAGAACGAAACACTGCCCTGTCCTGAGCCACCCTTGCAGTCATTGTTATGCTTGAGCCCATTGTTGTAGCCACTTTGTCAATCCATCTCGTTGAGGGTCTTCCTCTTTTTTGCTGACCCTGTACTTTACCAAGCATGAGGTCCTTCTCCCAGGGACTGATCCTTTCTGATAACCTGTCCAAAGGATGTGGGACGTAATCTCGCCATCCTTGCTTCTAAGGAGCATTCTGGTTGTACTTCTTCCAAGACCTGTATGTCAGGAGACAGGCTGGAGACTCCTACAGGCTTACATGCCAAAATCTGTAGGTCAAGTGACTAGAAGAGTACAGTAAGAGTTCTGCCAAAATATCTATTTGTAGCCTGGAGGCAGAACTTATCCCAGGGAAACTTTCTTTTTGCTTTTAAGGCCGTCATCGTTAATGGAGGACTACTCACATTATGGAAGATAATCTGCTTTATGTCAGGCCAACTGATTTAATCACATCGACGGCACTGGATTTGGTTTGGTTTTAACTACTCCATAATTTTAATAGTAACTAGACTAGTGTTTGGCCAAACACCTGGACACCATAGCCTAGCCAAGTTGACACACAAAATTAAATGTCGTAGTCAGCAATTCCTGTCTAAAGAGAGATGACCAAGTCTTATACTTTTTTCTCTGTACCTGATATGCCTACCCCAGTTGGCTATACAGTAGATACCCAACAGATAATTATCAATTGATTCCAACTGGTAGGAATTATTCCCAAATCTAAAGAATAGGAATAGCAATAAGTAGCATTTTTATAGCATCTTAACAGATAACAAAACTTACTAAATCTTATTTTCTACTAAGGAATTTTAAGTATGCAATATTTTACTAACATGATATTACTGTTTTTGTGGCCTATCTTGAGATTCTAAGTACCATTTTATTAAATTATTCAGATGGGTCATCCCATTTCAAGTTGCAAGTTTCTACACAACTGCAAATGGACTTCTAGAGCTCAACTGGTTTTTGATTTGTTTTAATATGCTCACAACCCAGTTTTACTATTTTCACAAAATCATCATAAAAGTTTTTATGTGTGTGTGTATTTTCCTAAGGGAAGAGGTAAGTTCAGAGCTTCCACCAGATTCCTGAGTAAGTTTGCATCCCATAAAACATTAAGGAGCATGGTGAAACCTAGGAAGGAACATAGGCTTTGGAATTATGCAGATATGAGTTAGCTAGATAGCTGTGTGACACTGGCAAAATTACTTAATCTCTGAATCTCAGTGTTTTCATCTATAAAATTCGGATAATACCCGATGCATAGGGCTGTTGCACGTTTTAAGTGAGATACTGCACTGCATGTAATGCACACTGTGAACTTCTTGAATGTCATTTAAGCTACATCTTTTTATGGTTATCATGTTCATGTCTTATTCTCTCTTCTGGAGAGCGGTATGGTCAACATTAGGTTTTTCACATTGTTAAGTACTGCTGAGACGATTCCAACTCACAGTGACCCCATATGACAGAGTAGAACTGCTCTAAAGGGTTTCCTGTGCTGTAATCTTCACAGAATCAGGTTGCCAGGTCTTTCTCCCATGGAGCTGCTGGGTGGGTTTGAACCACCAACCTTCCAGTTAGCAGCCAAGTGCTTAACCTTTGCTCCACCCATAAAACACTCATTGCCGTCGAGTTGATTCTGACTCATAGCTACCCTAAAGGACAGAGTAGAAAGTGCCCCATACAGTTTCTAAGACGGTAATGTTTATGAAAGCAGACTGCCATATCTGTCTCCCCTAAGTGGTTGGTGGGTTCCAACCACCAACCTTTTGGTTAGCAGCTGATTGCTTAACCACCAGGGCTCCTATTGTGTCACCAGAGCTCCTTTTTCACACAATACTGTTGAATAGAATAGCTAGAAGAATGACTTCTGACTATATCTTCCCTAGATTAAAATTTGTTCGTCTTCATATTTTGCAGTATAGTCTCTGTAACAGAATTGCGTGATCTCTTAGTTTTCTTACCACTAGCAGGTTTATGGAAAATGTTCGTTAGTTATCTTGTTTTTTAAAAGTATATCAAACTGAATCAAACACCTATGCTCATCCAAAGCCTTCACCAAAAGAGTAAAAAGACTACCTACAGACTGGGAAAAGTTTTTAGCTATGACATTTCTGATCAGCGCCTGATCTCTAAAATCTACATGATACTGCAAAAACTCAACTGCAAAAAGGCAAATAACCCAATTAAAAAGTGGGCAAAAGATATGAATAGACACTTCACTAAAGAAGATATTCAGGTAGCTAACAGATATATGAGGAAATGTTCATGATCATTAGCCATTAGAGAAATGCAGATCAAAACTACACTGAGATTTCATCTCACTCCAACAAGGCTGGCATTAATCCAAAAAACACAAAATAATAGTTGTTGGAGAGGCTGTGGAGAGATTGGAACACTTCTACACTGCTGGTGGGAATGTAAAATGGTACAACCACTTTGGAAATTGATTTGGCACTTCCTTAAGCTAGAAATAGAACTAGCATACAATCCAGCAATCCCATTCCTTGAAATATATCCTAGAGAAATAAGAGGCTTTACACGAACAGATATATGCACACCCATGTTTATTGTAGCACTGTTTACAATAGCAAAAAGGTGGAAGCAACCAAAGTGCCCATCAGTGGATGAATAGATAAATAAATTATGGTATATTCACACAATGGAATACTACGCATCCATAAAGAACAGTGAGGAATCTGTGAAACATTTCATAACATGGAAGAACCTGGAAGGCATTATGCTGAGTGAAATTAGTTGCAAAACGACACATATTGTATAAGACCACTATTATAAGAACTTGAGAAATAGTTTAAACTGGGAAGAAAACATTCTTTGGTGGTTACAAGAAGGGGGGGGTGGGAGAGGGGCATTCACTAATTAGATAGTAGATAAGAACTACTTTAGGTGAAGGGAAAGACAGCACACAATACAGGGGAGGTCAGCACAATTGGACTAAACCAAAAGCAAAGAAGTTTCCTGAATAAACTGAATGCTTCGAAGGCCAGCGTGGCAGTGGCAGGGGTCTGGGGACCATGGTTTCAGGGTACATCTAAGTCAATTGGTATAATAAAATCTATTAAAAAAAACATTCTGCACCCCACTTTAAAGAGTGGCATCTGGGGTCTTAAACACTAGCAAGCAGGCATCGAAGATGCATCAATTGGTCTTAACCCACCTGGATCAAAGGAGAATGAAGAACACCAAGGACACAAGGCAATTATGAGCCCAAGAGACAGAAAGGGCTACATGAACCAGCAACTACATCATCCTGAGACCAGAAGAAGTAGATGGTGCCCGGCTACAACCGATGACTGCCCTGACAGGGAACACAAGAGAGAACCCCTGAGGGAGCAGGAGAGCAGTGGGACGCAGATTCTCATAAGACCAAATTCTCATAAGACCAGACTTAATGGTCTGACCGAGACTAGAAGGACCCCAGTGGTCATGGCCCCCAGACCTCCTGTTGGCCCAGGACAGGAACCATTCCCAAAGCCAACTCTTCAGACATGGATTGGACTGGACCATGGGTTGGAGAGAGATGCTGGTGAGGAGTGAGCTTCTTGGATCAAGTGGACCCTTGAGACTATGTTGGCATCTCCTGCCTGGAGGGGAGATGAGATGGTGGAGGGGGTTAGAAGCTGGTGAAATGGACACAAAAGAGAGTGGAGGGAGAGAGCGGACTGTCTCATTAGGGGGAGAGTAATTGGCAGTGTGTAGCAAGGTGTATATGGGTTTTTGTGTGAGAGACTGACTTGATTTGTAAACTTTTAAAGCACAATAAAAATTATAAAAAAAAGGTATATCAAACTGTTTAAAATGATGTAGAGGGCTTCACTATGCAAAGATATACCAGTTTTTTGCAAAGTAAACTATAATCTTCTAATTACTTGTTTTATATGTTTGGTTTTTAAATATTTTGACTTCTTAAAATGAATTCTGTCTAGATATTTAGGAACATCAAAAGGGTGACATTGAAGTTGCTTGGGTTATAAAGAAAAATAACATGTTTGTTATATTCAGTCTGATATATGTATAAGAGATTCCAGATACCCTAATTTTGGTGGCATTCAAAAGTTCAGTAGAAATATTTTTGGATATTCTCTGGATATATGGAAAAAATATAAATGCATTACAAATTTAATTTTCCCTAATTTCAAAAATTATGTACTTAAAAATATGACAGTCCTGGGTGACTTTATGAAGGGACTTTATGAATGGAATAATAGCTAACAGGAAAAAATAAAAGGGGCATGGCATTTACGACTTTGAGAAGATTACAAGGAAAAACAATAAAACTATTTTTAGGGCTTTCTTGTTAAAATTTGTTTTTATTGTTTTAATGCAAGCTTTCTACTTTATTTAAGGTTTGGTTTGTATTTTTTGTCAATGATGATGCAAATTAATTATTGGTGTCAAAAGTATCACTTAAGATGTGCTAAAAAGATATTGATTGGGCACTCTCTATATAGACTCAGTGTTGCCAAGAGATGTAGGTGGTTTAAAAGAAGCCTAGAGCATTCTTGCCCTTTAGTTATTTCTAATCTCATCAGGAAAACAAGAGAAATGCACACAAAATTATGAGCCAAGAGTCAGTGTCGATTAAGTGACATCCTGTATTATGCAGTCCGTACATGGGTAGAGAAGTGATTAATGTGAGCTGGAGTAGTCTGTCCTGTGTTTCCTGATAGAGTTATTAAATTACTATTCCAGTATCTTCCTGGACTAGCTATTTGGCTAAAGATCAAATTCTTCCTGCCACATATTAGAAATTCCATCTCTAATTTTTATTTGAACATTTTTCCAGTAATATAATCCCACCCTCACCACCCACCAGAGAAAACAACACAGGATTCTTTTGTGTGGTGATGGCATTTTGAAAACAAAAGAACATGGCACATGTGACTAAGCTGACTATCTGGATGTCTGCACAATGCTGTAATTACAGTGGTCCTTTAGACAAGGATTACATACATCCGTCTTAGGAGTCATCATACCCACCAGGGGTGAAGAAATCCTTGGATTCCAAACCAGTCCCCTTGAAAGAATTCTTTTTTTTTTTAAGGGGGCACAAAAGAACCTGAGGATGGTGCATAAGTGTGTGTGTGTATACAGTGATGGTGGTGGTGGATTTCACAAATATGACAACAGTTGTGAAAACTTCGTTCCTAATAATATTGAGTGAGGGAGGAACTCTTTGTCTTTCAGTTTTTCAAGTTATGTAAGAAACTAGAGTCTGACACCTAGAAAACCAGCCGCCATGTAGCAAAACTCAAGGTATTTTATCCACTAGGCTAGGATATGCTGTAGTGACGAGGCATATCAAAATCTGGCTTAAAACAACAAAGAAGGATTTCTTGCTCCCACTACATGTCCGTCATGGGTCAGCAGAGGGCTTTGTTCCACAGCGTTGTTGTCCTCACTCTGGGACCTAGGTTGATAAAGCAGCCACCATCAGGAACATTCTGGCCAAAGTGGCAGGGTGTGGGATCCCAGCTCTGTGGGGTCTAGCATCTGTATCAGTCTCGGGATTGAAAGTTATACAAACTGATCTTGAATTGCTTAGGATTTAATCAAGTTTTACAAGGTAAAATTCCATTGAAATAAATGCAAAGACTTACATTTAGGAACTCAAATTACCTTGCATAAGATGAGGGTGAATGCAAAAAATATGAGGAGCTCAATATAAAGGAGCCAACAGTGTTATATGTCAACCAAAACAACAACAACAAAAAACCAAGCTGGTATCAAGTTGCAGTAGTAACATCCATAATAAAGGGGTAATGGCCTCTAATAGCCCCTTTACTCTCTGTACTGGTTAGACCACCCCAGAAGCACTCTGCTCTGATTTGGTAGCACACTTAAGAGGGATATTTATAAAGGAAGGTGAGTCTAGATGAATATGAACAGAAGAGTCAAGGGTCAGGAAAACTGTAATATGACAAATGGTAGCTGAAACTGAGGCTGTTTAAAATGAGAGAAAACAGAGAGCTGACACATTGGCTGCCTCTAAGAATGTGGACAAGGGACCCAGCCTATCTTTAATATATGCAGAGGTATATGAATGCAAGTTAATGGCAGGAGGATTTCAACCCAGTATGGAAAACTTGGGAACCCTGGTGGAGCAGTGGTCAAGCACTCGTCGGCTAACAGAAAGATTGACCTTTCTTTTCGAGCCCACCAGCTGCTCCTTGGGAGAAAGATGTGGCACTCTGCCTCTGAAAGAATTAAAGCCTTGAAAACCGTAATGGGGCAGTTCTACTCTGTCCTGTACATCTGCTATGAATCAGAATTGACTCAACAGTAATGGGTTTTAATGTAGCACTTAGTAAAGGCTTTTTTTGATTCTTAATCTCTATTCTTTTCACTGTGTCTCTACTTCAGGTTTTACGGTCAAGTTAAGAATATTTTAGATTTTAATGGTTGCTCCGTTCATTTATTTTCTCATAATCAAATATTCTAGAGTCAGGTTTTCAAGTGACCTCTGGGTCTGTGATCACTCCTATTCATGAAGCAAAGCTCATCATACTACATTTTCAAGCTGTCCAGTAGGGCTTTGAACAACCACCCCTCTTGGTCTGTATGCTACAGATTTGGGGACCAGCAGGCCTAATCGTGTGCATGTGCCTCTTTTGCACTTAAGTTTTTCCTCAGAGTTGAATGCTTTTTAGTGCTTCTTGACCATTACCTAGAATGTGAGGCTCAGTTAATCCTATTCAACTTGAACTTTAAGCCACAGAAAATTCATGGACATTTCATCTAAACATCTTTTCAGGAAAACAAGCTTTAGATCAATAAAACCTGTAAATGTTGAGATTTGCGTTTTTTAATGGCTCATTTTTTCCTTGGCATTAACCAAAAGAATTGTTATACCGTGAAGTCTGTTGGAAGCAGTTGACTTTGAAAATCCCATATTGGGTTAGAATGTGAATAATCCTATTGTATGCATGACCTGTTTTGCAACGCTCTGCTGCAGAATTGCGCGTTTCTGCCCAGGGATGGCCGACTTGTATCAAGCTCTTTCTCAACTCTCTGCTCAGATGCCATCTCACCTTTATTTCTGATTGGGTCCAAGCTGATAGCTTTACTCCTAATGTTTGTAGGGAACTCATCCTCTGCCTCTCCACAGGGACCAGTGAAACCTAACTACACTGTGATATAGAGAAGCATGAGGACTTCGGAATTCATGAATCATAGCAATGAAATCTGGGAATAGTCATGTAGGCCTTTGCCTGAAAGCATAATATTGAATGTTCAGTTCACAGTTATAGCTCATCCCTAGTGCCAGGTTGATTGTTAAGTCAGTTAAAAAACTGTTCATGCAGTCTTGTATGAGGAGAGCTGTGCTGGCAAACACTTCAGAGTCAGGCATTTATTACCCAACCGAGTAAAATGTTTCCATAGATATTCAGGGTTTTTTCATCAGAACAGCCCTCAAACGGCTTTGTGCACATGGCCTCTCCACTCACTCACACATTCACCAGCACTCCCTCTAGTAATTGGTGTTAAAGTGACGATGGGGCATGCTTTCAGTTTGCTTTTTTTTTTTTCAGCAGGGATCCTCTTTTCTTTTTTTTGCAGATGGATTTCTTTAGCTAGCCTTAATTTTCCATAGGAAACTTGAGGCTACCACGCAAATTTTTATAATTTGAGAAAATATTAAGATAATTTCTCATTCTCCCTGTGCACGCTCATATGCAAGCGTGTAATGAGTTATTGAAGAGAGAAATTCAGGTAACTTAATATTAGTGGTGCAGTGGTTAAGAGGTTGGCTGCTAACCAAAAGGATGGCAGTTCAAATCCACCAGCTGCTTCTTGGAAACCGTATGGGGCAGTTCTATTATGTCCTATGAGTCGGAATTAACTTGATGGCAACGAGTTTAGTATTAGTAACTTTTGTATACAAGTCACTTAAAGCATTAGGCCTCCACTTCTTCATTTGTAAAATGGGGCTGGTCATAGTGCTGTCTCATAGAGTTGTGAAGTTCCAAGGAGATTATGTACCAAGCGTCTGACCCAGTGCCAGTGACATTGTGAATGGATGTTTTTGATCCTCATAAGTCCCTGAGATACGAAGTGTATTGTTCTCTCCTTTGTACAGGCGAAGAATCTAAAGCTTGTAGAGAATTAACAGGGCCTTGCCCAAGGTCATATGGCTATGGCATGATCAAGATTAGGATTTCAATGTAAGATTCTTAACTCCTAGTCCAGTGTTCTTTTAATTCAGGGGGAGTTGATTAGTTGAGTTGCTGGATGTGATATTACATAAATCCTTTCTGTTCACTAGAATCATCTGTGAAACGTTAGAAACCTACAGGTCCTTTGATCCCAACAATGGCGATTCTGATAGACTAGATCTGGTGTGGAACCTGGATGTTTGTAGTTGTACTCTCAATGCTGTTCATGTGCTGCCTCACCTCCCATCTCTCTCTCTCTCTCTTTTTTTTTTTTTTTTTTAGCATTTCTGGAACTTCTTTTGGATGTATGTTGAAGCTTTTCTTTCTGTCCTCCATATCTATTCATTTTTGCCTTTTCCTTCTTCAAATCTCTATGCTGCATTCTGGAAAATTTATTTTCTTTTCCAGTGTCCTGAATCTCTTTTCAGTTGTGCTTAGTCTACTCTTTAGCTCACATATTGACTCATTTTATTTTGATGACTATACTTTATTTATTTTTTATTTATTGTACTTTAAGTAAAAGTTTACAAATCAAGTCAGTCTCATACAAAAACTTATACATACCTTGCTATGTACTCCTAGCTACTCTCCCCCTAATGAGACAGCACACTCCTCCTTTCTACCCTGTATTCCCCATGTCCATTCAATCAGCTCCTGTCCCCCTCTGCCTTCTCACCTCGCCTCCAGACAGGAGCTGCCCACATAGTCTCATGTATCTACTTGAACCGAGAAGCTCAATCATCACCAGGATCATTTTCTGTCTTATAATCCAGTCCAATCCCTGTCTGAAGAGTTGGCTTCGGGAATGGTTCCAGTCTTGGGCTAACAGAGGGTCCAGGGACCATGACCTCTGGAGTCCCTCTAGTCTCATGATGACTAGACTTTTAATAGCCTGTTTGTGCATAGCTCGCTGTCTTGTTTCATGGATGCTAACCTTACTTCCTCTAAAATTGCCTTTGTAAAAATTTTTTAAATAAATTTTTGTCTAACACATTGTAAAATTATGGGCCAAATGCGTCATTTTTAAAGATGAAATAATACTATGAGTCTTGTATAAATGAAACAAGTAGTCCTCTGCTACACTTCTCTCTGCTTACTTACTGGTTCTTGTTTCTCGGTGGCAACTGTTTTCCAGACTTCTAGATATTCTGCTTGTTATTGTCCTCCATGTTTCTAAATAACATGTTCAAATTGATATTTCTTAATTTTTATATATTCTACAATTGTGAGGACGGTGTAGAGCCGGGCAATGTTTCATTCTGTTATACATAAGGTCGCTATCAGTTGGTGCCGACTCGACAGCACCTAACAATGGCAACACTGCAGTGTTTGTTCTGTGGAATATAAAGAATGTGAGGATTTTCTTTTCTCGTTCTTTCCATATTTCCAATGCCACAGTATTCAGTTTTTTTCTTTTTTTTTTACTATGGATACGTAAAGGTTGTTCATTCCTGAGTCATGTAGTGTGTTTATTTCCTTCATTTTACAACTTTTTGTTTTCCCTGGAATTAATAATAGCCTTTTTTGTTTGGTTAGTTTTTTTTAACTACTTATTTCATGTGCACCCATGAATTCTTCATCATCTACATTCATTCTCAGTAATTCAGTGATATACATCAGAAATCTGTGTTTCTTGGAGATATTCTTCCTGGAGCCTCCTGTTCCAATCTGGATGTGGTTGCCGTCTAGCACTGCTGCACAGCATTCCTCCCAGTACTTTCCTGTTGTGTTGATTCTCCTGTTCCAGTATGCCATGTCTTTCTCTTTTTTGGTTTGCTCTTTTGTTTTGCTGGATTACAGCCTCCAGTAGCTCCCTAAAAGAGTACATGGAAAGTTAAATTTTTGAAAGTACGTGTGTCAGGAAATGTTTTTATTCTAGGCTTACATTCAGATATGAAATTCTAGATCTGAGATGATTTTCTCTCGTGATTTGAAGACATTATCCCATTTTCCTCAAGTTGCTAGTCTTGTGTTAGGAAGTTGGGAACCACTCTGATTTCTAATCTTTCATATGAGACCTTGTTTTCTCTGTGGAAGCTTTTAGGACATTTTTACTCCCCAGTACTCAGAAACTCAGGATAATATGTCTACTGGGGGCCTATTTTTAGTCGTTATACTGTGCACTAAGAGGGCCCACTCAGTCTGAAAACTCATGTCCTTCCTTTATGAGAAATTTTCTTATGTTATTTCTTTGACAGCCACCTCTCTCCACTTTCTCCTTTTTCTTGGCCTTCTGGTCTGATCCTTTAGATTGCTTTTATCCACTCCTGTTATCTGCATCTCTGTCTTTTTCTTCTGTTTTCTTGGAGAATTCCTCTTAACTGTGTCTTCTAACCCTTCTAAAATCCTTATTTCTATCATATTTTAAATTTTCAAGAACTTAAAAAAAAATTCTCTGAATGTTTCTTTTTATGACATTTTATCCTTAGTTCATGAATTCAGTATCTTAATAGCTTTCCTTATCTCTCTGAGGATTTTAACCGTGGGCTATTTTTTAAGTTTTCTGTTCTTTTCTTTGTCTGTTTCCCATGTGTTCCTTTTTTCCAGTTCCTTTTTGTTGGCATTTCTTGTGAGAAGCTTTCTTCTCTATTACGTGATATTTGACTGTCTATTTAAATTTAAATGAGACAATAAAAAGTAATTTGGAAGGTCTGTGGATGTACGATGGGCTTGTCAAAGTATGCTTCATCTTAGAATGGTCAGGCAGGGCCTGGCCATTTTTCAAGCACTTTTTCTTGGCCTCTTAGTATTAAGAGGACTTTAGTAGGACCTTTCCCTTGGGGGCGGGGAGGGTTATGTTTACCCAAAGAAGAATCTTTTCATCTCCTACCCTAGAGATATAGCTTGGTTTTTAGCATAGTGAACTAAACCCTGGGGTAGTAGATTTTTACTTACCCTCCTGTTTTCAGTATGGTGCTGCTGTTTTCAGCTGTGCCTGATGTCTTTGAGTCCGTAGTCCCTCAAGTCCAGTCTATTTATAAAACTCAGTACCCAGCTTCTGCTGGGATGGAGGAGAGTCTAGCGGGCATACAACTGTTTTTTCATATGGACTGTTTACCACCCTTCCTCGTGTTTAGATACCTGGTACCCCCAGTTCCTGATCCTTTCTGGGTTTCCATAGTATGAGTCTACTTCCTGATCGCTCTCTTCTACTTAGCTTTTTGCTTTTCCCAGTACGTTGTCAGTTTCCACTCTTTATCTGCTTTTTAGTTTCCAAACATTTAATATGGATCATTTATGATTCTCTCCTCTCCTGTTTCCTTATCCTTATGGGTGTATGTCTTTTGAAATTGAACCATCTTACTATTTTTAGAGGATTTTTTTTAATAGATAGAGGAAATCTAAAATCATGTGTTTAATCTATGTTTAAGCAGAATCATTTTATTTATTATTTTGAAGGTTTTAGTATATATTTTCCGATTGCCATATTAATTCTACCCCTTTGATGTGAATTATCCTGTTTAGTCTGTTGAGTCTCTTTTATGGCACTTTCTCATATTTGTCATTTTTGTTAAGAATATATTACATTCTGTGGCTTTATCCTGTATTGTCCCTCCCCATGGTCTTCTTTCCTCTTCTTTTCCTTCTCTGTACTTCCAATTGTATTAAATCCTACTGCTTGCTAGGCTCTTCCTTCCCCTACTCCAGATATTTATTCTTCTGTTCACTCAGTACAGTCCAGGTTAAGACTGTTAAGTATCATTACTTGGTGGCTACAAGAGGAAAGAGTATAGCCAGCTTTCTTCCTCTTTTCCATATTATTCTCTCACTACATTTCTGCTTCCTAAAATCTCCTTTCGTCACTTCAGATTTTGGCTCGTCTACTAACCTCAATGCTAGTTCAGAGCTCAGCAACAAGTAACAGGGATAGTGACTTCAAAGGGTGACATGAAAAACCCAATATCTCCCCCACCAGCTCCATTGCTGAAGGCCACACTCTTGTCCTGCCCACCAATCACACCCCAATCCCAGAAACTCAATTCTCTTAGAAAAGCTTTAAGGATACTTTTTGTGTAGGTGTTTTTCTGCAATGTGGATAAGTTCTTCCTTTTGTGAACCCAGAGGGACCTTAAAATGTCTTGTTTTTTTTCACTCAGGATCTAAGTGAAAGAAAGGGGAGGGGACACAGGAAGGAGTCTTTTACTTTGTGCTTACCAGCAATAAAAAAATAAAAAATAAAAAATCTGAAAACTGAGATTAGTGGTAAGGCTGACAGACAATTTAATATTCCTCAGGGTGCCAGAGCAGAAAGAAATTTGGTCAAAATTTATAAGTGATGGCCATAGAAGTGAAAGGAGGGGGGGCAGATCAATCCTACAGGTCCTTGGAAGAAACATGTTCTGCTCATAATGCCTTTTCTTTCTTCCTCTGGCTTTTCAGATTATCCCTTCTCCTCAAATTCCAAATAACACAGTAATTCAGAGTGGAGATTGTAGAGCCAGGCTGGCTCTTTTTGAATCCTGCCTATGTTGCTTGTTAGGCATATAAATGTGAACAAAACCAAAAAAACCCATTGCCGTTGAGCGGATTCCGACACAATGTGACCCTATAGGACAGAGTAGAACTGCCGCATAGAGTTTCCAAGGAGCACCTGATGGATTCGAACTGCCAATGTTTTGGTTGGCAGCCATAGCACTCAACCACTATGCCACCAGGGTTTCCAAATGTGAACAAAATTATAATAATTAAGACAGTGTGATACTGGTAGAAACAGACAAATAGATCAATAGAACAGAGTCCAAAACAGGCGCACATATAATTTGTGACAAAGCAATATGGGAATTCTGTGCTTAACCTCTATAGTACCTCAGTTTCCTCATATGCAGAATAGGAAAACCTGAATCCCTATGGGGTTGTTGTGACAACGAAGTTTTTTAAAGAAATATATTCAGAATAGCACCTAACATCTAGTAAATGCTTATTAGTGGTACCTACTATTTTTGTACAAATTGAGCTCAATAAAGTTTTCCATCCTCTCAGGCCTTGATTAGGTCCCTCTAAAATTTCACAACCCCTATTCTATATCGTTTATTTGGGGGCTTAATTATTCAGTGTCTTGCTTTGCTACCAAATTATTTTGTGTGCATTAGTTTTGTGTCCCCAACTATTATAAAGCCTTTGAGGACAGAGACCACGTAATTGCTTCTCCCCGTCTCATGGCGCTCTCCAGTTTCCAACACAGTAAGAGCTAAAGGTAATGTTCATTCAGTGTTTATCAGTTAATTGAGCAATAGCTTACTTTTGAGGCTAGATGATGCTTGGCGGTGATCTCCTCCTGAGACACATGGCAGTAGCATTTCTATATTCTATAGCCCTATTTAGTATCAGAAACATTTGAAATTTTTACCTGTTTATAAACAGACTGGGTTTGATGTATTCTTAGGGATTATAGCTGACAAGGAAACCCTGGTGACGTAGTGGTTAAGTGCTATGGCTGCTAACCAGAGGGTTGGCAGTTTGAATCTGCCAGGCGCTCCTTGGAAACTCTATGGGGCAGTTCTATTCTGTCCTATAGGGTCGCTATGAGTCGGAATTGACTCGACGGCACTGGGATTTTTTTTTTTTTTACACCTGACAAAATTCTCTCAGAATAAATACACTGCAAAGAAATATAAACATATAAAATATAAAAATATAAATATAAAAACTCGTGGCTCCTTGAAAGAGTGCATGATTTTATTAATTCATGAATAAGTAAAATTTTCTCATCCATATTTGTTCTTTTGAGTCTGTTTAGTTTATGCATTTTATGTGACAACCTAAAAATACAAGGTTTTATTTATTTTTTTCCTTTTTTCCATCTTTTTTTCCTGCCTTCCATTTCCACATTTCCATCTAGTACCCTTAGAAAATCTGTCTTTTCAAGGTCCTCCTCCTTTCCCAAGAAAAGTTTCCTTGGCAGTCAGAGGTGGCTTGTTGCCCTTCTTCCTGTTCAAACTAGTCCCAAGGTGCTTTCTTTCACTAGAGGTGGCCAAAAAATGCTGCTGAAATGGTCATTTGTGAATTAAATAATTCTCGGGAGGCATAAATTCACATCCTGTTCTCACTATGTATTTTATTACCTGTTAGAGTTATTCTACTGCCAGGCCCTGGCTAGAACCTGACTTGGTGCCCAGTGCTAACAACTGTCGTTAAAGGCTTATGAATAGGATCATAAACACTATTTATATCAGTAGAAACATGTACTTTTAGTATTTCCACCACCACCTCTGCCTCGTGCTTGCCTTCTTATGCCTGGATAGTTCATAATGAGTGAACGGTTACTGCCCTTCAGCCATTTTTTGCTCACATGTGGATAAATTCATTTGTTTAAACTTCATTTTTCGCAATCAAGTCACTTCTGTATTCTGGCCTCCAGTCTTCAAATAACACGAAACTTCCCAGATTATACATTCTAAATTTGCTCCTTTCTTTTCAACTAGGGCCAAAAATAATAAACCTGGGATATTGTGCAATCAACCAGAAAGATAAATGGCTGCTTAATGTGCATTGGCAGAAGTTTAAGTGCAGGCATCACAGAAGCAAGGGATGCCCTTTTTTCAATGGCGAACTTGATATTCACTTCTCAGTTGTCTGAGGATATTAAATCTCAATCTCACATGAGAAAATGTGAACGCAAAAGTTCGAGAGACAATTCATCTTTGTTTTTTCTCCAGTTTTACTTAAGAGGGAGACTAGATAATTGAAAAAGAGATTATTCCTGCTGTTTCATAATGCAAACCCTATCCTGTTATACCCTATATTAGGTGAGAAATCTGGGAAACAAGCAATATCATGCAAGGTTAATTGTACGGTGACTGGCGTTCTACTAAGAATATGTGGTAATAAGAGGTGGATATCATTCAGAAAGCTTCCAAGTATCTGTAGAACAGAGTTTGAATTAGTTCAAGCAGATTGACAAGCATTCATTCACTCAACATTCCAGGAACTCTGTTAAGTGATGAAGTCAGAATAATGATGGCAAGGGTTATAGCTGACAGAGTTAGTCTACAAAAAATACACAGCAAAGTAGTATAAAACTCACTCTTCCTTGATTTTCATATAGGGATAAAGGACACTAAGGGAAGATTGCTAATTATATGCTTAATTTTTCCTCAAAGTCTCAGTTTCCTCATTTTATTTAGTTATCCCCTTAATATTCTGTGTCCTTAGAATGGATCATAGTATTAAACTAGGCCTTAACATGCTGTTTAATCCTGTATAATATTGCCAACAAGAAGTATAGACAAGCTAGCTATCCTGTGGAAGCAGCTTTGGGCAATGCTTAACTGCACTGGCTTTGAAAGTAGACAGAGCTATACTATTTCTCTGCAATGAAAACTTGAGCAAATTCTCTATAAATCTCAACTTATTTATCTTTAAAATTTGGGTAATAGTGGTATCTTCTTGACAGTATATGGTAGTATTATTGTGAGGTTTATAAGAAATAATGCATAATAGTTTAGTACAATGCCTGGAACATCCAAAAACATTTGCTGTTGAGTTGATTCTAACCTGTGGAGACACTGTATATATCCGAGTAGAACTGCACTCCATAGGATTTTCAATAGCTGATTTTTTTTTTTTTTTTCCAGAAGCTGATCACTAGGCCTTTCTTCCGAGGTGCCTTTTGGTGGACTTGAAGCTTCAACCCTTTGGTTAGCAGTCAAACGTTTTAATTGCTTGCACTACTTAGGGACTCTGGCTGGAATATAGTAAGCTCTTAAAGCTATGTATTCTCTTATTGAATCTCTTAGCAAAGAGATAGCATGCTAGTTTCCATTAATCTGTTTCAACTTCTTTGATCATTTTTTTCCCCCCCTCAGGAAAAAAGTTAGTAGAATATAGTGTTGTTAGCCATTACTTTGATTTTGTACTGACAGAAGATGTCAGACTTTCTGTTGGCTGGTTTAGGTAATCTCTTCTCTAGATGCTGCTAGAGAAACACAATGACTTTTGCTCCACTTAAGTCTTTTAAGGGTTCCGGATAAGTCTTTTGATGACAGCAGTGTGTTTTCGCTAAGCCCAGTTCACAGCGAGATTTTTCCCAGTTACTTTAGGAAAGAACGTCAACTAGTGGGTACTAATCTTTTATTTTATTTTTAAATGGCTTCTGTTTTTAGCTAAAGAGACCTAGGCTCACATCTCACCCTAAAGAGGGTATGAGACAGTGAGTTCGGAGCATTGCGTTAACTATAGTGCTTACTGCAGAATGGGCTCTTGTTGGGCCCTCTGTGAAAGAGAAGAGATCGATTGAATGAAATGCATGGATTCAAATAGGAAAGCCTGGGGTGTTTTCTTCTGGCTCTTTCACCTTCCTCAGGCCTCAGTATTTGATGACCTTTATATGTGCACAAGGTAGGAAGAAAGATAATTCATTTCTAAAAGTTTGTTTTGTTATTGCTTTTCAATTACTCAAAATTTTTCCCTGTGAACTTTTTTGAGCCCTTTGGCTATTGTGTCCCTGAAACAAATTTTGCTCCATAAAAACTGAGTCTCCTTCAGAAGATCTCTGATGGCTCTTCTTGTTTTGAATATTCAGTGGAAGGAAGCCCTTAAAATTTCTGTGCCTGTATTTTCTCTGCCCTGGAACTACTTGAGTGAACACGACACATCATTTTTTCAGAAATCAAAGGTGTCTTATTAAAATTTTTACTTGAAATTCACATAGAGTTTAATAAAGTTTCCAAGTTAAGTATGAAACTAATAGACCATTAAGAATAAGGAATGGTCGACTTGTGTTTTTATTACTCCTAGGATGAAAGTGACCTTAAAAAACCACCTTAAAAAAGCATCTAGTACATTCAAAGTCACCAGGCATGACTGCCCAGTGCCCCACCTAAGCTAGTCTCTCATTTGTTCTCTTATTAAATCTCCAGTGGAAGAGATTGTGTCAGAGTCTCCTTACAAGTCTGCTCCAGTGTCTTAGAATCTGTGCAGTGCTTACGAAGAGGACCAAGTAGTAGTTTTATGAATGGAAGCATTTGTTTTGATGTTTGCCCAGATGAGTTCTTTAACATTCTGTTAGCTGTCTTATATGCATGTGCTAGTTGTTCATCATGATGTGGATTGCTGACATTACATGTGATTTTTATGTGGAGAAGCTGTGTTACAAAGAAGTCAAGTGCCACAGAGAAGTATTAAAAATCACACAGGAGCTATGAATGTTTCAATTTAATGAAGACCATTGTTAAATGTCAAAATGCCATCTCCCCCGCCACCACCACCGCCACCGCCCCCCCCCAACAATAGTAATTTTAGTTTTAGTGTCTGTTTTTAAAGAGAATCCGTAGTAGAAAAAGCTACTATGGGTTAAGTAAAGCTTCTTAGTGAAAGTGTATTTTATTAAACACAATAGCATCTTTATACATTTGAGAAGTTGTAATGCGCGTGAGAAAAATTTCTTCATCTTAGAAAATGAAGGTATGTGTCCTGTTTATCATTCTGAGTCATGTAATGAGCATTGGTGGTATTTTGCTCATAAAAACCCTTCATTCATTATGTATATTTTGTTGGAGCTAAAATGACAAAGATTGGTACACATTTAATTTTGTTAACTTTCCATGTTTGTAGCCCATAGGAAGGTTTCTGTTAGATCAAGATGATGAAGCAGCATACAGCTGGGTGTTTCTTATTTTCTTCTTAGCCTCAGACCGTGTTAAGAAAAAAAAAACACAACCGGTTGCTGTTGGGTCAGTTCCAACCCCTGGCACCCATGTGTGTCAGAGTAGAACCGTGTACCGTAGGATTTTCAATGGCTGGCTTTTCAGAAGTAGATCACCTGGCCTTTCTTCTGAGGCACCGCTGGGTGGACTCAAACTGTCCAGCTTTTGGTTAATAGCTGAGTGTGTTATCTATTTGTACCACCCAGGGACTCCTCAGAATCAAATAATGTTTGTGAAACATCCAGCAAATGGTCTTTAGTCTGAAAAAATTTTCTATGCAAACTTCTGTAGAGATTCTTTTTTCTTTACAGAGTACCAAAATTTCCTGGCTTGTGGACCTTCTTTAATTTAAAAGAAAAAAAAATAGCATATGTCACTGTAATAGAGGAATACCTCAGAATAAAACAATCCATTAACAACAGCAGACATTTTTTTGTAAGTGTCTACCGTGTGGTTGGCAAGAGATCAGCAGTTTCTCTCATCCACTCACCATGTACTATCTGTTGGCCTCAGGTTAGTAATGAATGTCTATTTCTATAGAAACAGGAAGGAATTTTTATATTGGTGAGCTGCATTTAGATTTAGAATGTTGACCTAAATTCTACAGATGTAGATTAATCTTGGATAGTTTCTTCTGGCTAGCTTTAAAAGCATTGCTGTTTATATTCATTTTTATATTTGTACAGGACAAGCTGATTTGTATCTTTTGTAACCTGGTGACTTTTTTTCCCTCATGTGAAGAACTGTTCAAATGGTTATGCACGTGGTTTAGTGTCTTTGTTAGACTATGGGGAACTGGAAAGGAAGAGTTAGAGCATTGGGAATTGGTATGCCAAAAGTACCAAGAGATTGCTTGTTTTGAATTGACAGACGGAAAGAATTCTCCTTACAGGCCCCTAGGAGTCATGGTTATTTCTAAATAGGGAGATGGATACATGGAGAGTCAATCTGGAAATATAATATAGTCAAATCTTGGCTAGAGTACTTGTGAGAATGGGTAAATTTGGGTGACTGATACTTCTGGTAATCATAAAGATCAAACTGGGGTAAATATGCATTTTTAAAATAAAACACAAGTCTTTGAAGGACTGTGTCCTTTACTGTAGAAACCTTCCATGTACCTCTGCTGTTAGCAGTATTTTGGTGGGAAAGATTGATAATCACAACATTCTAGCATCAAACTAAATATAAAATATGCCCAAGATAATTTCATTCATCATAAAACATAGAATTTTCTCTGACGTTTTCCACGTTCAGGCATTGCGTTTGACAGTGAATACAAAAGATCTGTGATGAGATGAAATGTGAAGTTTAATTAACGTGCTCTTATTCATTCTCCCAATTTAGCTGGCAGTCATACTCCATTTGGAAGTTATACTGAAGGTCATCTGTTGCTTTTTTTGTTGTAAACAGCAGATGCCAAATTTGTAGCTTCGCAAGGCCCCATCCCAAGTGAGGCAGAGATGATTTGAAAAGGGGATGCCAACAGATTGAACAGGTTTTTCTTCCTGTCTCCAGACTAGGTAAGATACCCTTTGCATTGGCAAAAGGGAGAAGCATTTAGAAAGGAAAAGGAGAGTTAGAGCTTAGTAGTTCTGTACTCTACACTTAGTATCCCAGTGGGAGTAGGGATGGGCAAAGGGCGTAATAAAATTCCCCTGAGTTTTCAGATGTCTAAGAGGAAAGAAGCCTTGTAGCCTTGTGCCCTCCTTTGCCTTCTGGAAACTTTGAAGTTGACAGTCTCATAGATGTGCCTCATGCAGCCTCTGTGTGGGGGCTCATGGCCTATTGCTGTTGAGGTGATTTTGACTCATAGCGACCCTATAGCGCAGAGTAGAACTGCCCCATAGGATTTCCAAGAGCAGCTGGTGGATTTGAACTGCCAACCTTTTGGTTAGCAGTCAAGCTCTGTAACCATTGTGTCACCAGGCCTCCCTGTACAGGGAGTGGGATAGAAATGGTAGACAAATGATTGTCAAATGAATGTTGTAGTATGATAGATATTACAGAAATTATGAAGAGACCTCAATCTGTTGGAGAGAGTTTAAGCGTTTTCCTGCCTTATAAGTTCAGTATGTGGAATATATTATGTTGTCTGGTTAGAATTAGAAAATGTTTATTATCCCCAGAACATGAGCAGTAATAGTCTTGGCACCTTTCTCTTTTTTGCCCAGATAGATAATAAAATATATGTCTCCTATTGAGTAGAGAATAAAAAAAAAAAAAAAATAGGACAAATATACCTTTGTCTTGGCCCTTGGGATGCTTTTTTCTTCCTTTACTTATTAAACTACTCCAGGACTGGTGGTAAATGCTTTTCCTTTTCTTGCTCCAAAAGAAACCGAGGTAGCAGGAGTCCTGATCAGGGGGCCTTTGGTCCAATATAAAGAGCTAACTATGCATTATGGTCTATTAGAGACAATAGTCTCTAATAGAAAAAACTTCAGTACTTTTTTTGGGAATATTTTAGAACATAACAAACATTTTGGAAATAAACCTAAATCCTAATAATCAGACCACAGGCACACATATCCCTTCAAGTCCCCCCACTCTCCTCACAGAACTCACATTTCTTCCAGATGTTCCTTGGTCTTAAAACACTGAACAGCCACTAAAAAGGTACCACTACCATCAATTTCACCTCCCCCTGAAAGCTTCCAGATAAGAGCCTCCTTATGTCCAATTTCCATTCCAAGAGTAAAGTAATAAACCAAATTACAGTAAGCCAATACAACGCCTCCCTCACTTTTTATCCCATGTAATTTGACCTCACAGGGACTCAGAAGAACAACAGTTATCATTGAATGAACTGTAAACTGTACCATGTGAACTGGAAATAATAACTTTCATGTTTGCAACTGCCCTTGGGAGATGTTGCTTAGATTTTATTACCGATGCTTCTATATTGAACTTATGTCATTCAAAGACTATCAGTTATTTTGGTGGGTTTGGAAGATTCTGTAGACTTGCATAATGTAAAATCTCAATTCAGAATGTACATCATGCAATGATTTATCATTTTATCTGGCCCCTTTGTCCTTCATTTAAAAATGGTATTTTATGACAGTTCTTTTCCTGGTAAAGTTATAGACTGAAGCATGACCTTTTACCTTAAGTAAATGATTATGTAACTTAATAGTAATCACTTTACCATCTGCAATCCATGCTAAATTAAGAGACACCTGATCCTCAATGCTGGCATGTGGCTCCAAGTTCAGCCTTTCTTTTCCGAGTTCAGTAATGAATGAGCATTTCTATGCCAGGGACTGTTGGTTGGTTTGAGGATGGAAAAATAGAGCACTAAGTGTAGCCCATTTATTCTGAACTGATTATCTCCACCCAGCTTTGCTCGCATCTCCCAAATCTCAGCTCTCAGATAACCCAGGCTTTCAAATTTCTTCATCTCATCTTGGTCTCATAGATAGATATACTATTTGCGTTAACTTTCCATTGTGAGGTTTTCTAGTCTCAAGTGACGTTCTAATGGGTGCTGGAGGGATAGGAGAACAGAGAAAGGCCAAAACCCTTTTTATAGGCATAAATTGCTTTGCCTTTCTCCATGGAGACACAAGACTATCCCTTGATGGGTGTTAAACTAATGCAAAGATTGTACAAGAAAGGACAGACCAGGTTGTGAGGAAAGCATTTGCTTTTTGTTCCAGCAAGCAGTGGACTTTTACAGCAGGGTAAAAAAATCAATCACATTTTCTAACAGTCTAAACTCCTTTTTAATGTGTTGCTCGTTGCTGATGCTGAGGTGGGAGGGCAGTGGAAGGGAGAATTTTGGCAATTGTAAGGGCCTGAATGATTGGCTGTTCTTTCAGTTCCATAGTTATCTGACCTGGGAACCTCCACCTTAAGGCTTTAAAAAAGTACCCACCACCTTCTTGTGATAGCTACACAAGAAAAATTTGAATTCTGCCATTTGTTTTTTTCGGGTCATGTAAGTGCCTGATACACTTTCCTCTTCATATCCTGTCTTCGCTTTCATTTCTCCCAACTCTGCGTGTCATCCCACTGTCTTTCTACCTCAAGGCATCTACTTTGCTGGACTTAAACGATTTAAATTTGTAGACAGTGTTGACTGTCCCTGGGGTATCTGGCTGAGGTGGGGTGTCTCTTAAGGTGTCAACACTCTTCAGGATAAAAAAAAAAAAAAAAGAGTAGGGAGACATGTAGGCAGTGGCTTCCTGTTTCTAGCACTCAGCTTGGATTCACTGGATCTTAAGAACTTGCTCTCTGGAAGTCACCTGACTGCCTCACCACGCGACCCTGGAAGATTCTTGTTGGAAATGAGCTGTTAATGAAAAATAAAACCTTAATTCATGATGCATGGTGATTCTGAAGCAAGCTAAGGTATGATTGAGGCAAACATTTGCAAAGATTGTATGATCTTCAAAATCAATCCTCTGTTAAAAAAAAAAAAAAGAAACTTACAGGCCTGGTATGCATGACAGTCACTGTATCTCTATATCCATATGTATCTATATCCACATATATCTATGATGTCTTTTTCCTGGCTGCCTTTGAGGAAATGGCTATCTCTTCCCTGAACATAGTGGTTAATTTCACGGGATGATTGATTACCTTGTGCGAGCCTACTATAAATGTCTTTCCAGGACCCATCATGGAACCTCAAATTCTATCATTTGGGTTTCTTAAGCATCAATTAAAGTTAAAATGTTCCTGGTAATAGTTATCAGCTACAGCCTGCTTGAGAGGATGGGGAAAAGAGTGAAAGAGTGTCAACTGACAATTAGAAAATAGCAAAATCCTGACAAAAAGAGCCTAGGTAGATAACTGAGTGTTTGTAGGAAGACAAGTAAGGCAGGGGATGGGGCTAACAGCGAAAAGAGGAGGGAGGGAAGTGCCAGAGAAAAATCCGTCCATGTAACTTCACAGAAGCCTCACCCAGCCCTTCTGTGTGTGATGGGCGTTCACTTGCTTTCTGTCAAACAAGGACTTGGATGGCCTCTGAAGGGAGAGAAATAACTTCTCTCCAAGTTAACAGCCAGAACCTTCACACACCTAAATAAACAGCCTTCCATGCCAAACATCACATTAGTTTATGGGGAGATGTCAGTGGCAGGGCTAAAACATTGCTTTCAAAGATTTCCTGTTGGAGGGGCCTGACCGAGGAGCTAGAGCACAGTTCCTCGGGGCTGGGCCAAAAAATGCTCTTCAATGTTTCTCCCAGTGGCTCTGCTGAAGTTGTAATTCTTCACATACAAGCAATTTAACGTGTTTCTGTGAAAGTAAAAGGGCTGGGACACGCATGGCTCATGAAAGTATAAACTATTAGGCTTGATAGTGACTAGGTTAGTGACAAAGTCTTTAGTTTTTTCTTTTAGTTTCAGTCTAAGCCTCGTTGTCAGCCTTTTATGATGCCCCAGCTTCCGTTTGCCAGCAAGGTTTGACAACTGCATCTTTGTGTCAACATTATTAGTGAACACCATACTAACTCCTCTTGGCCATCCTCACCCTGCCCTTGCTTTTCAGTGCCGCCAGTTGTTCCTGTGGTTTCTAGGTTCCAGATTTAGTGTCTCCATTTTTTGTTCTTTGATGTAATATAATGACCAGACTGTAGTGATAGGAGTCAAAAGATAATGATAATAATAATAAGCACCTCCTATCTGTCAAGGGGGATATCCTGGTGGCATAGTGGTTAAGTGCTATGGCTGCTAAGAGGTCGGCAGTTCAAATACTCCAGGCACTCCTTGGAAACTCTATGGGGCAGCTCTACTCTGTCCTTTAGGGTCGCTATGAGTCAGAATCGACTCGATGGCAGTGGATTTGGTTTTTGGTTTATCTGTCAAGGGAAATCCTAGTGGTGTAGTGGTTAAGTGCTATGGCTGCTAACCGAAAGGTCAGCAGTTTGAATCCACCAGGCGCTCCTTGGAAACTCTATGGGGGAGGTCTACTCTGTCCTATAGGGTCACTATGAGTCAGAGTTGGCAATGGGTTTTTTTAATCTGTCAGGTACTGTGTGGAATTATGTATATACTTTATTTCATTTAATACTTACATCAGTGTTGTAATTAAATAGTGTAACCATCTTTATGTTGTCGTTAGGAGTTGTCGAGTTGGTACTGACTCACAGTGATCCTACGTACAACAGAGCAAAATACCGCCTGGTCCTGTGCCATTCTCACAATCGTTGTTATGCTTAAACCCATTGTTGCAGCCACTGTGTCAGTCCATCTTTTTGAGGGCCTTCCTCTTTTTCACTGACCCTCTACTTTACCAAGCATGATGTTCTCCAGGGATCGGTCCCTCCTGATAATATGTCCAAAGTACATGGGTGTGGCATATGTCTATTCGTGTGACGACTCTTATTTCTCTAGGATATATACCTAGGAGTGGAATTGCTGGATCATATGGTATTTCTATTTTTAGTTTTCTAAGGAAGCGCCATATTGTTTTCCAAAATGGTTGTATCATTTTGCATTCCCACCAGCAGTGCATAGGAGTTCCATCTTCCCATAGCCTCTCCAACATTAGTTATTTTCTGTTTTATTGATTCGTGCTAGTAATGCTGGGGTAAGATGGTAATCTCATCGTGATTTTGATTTGCATTTCTCTAATGGCTAGAGATCGTAAGTATTTCCTCATGTGTCTGTTGGCCACTTGAATGTCTTCTTTGGTGAAGTGTCTGTTCGTTTCCTTTGCCCATTTTTAATTGGATTGTTTGTCTTTTTGTTGTATTGGTGTTAGATTTTCTTGTAGATTTTAGAGATTAGACCTTTGTCTGCTTTGTAATAGTCAAAAAATTTTTTTCCCAGTCTCTAGATTCTCTTTTTACTCTTTTGTTGAAGTCTTTTGATGAACACATATGTTTAATTTTTAGAAGATCCCAGTTATCTAGTTTATCCTTTTGTATGTTGTTGGTTGTGGTTTGTATTCTATTAATGCTTTGTATTAGGGCCTCTAGCATTGATCCTATTTTTTATTCTATGAACTTAATGGTTTTTGGCTTTATATTTAGGTGTTTGATCCGTTTTGAGTTAGCTTTTGTATATGGTGTGAGGTATGTATGGGTCCTGTTTCATTTTTTTTTTTTTTGCAGGTGGGCATCCAGTTTTGCCAGTGCCATTTGTTAAAAAGACTGTCTTTTCCCCATTTGATGGACTTTGGGCCCTTGTCAAAGATCAGGTGAGCATAGGTAGATGGATTACCTTCGTTCAGTTCAAACAACTGCCTCGTGATCCATGTGCAGATTCTGCATGAGCACAATTAAGTGTTCTGGAATTCTAGGTACTGCTTGGTTCTAAAGATAGTTTTCTTTTTTTTTTAATTCTAATTTCGAATGGACACACCAACCTTCCTAGCCTACCTCACATTACAGTTTGTTGCTGAAAGCTCAAAACAGCTAATATGTGTGAAAATATTTAGAAACTTGTCATAATTATATAATGTTTACATAGTTGTATCGTTCCTTAAACTGTACGTATTTATTGAGCCCTCGCTCTATTCCTGGTACTGTTCCAGGTGCTGGGGATGCTCAGTGTCAATAATTGTGGGTTAGATTTTGTTTGCCCACCCATACCTTTAGAAAAGTATGCATTTACTTACCTTGCTACACTGAAAGATAAAATTCATTATACAAATAAATTAAGAGGTCATTGTCATTGTACCTACTATGTCAGTACATTTGTCAATGACTGTGCTCTTCTCAGAACATAGAATCATTGAGTCTTCAAGTTGAAAAAGTTTCCAAAGATCATCTGGTTCAGCCTGCCAATGGAGGAATCCCTCCCACAGAACTTGTGAAGGAAGGTCATTCAGAAACTCTTCAAATATTTCTAATTCTCAGGCAGCCCGGTCTATTACTAGACAGTCTTAGTTTTTGAAGAATGTTGAACAGCCTAGAAAGTTGAAGAACAGTGGTGGAGGTGGTTATTAGAAACTTCTCTATGTCCTGATGTTGATTCCTTCACCTCTTTGACTTTGTTCATTGGCACTAGTCATGCCATCAGAAGCACAAAAAGAATTGTGCCACCTTTTCACTTGATAGAACTTCATGTATTTGAAAATGTCTATGATGTCATTTTTGAAATTTTTTCTCTATTCTCCCATTAGTCATTTGAGATTATTTCTAGACATTTCATCTTGGTTGCCTTTGTCTGTATGCATTGTTTTGACAGTGCCCCTTTCAAGACACAGGCATTCAGAAATAAACACACTGTTCCAGATCTGGCCTGACTAATATGTTGAATCCCATTCTGGAGAGTTTATTTTATATTTTGACTTTCTTTTTTTTCTTTTTAAAGCTTCAGATCAACTTATAAGTGAAATATGTGTTTATGAATGACCTTGACCAAACGCTGTCTCTCAAAGTGTTTAGCAATGTCATTTTACAAACTTGTTATACATAAAAATGATATATCACATGAGGAATGATCAAACGAGGTAATAGACATAAATGCTGTTTATAAATCATAAAATCCTACACAAATATGAGATGTTGTAATTAAGGTCCTCGCATTTTCAATGGATCAGTTCTGAAGCCGTTCTTGAAATACTGTAGAATCCATAGAACTTAATTCTGTGTCGCTTTTTTAAAAAGGCATTTTTAATTAACCAGATGAGCTTGTTTCTAATCTTTTTTATTGGAATAAATTAATAGAACCTACTTTTTTTTTTTTGGTAAATTAATCAGACAATAATTATTGAGCACTAAGTGCGCACCACATAGCTCTTCAGTAGATACATAGAAGGCTTGGGCACACTCTCTTCATGAAGGCAGGGTGGCATTGGGTAAAAATGTGAATTTGTCTTTATTGCTTTTTAAAATAGTCTTTCTAAAAGGAGCTGATTTATGGGAAGGAGAGGCAACCCCAGCCTGGGAGGTTTGAGAACAGTGGTGAAGGTTGGCATAAAACGTATAATTTTTAAGTGCTGAAATATTGTTAAGGGGTTACAGTGTGGACTTTTGGAGAACTGATGGTTTCTAGAAGTGGAGAAACCAAGACAGAAGCCAGATAAAAGGATGGTTTAGAGTACAGGATTTTCTCTTAGGAAAAGAGGAAAAAGAGAAAGCAGGGATCGCTGAGCTGAGAGGGGAGCACCTTAGGAAGAGTTGAAGGGGGAGGGAAGTAGTGTATGTAACTGAGAGAAAGAAAGTTAAAAGGCTTGCTAGCCTAGGGGGACGTCAGTGCAGAGAGTTCCAGTACCGCAGTTTCAACCGGAAGATAAAGAAATTGAGCACATCTTTGGTCTACCAGGAAAAAATTTTCTGTTCCATAACTGAAAGGAAGAGCTAACTTAGTCTTGAACTGAAGGAAGGATGATCATGAATGTTCTCAGTCAGAACAGGTTTTTTTTTTTTTTTTTTAATTTCACATTATAAGCCTGGAGATCAGAGGTACGACTGATTCAATGGCTCAGTGATATTATCAAGGGCCCAAACCAGCCATTTCCACCCTGTTCTGCCAGCCTCAAGGTATTAGCTTTTGTTCTCAGGCTTATTTCTATGGTGGCAAGATGGTTTCAGTGGTTCCAGACATCACTTCCTCATCACAACTGCATGCAAAATATGAAAGCATAAGAAGTGGCCTTTAACACTTCTCTCTCTCTCTCTTTTATTAGGAGCAAAATGTCTTCTCTAGAAACCTCAATGTACTTTTAAATCTCCTGGCAAATGCAACTAGAATTATCAAGATTGGCATGGATCAATCATGGTTTACATTTTGGAAATGAAGGAGGGGCTTAATTTTTCTAAGCAAATGACTGCTCATTCTAAGCAAATCAGGAAGGAAGAACAGTAAGGGGAGCAGTTGAATAGGCAATCAATGGTATGTGTCACAACTGATAACTTCAGCTGAGATATCATTAAACAAAAACATCTTTTCTTTTTTTTCTTTAAACTAGTACTTTCATTTTTATTAAGTATCCAAGGTGAGGTTTATTTTTTTCTAAATTTTATTTATTTTGTTGTTGAGAACACACACAGCAGAACCCTCACCAATTCAACAGTTTCTACATGTACAATTTAGTGGCATTGATTACATTCTTTGAGTTGTGCAGCATTCTCACCGTCCTTTTCTGAATTGTTTCTCTCTCATTAACATAAACTCACTGTCCGTTAAGGTTCCCATCTAATCTTATGAGTTGATGTTGTCAATTTGATCCCATATAGATAGTTCTTAAAAAAGCAAAATGCTCAAGGCAGACCTTTTTTACCAAAAAAGTGGAAGGACAAGCTACTGAAAGGGAGAATGTCTTTGGAAACCATATATACAATAAGAATCCACTAACCAAAATATATATAAAACTTCAATAAATTAACAACAAAAAGACAAATAACCCAATCATAAAATGGGCAAAGGAATAGACATTTCATCAAAGAGGACATTCAAATGGCCACCAGACACTTGAAAAAATGCTCAGTGTCATCAGAGGGATGCAAATCAAAACCATAATGAGATACCATTTCACTCTCACTAGTATGGCTAAGATAAAAACAAACAAGCAAACAAACAAACAGAAAATAGCAAATGTTGGTGAGGATGTGGGGAAATTAAAACCCTTATTCATTGCCCACGGGAATGCAAAATGATTCAACAGTTGTGGAAAACACTGTGGCAGTTCCTTGAAAAACTAAAAATAGAACTACCATATGACCTAGCAAGTCCACGCCAAGTTGTATACCCAAAAGACTTGAACGCAGAGACTCAGAGACTTGTACACCAATGTTTGTTACAACATTATTCACAATAGCCAAAAAGTAGAAACAAACTAAGTGCCCATCGACAGATAAATGGATGAAAAAATGTGGTACATACATACAATATGCTACTACTCAGCCAGTAGGAGAAAAGAAGTCTTGACACATTCACAGTATGGATGGAGTTTGCAGACATTATGCTGAGCAAAATAAGTCAATCACAACTATTGCATGACTTGTGTAAAAAGGCAAGAAAAGCAAATGCACAGAAACCAAAGTTTATTAGTGGCTACCAGGGTGGGAGGCAGGGGAAAAAGGGGGTTAATAGTGGTGGAAAAATTGCATTGGTTAAGCATAGGGTTGCACAGCTGATTATTGTAATTGTTGTCAATAAATTGTACACCTCTAAAAAGTTGAACTGGCAAAAGTTGTGTGAGAGATTATTTACAACAATGCAAGAAAAAAAAAGTAGCTGCTGAGGCTGCTTATGTACAAACAAACAAATATCTCATGGGATTTGGTTCCTTGGTTTGGAAGTATAGGGTCATGGTTTCATGGGACATCTCAGTTAACTGGTCTAATAACATGTTTAGTACTTTTGTTCTACCTCCTAGCTCATTGTGTAGTGCCTAGGGTCTTAAAGGCTTGCAAGAGGCCATCCAAGCCACAATAAATGGTCTCTGTTTCACCTGTAGCAACAGAGGAGGAAGCAGAGTCAGGAACAGGAGGAGGATATGGAATGTGTGGCTAATTGCCTCCATGAACAATTGCGTCTTTTGCCATGAGACCAGAAGAACTGGATGGTGCCCAGCTACCTTTACTGAAACTTTGGTCGAAGATTCCGTAGACGAATCCTGATCAAAAGGGGGAAAATACAGAACAGAATTTCAAATTCTCATGAACTCCAGATGTATCAGAGCCATGGAGGGTGGATGAACCCCTGAAGCTATTGCCCTGAAATCGTCTTTAAACCTTAAACCAAAACTATTCCCTGAAGTCATCTTAAAACTGAACAATATTTTAGATCAATAAAAATATCATTTTTATGTTTTTCTTTTTACTCAAAGACTTGTGAGAAAGCAATGAATGTAGTGAAACCTAGAATGTACTGATTTTTTTTCCTTTTTTTTTACTTGTGCCCACCTATGAAGTATGATACTGAACTTGTGCTTCTTAACCACTGTGTCCATAAGGTTGCCAAGAATTTTGAATTCCTGTAAATTTATCCCCATTAGTATAAGTTCTGATCCTTGGACACTATACTGATATTAGCTTTCCTGTATAATTTCTTTTGTTAGTAGTATAGATCTTTATTGAGCTAAAAAATGGCTTTATCTATTTTGTGCCTATATTTCTCTCAAAATAAGTTATTGCTAAAAGGATTTTAATGTCTAAGAAGTTTGGAGAGGTATAATTTAAAAGTGCTAACCATAGAATTTCATGCTATAATATAATTTGACCAGAAAGATATAGTGAAGCAACATTGGGTTGGAAGACAGAAGGCCTGTACTGGCTCTTCTACAAATTAGCTTGTGGTCTTAATTAGTTACGCCACTTCTCTAAACCTCAGTATCATCATCTCTTCCCTTGAGAGTGTTGTATTAGATCAGCGTTTCCTAGACAGTACTCTATGGAAAATTAGCTTTTTGAGAAAGATATATAAATAATATTTTATAGAGTTTTGGTAAAAGTTTACCAAGTAAGTTAGGTTCCCATTTGATAATTTTCACAGAAATTTTCAGTGTCATTAGTTACAGTTATTACAGTGTGTCCGCATTCTCTTTAATTGTGTTCTGTTTGTTCTTTTCCTTTACTCTAGTTTCCCTGTTTCCTTATCTTCTCATCTTTGCTCTTGAGAAACTTATTAATATTTGAAAGCTGGAAAATTTGGTCAAAGAAGTTTGGAAAATGCTAGGTTAAACCAAGTTAATCACATTTCTTCACTACGGACTTTTCAGAGCCTTTAATATACTAATATGCACTGTAAAAATCCAAGAGAAGGATAGAATCGGCAGAGTTTCCTAGCCCTATTTGACCCAGAACTCTGTTTTGTATGTTAGTTTTGCTTTCTTGAAGAACTATGAGAGATTGTTCTTTGGATCATCACAGCTTTGGAAACGTTCAACTGGATGATATTTGACTCCACAGTTAGGCAAAAGGGATATGTTCTTTGATCTCAGAGGCTTTCCCTGGAATCACAAGAGATCACAAGAGGGATCTCTCTGAGTTGTGAAAGGCCTCTTGAAGGAGGAGAATCAGAACTAGAACCTAAAGAATGAATGGAATTTTCATGGCTGAAGCTGAGTGGAGAAATTTATAGACAAAAGGAATGGCATGAATAAAGACATGGACTGATGAAAGTGCAGTCATTTTGGGGGAATGATGGACTTTTGAAGATTGGCTAGATCTAGAGTATACACTGGGAGGCAGGAGAGGATGAAAGAGGAAATATAGGTAGGTAACAGTTTGTTGAAAGTCTTGAATGTGTAGGCAAGTAAAGTCATTTGCAAAGAAGAATGATGTAAGCAAAGTGATATAAAAGGTAGCTTATTATGGTAATAGTGTAGAAGATGGGTGGGAATGTGGGATGAAGACAGATGACCCTTGTAATCAGTGTCATCATTAGGGTTGGTGTCACTAAGTGTGGTAACTTACAATGTCACTCCGCCCCGCCATGGACCTCCTTCTGTACCAGACCATACAGAATCCTTACATTTATTGTATTAATGTAACTCGTAAATTGTAATTCCCATATATCACTCCTTCTTTTCCTTTAATTACTACTTCATTCTCAACAAAGTTCTTGGTATAGATTCACAAATACTAATACCACAATATTGTAGCTGAAACACCAGAAAATTTGACAAAATAAGAGACTATAAAAACCCTGGCAGCAATGAAAACAACAGCACGTGCTTAGAGCATGTGCAGATGAAACCACATGATTCGCAGTGTCATTGTAAGTGGGTAGTAATGACAGCTCTGACTGGAGTACGTTAGAAGGTTCAATGAATTAAATTAGCATGGAGTTTTAGCATTGTACATACAGGTATAACTTGTTTTATTGTGCTTTGCTTTATTGTGCTTCACAGATACTTTTTTTTTTTTAACAAATTGAAGGTTTGTGGCAACCCTGCATCAGACAAGTCTATTGGCACCATTTATCCAACAGCACGTGCTCAATTCGTGCCTGTGTGTCACCTTTTGGTAATTCTCACAATATTTCAAACCTTTTTATTATTATCATATCTGTTATGGTGATCTGTGATCTTTGGCGTTACTATTGTAATTGAACCACACCCATGTGAGACAGTGAACTTAATTGATAAATGTTGCACATGTTCTGACTGCTCCACCAACTGGCCATTCCCCTGTCTCTTTCCCTCACCTTGGGCTCCCTATTCCCTGAAACAGGACAGTATTGAAATTAGGTCAATTAATAACCATCCAATAGCCTCTAAGTGTTCAAGTGAAAGAAAGAGTCACATGCCTCTCTAAATCCAAAGCTAGAAATGGTTAAGCTTAGTGAGGAAGGCGTGTCAAAAAGCTGAGATAGGCTGAGAGCTAGGCTTCTTGTACCGAACAGTTAGCTAGGTTGTGAATGCAAAGGAAAAGTCCTTGAAGGACTTTTTAAAAGTGCTACTCCAGTGAACACACAAATGACAAGAAAGAGAAACAGCCTTATTTCTGATATGGGAAAGTTTTAGTGGTCTGGATAGAAGACCAAACCAGCCATAAGGCCCTAACTATCTTCAATTCTATGAAGGCTGAGAGTGGTGAGGAAGCTGCAGAAGAAAAATTCGAAGCTAGCAGAGATTAGTTCATGAGGTTTAAGGAAAGACGCTACCTCCATAACATAAAAGTGCAATTTGAAGCATCAAGTGCTCATGTGTAAGCCGCATCAAGTTATCCAGAAGATCTAGCTAAGATAATTGACAAAAGTGGCTGCACTAAACAACAGATTTTCAATGTAGATGAAACAGCCTTGTACTGGAAGAAGATGCCATCTAGGACTTCGATAGTTAGAGAGGAGAAGTCAATGCTTGGCTTCAAAGCTTCAAAGCATAGACAGATTCTCTTGTCAGGGGCTAATGTAACTGGTGACTTTAAGTTGAAGCCAATGTTCATTTTCCATTCCAAAAGTCCTAGGGCTCTTGAGAATTATGCTAGATCTACTTTACCTGTGCTTTATAAATGGAACAACAAAGCCTGGGTGACAACACATCTGTTTACAATATAGTTTACTGAATATTGTAACCCCACTGTTGAGACCTGGAGCCCTGGTGGTGCAGTACCTAAGAGTTCGGCTGCTAACCAAAAGGTTGAATCCACCAGCTAGCTGCTCCTTGTGAACCCTATGGGGCAGTTCTACTCTATCCTCTAGGGTCGCTATGGGTCAGAATCAACTTGACGACAAAGGGTTTGCTTTTTCATTGTTGTTGTTGAGAAATACTGCTCAGAAAAAAAATTCAAAATATTATTGCTCATTGACAATGCACCTAGTCACCCAAGTGAATGTTGTTTTCATGCCGGCTAACACAACATCCATTCTGTAGCTCAAGAATCAAGGAGTAATTTTGACTTTCAAGTCTTATTTTTTAAGAAATACATTTCATAAGGCTATCGCTGCTGTAGATGGTGATTCCTCTGATGAATCTGGGGAAAGTAAATTGAAAACCTTCTGGAGAGGGTTCACCATTCTAGATGCCATTAAGAGCATTCGTTATTCATGGGAGAAGGTCAAAATATCAACATGAACAGCAGTTTGGAAGAAGTTGATTCCAACCCTCAAGGACAGCTTTGAAGGGTTCAAGACTTCAGTGGAGGAAGTAATTGCAGATGTGATAGAAATAGCAAGAGAACTAGGATTAGAAGTGGAGCCTGAAGGTGTGACTGAATTGCTGCAATCTCACGACAAAACTTCAACAGATGAGGAACTGCTTCTTACGGATGAGCAAAGAAAGTGGTTTCTTGAGATGGAATCTACTCCTGGTGAAGATGCTGTTAACGTTATTGAAATGACAACAAAGGATATAGAATATTACATAAACTTTGTTGATAAAGTGATGTCAGGGCTTGAGAGAATTTATTCCAATTTCGAAAGAAGTTTTACTGTGGGTAAAATGTTATCAAACAGCATTGCATGCTACATAGAAATCTTTCATGAAAGGAAGAATCAACTGATGTGAAAACATTGTTGTTTGAAGAAATTGCCACAGTTACCCCAAACTTCAGCAACCAGCACCCTGATCAGTCAGCAGCCATCAACACTGAGGCAAGGCCTCACTGAAGGCTCAGATGATGGTTAGCATTTTTTAGCAAAAAAGCATTTTTTAATTAAGGTGTGTATATATATTTTTAATATATTAGTGGGTATATATATATTTTTATATATATATATTTTAGACATAATGCTATTACACACTTAATAGACTACGGTGTAGTGTAAACATAACTTTTATATGCACTAGGAGGTGCAAAAATTTACGTGACTTGCTTTATTGGAATATTTGTCTTATTGCGGTGATCTGGAATTAAACCCACAATATCTCCAAGGCATGCCTGTATGTTGATACATGTAAGCTGGGCTTATAAAAATTCCTGGCTACAGGAATATTTTTATAAAAAATAATAAATTTCTGCTGAAACATTGCACAGAAATTTTGTGGACAGTGACTGTGATGTCACCCACTCTGACAGTATCACCCAGTGCAGTCCATACTCCCCGTACCCCCCTAGTAATGCCATTGGCTGTGATAGTCTGGTCATTATAGATTTGAACTTGAATGAGGATGGTGCTAGTGGAAACCAAATGGAAAGTATGGAATCTGGATATTTCTGAATATTAGAGGACTCCAGGACCCTTGTTGACTACCCAGAAAACATCAGTCAGTTTGCTGCAATTGAAGGTAGACTGAGAAGCAGCAAGAGAAGTTAGGAGCAGTAAAGAGCCTTATGTTTCTCCTCTCAGGAAACTGAGGATACAAAGAGGAGTGCTAATTATTTGGCTTGCTCATTCATTCACTCATTTTTTTGTTTACTCGTGTATGCGTCCATCAAACACTTATTGATGGCCTATGCTGTGTAGGTAGATACGTGTCCAGGGGCATTATAGCCTTTTTTTCTAATTCACTGCTAACAGAAATTACAGTGAGATCCTTGAATATTCTTGATGTTCGTTCTCACTGATAAGCAGGAAAGGCTTATTGTTTCGTTAAAAATCATTAAAATGTTGCAGTTGAAATTTCCAAACATTTCTTACTTATTTTTTTTTGCTAAATTGTTAATGTACCCTGGACAATGGCTTCTTATGAAATAAGTATTTGGAGCCTGTAATCTACTCTATGCGATTGTGAGGATTCAGATGAAATAATCCCTTAGAAGCATTTATCTGCATTAATGTTCAATAATGATAATCATTACTGCTGCTGCTGCTACTACTGCTACTGCTACTAATATACTTGTACTTGAGACTTTCTCAGGTTTGGGGTAAACCTCGAGCATATTCATCTGTAACTTCAACTTTGTGCTGGCCTCACTGTGAGGAGTGCACAGCACAGTTAATGAGTTCCTACGTGTAATGGGCCATCGCATTTGAGAGATTCTGAGAGGTTTATGGTTGTGATTCTTTGGTTGTGAGGGGCCCTCAGTATAGGATTTTTTATGTGTGTATGTGTGAAATATGTGAGTGTATAAGTTTTAAGTTTATTTGGATCTGAGATACAATGTATATATTGTTCCGGATCATTTTAATATTCTTTGCTCCTTTTTCCTTCTTGGTTACCTTGAAACTACAGAAGAAAGTCATGCTGAAGGTGAGGAAAGAAGGCAGCTTTAATAGTGCAGTTTTTCTGCGTTTGATTTCTTTGCCACATGACAACTCTGTCTAACTCTGTCTCTTGCAACACTTGCATTCTGGGCCCAGATTTTTTTTTTTTTCCCCATCACTAAATCATTTTTTTTTTTTAATTAATTTTTTATTGTGCTTTAAGTGAAAGTTTACAAATCAGGTCAGTCTTTCATACAAAAATTTACATACACCTTGCCATACACTCCTAATTGCTCCCCCTCCAATGAGACAGCACAGTTCTTCCCTCCACTCTCCTCGTGTTTACTCGGGGCCCAGGCTTTTTAAAGGTAGGGATAATTTCTAGAAAATTTTGGAGTAAAGAAAAATATGCATTCTTAACATTTCTTATAGTCCATGAGCGTTATCATACTTGGCATCAGGGAATATGAAATCCCGCATGATTCATACCCTAGGATTTTTCCCTTTGCTCTATGTCTGAGCAAACATTTCCTGGCTTGCTGAGTTCTCACACAGCCCAGGAGTTTCCTATCAGTGCTGCCTGAGCAGACTACGTAATGTGGGTGATTTATGATGTTCTGATGATGGAGATGGAGATTTCTTTATTGTAGTTTCAATTAAACACCAAGAAAAAAGGGGAAACAAAAGGGAAAAATTACAGATCATAGCCATTACTGACTGAAATCTGTGCACTGGACATGTGAAAGTGGAAGGAACAAATAGACTCAAGCCCTGCTCTTCTCAGCAAATTTGTACGTGGATTTGGTGACTATCTCCTCTGGGTCTTTCTGATTTTTCCCTCTTGATCTCTTTCTTGGAACAAGGGCCCAAGAACTAGCTCTTTTCAAAATTATGTTATTTAACAAGCATTCATGCGTTCAGCAATTTAGTAAGCACCTATTATGTTCCAGGCACTGTTCTAGGCCTTGAAATACAAAACAGACAGAAATCTCTGCCTTTGTGGAAATTGCATTTCTAGTGGAGGAATTTTATAGATAGATAGATAAATAAAGATATAATTATACTGCAGATGTAATTTACTATAAACTCAAGGAAAGCTTTTAATAATTCACTATTTATGTGAGGTTTACTGTAGAATTTTTTTGAAGATACTTTTTCTCACAGTAAGGAAGTTCCCTTCTATTTCTAATTTGATGAGTTTTTTTTTTTTTACCATGAATTTATGCTGAATTTCATCAAATATCATCAAGGTGATCTGTAATAGATTGAATTGTGTCCCCTGAAAATATGTGTCAACTTAGGCCATGTGCGGTTGCTCTCCATTTTGTGATTTTCCTATGTGTTGTAAATCATAATCTCTGCCTGTGGTTAAAAGGATTAGGGTGGAATGTAACACTCTTGCTCAGGACACATCCCTGATCCAGTGTAAAGGGATTTTCACTGGGGTGTGGCCTGCACCACCTTTTATCTCTCAAGAGATAAAAGGAAAGGGAAGCAAGCAGAAAGTTGGGGACCTCACACCACCAAGAAAGCAGCACTGGGAGAAGAGCAAGCACATCCTTTGGACCTGAGGTTCCTATGCTGGGATGCTCCCAGATCAAGGGACGATTGATGACAAGGACCTTCCTCTAGAGCCGACAGAGAGAGAAAGCCTTCCCCTAGAACTGATGACCTGAATTTGGACTTGTAGCCTACTAGACTGTGAGAGAATAAACTTCTCTTTGTTAAAGCCATCCACTTGTGGTATTTCTGTTATAGCAGTGCTAGATGACTAAGACATGATTGTATAATTTTTCTGCTTTTTCCTGCTAATGTGCTCAAGTAAATTGTTTTATTTTTGACAATGACTTGCATTCCTGAAGTAATCTTTACTTAGTCACTGTGTGTTATTTTTTATATATATATCATATGATTCACTTGCTAATTTTCAAAGAATATTTGATTTTGTGTTCATCAGAGGGATTGGTCTATAGTTTGTCTTTCACGGAATGTTCTGTCAAGTTTTGATTATCAAGGTATGCTGGCCTCGTAAAGTGAATTGGGAAGCAATTCCTTTTTTTCTGCTCCTTGGAATTGTTAGCATAAAATTTGTGTTTATTTTTTTCCTTAAATGTTCGAATAATTTCTCAGTGGAGCCATTTGACTTGGAATTTGCTTTGTGGAAAGGTTTAAATTGCTTTAATATGCATAAGATTGTATGACTATTGAAATTTTCTATTTTTTCTTGTGTCAGTTTTGTTAAATTGGATTTTTTCCAAGGTATTTTCCCCTTTCATTTAAATTTTCAAATTTATCGACATAAGGTGGTTCATAATATTATCTTTTACTCTTTTAAGATCTTACATGGTATCTTTCTTCCTTTCCAGGTATCTTCCTTTCTTATTCGTGGTTTTAATATTTGTGTTTTCTGGTTTTGTTTATTAATTCATCTTTCTACTGTTATTTCATACTGCTAGTCTTGCAACAAGAACTAATTCTTGGCTTTCTGATGTTATTATATATTTATTTTCTGTTTAATTGATGTCTGTTCCTTCCTTCTGCTTTCTTTGGTTTTACTTTAATGTCCTTTTCTAGTTTCTGGAGACAAAAGCATAGATCATTGATTCTTAGTCTTTCTTCTTTTCTAATGCATATAACACTGTATATTTTCACCTAATATTGCCTTACTGGCATTTTATATTTTTGTCTATTTTCTACATTATTTCTCTATTTTCTTGAACGTATTTAATCATAGTCATTTGAAAGTTCTTTTTTGCTAGCTTGAGTAGCTGTGTTTCTTCTTTTGGTTTTTGGTTATATAGTTCAATCTCTTAGCGTGTCTATTTATTATTATTATTATTTTATGAGCAACTATGAAAGTTTAGAGGCTTTTGAACATACCGTCTTTCTCCAGAGAATATTTGTTCTTTTTTCTGCTAGGCAGAAAGAATGGTGGGTGATTACCTAAATCCACTCAGAATTTGAGTTGGGTGAAGCTGAGTTGCTTTTTTGTTAAGGCTTAGTCTACATCTTATTCTTACCTATTCTGAGGGCATAGCCCTCCAGATATTTCAAATGAAAATCTAATATTTTCAGTGGAATCCCTACCCATGGTGGGTGCTAAACTGATTCTAATCTTAGTCTCTTCAACATTATACAATTGTTTTTCTTTTCAGTGTTTTGTGGTTTATCTTGTGTGCTTTGAACTCGAATTTTTGTCTCCTCAGCATTATAAGACTTCAGACAACTCTGTTTTACTTTTCAGAGATTTTTGGCTTAGCTCTTTAGCTTTCTGTTTTGCATAGCATCAGAATTTGACAGTTATCTAGAGGGCTAAACCAGCCATGTGTTTAAGAATCTTCAGGTCTCCCTTTTTTTCATTCCAGCCCTATGAGACTTCCAACAACTCTCCCAGGTTCTCTGTTCCAGTGATCTGGGCAGTGATTTGCTGCCCAGACAAAGACTGGGGTTTCAACCTTGTGTGCAAACCTTCAATCTGCAAATGCTCCTAGGAAAAAGCAGATGTAGAGGTCAGTTTACTTCTCTGATGTTTTCTCCTCTCTGGGAATCTTAGCCTCTCTGGTTCTCATTTCTTCAACGATTCTCCACTGCCTTTAAATAGATACATTGTAAGAAATGTTATCTGCTTTTTCTCATTGTTTTTGGTAGAAGCGTTGGTCTTCTGCAAGTTATTACATGTTAGCCCACAACACAAGTCATATTTTGGATATATTTTGAAGTCAGAGCCAAATGGAGTCCTTGATGGATTGCATGTGGGGTGGGAGAGAGAGAGAGGAGGCAAGGTTGATTCTAAGATTTTGGCCTAAACTTTTGGAAGGCTAAGGTTGCCATCAACTTGGGAATGACGGCTCAAAGAGGAGATTTTGGGATGGGGTTGGATATCAGGAACTTAATTCTGGACATATAAAGACTGAAGTTTCATTTAGACATCCAAGTGGAGATGTCAAATAGGCAGTTGTTATATGTATGAGTTTGTAATTCAGAATAAGGGAACAGAGCTTGAGATACAAATTTGGGAGTAGTCACCATATAGAGTGTACCTAAAGCTGTGTTAAAATTACCTGGAACTCTGATGGTTTGTCTCTAGTTTCTTCCATGCAGTTCTTTTTGACTGAAGCTAAATTGCTGTCTCTTCTGTATGGTCTGTATCTTGTCCCTGGGAATCTCTCCTTCATCTTTGTCTCAGTAGAAGCTGGAGTATAGGAGAGATGAATGAATCCCTCTTTCATCTTTGCCTCAGTAAATGTAGTAAATGCAGCAGCAGCTTCTCTCTCTCTCCCACTGCCAAACCTGTGCAACCTGTGTCTTGCTTTCTAGAGTTTTCAAGCAGCAGCCAGGTATCAGTTGCCCTGGTTCCCCTTGAACAGAATATTAATGATAAATTCTCTAAGTGGTCTCTTTGTAGTCCATTTCTCTTGACTGGGATGATGAAGCACTCGCTTCTCTCTTACAAAGGGATAGAGTCATAGCACAATAGAAATTTTCTCCACAGAAATTTAGAAATTCTTTAGAAACTCTTCCCTAGTAATCTCCTTGAAGCCATTTTCGTTAGGCTTTGCTTTAGAAGGTAGTACTTCTTTCACACTTCTTTCTTGGAGGAAGAGAGGTAGGAGAAAGTATAGCATTTTCTGAGGAAATTTTTCTCCCAAAATTCTGTTCTTCTCTTTTATGCCCTACATGCCAGTGAGGGATTCCAGAGTGGTATTTCTCAACTACTGCTTTTGAAAATGTGCATCTTGGTCTGGCACTTCACCTTGGAATGTCACAGCTATTATATTTTGCTGGTGCCTTGGTTGCAACATCCTGTTACAAAGGAAAAGGCTATTTGCAAACTAATGAATTGTGTGTTTCTGCCTTGATAGTGGCTATCAATAAATGAGAATGTGTTTGGCACAGAGAAAAAAAATTCAGGATGTCTTATGTCATTATGTCTTGGCATGGTGATATGCACGTAGTAGATACTTAGTAAATATTTGTTGAAAGGATGATTGAACTTAGTTGTTTGAATATGCACTGCAAAGTGAATTCATATTAGGAAACCAGCTCACTGTCAGAACTAAGTCCATCTCTCACAAAGATAACTCAAATAAGGTAATTGTGTCCTCACTCTGCATCACCCAGGACATTTACATTTGTACATACATACACACACATATATATGTGTGTGTGTATATATACACACACACACATGCACACACATACACACAAGTGTGCATATATATATATATATTTTTTTTTTTTTTTCTCGTCACAGGAGTTGGTTAGCAAACTCCAAGCCTCAAAGTCCTTAAAGTCCTCAAAGTCCTTAGAGGAGTGCCACATAGCTAAATAACAAGTGCCTTCATGTTACTACCATCTTGGATTTGGAAACTCTATGGGTCAGTTCTACTCTGTCCTCTAGGGTCGCTATGAGTTGGAATTGACTCGACAGCAGTGGGTTTTGGTTTGGTTTGGGTTTGTAAAGAGCTAGAGAGTTTTCTGGACAATGGCAGATGGGATGAGATTTCATGTTCAACACTGACAGCTGGACTGGAGAAAAGGGTTTAGAAAAAGATGATGATAAATAATGGAACATTACTCTAACATGACTTGTGCTGATGAGGAATTCACATTTAGACATTGTATTGCTTCTTATCAATAAGTACATCTCAAGAACATACTGTATGCCAAGTCATAACAGGGAGACAAAGCATATAATTGTGAAAGTCTCAATAATATCACAGGAATGGTTGTGAGCTGCTCATAGGTAATTACCAGTGAGATGAGGAGGAATGTGAAGGTTTTTTGGAGGACTAGAGAAGCCAGCAGCTAACAATAGAGATGTTTATGTTTATGATTTTATGCTTATGTTTATGATTTTGCTCTTTCTTTTCTATTTTTCTCATGTGCTTTTGTTTTTCTGCTTGTACCTTTTTGCCTTCTTTTGAGTTAATTGAATTTTTTTTAGTGTTCTCTTTTCCTCTATTGGCTTTTATTGCTTTATGTATTTTTTTTTTTTTTTAGTGGTTGCTCGATGGGTAATAACATGCATCCTTACTTGTCCTATTCTACTTAGAGTTAGTATTGTACATGTCACAGAAAATGTAAGAACCTTGCAGTGGTATAGTTCCCTTTACCCCCATTCTCTACCCTGTTGTTTTCATATTCCTAATGACTTAATAAATTAACAATACTTTGTTATATTTTTTTTCTTTAATCATATAACTTTTAAGAAAATTAAGAGAAGAAATAACATACAGGGTTTTATATTTTCTCACATATTTACCATTTCCTGTATTACTTATTTTTTTTAGTAGAACTAATTTTCTGTCTTATGTCATTTCTGCTGAGCCTCAAGAGCTCACTTTATTCTTTTTTTGTAATACGGGTCTGATGGTGATGAGTTCTCTCAGTTTTTAACTAAAAATTTCTTCATTTTTGAGGGATATTTTTGCTGGATATAGAATCCTGGGTTGACAGTGTTTTCTCCCCCCAACTCTCAACATTTTAAAAATATTATTACATTTTCTTCTGGCTTCCCTTGTTTCTAAAGGGAAGTCATTCCTAATTTATATCATTGGACTCCTGCATGTAATGTTCCATTTTCCTCTAACTGCTTACAAGATTTATATCTTTGTCTGTGGTTTTCAGTGTTTGACTATTCTGTGCCAAACTGTATGTGCTTGTGTTTGTGTATTTAGCTTGCTTGGGAATCTCAGCAAATCTCAGATTCTTGGATCTGTAAGTTTATACTTTTCACTAAGTTCGTGATACTTGTAGCCCTTTTTCTCTTTTCTGTCCTTTGGGACTCCAGTTACACATATACTGGACTGCTTTATGTGATCTCGTGTTCACTTTTTAAAATCTTTTCTTTCTGTTGCTTTTTTTTAATGGATATTTTCTATTGATCTACTGCTAAAGTTTACTGAGCCTTTCTTCTGTAGTCTCCAATCTTCTGTTAAGTTTAGTTAGTCGGGGGTTTTTGTTTTAATTTCAGGTATTTTTTTTATGATCATATTAATTCTAGAATTTCCATTTGGCTATTTATTAAAGCTTTCATTTATCTGCTAGGATTCCCCATATGTTCATTTATTGTGGACATCTTTCCTTTAAGTTTTTGAATATAACAGCTATTTTAAAATCCTTGTCTGTTAATTTCACTGCGTGAGTCAGCTTGAGTTTGAATTTGTTTTTGGTTTTTGTTGTAGAATTGCTTTTTCTCCTGAGTCACATTTTCCTGATTTTTTTTGTTTGTTTGTTTTTCTTTGTTTTACATGTGTAGTAATTTTTTAAATTATATATTGGCTTGTATATTGGCTCTTGTGGATCGCGTGTTTAGAGACTCTGTGTTCTGATATCTTGCTCTAAGGAATGCTGATTTTTGTTTTAGCCTGCAGTTATTTTGGCTGGAATCAAACTCCAAACTCTCTCCACTGTGGTAGGCAGCAGATTAAACTGTTCAGTTATTTCACCTTTTATCTGTTTGCTGATAACCTTGGATTCTCCGCTGAGCACGTAAGGTTCATGGATCACCAAGGATTTGAGAAGAATTTATATGCAGATTTTGGGTCTCATTTATCTGTGGCTTCCTCCTTTTCAGGTGCTCCCCCTCATTTTTCCAGCCACTCTAGCAACCTCAAAATTTGTCCTCTTATACTTCAATTCAGTATTATTTTAGATTTCTGCTCAAGTTGTAGTAATGCTCTCACTAAAACATCATAAGTACAAGAATTTTACCTAGTGCAGTTTCTTTCAATGATTCTTCCCCTGCAGTTTTTGCTTGCTTTTGTCACTCTCTAGTGGAGCCCTTGTGGCACAGTGGTTAAGAGCTTGGCTGCTATTGAAAAGGTCAGCAGTTCAAATCCACCAGCGAATCCTTGGAAACCCTAAGGGGCAGTTCTACTCTGTCCTATAAGGTTGCTTTGAGTCAGAATTGACTTAACAGCAATGGATTTGTTTTTTTGTTTTTTTAGTGCTTTCAACGAGTTGTTTTAAAATTTTTCCAGAGTTTCTATTTATTATCTATGTGAAGATTATTCTGAACAAACTAATGAATATTAACAGATGCTTCAACTTAATTCACCATTTTCACCCTCAACATTTGAATTCTTAGATTATTTTGGGTGAAATTCCCAGTTAGACTTCTTATTCTATGATTTGTATTCCTACTGATCCATGAAAGTGTCAAAACAAAAGTTGAAATTTGCCTTGGAGGTATCTTTTGGTCACTGGTTCATGTGGCATTTTCTGTCTCTTGGGCTCGTAATCACCTTGTGTCCTTGGTGTTCTTCATTCTCCTTTGATCCAGGTGGGTTGAGACCAATTGATGCATCTTAGATGGCTGCTTGCTAGTGTTTAAGACCCCAGGCGCCACTCTTCAAAGTGGGGTGCAGAATGTTTTCTTAATAGATTTTATTATGCCAGTTGACTTAGATGTACCCTGAAACCATGGTCCCCAGACCCCTGCCCCTGCTACACTGGCCTTCGAAGCATTCAGTTTATTCAGGAAACTTCTTTGCTTTTGGTTTAGTCCAATTGTGCTGACCTCCCCTGTACTGTGTGTTGTCTTTCCCATCACCTAAAATAGTTCTTATCTACTATCTAATTAGTGAATGCCCCTCCCACCCTCCCTCCCTCCCTCCCCCCTCTTGTAACCACAAAAGAATGTTTTCTTCTCAGTTTAAACTATTTCTCAAGTTCTTATAATAGTGGTCTTATACAGTATTTGTCCTTTTGCAACTGGCTAATTTCACTCAGCATAATGCCTTCCAGGTTCCTCCATGTTCTGAAATGTTTCACAGATTCCTCACTGTTCCTTATCGATGCGTAGTATTCCATTGTATGAATATACCATAATTTATTTATCTGTTCATCCGTTGATGGGCACCTTGGTTGCTTCCATGTTTTTGCTATTGTAAACAGTGCTGCAATAAACATAGGTGTGCATATATCTGTTCGTATAAAGGCTCTAATTTCTCTAGGATATATTCCAAGGAGTAGGATTGCTGGATCGTGTGGTAGTTCTATTTCTAGCTTTTTAAGGAAGCACCAAATCGATTTCCAAAGTGGTTGTACCATTTGACATTCCCAAGAACCTTTACATTTTTATAGATTTTTGAAACTAACAAACGAAAGTAACATTTATGTAGTAGTTATTTTATATAATTAATTTAACACTCTCAAACTTATGCCCTTTACAACACTGAAAACCAAAAAAAAAAAAAAAAAACCCAAATCCATTGCCATCGAGTTGATTCTGACTCATAGCAACCCTATAGAACGGAGTAGAACTGTCCCAGAGGGTTTCCAAAGAGCAGCTGGTGGATGTGGACTGCCAAACAAGCTCTTAACCACTGCTTTCCAAAACTAGCTTCAAAAAATGGTCCTAAAAGTGTTTTGTTTTCTTCTTTATTTTCTGGTCAAATAAATGTGGAAAATGCTATACATGGTATTTCCTTCTTGTTGATTTACTAAGAAAATTAATATATGTAGGACTCTGAGAAGCTGTTCATTAAAAAAATCATTTTTTTTCTTTTTTTGTAACCCATTGCTTCCTAAACTTATTTCTCCCACAGATCCCTTTTAACATTCCCTAGAACTTTTTTTCCCCCCTGTGGTATACACTTTGTGGAAACCAAGCCTTGTAAACTAACATATCTAAAAAGTTAACCAAGGTAGATATATGGTTCTTATTTCATGTATGATCAAAAACCCATGGTATTGAAGGAAGAAGTTCAAGCTAAGCTGCACTGAAGGTTTTGGTGAAAAACAAGGAATGGAATACCAATTGAGATATTTCAACAAATGGATGCAGTGCTGGAAAGATTTACTTGTCAATGCCAAGAAATTTGGAAGACAGCTACCTGGCCAACCAACTGGAAGAGGTCCATATTTGTACCCATTCCAAAGACAGGTGATCCAACAGAATGTGGAAATTATTGAACAATTTCATTAATACCACACAAAAGTAAAATTTTCCTGAGTACCATTCAAAAGTGGTTGCAGCAGTACATCGATAGGTAACTGCCAGAAATTCAAGCCGAATTCAGAAGACAATATTGAATGAGGGATATCATTGCTGACGTGAGATGGATGTTGGCTGAAAGCAGAGAATACCAGAAAGATGTTTGTCGTTGTTGTTAGGTGCCGTCAAGTTGGTTCTGACTCCTATGACCCTATGCACAACAGAACAAAACACTGCCCAGTCCTGCGTCATTCTTACAATTGTTGTTATGCTTGAGCCCATTATTGCAGCCACTGTGTCAAACCATCTCATTGAGGGTCTTCCTCTTTTCTGCTGACCCTGTATTTTACCAAGCTTGATGTCCTTCTCCAGGGACTGATCCCTCCTACAGCATGTCCAAAGTATGTAAGAAGCAGTCTCGCCATCCTTGCTTCTAAGGAGCATCCTGGTTGTACTTCTTCTAAGACAGATTTGTTTGTTCTTTTGCTATTCCATGGTATATTCAATATTTTTTAGCAACACCACAATTCAAAGGCATCAATTCTTCTTTGATCTTCCTTATTCATTGTCCAGCTTTCATATGCATATGATGCGATTGAAAATACCATGGCTTGGGTCAGGTGCACCTTAGTCTTCAAGGTGACGTCTTTGCTTTTCAACACGTTAAAGAGGTCTTTGGCAGCAGATTTGCCCAATGCAATGGATCTTTTGATTTCCTGACTATGCAAATGCATCCAACTGTGTGGGTCATAACAAATTATGGATAACATTACAAAGAATGGGAATTCCAGAACACTTAATTGTACTCATGTGGAACTTGTACATAGACCAACAGGCAGTTGTTGGAACAGAACAAGGGGATATTACATGGTTTAAAATCAGGAATATTGTGAGTCAGGGTTGTGTCCCTTCACCATACTTATTCACTTTGTATGCTGAGCAGATAATCCAAGAAGCTGGACTATATGAAGAATGTGGCATCAGGATTGGAAGAAGACTCATTAACAACCTGCTATATGCAGATGACACAACATTGCTTGCTGAAAGCGAAGAGAATTTGAAGCACTTACTGATGAAGAACAAAGAATATAGCCTTCAGTGTGGATAACACCTCAACATAATGATAAAAAGAATCCTTACAACTGGACCAATAAGTAACATCATGATAAATGGAGAAAAGATTGAAGTTGTCAAGGATTTCATTTTACATGAATTCAAATCAGTGCCCATGGAAGCAGCAGTCAAGAAACCAAATGACATATTACATTGGGCAAGTCTTCTGCAAAAGACCTCTTTAAAGTGTTAAAAAGCAAAATAGTCACTTTGAGGACTAAGGTGTGCCTAACTCAAGCCACAGAATTTTCATTTGCCACATATGCATATGAAAACTGGACAGTGAATAAGGGAAATGGAATAAGAATTAATGCCTTTAAATTATGGTTTTGGGAAAGAATATTGAATATACCATGGGCTGCCAGAAGAACAAACAAATCTGTCTCAGAAGAAGTATGAGCAGAACGCTCCCTACAAGTGAGAATGGTGAGACTTCATTTCACATAATTTGGCCACGTCATCAGGAGGGACCAGTCCTGGGAGAAGGACATCATGCTTGGTAAAGTAGATGGTCAGTGAAGAGGAATGCCCTCATCTTAGGCTGGGTTCCCTAGAGGAAGAAAACCAGTGAAATATATATTTATAAATATATAGAGAGAGATTTAATTCAAGGAAATGGCTTACAAAGTCCTGGAGGCTGGCAAGCCCCAAAATCAATGGGTCAGGGATCAGGCTGGAGGCTTGTCCTGGATCACATGGTTGCAGGGGCTGATGAACCCAAAATCAGCAGGCTGCTGGCTCAGGGGGCTGCAGGAGCTGGCAAATCCCAAAATCTCCAGGTCAGGCAGCAGGCTGCTACCTCAAGTCCCAAGAACTGGAGGTCAGATGATGACAAGTCAGATGTAGGATCCAGGGCAAGTGAAAGAGAGCCTTGCTGAAACATCCATTTATATACTCTTGACAGGCTGCACCCCCAAGGAAACTCTCATTTTAGCTGACTGGCTGCTCATAGCAGATCTCATCATAGAAGTGATTATATTATATCAGATCTCATCATGGAGATGATTACATTATATTACATTATGAAAGAATAATCAGTCCAATGTCTGTCAAACTGCTGAGAATCATAGCCTAGCCAAGCTGACATATAACATTAACCATCACAGCCCTCAACAAAATGGATTGACACAGTGGCTGCAACAATGGTCTCAAACATAGCAACAATCGTGAGGATGGCTCAGGACTGGGCAGTGTTTCATTCTGTTGTATATAGGATCACTATGAGTAGGGACTGACTCAATGACGCCTAACAACAACAACAACAACATTTTACATATACATAGATTGAGGCTGAGAGGATTTGCATAATCTTCAATAATAATACTGAGTATTAAGACTGGAATTTAGAGTTGGATCAGTGTTTTTAAGTCTCTAAACCTTTCTACTTGATATTGCTTCATTAAAATTTTTTTTTTTTTTTTGCTTGTGTGTGAAGATAAAGGAAAGGGGATCAAGGATCTGGAAATATCCCACATTCCTTCAAATCAGAGACAGTAACGAACTAGAGGATTTGGCTTATCCAATGTCCTTACTGACATTATTGCCAAATGCAGCATTTCTAACAATTGTCGTTGTTAGTCGCCATCAGGTCAGCTTTTTCATGGCTGAAACTGAGTAGCTGAGTTAAATGGTCTCTGAGATTCTCTCCAATACCAAGTCTTTTGCTTACGTGACTCATTTGCAATCTTTTGGGTGCAAAGAGAGCAGTGCTTATTTACCCACTAACTATTCATCTTTGACTACCCTTCTCCCGCCAAAACAATCATACACGATCAATGCTTAGACATGGGTTGTGGGTCCTTTCACCACTGGATGTTTTGGATGACCTTCCTTTTTTCTGTTGTGTTTTCCGTAGCAGGTGACAGCTATAGAAGAGCCTTTTGGCTCCCTTTCCCCCCTGTGGGGAAGGTAAGACCGAGAGTGAAGGATTGACTTTACTTTTAGAAAAATAAAGGAATATTTTTGAAAATATCATTTTGCTAGAGGCCTGGTTTAGGGCTAGCATGTACACATTGTCCAACTATACATTTTTATGCAGTTATTTGTCTTGATGTTAAATAGAAAGTGTCATTGCCATGGAAACTGCTTTATTGCATCAGGCTTTATTTGAGACTAGGCAAAAGAACACATGCACTTTAAGTGCTTTGTCAATTTCTTTATTTTCACAGATAAAATGAAAACCACAGCTATAGTCTCTGTTATTAGCTAGTGCTTTTAAAGAAAAATGAAAATCCTAAGGAGGTAAATTTAAGAGGAACTCCACAGGTCACTGGCTTCACAAACCATTCAAGGCCACTGATTATCTGTTTTTTCTTAAGCATTTTCAAAGAAGATATTTCACAAATCTCCCCTCCCCCAACAGTTTTTAAACTTAATTTTATTTACATACAGTAAAATTCACTTTTTTTGATGTGAAGTTTTATGAATTTTGACAAATGCATAGAGTTGTGTAACTACCACCACTACCAAAATACAGAACAATTCCACTACGTCCAAAAAGTCTCTTCATGCTACTCCTTTATGATTCAGCTCCCACCTTTAACTCTTGGCAACAGTTGATCTGTTCTCTATCTGTATAGTTGTACCTTTTCCAGCGTGTCATATAAATAGGCTCATATAGTATCTAGTCTTTGAGTCTGGCTTCTTATACTTAGCAAAATGCATTTGAGATTCATCCATGACATCGTATGTATCAGTAGTTTGTTCCTTTCTATTGTTGACTAGTATTCCATTGTAGAGATGTCCCACAGTTTATTTATCCATTCTCCAGTTGATTGTTTCCAGTTTTTGGCAATTATGAGCAGTTCTGCTATAAAAATTCAAGTACATTGTTTTAGTTACCTAGTGCTGCTATAACAGAAATACCACAAGTGGATGCCTTTAACAAAGAGAAGTTTATTCTTTCACAGTTTAGTAGGCTAGAAGTCCAAATTCAGGGCACCAGCTCCAGAGGAAGGCTGTCTTCTCTCTATCGACTCTGGAGGAAGGTCTTTGTCATCAATCTTTCCGTGGTCTAGAAGCTTCTCTGTGCAGGAACTTCAGGTCCAAAGGACACACTGTGCTCCCAGTGCTGCTTTCTTGGTGGAATGAGGTCCCTCCTGTCTCTGTGCTTGCTGCTTTCTTTTATATCTCAAGAAAGATTGGCTTAAGACACTAATCTTGTAGATCTCATCAATATAACTGCCACTAATCCATCTCATTACATCATAGTGATGGGATTTACAACACATAGGGAAATCGCATCAGATGAGAAAATAGTAGGCAGTCATACAATAAGGGGAATCATGACCTAGCCGAATTGTCAGGTATTTTTGGGGGACACAATTTCAATCCATGACAGCCCCTAAACTGAAAATAGCAGCCCTTAAAGTGAATTCTAGAGGATAGTATCATAATCATCCTGTATCATTTCATATGTTCTATTTTATATCTACTTCATTTTCTCTGAATATTCTTAAGTACTATGACATATAATCCAGCTTTCCTAAAATCCAAGTCTAAATTAATTATAGTTCTGCTAAGGGGAGAAAAAAGATATTAGATGCCTGAGCTAAAATAAAATTAGAGTAGCTTTCTCTTTTTCAGAATTTAATGATATTATTATGATAGTTCAACTTTTCATTAATTTTTTTCATGCTAATTGAGTTGCAGTTTCCGGCAGCTTTAAACCATATTTAACACAGAATTGTGGCAGGCCATTTTTAGAAGGAAATTTGAATGTGAGACGTGGGACTTCACCTGTGGTTCCTAGATATTAAAAATGAGCAGTAAAATGACTGAATTCCTGTTTTTTTGCATAACCCAGAAGCTCCTCGTGAGGTTTCTCAGGTGTGTTTGGGATAGGACCAGGTTAGCAGTGTCAGTCACGTCCAGATTTAGGGGAAGTAAAAGAAGAGTTGTTAACTTTAGCTTAGATTTACTGTGTTGTGATTCAAAGTGGCTAGTAAGTCTTCCAAAAAGAATGAATCAGACCTGACAAAAGTTATTACTTTATAGTCATTTGTTTTAGGCATCTGAAGGGTTTTAAGGTGAAATAAAGAAATGGGCAAGTCTTATCTTTAGTGTTCCCCATTTTGGACATTAGGGACTCTACAAAAAGTTATTTGGGGGGTCATTCTCTATTGTAAAGGTGCTTACAGGTAAGGTCAGTGGAGTCCACACATAATTAAAAGCAGCTTAATCAACTTTTTATTATTGGTTTACTTATTTTTCAGTAAGAAATGAAAATCATCACCAGTTTTACGGAGGCAGATTAGTCAGTATAAAAATACATAGGTTTATCTAGTAACAAACTCTTTGATCCCATTTTATGTCTAGCCAAGGGGAAGAAGGGAATGATGGCAGGACAGGAGGTGAGGGTGAAGTAAAGGGTAGAGAGGTATATCCTAGACAGACAGTGAGCGGAAACTAAAGTGTCGGCATGGCTGCTCTCCCTCCAGAGGCTCTTCCAGTGGAGAACCAATTTCTTTGCTCTTCCAGTTTCTGGTGGCTGCCAGCATTCTTTGACTTGTGCATCACTCCAGTCTCTGCCTCTGTGGTCACTTTGCCTCCTCCTCTGATGTATGTCTGTGTGCCAAATCTCCCTCTGCCCTGTCTTATAAGGATACTTGTCATTTAAGAACCATCCAGATAATCCAGGGCAATCTTTCCATCCCAAGATCCTTAACTTAATCGTATCTGCAAAGATCTTTTTTTATAAGGTAACATTTATAGGTTCCAGAAATTAGAACCTGATATCTTTGGGGGGCCATTCTCCCTACCAAGAAATCAAAATACCCTTTTTTTTTAAAGCACCCCCTGATGTCTTTGGTGTCCCTAAGTGGTGCAGTTAATGCTCTCAGCTGCTAACCAAACATTTGGCAGTTTGAGTATACCCTGAAGCACCTCAGAAGAAAGGCCTGATAATCTACTTCTAAAAATTCAGCTATTGAAAACGCTATAAAGCACAGTTCTACTCTGATACTCATGGGGTCTCCATAAGTCAGAATTGACTTGACAGCAATTGATTTCTTTTTTTTGGTTTTGATCTCTTTGGGAGCAATGCTGTTTTTACGTACTATCGAGTCAGTTCCAACTCATAGCGACTCTATGTACAATAGAACTAAACATTGCCTGGTCCTGCAACATCCTCACAAATTGTTGCTATGTTTCAGCCCATTGTTGCAGCCACTGTGTCAATCCATCTCGTTGAGGGTCTTCTTTTTCGCTGACCCTCTATTTTCCTAAGCATGATGTCCTTCTCCAGGGGCTGGTCCCTCCTGATAGCATGTCTAAAGTATGTGAGAGAAAGCCTTGCCGTTCTTGCTTCTAAGGAGCGTTCTGGTTGTACTTCTTCCAAGACAGATTTGTTCCTTCTTCTGGTAGTCCATGGTATATTCAATTAGTGGCAATGCCTACCATAAATTGTTTCCTTTTGGTTGTGAATTTGAGGAAAAAAGATCCGTGCTTAATTTCATGGATCTGTGAGCTGAAAACGTTAACAGGTTTCCATTCTGGGCTTAATAAGCAGTCTGGGAATTTTGTATATTATTAGCTAACAGACTTTTCAAGTTTTGATCTCTCTAAGACCTCAGCTTTGTAATCAGCATGGTGTTTATTTGTGGCCTTATTTTGGCTTGGTTCACACCAACTGCTGATGTTTCCCAGAAAACTTATAGGATCAGGTTAAAAAAAAAAAAAGCCAAACGCACCTCTGTTGAGTCAGTTCTGACTCACAGGGACCCTATAAGACAGTAGAACTGCCCCAATAGGATTTCCAAGGCTGTATATCTTTAGGGAAGCAGACTGCCACATCTTTCTCTGGCTGCTGGGTTTGAACCAACGACTTTTTGGTTAGCAGGCAAGCACTTTAACCACTGTGGCACCAAAGCTCATTATAGGCTCAGGAAACAATTATTTTTATTCATTTTACAAGTTTCTGTGTAAACTGTGGATTGCTCTCCTCTGATAGTTGTCACTGGATAAGCTAATCATGAATCCTCTGGGCACTGTTTTAGATTTCTAGGGAGAGGGAAAATAACGCTCCATAAATCCAAAGCATAGTGTGAGGATGTATGCTTTAAAATATGTCCTGTAAGAGTTCAAGGGCAATGATGTACATATAAAGTGTTTGTCCATGTTCAACTCCCAGTTAGCCAACCCTTTAGGAGGAAAATATGAGAGTCATGTATGAGTTAGGGTTAATGAATAGGTTTTTAAAGTTACAATTAGAATTTTTACTTTAAAATGGCAGTTTTCCTCATAGTGGTTACTTTAAAGGATGGTGCACATGTTTTGATAACATAAGCACGATGGAAAAAAGTTTGTAGTTCCATTTATGGAGCGGTGGTAATTGTCTTCACATCCGGTTTCTGAATAATTGGGTTCTTATTGATTTATAGTCATTCTTAATGTTTGACCACACTGATATCACCCAACCTGCTTATCCACTTTACTTGACATAATTTACTATGAATGATTTTGGATTATTTAAGAAAACCAAGTCCACCTTCAGAGGACCCATTTTTGCTGTGAAAAACTATTTGAAAGGATTTGATCTGATGTGTTTAGTAAAATGGAACTCTAACAAATTTTAAGTAATGTCAACTTAATGAGAATAAGTGTATAGCTATCAATGTTGAGGATCTTAAGCAGGACAATACTCACTTGGATGTGTAGGTTTTGGTGTGTGTGTTAAAGATAAAATAAATAACATGTCTTATAGCTATGTGCATAAGACATGGCTTTGTATATGTGTAACCAAAGTACAGAACTTTTTCTTTGATACACCTTACCTACAGTCAGCCAAGATCAAATACTTTTTGCATACTCACTGTTGGGACTGGTATAGGCTTTGGGGAACAAAACACACCCAGTCCCTGCTTTCATAAAAGTTATAATAAGAGACATATACAAATAAACATGGAGTAATAAAAAATTTTTTTTTTTTTTTTTATGTAATGGGGCAGTAAGTGCTGTGAAGAAAATTAAGGTCATAGAGAAAGCAAGTGATATGGTAAACTGAAACCAAACCCCTTGCCGTCAAGTCAATTCCAACTCATAGCGACCCTATATGACAGAGCAGAACTACCCCATAGGGTTTCCAAGGCTGTAATCTTCACAGAAGCTTACTGCCACATTTTTCTCCCACAAAGCAGCTGATGGGTTTGAACCTCCAATCTTTTGGTTAGCAGCCAAGTGCTTATCCACTGAACCACCAGGGCTCCTTAGTGATGTGGTAGAGCTGCTATTTTGATACATTGATCAAGAACCTAAGGAAAAGATGATATGTGAGCAGAGATGTGGAGAAATTAGTGAGTGGATATTTTGGGGAGTAGTAGGGGTTGGGTCTGATGAGAGTGTACCCCAGGGAAAACAGCAATTGCAAGGGAGCATGCTTGGCAACATCTTAAATTGAGAGAACAAACATTGTGTCTCAAGAGGCCATTGATAACAGTTTAAGAACTGAGGAAAAATATATAGAGAAGGGAAAAGGTGATTTTTTTTAATTAATTTTTATTAAGCTTCAAGTGAACATTTACCATTCCAATCAGTCTGTCACATGTAAGTTTACATACATCTTACTCCCTTCTCCCACTTGCTCTCCCCCTATTGAGTCAGCCCTTTCAGTCTCTCGTTCCGTGCCAATTCCGCCGTCTTCCCTCTCTCTCTATCTTCCCATCCCCCCCTCCAGTCAAGAGTTGCCAACACGCTCTCCATTGTCCACCTGATTTAATTAGCTCACTCTTCATCAGCATCTCTCTCCCCTCTGCTGACCAGTCCTTTTCATGTCTGATGAGTTGTCTTCGGGGATGGTTCCTGTCCTGTGCCATCAGAAGGTCTGGGGAGCATTGCCTCCGGGATTCCTCTAGTCGCAGTCATACCATTAAGTACGGTCTTTTTATGAGAATTTGGGGTCTGTATCCCATTGGTCTCCTGCTCCCTCGGGAGTTGTCTGTTGTGCTTCCTGACAGGGCAGACATCGATTGTGGCCGGGCACCAACTAGTTCTTCTGGTCTCAGGATAATGTAGGTCTCTGGTTCATGTGGCCCTTTCTGTCTCTTGGGTTCTTAGTTGTCGTGTGACCTTGGTGTTCTTCCTTTGCCTTTGCTCCAGGTGGGTTGAGACCAATTGATGTATCTTAGATGGCCGCTTGTTGGCATTTAGGACCCCAGACGCCACATTTCAAAGTGGGATGCAGAATGTTTTCATAATAGAATTATTTTGCCCATTGACTTAGAAGTCCCCTCAAACCATGTTCCCCAGACCCCAGCCCCTGCTCCGCTGACCTTTGAAGCATTCGTTTTATCCCAGAAACCTCTTTGCTTTTAGTCCAGTCCAATTAGGCTGACCTTCCTTGTATTGAGTGTTGTCTTTCCCTTCACCCAAAGCAGTTTTTATCTACTGATTCATCAATAAAAAACCCTCTCCCTCCCTCCCTCCCCACTGTGTAACCACAAAAGTATGTGTTCTTCTCCGTTTTTTCTATTTCTCAAGATCTTATAATAGTGGTCTTATACAATATTTGTCCTTTTGCCTCTGACTCATTTCGCTCAGCATAATGCCTTCCAGGTTCCTCCATGTTATGAAATGTTTCAGAGATTCGTCACTGTTCTTTATCGATGCGTACTATTCCATTGTGTGAATATACCACAATTTATTTACCCATTCATCCATTGACGGACATCTTGGTTGCTTCCAGCTTTTTGCTATTGTAAACAGAGCTGCAATAAACATGGGTGTGCATATATCTGTTTGTGTGAAGGCTCTTGTATCTCTAGGGTATATTCCTAGGAGTGGGATTTCTGGGTTGTATGGTAGTTCTATTTCTAACTGTTTAAGATAACGCCAGAGGGATTTCCAAAGTGGTTGTACCATTTTACAATCCCACCAGCAGTGTATGAGAGTTCCAATCTCTCTGCAGCCTCTCCAACATTTATTATTTTGTGTTTTTTGGATTAATGCCAGTCTAGTTGGTGTGAGATGGAATCTCATTGTAGTTTTAATTTGCATTTCTCTAATGGCTAATGATCGGGAGCATTTTCTCATGTATCTGTTGGCTGCCTGAATATCTTCTTTAGTGAAATGTGTGTTCATATCCTTTGCCCACTTCTTGATTGGGTTGTTTGTCTTTTTGTGGTTGAGTTTTGACAGAATCATGTAGATTTGAGAGATCAGGCGCTGGTCGGAGATGTCATAGCTGAATATTCTTTCCCAGTCTGTAGGTGGTCTTTTTACTCTTTTGGTGAAGTCTTTAGATGAGCATAGGTGTTTGATTTTTAGGAGCTCCCAGTTATCGGGTTTCTCTTCATCATTTTTGGTAATGTTTTGTATTCTGTTTATGCCCTATATTAGGGCTCCTAGGGTTGTCCCAATTTTTTCTTCCATGATCTTTATCGTTTTAGTCTTTATGTTTAGGTCTTTGATCCACTTGGAGTTAGTTTTTGTGCATGGTGTGAGGTATGGGTCCTGTTTCATTCTTTTGCAAATGGATATCAAGTTATGCCAGCACCATTTGTTAAAAAGACTATCATTTCCCCAATTGACTGACGCTGGTCCTTTGTCAAATATCAGCTGCTCATACATGGATGGATTTATATCTGGGTTCTCAATTCTGTTCCACTGGTCTATGTGCCTGTTGTTGTACCAGTACCAGGCTGTTTTCACTACTGTAGCTGTATAATAGGTTCTGAAATCAGGTAGAGTGAGGCCTCCTACTTTCTTCTTCTTTTTCAGTAATGCTTTGCTTATCCGGGGCTTCTTTCCCTTCCATATGAAATTGGTGATTTGTTTCTCTATCCCCTTAAAATATGACATTGGAATTTGGATCGGAAGTGCTTTATATGTATAGATGGCTTTTGGTAGAATCGACATTTTCACTATGTTAAGTCTTCCTATCCATGAGCAGGGTATGTTTTTCCACTTAAGTATGTCCTTTTGAATTTCTTGTAGCAGAGCTTTGTAGTTTTCTTTGTATAGGTCTTTTACATCCTTGGTAAGATTTATTCCTAAATATTTTATCTTCTTGGGGGCTACTGTGAATGGTATTGATTTGGTTATTTCCTCTTCGGTGTTCTTTTTGTTGATGTGGAGCAATCCAAGTGATTTTTTTATGTTTATTTTATAACCTGAGACTCTTCCAAACTCTTCTATTAGTTTCAGTAGTTTTCTGGAGGATTCCTTAGGGTTTTCCATGTATACGATCATGTCATCTGCAAATAGTGATAGCTTTACTTCCTCCTTGCCAATCTGGATACCCTTTATTTCTTTGTCTAGCCTAATTGCCCTGGCTAGGACTTCAAGTACGATGTTGAATAAGAGCAGTGATAAAGGGCATCCTTGTCTGGTTCCCGTTCTCAAGGGAAATGCTTTCAGGTTCTCTCCATTTAGAGTGATATTGGCTGTTGGCTTTGCATAGATGCCCTTTATTATGTTGAGGAATTTTCCTTCAATTCCTATTTTGGTAAGAGTTTTTATCATAAATGGGTGTTGGACTTTGTCAAATGCCTTTTCTGCATCTATTGATAAGATCATGTGTTTTTTGTCTTTTGTTTTATTTATGTGGTGGATTACATTAATGGTTTTTCTGATATTAAACCAGCCTTGCATACCTGGTATAAATCCGACTTGATCAGGGTGAATTATTTTTTTGATGTGTTGTTGGAGTCTATTGGCTAGAATTTTGTTGAGGATTTTTGCATCTATGTTCATGAGGGATATAGGTCTATAATTTTCTTTTTTTGTAATGTCTTTACCCGGTTTTGGTGTCAGGGAGATGGTAGCTTCATAGAATGAGTTGGGTAGTATTCCATCTTTTTCTATGCTTTGAAATACCTTCAGTAGTAGTGGTGTTAAGTCTTCTCTGAAGGTTTGGTAGAACTCTGCAGTGAAGCCATCTGGGCCAGGAATTTTTTTTGTTGGAAGTTTTTTGATTACCGTTTCAATCTCTTTTTTTGTTATGGGTCTATTTAGTTGTTCTACTTCTGAATGTGTTAGTTTAGGTAGGTAGTATTTTTCCAAGAATTTATCCATTTCTTCTAGGTTTTCAAATTTGTTAGAGTACAATTTTACATAGTAATCTGAAATGATTCTTTTAATTTCATTTGGCTCTGTTGTGATGTGGTCCTTCTCGTTTCTTATTCGGGTTATTTGTTTCCTTTCCTGTTTTTCTTTAGTCAGTCTAGCCAATGGTTTATCAATTTTGTTAATTTTTTCAAAGAACCAGCTTTTGGCTTTGTTAATTCTTTCAATTGTTTTTCTGTTCTCTAATTCATTTAGTTCAGCTCTAATTTTTATTATTTGTTTTCTTCTGGTGCCTGATGGGTTCTTTTGTTGCTCACTTTCTATTTGTTCAAGTTGTAGGGACAGTTCTCTGATTTAGGCTCTTTCTTCTTTTTGTATGTGTGCATTTATCGATATAAATTGGCCTCTGAGCGCTGCTTTTGCTGTGTCCCAGAGGTTTTGATAGGAAGTATTTTCATTCTCGTTGCTTTCTAAGAATTTCCTTACTCCCTCCTTGATGTCTTCTATAACCCAGTCTTTTTTCAGGAGGGTATTGTGCATTTTCCAAGTATTTGATTTCTCTTCCCTAATTTTTCTGTTATTGATTTCCACTTTTATGGCCTTGTGGTCTGAGAAGATGCTTTGTAATATTTCGATGTTTTGGACTCTGCAAAGGTTTGTTTTATGACCTAATATGTGGTCTATTCTAGAGAATGTTCCATGTGCGCTAGAAAAAAAAGTATACTTTGTAGCAGTTGGGTGGAGAGTTCTGTATAAGTCAATGAGGTCAAGTTGGTTGATTGTTGTAAGTAGGTCTTCCGTGTCTCTATTGAGCTTCTTACTGGATGTCCTGTCCTTCTCCGAAAGTGGTGTGTTGAAGTCTCCAACTATAAATGTGGAGGTGTCTATCTCACTTTTCAATTCTGTTAAAATTTGATTTATGTATCTTGCAGCCCTGTCATTGGGTGCATAAATATTTAATATGGTTATGTCTTCCTGATCAATTGTCCCTTTTATCATTATGTAGTGTCCTTCTTTATCCTTTGTGGTGGATTTAAGTCTAAAGTCTATTTTGTCAGAAATTAGTATTGCTACTTGTCTTCTTTTTTGCTTATTGTTTGCTTGATATATTTTTTTCCATCCTTTGAGTTTTAGTTTGTTTGTGTCTCTAAGTCTAAGGTGTGTCTCTTGTAGGCAGCATATAGATGGATCGTGTTTCTTTATCCAGTCCGTGACTCTCTGTCTCTTTATTGGTGCATTTAGTCCATTTACATTCAGCGTAATTATAGATAAATAAGTTTTTAGTGCTGTCATTTTGATGCCTTTTCATGTGTGTTGTTGGCCATTTCATTTTTCCACATACTTTTTTGTGCTGAGACGTTTTTCTTGGTAGATTGTGAGATCGTCATTTTCATAATGTTTAACTTTATGTTAGTTGAGTCGTTACATTTTTCTTGGCAGATTGTGAGATCGTCATTTTCATAATGTTTAACTTTATGTTAGTTGAGTCGTTACGTTTTTCTTGGCTTTTTTCTTGAGTTATGGGATTGATATTCCTTTTTGTGGTTACCTTATTATTTACCCCTATTTTTCTAAGTAAAAACCTAACTTGTATCGTTCTATATCGCCTTGTATCCCTCTCCATCTGGCAGTTCCATGCCTCCTATATTTAGTCCCTCTTTTTGATTATTGTGATCGTTTATCTATTGATTTCCATGATTCCCTGTTATGTGTATTATTTTGTTTATTTATTTATTTATTTTTTAGAATTAATCTTAATTTGTTTGTTTTTGTGCTTTCCCTATTTGAGTTGCATTGATATCAGGACGTTCTGTTTTGTGACCTTGTATTGTGCTGGTACCTGATATTATTGGTCATCAGGCCAAACAATCTCCTTTAGCATTTCTTGCAGTCTTGGTTTAGTTTTTGCAAATTCTCTGAACTTGTGTTTATCTGTAAATATCTTAATTTCTCCTTCATATTTCAGAGAGAGTTATGCTGGATATATGATCCTTGGTTGGCAGTTTTTCTCCTTCAGTGCTCTGTATACGTCGTCCCATTCCCTTCTTGCCTGCATGGTTTCTGCTGAGTAGTCTGAACTTATTCTTGTTGATTCTCCCTTGAAGGAAACCTTTCTTTTCTCCCTGGCTGCTTTTAAAATTTTCTGTTTGTCTTTGGTTTTGGCAAGTTTGATGATAATATGTCTTGGTGTTTTTCTTTTTGGATCAATCTTAAATGGGGTTCAATGAGCATCTTGGGTAGATATCCTTTCGTCTTTCATGATGTCAGGGAAGTTTTGTGTCAGGAGTTCTTCAACTATTTTCTCTGTGTTTCCTGGCCCCCCTCCCTGTTCTGGGACTCCAATCACTCACAAGTTATCCTTCTTGATAGAGTCCCACATGATTCTTAGGGTTTCTTCATTTTTTTTAATTCTTTTATCTGATTTTTTTTTCATCTATGTTGGAGTTGATTCCCTGGTCCTCCAGAAGTCCCAGTCTACATTCTAATTGCTCGAGTCTGCTCCTCTGACTTCCTATTGCATTATCTAATTCTGTAATTTTATTGTTAATCTTTTGGATTTCTACATGCTGTCTCTCTATGGATTCTTGCAACTTATTAATTTTTCTACTATGTTCTTGAATAATCTTTTTGAGTTCTTCAACAGTTTTATCAGTGTGTTCCTTGGCTTTTTCTGCAGTTAGCCTAATTTCATTTGTGATGTCTTTAAGCATTCTGTAAATTAGTTTTTTATATTCTGTATCTGATAATTCCAGGATTGTATCTTCATTTGGGAAAGATTTTGATTCTTTTGTTTGGGGGGGCTGGAGAAGCTGTCATGGTCTGTTTCTTTATGTGGTTTGATATGGACTGCTGTCTCCAAGCCATCACTGGGAAACTAGTTTTTCCAGGTAATCAGCTGGTACGCTGGCTCCTGGTTCTGAAAACGATCGCTGTCTGCCCGTATTTGTTCGTTCTCCGTCTCTAAGTCTGTGTTTGCTGTTCAGAGTTCGTAGATTGTTATGTATGTGATCGATTCACTGGTTTTTCCGAGTCTTTGTTGCAAGAGGGATCCGCGGTAGCATCCACCTAGTCCGCCATCTTGGCCCCGCCTCAAAAGGTGATTTTTACTGAAGCAAAATATCCTCTCTTGGTCCAAGCTCAGGATAAAGCCTACTCCTTTTCTCCTGTGTTTTCTGCTCTCCATCCTACCCATAAGCATTTAGATCCATTCTTCCTTTTAGTTTTATGGCCTCAGATTATTTGAATAGAATAAATCCAATCATGTTATTCTAGATATATGTTCACTGGGTATCCATGCAATTAGGATGAGTCATTCCAAGTCAGTCATTGTGTTATACAGCTTCTATTAGTGCATTAAAGTCAAAGCATGTTGCTAAGGGGGATACATGGTTTGATAGAATAAGGAAAGACGTATGGGCAATACCTTCCAGCCGAGATGTCTTTGCTGAATTATCTGGATATCTGCCAAAATCTGCATTTGAACTATTGGTTTCTGAAAACATACTTTCTGGAGGAAGGGCCAAGATGGCAGAGTAGCCAGACGCTTCCAGTGGTCTCTCTTACAACAAAGACCCAGAAAAACAAGTGAATCGATTATATAGAAGACAAGGTAGGAACCCTGAACATAAAAGGCAAAGCTAAGAAATTGGGCTGAGTGACAGAGGGAGGGAGAGATGGTGCAGAAGCAGTGAGGAGTTGCTGGACCTGACTTGGGGAAAACAGGCATCGCTCAACCCCAAACCCCTAGTATGACCACAGCGGGGCTGGTGGTACCATTCAGGACGTGGCTGCTTCAGCAAAAGAAGGCAAGCAAAGTGGCACAGCCCTGATCCCCTGGCACTACCGTGGCAGGGCTGAGTCAGGGCACAGATTCTATATGTGCCTCTGGAATCAGTGAATAAATAGCGCTTTCAGCACAAGATAAGTGATTTTGTCTAATTAACTGCATGAATCTAATAGCTCCTCCTTTTGAAAGAACTCTCACCCATCTCTCTGACCCCTCCTCCCTCTGCCCCAGCCAGCTTCAGTGATAGTTGATTTGCCTGGGGCTCAGATAGGTCCTGCAGTGCTCCCTGAGCCATTCTCCTGGCCTTGGAGAAGGAATAAATTAACAGAGGGGAGAAAAATAATCTGCCAGCTCCCCTAATCTGAAAACTTAAAGCAGAACTGGCTCCTGTCCAGGCACAAGTGATCCACAGACTTTGAATGTCTTTCACCCCTGCTTGGACCCAGGTGGCCCCATTTCAGCAGGTAGGATCTGGCTGTTAAGTTGCAAGGGAGAATATGCTTGAGGTCTAACTGTAACTGTTTCAGCAGTGTGGTGGAAAGGCAGGTTTTTGATGTTTGATACTGCACTGACTATTAAACAGGGTATTCATCTACCCATGTCGGGGCTCTGAGGACAGCTGGCTTCACCCACACCACCTAGCCACCCATGACAAGGGTCCCAGTCCTTACAGTTAAAATCATCTGGTGCCTATGATACGGCTGCAGAGCCCACTCACCAGTGCACTCTAGAGAATAGGGACGTACCTTCCTCACAGACACTCGGGGGAAGGTTGTCAGCTCCCTACCTTCCTCAGAGTGTGACCCCCTGCTGCTACCAGAAACCTGTACATACACCAATCACCACTGCTCCTCTAAGATCGTAGGTGAGAGCTTGCACCATACACTAGGTGACCAACTACCTGGACACCTGAGCTGAATCTATACAAGAATAGTGAATGGACTCCTAGGCTCATATACCTGGTAACAGCTCTAGCCATCTGGTGACAGGAGGTTAGTGCTTCAGGTGTTCCAGTAATCAAGTTAGCTCATTCTAGTAGCCTATTCAGGTATATTAAAACAAAACAAAGCAAGAAACTAAGACACAATGAGCAAACATAAAATAATATAGTAAGTTATAGATGGCTCGGAGACAGCAGTCGATATCAAATCACATAAAGAAGCAGACCATGATCACTTCAACAAACTCCCAAAACAAAGAATAAAGGAATCTTTCAGATGAAGATGTCTTCTTGGAATTACCAGATGTAGAATACAAAGAATTAATATACAGAACTCTTCAAGACATCAGGAAGGAGATCAGGTGAAACACAGAACAAGCCAAAGAGCACACAGATAAAGCAGTTGAAATTAAGAAGGTTATTCAAGAACATAGTGAAAAATTTAATAGCTGTAAGAATCCATAGAAAGACAGCAATCAGAAATTCAGAAGATTAACAATAAAATTTCAGAATTAGACAACTCAGTAGAAAGTCAGCAGAGCAGAATTGAGGAAACAGAAGTCAGAATTAGCGAGATTGAAGGTAAAACACTTGGCAACAATATATTCCAAGAAAAATCAGATAAAAAAAGAAGAAACCCTAAGAATCATGTGGGACTCCATCAAGAGAAATAGCCTACGAGTGACTGGAGTAACAGGACAGCGAGGGAAGACAGGAGATACAGAGAGAATTATCGAAGATTTATTGGCAGAATAGTTCCCAGATATCATGAAAGAAGAGAATATATCTATCCAAGATGCTCTTCGAACCTCATACAAGGTAGAACCTGAAAGAAAAGTCACCAAGACATATTGTAATCAAACTTGCCAAAACCAAAAAGAAAAAGAAAATTTTAAGAGTGGCCAGGAATAAACAAAAAGTCACCTTCAAAGGAGAGTCAATGAGAGTAAGCTTGGACTACTTGGCAGAAACCATGCAGGCAAGAAGGCAATGTGATGACATATATAAAGCACTGAAGGAAAAAAAAATTGCCAGCCAAGAATCATCTATCCAGCAAAACTGTCTCACAAATATGAAGGCAAAATTAAAACATTTCCAGATAAACAGAAGTTTAGGAAATTTGCAAAAACCAAAACAAAACTACAAGAAATACTAAAAGAAATTCTCTGGTTAGAAAATCAATAATATCAGCTATCAAACCAACACTAGAACACAGGACAGAGCAACCAGATATCAACCTAGTTAGGGAAATCACAAAAATAAATCAAGATAAAAAATGCTCAAAACAGGGAAACAGCAATATCATTAGTAAAAGATGACAACATTAAATCAATAAAGAGGGACTAAATATATTAGTCATAGGTCTTTCATAAGGAGAGGAAGTCAAGGCAATGTAGGGAGATAAAAGTTTGGTTTAAAATAGAAAAATAGAGGTAAATAATAAGGTAACCACAAAGGAGACTAATAACCCTACACATCAAAATAAAATACAAGAAAAACATAAAGACTCAGAAAAACAAAATCAACTACAATGAAAAAGAGGAAAACACAATTTACAAAAAAAAGTACCCAGCACAAAAAATTAAAGGAAAAAAAGAAACTGTCAACAGCACTCAAAAAAAAGACATCAAAATGACAGCACTAAACTCATACCTATCTGAAATCTCACTGACTATAAATGGACTAAATGCACCAATAAAGAGACAGAGAGTTGTAGGATGGATTAAAAAAATGTGATCCATCTATATGCTGCCTGCAAGAGACACACCTTAGACTTAAAGACACAAACAAAGGCCTCAAAGGATGGAAAAAAATGTACCAAGAAAACAACGATGAAAAAAAGAGCGGGAGTGGCAATACTAATTTCTGACAAAACAGACTTCAAAGTTAAATCCACCACAAAGAATAAGGAAGGACAGTGTATAACGATTAAAGGGGCAATATACCAGGAGGATATTACATTACATACTAAATATTTATGCACCCAAAGACAGGGCTTCAAGATACATAAAACAAACTCTAACAGCATTGAAAAGTGAGATAGACAGCTCCACAATAATAGTAGGAGACTTCAACACACCACTTTCACTGAAGGACAGAACATCCAAAAATGCTCAGTAAAGACACAGAAGATCTAAATGCCATAATCAACCAACTCGACCTCACAGACATATACAGAACACTCCACCCAACAGCAGAGAATGTTCCAGTACACATGGTACATTCTCTAGGATAGACCACATATTAGACCATAAATCAAGCATTAACAGAATCCAAAACATCGAAATATTACAAAGCATCTTCTCTGACCATAAAGCCATAAAACTAGATATCAATTACAGAAAAAACAGGGAAAAGAAAACACGTGGGAAACTGGACAACACTTTGCTCAAAAACGATTGGATTATAGAAGAAATTAAAGATGGAATAAAGAAATTCACAAAATCAAATGAGAATGGAAACACTACCTATCAGAACCTTTGGAACACAGCTAAAGCAGTGCTCAGAGGTCAGTTTATATCAATAAATGCACACATTCAAAAAGAAGAAAGGGCAAAAAATCAAAGAATTATTCCTACACCTTGAACAAATAGAAAGAGAGCAACAAAAGAAACAAACCCTCAAGCACCAGAAGAAAGTGAATAATAAAAATTAGAGCAGAATTAAATGAAGTAGAAAACAGAAAAACAATTGAAAGAGTTAACAAGACCAAAAGCTGGTTCTTTGAAAAGGTTAATAAAATCGATAAACCATTGGCCAGACTGACAAAACAAAAACAGGAAACAAAACAAATAACCTGAATAAGAAATGAGATGAGCGATATCACAACAGATCCAACTGAAGTTAAAAGAATCATAGCAGAATACTATGAAAAATTGTACTGTAACAAATTTGAAAACCTCGGGGAAATGGACAAATTTCTAGAAACACACTACCTACCTACACTAACACAAACAGAGGTAGAAAAACTGAATAAACCCATAACAAAAGAAGAGATTGGAAAGGTAATTAAAAAACTCCCAACAAAAAAAAAGCCGTAGCCCTGACAGCTTCACTGGAGAATTCTACCAAACTTTCAGAGAAGATTTAACATGACTACTACTAAAGGTACTTCAGAGCATAGAAAAGGATGGAATACTCCCAAACTCATTTTATGAAGCCAGCATAACCATGATACTAAAACCAGGTAAAGACACCACAAAAAAAAGATAACTAAAGACCAATATCCCTCATAAACTTAGATGCAAAAATCCTCAACAAAATTCTAGCAAATAGAATTCAACAACATATCAAAAAAATAATTCACTATGACCAAATGGGATTCATACTAGGTATGCAGGAATGCATTAGAAAAGCAGTCAATGTAATCCATCACATAAATAAAACAAAAGACAAGAACCACACGATCTTATCCATTGATGCAGAAAAGACATTTGATGAAGTTCAACACCCATTCATGATAAAAACTCTCAGCAAAATAGGAATAGAAGCAAAATTCCTCAGCACAATAAAGGGCATTTATACAAAGCCAACGGCCAACATCATCCTAAATGGAGAGAGCCTGAAAGCATTCCCCTTGAGAATGGGAACCAGACAAGAATGCCCTTTATCACCATTTTTATTCAACATTGTGCTGGAGGTCCTAGCCAGAGCTATTAGGGTAGATAAAGAAATAAAGTGCATCCAAATTGGCAAAGAAGAAGTAAAAGTATCTCTATTTGCAGATGACATGATCTTATACACAGAAAACCCTAAAGAATCCTCAAGAAAACTACTTAAACTAACAGAAGACTTTAAAACAGTATCAGAATACAAGATAAACATACATAAATCAGTTGGATTCCTCTACACCAGCAAAGAAAACATTGAAGAGGAAATCACCAAATCAATAACATTTACAATAGCCCCCAAAAGATAAAGTACTTAGGAATAAATCTAACCAGAAACGTAAAAGACCTATATAAAGAAAACTACAAGACACTACTGCAAGAAACCAAAAGAGACCTACGAAAGTGGAAAAACATACCTTGCACACGGATAGGAAGACTCAACATTGTAAAAATGTCTGTTCTACCCAAAGCAATCTATACATACAATACAATCCCGATCCAAATACTAGTGGCATTTTTTAATGAGATGGAGAAACAAATCACCAACTTCATATGGAAGGGAAAGAGGCCACGGATAAGTAGAGCAATACTGAAACAGAAGAACAAAGTGGGAGGCCTCACACTACCCGATTTTGAAACATATTGTACCACCACAGTGGTCAAAACAGCCTGGTCCTGGTACAACAGCAGATACATAGACCAATGGAACAGAATTAAGAATTCAAACATAAATCCATCCACGTATGAGCAGCTGATATTTGACAAAGGCCCAAATGTAGTTAAGTGGAGAAAAGACAGTCTCTTTAACAAATGGTGCTGGCATAACTGGATATCCATCTGCAAAAAAATTAAACAAGATCCATACCTCACACCATGCACAAAAAACTAACTCAAAGTGGATTGAAGACCTAAGTATAAAATCTAAAACGATAAAGATCATGGAATAAAAAGTAGGAACAACGCTAGGAGCCCTAATACATGGCATAAACAGTATACAAAACATTGCTAATGATGTACAAACACCAGAAGAGAAATTAGATAACTGGGAGCTCCTAAAAGTCAAACACCTGTGCTCATCCAAAGACTTCACCAAAAGAGTAAAAAGATTACTTACAGACTGGGAAAAAGTTTTTATCTATGACATTTCTGATCAGCATCTGATCTCTAAAACCTACATGATACTGCAAAAACTCAACAACAAAAAGACAAATAATCCAATTAAAAAATGGACAAAGGATATGAACAGGCACCTCACCAAAGAAGATGTTCAGGCTGATAACAAGTACATGAGGAAATACTCATGGTCATTAGCTATTAGAAAAATGCACACCAAAAGTATAATGGGATTCCATCTCACCCCAACAAGGCTGGCATTAATCCAAAACAAAAATTATAATAATAATAAATGTTAGAGAGGTTGTGGAGAGACTGGAACACTTATACACTGCTGGTGGGAATGTAAAATGGTACAACCACTTTTTTTTTTTTTTTGAAGCTAGAAATAGAACTACCATATAATCCAGCAGTTCCACTCCTTGGAATATATCCTAGAGAAACAAGAGCCTTCACATGAACAGATATATGCACACCCATGTTCATTGCAGCACTGTTCACAATAGCAAAAGGATGGCAGAAGCAACCAAGGTGCTCATCAATGGATAAGTGGAAAAATAAATTATGGTATATTCACACAATGGAATACTACACAACGATTAAAAACAACGATGAATCTGTGAAACATCTCATGACATGGAGGAATCTGGAAGGTGTTATGCTGAGTGAAATTAGTTGCAAAAGGACAAATATTGTATGAGACCACTAGTATGAGAACTCTAGTGCCTTAGTCATCTAGTGCTGCTATAACAGAAATACCACAAGTGGATGACTTTAACAAAGAGAAATTTATTTTCTCGCAATCTAATAGGTTACAAGTCCAAATTCAGGGCATCGGCTCCAGGGGAAGGCTTTCTTTCTCTGTTGGCTCTGGAGGAAGATCCTTGTCCTCAACCTTCCCGTAATCAAGGAGTTTCTCAGACGCAGGGACTACATGTCCAAAGGACACATTCTGCTCCTGGTGCTGCTCTCTTGGTGGTATGCTGTCCCCAACTCTCTGCTTACTTCCCTTTCCTTTTATCTCTTGAAAGATAAAAGGTGGTGCAGGCCACACCCCAGGGAAACTCCCTATACCTTGGATCAGGGAGGTGACCTGAGTAAGGGTGGTCTTACAATCCCACCCTAATCCTCTCAACATAAAGTTACAATCACAAAATGGAGGACAACCGCACAGTACTGGGAATCATGGCCTAACCAAGTTGATACACACATTTTTGGGGGGACATAATTCAATCTATGACATCTAGATAAAGTTTAAACTAGAAAAAAATTTTCTTTCATGGTTATGAGGGTGGGGAGTGTGGGAGAGGGATATTCACTAACTAGATAGTAGACAAAAATTATTTTAGGTGAAGGGAAGGGCAACACACAACACAGGAGACTTTAGCACAACTGGACTAAACCAAAAACAAAGAAGTTTCCTGAATACAACCAAGCACTTCAAAGGCCAGAGTAGTAGGGATGTGGGTCTGGAGACCATGGTTTCAAGGGACATCTAGGTGAATTGGCATAAGAAAATGTCCTGCATTCCTCTTTGGTGAGAGGCATCTGGGGCCTTAAATGCTAGCAAGCACCCATCTAAGATGCATTAATTGGTTTCAACCTACCTGAAGCAAAGGGGAATGAAGAACACCAAAGACACACGGTAAAGATGAGCCCAAGAGACAGAAAGGCCCACATAAACCAGAGACTCCATCTGCCTGAGACCAGAAGAACTAAATGGAGCCCGGCTACCACCAATTACTGCCCTGTCAGTGAACACAACAGAGAATCCCTGATGGAGCAGGAGAAGAGTGGGATGCAGATCTCAAATTCTCGTAAAAAGACCAGGCTTACTGGTCTGACTGAGACTGGAGGGACCCTGATTGGAACCATTCCCAAAGCCAACTCTCCAGACAGGGAGTCTATAAGAGAGACAATGATACTGGTGAGGAGTGAGCTTTTTGGCTCAAGAAGACACATAAGACTATGTGGGCAACACCGGTCAAGTGGCAAGACGAGAAGGAAGAGGGGGACAGGAGCTAGTTGAATGGACATGGGGAATACAGGGTGGAGAGGAGGAGTGTGCTGTCTCATTAGGAGGAGAGCAGCTAGGAGTACATAGCAAAAAAAAAAAAAAAAAACAAGGTGTGTATAACTTTTTGTATGAGAGACTGTCTTGATTTGTAAGCTTTCACCTAAAGCACAATAAATTAAGAAATGCTTTCTGTTAAGTCTGTGGGTTCCTTTGGAACATGGTTCTTCAAATTTTCCTGAGTAAAATGAGGGTGAGAGCTTCTCAGTCATAAGGAAGAACTTCCCCCAACTAAGGTTTTATTTTGAAAAGTAAGGTGTCTGTCTGAAGTTGGGATATAGTTATAAAAATTGGAATTGGGAGAAACCATAGAATTCCTGTATGCTGGTCTCCCTCATTTTACACTTTGTGACAGACAGAGCCCATCCCAAGGCTAAGGTGGAATGGAAACCCAAATATACTGAGTGCTTTCCCTGTGGCAGGCATAGTGCTGCATTCCTTCATGTATATCATCTTATTTAATCAGCTGCACTGGGTTTACAGCTCTATGAAGGGATTTTTGGCAGGGATTTTTGCTGGATCATCTCTGTTTGTCTTGTAAGTTCACTCTCTGCTCTTCTCCACCTGCTTTATGCACCTCATTAACCAGACTCCTTTGTCAATGAGAGGCACAGGCAGGAGATCAGAGGGTGGAAGGAGAGAGAGGTCATGGTCTTTATCCTCCTAGTTCTGTCCTTATCAGGCTGCAGGTTGGCCGTGCCTATGCTCTTCTATTGAATGCCCTTTACTATTGTTGCAGCATTAGCGACAGCTCTCTGAGAGCAGGTAAACTTCTCCCCTTCTGTGATCATTAAGGTTGTGTATCAACTTGACTGGGCTATGATTTTCAGTGGTTTGACAGTTATGATGTAGTTTGGCAGTCTTATGATGATATGATCACTTTCATGATGAAATTTGCTATTACGTGTTTGCCTCCATAATGGGATCTGCTATGAGTAGCCATTCAGTTGAAAAGGAGTTTCCTTAGGGGTGTGGCCTGCATGCAATATACATGGACTCTCTGGCAAGGCTCATGGGATTTTGCTTGCTCTGGATCCTATAGCTGGCTCTTGTTAGTCTAACTTCTGGCTCTTGAAACTTGATCTAGCAGCTTACCTGCTGTCTTGCCTACTGATCTTGGGATTCATTGATATTTTCAGCCTGTGAGCAAGAGCCCTGCAATCTGATCTGCTGATCTTGGGCTTGCCAGCCCTTGTGGCTATGTGAATCAGGAGAAGCCTCCAGCCTGACCCACAGAATTGGGACATTCCAGCCTCTACAACCTCACGAGCCATTTCCTTGTTATAAATCTTTCTATATACATATATTTGTACTCTTTACTGGTTTTGCTTCTCTAGAGAACCCAGCCTAAGATGCCTTTCTTCTGCAGGTCTGGGTTTGGAGGGGTATGGCTCCCTGCTTTGGTAGCTCTGGGTTCTTTATCATTGTTTGTTGATGTTTCTTATTCTTCTTACTCCTTTGTAAGTAATCCCTTCATTAAATTCTATTCCATTACCCCATTTGGGTGTTTCATTTCTTTCTTACTGATATATTTTTACTTGCATCATTTTACGGAGGAGAAATCTAAGTCTCGAAGAGAAAGAGCTATTTCTTCAAGCTCACCGAATTAAATCATCAGAGAGTCAGCATTTAAAATGGATTTTATCTGACTCTAAAGCCGTACTCTTTCCAAATTACTTACCTGTGGTTAATGGAATTAGGTAATGGTGTAACTTTGACATGAACCCAAGTGTTTGTAATCTCACTCTAGGTTTCTGTACACCAAATCTCGTTAAAGATATTAAAGAGATACAGGTGTGTCACTCCATCATTGTTAACTCTGTTGTTGTTTTTGAGAGAAAAATCATAATGTTTTTCTTAACATGGAAAAAGTTACCATGGACTTCTTCACTTAATTCCAGTGATGCTGAACTAGGAATCTTGTTTTTGAACAAAGTATGTTTATAAACAATTATAAGGAGGAGGTAGATTTTAAATTTAATTATAACTGGAAATAATATGGCTAATGCAAATATAATTTCATAATAAAAAGAAATGCAAGTGAAAAGGATTGAAAGGTATGGTGGTTGATGTTATGTGTTAACTTGGCTGGGCCATGATTCTTGGTGGTTTGTAATGTTGTAGTTTGGCAGTTATGTAAAGATGTAGTTTGGCAGTTACATAATGATGTAGCCATCCTCTTTTGTGATCTGATGTAGCCATCCTCTTTTGTCATCTGATGTAATCATCCTCCATGATGTGATCTAATGTGATCAGCCAATCAGTTGTAAGGGGAGTTTCCTTGTGGGTACGGCCTGTATTCGATACATATATATATATGGACATTCTGGCAAAGCTCACTGACTTGCTTTGGCTCCTGCATCCAGCTTGTCATCATTTGACCTCTGGTTCTTGGGACTTGAGCCGGGAGCCTGCTGCCTGATCTGCTGATTGTGGGATTTGTCAGCTTCCACAGTCCTGTGAGCCGGCAACCTGTCATCTAACCTGCCAATTTTGAGTTTGTCAGCCCCTGTAACCATGTGAAGCAGGAGAAGCCTGCAGCCTGATGCCTGACCGATGGATTTGGGACTTGCCAGCCTCCACAGCCATGTAAGCCATTTCCTTGAGATTTTTTTTCTTTCTTTTTTTTTTTTAACTGGTTTTGCTTCTCTGGAGAACCCAGCCTAAGACAGAAAGGATAGGACAAAATTAACATCACTTGTACATATGATCATTTGCTTATGAAATGTAAAAGAGTTGACAGACAAAGTATTAGAATAAATAAGAGAAAAATGGGCAAAAGATATGAGCAGGCAATTCCTCTAAGGGAAAACCCAAATGTCTAATAGACGTGTCAAGAGCTACTCAATCTCATTAAGAAGCATAGAAATACACAATAAAACAACCTGATTTCACTTTAATTCACTATACTGGCCAAAAAAAAAAAAAGGATAATATCTGCTGCTACAGATTATGTAGAGAAATGAGAACTCTCATTTTTCATGGGAGTATAAATTAGAGTAACCATTTTCAAGGATAATTTTGCAATATTTAATTGAATTGATTATGCTATCAAAGTCTGCAACCAACATTTCCATATCTAACTATATTCCTCAGAAAAAACACATGTATAACATCCTATAGGATCGCTATGAGTCAGAATCGACTCGAGGGCACTGGGTTGCGATAGCAAAGAGATGCAAGAGGTTATTCATTATAACATTGTTTTACAGAAGAGAGTTGGGGGAAAACTTTAATATTTACCAGTAGGAATATAATTAAGTAAATGTTGCATATCCATAAGAAAATCTGCAATCATAAAGTAACAATGTCTACCAATTTCAATATGAATAAAACCAACCCACCACTGCCAATAGGTCTCAGAATAATATTAAGTGAAAAATGTCCAAATAAGATGTACAAGGCAATATTTCTGTAAAAATTTAAAATCACATCAATGCAATACTATGTATTATGCATAGATATACATGTAGTAAATAAAAACAATTAAGGTAGACTAGAAAAACTCACATTAATGAATTGCTAGTATTTGGGAGTGAGGTCAGAGAATGGGAAGGAGTATGAGGTATCTGGCCTCCGCCAGATGAAGACTCTGCACTGATAGGATAGTGAACCCCAAACTAAAGGTGATGGTTATTGAGCCCAATAATTTACTTATGTGATCCAAGTTTTAAAAAAAAGTTAAGTGGATGCAAATGTCCTTAGGCTGATCTTTTAATTGTGCACCAGTTTCTGGGTTGTTGTAACTGGGTGAAAAGAAATAGAAAACTTGAACTTTGACTGGAGGAACTTAAAACCTGGTGAAGATGAGACACAAAATATTTTAGAAATTACTGTGATAAAATTGTTCAGGAAATGCTAAATAAAGGAGGGAGGTAAGTGAGCACAAACTGATTAGGAGAGGAAGGATTTAGCATTTATCATACGTTCACTACAAGTCAAACATTGTGTTAAGCCTGAAACAACCTTTTTTTTTTTTTTAAGTACGTAATGACTTTATGGTTGGATGTTCTCATTTTATTATAAAAAAAAAAAACCAAAAATCCGATACTCCAAAAAGTTATTTGCCTGTGATCACAAGCAGGTATGGATGGACCGGCATTTGATCTCAGGTCTGTTTGACTATAAAGGATTTTTTTTTTTTCTTAATACACTTCTTATTTTGTAATAATGTTAGATTTACAGAAAAGTTGCAAAGATAATACAGAGAGTTCTGTATATCCATCAGCCAGTTTTCCCCATCATTAACATCCTTCTCAAGCTCTTTTTAAATAAATAAAGTTGTCTCTAACTCAGATATGGGGCTGGACAAACAGATGGTCCACAAAGGAAAATTCTCCCCTAGGAGAAAACATCTGAAGAGTTTATGGCATAAGCTGGAAACCACACAAGCTAGTCAAATATGATAATTGTTTTCTGGAAGAGATCTGATTAGAGTCAAGGTCTCATGGTGATGGGCAAAAATTGACTAAGAAGAAAGAATAGTTTGGGAAATCCAGGTGGTAATTATAGGTGTTCTTATCAGGCTTTTATTCTTCAAGCATAATTACATATTTGGAGTCTCAATTCTATAGTTGGTATTATAGATTGAATTGTGTCCCCCTAAAATGTGTGTCAATCAGCTAGGCCATGACTCCTGGTAATGTGTGGTTGTCCACCATTTTGTGATCTGATGTGATTTTCCTATGTGTTCTAAATCCTACCTCTATGATGTTAATGAGGCAGGATTAGAGACAGTTATGTTAATGAGTCGAGACTCACTCTACAGGATTAGGTTGTATGTTGAGTCAATCTTTTTTGAGATATAAAAGAGAGAATCAAGCAGAGAGGAGAGGGACCTCATTATCACCTAGCAAGAAGAGCCAGGAGCATGTCTTTTGGACCTGGGGTGTCTGTGCTGAGAAACTTCTAGATCAGGGGAAGATTGAGGACAAAGACCTTTCCCTCCAGAGCTAACAGAGAGAGAAAGCCTTCCCCTGGAGCTGACACCCTGAATTTGGACTTCTCTCTTCCTAAACTGTAAGAGTATAAATTTCTGTTTCTTAAAGTCATCGATTTGTGGTATTTTTGTTATAGAAACACAATATAACTAAGACAGAATTTGGTACTGAAAGGGAGGTACTGCTGTAACAGATACTTAAAATGTGGAAGGATTTTGAAACTGAATGGTAGAGGCTAAAAGTGTCTAGTAGTGAAAGCCTAGATTGCCTCAAAAAGAATGTTGGTGGAATTATGACATCAAAGACAATTCTGATGAGGACTCATAAGGAAGTGAGGGTGCTGTTACACTAGAGACAACAGCAGCAGAGCAATGGCAGAAGTAGAACTAGGAGACTGGCTTGAGAAGGCATAGGAGCCAACCCATGAAGTGAGACAGCTGAGAGCCATTGCACAAGAAGCTTCTTGGTGGAGTGGGGTGCCTCTGGGCTCTTGTTGGTGTAGCTAGGTTTGCTGACCCATGGAGCAAGAAAGCTGAGTGCCTTCCAGCTGAGGTTTACTGGTGGAATGGGGTACCTCTAGGCACTTATCAGTAGAGCTAAAGAGCTTTGGAAAACTCGCTTGAGCAGGGCAGACCCTGGGCTTGCACAAGGGCCAAGGGGGCTGAGAGGCCAAGGAACTAGGAAGCAGAAGCTGAAGAGACAAGGAACACAGGAAGCAGAGCTGCCTCAGTCTCAAAGAATAAGGCCACAACATCTAGAGTCTCAAAGGGTGGGGCCACAGCTTCCTATGTTTCAAAGAGTCAGATCTTCATTAACTAGGATCTGGAGTGTGGGGCTACTTTTCATGAGTGACATGGGGATGGTCCATGCTCAAAGCTGAGGGGGCAGGGCTGCCATGCCCCAGGGGCAGAAATGCTGGGTCTGCTGAGGGGCCAAAGGTGTGGAGTCAGCACTCAGTTGGAGTGTGGGGCATGGGGGTACCCAAATGCAAAGGAGCAGAGCTGTCATTCCGGTCAGCCTGGAAAGTGGGGCTGAAGCCCAGGGCCAAGGAGCCTCTACCCAGAATCCAAAGTTTGGCTAACACCTAAAGTCTGAAGGGCCAGGGCATTGCCTAAATGGTCTCAGAGAACAGGATTCTTTTCAAGGCTTAAGAATTAATGTAATGTGTTTTGCTGACTTGCTTGGTGCCTGTTATCCCTTTTTTCCCTCCAATTTCTTCCATTTGTAAGGAAACATATAGCTTATGCCTGTTCCACCATTGTACTTTGGAAATAAATAACTCATATTCTAGATTTGAAAGGAATTTTTGGAATTTAGACTTGGAGTTGAATTAAGACTTTTGCTATGGTATGATGGGGTGAATGTGTTTAACATGTGGCAAGGACGTGAATTTGGGGGGCCAAAGGGTGGAATGTTATAGACTGAGTTGTATCCCCCAAAATGTGTATTAACTTAGCTGGGCCTTGATTCCCAGTATTGTGTAGTTGTCCACCATTTTGTGATTTGAAGTGATTTTCCTATGTGTTGTAAATCCTACCTCTACGATATTAATGAGGCAGGATTAGAGGCAGTTATGTCAGACTCCTTCATGGAGACATTTCTTTTTGTCTTAAGAAACATGGTGTGGGTATCATTGTCTATGGAATCTCTTAAAATCTATCTGTAAGAATAATAATAATGAAACCCATATGGTCGACTCACCTTGCATTTCATCACCATGCGTGTAGTTTCTGAATGTGGGGAGCTGGGATTCCAAATGAAAGAGAAATGGCAGCCATGGCCTGGATGGTTTTAAAATATGCTGGTTTGCAATTTTGAGAGCACAGGCTGAAGAGAACTCCAAAAATGATATATGAGTGTAATCACTCTATTGTAGCCCTTGTTTTCTGTTCTTTTTTCTTGACGTTGAGCCAGTTTGCATTCTGTTGTATACAGCTCTTTCCAGTAGACCAGCTTTATGTTGCTCCCAGCCTGGAATTGGCCCCTGAAGAGATATTAGAGGAACGGTTTAATGTTTAGAGAGTTATGCTGGCAGCTGAGGTTGCTGAGGCAGAACGGGACACAATTGTCCAAGCTAGTTGCTCAGGGAATAAGGTTGTCTGGGTGGTGTTAATTTAATTTAATAGCTTTGGCAATAGCCGAAGGCAGTGGTTAAAATGTCTTAGAGAGGGACAGAGTGGAGGGGCTGCTGCCCTGGAATTGAGTTGTAGTTCATTTGGTCATAATTTCCATCTTATCCTCAACTAACTTGGAATCTTGCATGGTTTTGCTGGTTACAGAGCTCTGAAAAACTAAGATAGAAAGGCCATCAGCAAACTGCCTGTGAGAAGTTAAGTGTCCCTGGGAAGCAATGCTAGTTGGCTGTGAATACAACGTGTAACTGGGCTATTTATCCTTAGATATTTTAGTGATATATCTCATGCTCTTGCTTCTTTCCTGTCACTAAGGAGAACTGCATTTGCAATACATACACTTAAAATGTTCAGGGAGGAGTTTTGACTGTAAAACTGTATGACTTTGCTTTTCTTCACAAGTATTTATATTTTAAGACACAGTCCAAGCCCCATAATAAAATTTTTTTTTTAAAAATCCAGACCCTCAAAGAAATCCAAGTGAGGATAAAGAAACCAGGCCATAGGCCTAAAAAGAATTTCTCATGCTCTGTCTAGCTCATCTTTCCTTTTAGCTTTTTGTTTTTGACAGAATTTTATCACATACATGATTGGGAATTGGTGGAGGGAGGGATCAGTATATGTAAGAAGGATCTTCTAACTGGTATTTTAGCCTACTCATATGCTACTATTGCAAGAGGGGTTGAGGTTTGGAATTTTTTTTTTCTTTCATGTATGTTTACACAAATAATGCGCACCTTCTGTGTTTGTTTGCCGACCACGCCCTCGCCTTGTGAGGTATTTTCATAAGCACCACTATGCCGATTTTTTTTACATGTTGCTGTAAAAAAATTAGCATAGCACTTACGAAAACACCTCGCAGTGGGAGGGTGTGGTTGGCAAACAAACCGGTGCTCATTATTTGTGTAAAAATACAGTAATAAAAATATTAGACCCTCTTAAAAGTCAACTATCTTGGTTAGAGGAAAAGTGCATTTCAGTGCCACAGATTACAGTCTTAAGTAAGGGGCAGATAAATTGAAAAGGCCTGCTATCGATCCCAAGAGAAAGTTTTTGGATAGATCAGTACAAATTCATCATCTCCACAGAGGGAATATAACTTGAAATGCATGCTAAGGTATTATGGGTTCATTAAAATTATCTTAAGTTATAAGGAATTTGTTAGAGGGCTGAGACTATGGCACTGATAACAAAATTCAGGAACAGTTTTGAAGGCAGAGTTGAAATTCTGTATTTGAATGATTTTGGTTTTGAATGACTTCAGAAGGGGATTTTCAAAGATGTTGTTATGGATTGAATTGTGTCCCCCCAAAATGTGTGTCAACTTGGCTAGGCCATGATTCTCAGTATTGGGTGGTCACCATTTTTTGATCTGACGTGATTACCCTATGTGCTGTAAATCCTAACATCTATGATATAATCAGGCAGGATTAGAGACAGTTATGTTAATGAGGTGGAACTAAATCTATAGGATTAGGTTCTATCTTTTCTGAGAAATAAAAGAGAGAATTGAGTAGAGGAGAGGAGCCTCATGCCACCAAGAAAGAAGCACTGGGAATGGAGCACTTCCTTTGGACCTAGGGCTACTGCACCGAGAAGCTCCTAGGCCAGGGGAAGATTGATGACAATGACCTTCCCCCAGAACAGACAGAGACAGAAAGCCTTCACCTGAAGCTGGCACTCTGAATTTGGATTTCTAGCCTCGTAAACCGTGAGAGAATAAACTTCTGTCTGTTAAAGCCATTCACTTGTGGTGTTTGTTATAGCAGCAATGATAACTAAGACAGATACGCTAATGAGGATATTCTAAGGGCATTATTGTAATTATTCTGGGCTACCAAAAAATTTTTTTTCTTTTTACCAAAAAAAAAAAAAAAAACTCGTTTCCATTGAGTCAATTCTGACTCATAGTGACCCTACAGGACAGAGTAGAACTGCCCCATAGGGTTTCCAAGGAGCTGCTGGTGAATTTGGACTGCTGACCTTTTGGTTAGCAGCCAAACTCTTAACCACTGCACCACCAGGAGTCCATACTGCACTAGAGAGGATCAATTTAAATTCCAAAATATTTATATCCAAAGGGTTTTTAATTTGTTTAAAAGGAAAGGACATTGGAGCGTGATTATATCCATTTACCTTAGGTGAGTTTGTTCATTCATTCATTCATTCATTCTACTTACTTTTGTTCAGAACAGATTGTATGTTAGGCTTTAGAATAGGTGCCTGAGTTGGTAAATGTGCCAGAATACTACATTGCTGGGAAGAAGATGAAAAGTTTTGACCTTTGGGGAAAAATCCCACATAAAGGAAAGCAAGGTAAAGCCACCATGTGGAGAGCTGTATGCTCATCTGGAGACCTCTGACAAAGGTTCCCTAGCCCTTTGGGGACACATCCACAATTTACTTATATTAAATGTTCTTTCTGAGATTTAATTCCTCTCTTTGCTTTATTTGCTGGGAAAGTTCTTCAATTCTTTTGTGAAATGCAGACCTTTATAGGTCAGAAAAGATGAACTGTGTAATTTTCTCTAGTAAAAATGCCCACTGTACCCCCAACCTACTTCAAGTTCCCCAGTATCTACAACTACATTTTAGGGGTCTCTGTTTTCATGTATCTCTTATTTACCAATCTTGACTCTGACTTATCTCTTTGCTACATACATCCACGTGTTTAAGCAAATTTGGTTATGGCATTAAACATGGATGGAAAATATTTGGGTTTTAAATATCCAAGGCCCTTATTGTGATTTCTAATATGTCTTTCCCAAGTTTCTAATAATAACTTCCTCTGATCGTTCTGGTGGCAGCCAAGAACCACGTGGGTGATTGAGTTGCTCTTTCTAAATGTAATTTATTGAGTTTTTCTTCATTGGGAGACATGGCTGTTCTTGGACAGTAATAGAGTTGTAATATAATTGGTTTGATTTTATGCATTAACCCTCTTAGTCATTGTCTATGCATAAAACTTTCTGGGCTAAGAGTGAGAGATTGGTATAAATAGGCAATTATTCTCTTTCTTTCTTTTTTTCTCTAATCCATTTGATCTCAGGATTTTACCAGATTTATGAAATTGTAGGGGCAGCTTGGTATAGCAATGCATCTCTTTGTAGGTATATGTATGCCCTTATTTTGTTGCCAGATATACACTAAAGGGTGCTTTTTTATGGCTAATTTCTTTGTGCTTTAGCCTCCATTTCTCTTTCACAATAGTGCCTCTAATTAAAAAATGTCTTCTGAAAGTCAGTTGATTTGTTTACTAAATGTTCATGTGAAAGTCAAAAAAACTTAGAGTTGGAAGGAATCTTAGAAATTCTTTATCCACTTCTTCATTTACTTCCCCTTCAGTGAAGAAATACATTCAAACTGTGCCTGAACAGTTCTACAGCGAGTGAACTTCCTACCTCAAGGGAGTAAACTCATTTGTAAAAATTCTGATTCTATATTGAGCACAAGTATACCTCCTATAGTTTCTACTTACTTATTCTAGACAATCTTCTGCAACCAAATGGATTGTCTCTTTCCTTATAGAGTAGACATCCACAGTTAATTCCTATGACATTGTTTTGAGGTCTAACATTGTTCATTCCTTTATTACATAAAAGTTTTTTTTTTTTTTATTTTTAGGGGACCTATTCTGTGCTGTTAAGGCGCACTGGTGATAAAGTAGTTAAGCTCTTGGCTGCTAAGCAAAAAGTACAAGGTTTGAACCCACCAGCAGCTCTGAAGGGGAAAAATGTGGCAATCTGCTTCCATAAAAGATTTATAGCCTTGGAAACCCTATGGGGCAGTTCTGCTCTGTGCTATAGGGTCACAATGAGTTGGAATCTACTCGACAGCAATGGGTTTAGTTTTTAGTGAGTATTGTGCTACTCGCTGAGGTTACAAGGGCAATTAGACACTAGACTTAAAAAGCTTAGAGTATAATGGGAAAGATGTTGTTGCTGTTAGGTGCCATCAAGCCGGTTCCGACTCATAGCGACCCTATGCACAACAGAACAAAACACTACCCAGTCCCGCGCCATCCTTAAAATCGTTGTTATGCTTGAGCTCCTTGTTGCAGCCACTGGGTCAATCCACCTCATTGAGGGTCTTCCTCTTTTCCGCTGACCCTGTACTCTGCCAAGCATGATGTCCTTCTCCAGGGACTGATCCCTCCTGACAACATGTCCAAAGTATGTAAGACGCAGTCTCGCCATCCTTGCTGCTAAGGAGCATTCTGGCTGTACTTCCTCCAAGACAGATTTGTTCATTCTTTTGGCAGTCCACGGTATATTCAATATTCTTCACCAACACCACAATTCAAAGGCATCAATTCTTCTTCGGTCTTCCTTATTCATTGTCCAGCTTTCACATGCACATGATGTTATTGAAAATACCATGTCTTGGGTCAGGCGCACCTTAGTCTTCAAGGTGACGTCTTTACTCCTCAACACTTTAAAGAGGTCCTTTGCAGCAGATTTACCCAACGCAATATGTCTTTTTCTATTTCCTGTCTGCTGCTTCCATGGACATTGATTGTGGATCCAAGTAAAATGAAATCCTTGACAACTTCAATCTTTTCTCCGTTTATCATGATGTTGCTTATTGGTCCAGTTGTGAGGGTTTTTGTTTTCTTTATGTTGAGGTGCAATCCAGACTGAAGGCTGTGGCCTTTGATCTTCATTAGTAATTGCTTCAAGTCCTCTTCATTTTCAACAAGCAAGGTTGTGTCATCTGCATAAAGCAGGTTGTTAATGAGTCTTCCTCCAGTCCTGATGCCCCGTTCTTCTTCATATAGTCCAACTTCTCATATTATTTGCCCAGCATACAGATTGAGTAGGTACGGTGAAAGAATACAGCTCTGACGCACACCTTTCCTGACTTTAAACCAATCAGTATCCCCTTGTTCTGTCCGAACAACTTCCTCATGAACACAAGTGTTCTGGAATTCCCATTCTTCGCAATGTTATCCATAATTTGTTATGAGCCACACAGTCGAATGCCTTTGCATAGTCAATAAAACACAGGTAAACATCCTTCTGGTATTCTCTGCTTTCAGCCAGGATCCATCTGACATCAGCAATGATATCCCTCATTCCACGTCTTCTTCTGAAACCAGCCTGAATTTCTGGCAGTTGCCTGTTGATATACTTATTAGTGAGTGCTAAGTAAAAGTATATACTAGGTGCTGCAGAGTATATAGTAGAGGCATTGAAGATACTTTATTTTCTCAAAATGTAAGCTAATTGAGACTTGAAGGGAAAAATATGTTTGGATGAATGATAGCAATCTCCAGAAATGTGAAACCGTGTGACACACTCAGGTGAAATATGGCAAGAGTGAAAATGGTACCTAGTGATAGGAGAAAAGATTAGAGAAGCATCTATAGACTATAGACAAGACCCAGATCATAAAGAATCCTGTGTGTTTAATAAAGGAGTTTGAACTTTATGATGAATATTTTGAGTAGCCATTGAATTGTTTTGGTGAGCAACTTGATCACATTTGCATTTTAGTCAGATCACCCTGGCAGTAGGTGAAGAGAAAGAGGGTTGAAGTGAATAAAACTTGGAATCCAGGAACTTATTGGGCTACTGAGGTAATTTAGGAAAAACTTTGGGAGTCTAAACTTGAAAAAAAGAAAGGAAGCAAGCAAGCAAGAACAAAAGGGACAGAAGTGATAGAAGAAGATAGTATCTACTGTCCTGGTTCTTAAAATTTGCTGTGCATTAGAATCACATAGGGAGTTTTCAAAAAACCATGGATGCCTGCGTCCTACTTCCTGAGATTCCGGCTAATGGTTGTGGGATACAGCCTAGGCATCAGGATTTTTAAAAGCACCTCAAGGGATTCTAATTGTGCAGCAGAGTTTGAGATCCACTGATCTATATGTTTCAATAACTGAATAAGTAGTATTTTTTTTCAACATACTACTTATGTGGCACCAAGAAGTGGACAAAAACCTATAGATATATTCCAACTAGGGCAAAGTAGGAAAATTATTTCCTTGGATCAGGACACTATTCATATTTATTAATGAAACAGAAGATAGAGTTTATTTCCTATTTCTAGTAGTTATATCACATTGTTTCATACAGTGAGTTTGTGGTTGATTAGGAACTATATGTCCGTTTCACAAGAAGGGAAATACAGTCTCCTCTCTACATGTGCAGTTGATTTTTTTAGGTTTAAATACAGGCCTTTACATTCAGCCATATATAATGTTACATTATTGGGTTGAGTGCATGGTTCACAAAATCTTGAACTTGTAATCAAACCCCCAGAGGTTTGTCATCTATAAACATTCCTTCTAAGTGTTTAACCAGGTTATCAATAAAAGATACTGACTAGGACAAAGATTATACTTCTTGAGTTTCAACAGATTGCTCTGCCAGACACTGTGTGTGTGCATATGTGCGCACATACTTTTCTCAGTTTACGTCTAGTTGGGTGAGTTCTGCTTCTATTCATGCCTATAATATTCTGATTCTCAGGAAGTGGTCCTTTCTAAGAAAAATCTAATGCAGTTTTCATTACCTTAGGACCAATAGAGATAATGGGAGAATTCTTAAGCTTTTGATTACAAAAATTCTCAACAAAGTCTCCAGATAAAGGCTTTACAGAATAGTCCACTAAAAGGTATTTGGCTAGCATGTCTTCTACAAACTGCAGTTTACAATATACTGAGCCTTTGTTGTTGTTAGGTGCCATCGAGTTGGTTCTGACTTATAGAGACCCTATGTACAACAGAATAAAACACCACCTGGTCCTGTGCCATCCTCACAATCGTTATGCTTGAGCCATCGATGCAGCCACTGTGTCAGTCTGTCACGTTGAGGGTGTTCCTCTTTTTTGCTGACCCTTTACTTTACCAAGCATGATGTCCTCCAGGGACTGGTCTTTCTTGATAACAGTCCAAAGTACATGGGGTGAAATCTCACCATCCTTGCTTCTAATGAGCATTCTGGCTGCACTTCTCCCAAGACATATTTTTTCACTCTTTTGGCAGTCCATGGTATATCCAGTATTCTTTGACAACACCGTAATTCAAAGGCATCAATTCTTCTTTAGTCTTCCTTATCATTGTCCAGCTTTCACATGTGTATGATACAGTTGAAAATACTATGGTTTGGGTCAGGTGCACCTTAGTCCTCAAACTGACATCTTTGTTTTCAAGACTGTACAGAGGCCTTATGCAGTAGATTTGCCCAATGCAATTTGTCATTTGATTTCTTGGCTACTGCTTCCATTGGCATTGATTGTGGATCCAAGTAAAATGAAATCCTTGAAAACTTAGATCTTTTCTCTGTTTATCTTGATGTTAGTTATTGATCCCATTGTGAGGATTTTTGTTTTCTTTATGTTGAGATGTTATCCCTACTGAAGGCTGTTGTCTTTGATCTTCATTAGTAAGTGCTTCAAATCCTCTTCACTTTCAGCAAGCAGTGTTGTGTCATCTGTATATTACAGGTTGTTAATGAGTCTTCCACCAATCCTGGTGCCCCATTCTTCTTCATATAGTCCAGCTTTTCAGATTATTTGCTTAGCATACAGATTGAATAAGTATGGTGAACGGATACAACCCTGATGCACACCTTTTCTGATTTTAAATCACACAGTATTCCCTTGTTTTGTTTAAATGACTGACTCTTGGTCTATGTACAGATTCCGAATGAGCACAATTAAGTGTCCTAGAATTCCCATTCTTCACAGTGTTATACATAATTTGTTATGCTGAGAGTAGGAATTAGGAAATGACCAATAATGTTCCTTTCTTAGGAGAATAATGCTATTTAAGTCTCTGGGAAAGCTGAACAAAAGCTGTTTTGTTTAGAGCATTGTGACTTCAACCTCAGGAGTCTCAGGATGTGAGAGGTCCAAATATTACCAAGGAGTAAAGCACCTGTTAAACTGACTAAGGGATGTGAATGCCGTTTTCCAGAAAATTGATGGCAAGCCATAGATAAACTGTACAGCTTGGTGGTATACTTTTATTGCATTTTATTTAGAAGAAGTCTGTTAGACAGAGGCCTTTGGTCCCAACACCTTTTATTATAGGCTTTCTTCCCACAGTGAATATTTTCTGAGTTAGAGACTTTAGCAAAAAGGGATTTGTTATGTAAAATTCAAAGGCACTTTTAACCATAGCAGGATGGACAGGATTTTTACGGTGAGTACTGAAGGCATGTGGCAGTTCTGAAGATTTCCTTTGGAAAATAATTATTGCAAAAATATAAACCTAGTTAAAACAGCTACCTTCAACTTCAAAAGTTGAACTTTTCTTTAGGGTCGATCCTAATAAAAATTTTCGAAGCAGATAAAATTTGCCTTTCTATTCCTATTATCCCTGCTCCACTGTGACCTTCTCTACCTTCTGATACACTTTCCTCCAAGATGTCTAAAGTAGGTATCCTGTCCAGGGCTGTCTTCCCACTCTCATCCCCACAGCATAAAAAACATGAAGAATAGATACACCAAACTATTGTCACTGATTTTGCCAAGAGATTGGGTAGAAGAGCTAGAAACTATTTTTATTTTCTTTAAGCACCTTTTACATTGTTTAAGTTATTTCCAAAACCAAATATCTTGGGTCTCAAGGAAAAGTGTGGTGACCCGTATGCATGAGTGCCTGTGTAGAATGAACTCTCATAGAACTCTTTCTGCTCCAGGAGAATGGTTTCTCTGAGGACATATGGCTGGGGAAATGGTCTCGGGGTTAGTGATGTTGAATGTAATATTCTTCCATTCCCCCTGCCAATGGCTTTGATGATGGCATCAATTCCAGGAAGACTGAAAGAAAAGGAGAAACGAATGTTCTTACTCTAGTACAGACAACTTTCCCAAGTATTAGGAAAGGGAAAAACTTCAAGACTGGTATGACAGGATCAAGCCTCCTGGAGTTTTTGGAACCTGGTTCTAGGGATTTTAAAATGAAAAACAAAAATCTCTCTGTCTAGTCACTCATTTTGGAAGTTGTTAAATATCCCTGGGTTCTCTTTAATGGGATCTTCATAGAAACAGGTTTCCAGAGGGTGATTCATGGGTAATGTTCCCAAATGAGTAAGAAGGGGAGAACACAAGCATGTAAGAAAGGGAGAACATGTTTGTAACGTGGTGAATGACTTGGTGTGGGGAGAGATGACTGGTGAAAAGTAGATTTGCTTTGAAACCTAGGGGCCTCGCCTTCATTAGTAGTGAGGGGGTAAAAAGAGCTAAGATTCCAAAATCAAAAGATCCATGCTGTATCCTGTTTCTACTGTTGACTACCTGGCTGACTTTAGCTAAAATGGTTTGACAGCTCTGTGTCTCAGTTTCCTTATCTGTAATATGGAGATAATATCGTGGGTACAATTCACTCTAAATTTTTGTCAACCCAAATCGGATTATGGATGATGGTATAACATTGTGAAAATACCAAAGCACTGTAAAAAAGTAAGTTATTATTATTTTTTATCTCAGGAGTTTATCTAAAATGGAAAAAAGAAAAGATTGTAAGTGTCAATGAATATTGTTAGATTATCCAGGTGATTCCAGAGTATTGCTTGGTTTGCTTGACAGCTCTGTAATAATAGTAATGATGATGATAAAGATGATCATAGTTAATGCTTCAGAAGTGCTTACTGTGTGCAAACCACTAGTCTAAGTATTTTATGCTTGTTAGCTCATTAAGTCTCATAACAGTCCTATGGGAAGAAGTGTCATAATGCTATCATATTTCATGAGCAAATTATTAGTCTTTGTAGTAATCTGTTTGATGGTTCTAGAACCATGTGTAATGTCCTCAAGGTCTGTGTCTTTAGACTGCCTTAAAACTGAAGTCATCTTTTATAAACAACATATCTTCAATTGTTTAGACTATCCATAATATGTTATTTGCTTTTTCTAAATTTGAAATTTATTTCCTGTTTATTGTCTGCTTTCCACCACCAGCATGTAATCTCCCTGAGAGCAGTCTTATTTTTATTCAGCACTGTATTCCCCATGTTTAGAATAGGGCTCACACATATGGATTCAATTATTTGTTTAATGAATAAATATTTATTGACTGGCTGACTTTGAAGCAATCATTAGTCTCTTTTGAGTAGATGACCAAGATAGCTTGCCATAAACAAATTTACCTACATAGTGAATGGTGGTAAAGGGAGGGCTGGAGTTTGTATGTGTGTATCTGAGTAAAATAGCACATTATAAGGGGAGATGCTGAGGAACAGGCACAGCAACAATGATAGAAGGACAGTAGTAGTCTTGACCATTTGTGGACTACACAGAATAACTGCAAACAGAATAATCTTGGGAATCAATAGAGAGATATCTTCTTAAAATGATTATTTGGAAATGCATTTATGACATAAAAAAGAAATATTACACCTTTCGCTGCCTACATAAAATGATCACAATATTTTCTTTCTTACAGAAGTTTATAAAAATATGTAATATACAGCCATTGCAGCAGCTAGATGGCACTACCAGCTCTAACTTTTCATTTTAAGAATTCAGCTTTAATTACAGTGAGTGCTGAATGTACTGTGCTTCTTTCTTTTCATGATAGCTTTTGTCAAAGGTGACTTTAGAATAAAAGGAATTTCATTATGCTGCTTTGAGACCCTACAGATCTCTTCATAGAACAGTAATCATAGGTAAACCTGGAGTCTTTGAAAAAACTCAAAGCCACCCTTTTGTAGTACATACAATGTCTGTATTGTAATGATCTCATGGGTCTCGGTTGCCCTAGTTTCATCAGAGTTCTTTCTTCACACTCCAGGACATGTACTGACAGGCCTAGCCTGAGGGATTGAAATTCTATGAACAAGGTTGTGTTAATTGGGGGAGATTCTGACCTTGCCACATCTCTAGATCCACTGGGAGAGTCCTGCAGAGTTAAAAGCTGTGCTTTGTTGATGGCAGAATTATAGATTTTAGAAACACCTGAACAAGCCATCTTCTGCATTTTACAAGTACTTTGAAACCCAGAGAAGCTACATGATTAATTTAAGGATATTCAGCATAGGATTTTTAAAAAAAAAAATTATATATATATATTTTAATGTAGGCATGCCTAATATAGGCTGGTCGGCCTTGGGTGTTACAACTAAATGAGAATTTCCAGGATTGCTTAAGGTTTAAAAAAAAAGGCTTATTGAATCCCATAAACAGGATGGAATATTTACAATATTTCTGGCTCCCTTGTTGAGCAGGTACAAACGAACACTCTAGAGCAAGGGCGCTTTGGGAAACTGGTTGGTGGCTTCTTTAGCTCCAAGTCTGGGACATAGGAAGCAAAAAGAAAATGCAGGAGCTCACCACCATGTTGTTCCTTAGGTCCTGAGATTCTTACCCTGCTGCCTTCTTCTCTTTATTTTTTGGAGTCTTCTTATGTTTGTTTTATATGAAATATCCAAGGTTTTCAGTTGTACTTAGTGGGAAGAATAAGGAAAAGTACATCTACTTCTGGAAGTATGTCTTCCTGGAAGCAAATGTCCCCTGAAGAATTTATTTTTAAATAAATAAAACATTAGCCTATTATCTTTAGAGTTCCAGATGTTCTATGATACATAATTCATATGCTTGTTATTTGTGCAATAGGTGATCTTTCATTCTAGTTATTTCCCTTTAAAAATTGATAAGCAAATTTTCCCCGCGTAAATATGAATTACTGCTTTGCAAGTGAAACATTTAAATAGGTGCTATTAAAAAAATGTTTGGTTTTAAGTGATACTTTATTCTCTGAATCAGTGTTTCTTGTTTTTTTCATAGGGGTTGTTAAAGACTTCTTTAAGAATCTAAAGCAATATACTGTCTGTTTCCAAATTTTGCTTACCTTTTAGGAGGTTTATAGGCAGCATAGAGCCCTGGTAAATAATCTATGTCCTAAATATTGTTAATATATGAGCAGAGAAGGCTTTCCCAAATCAGTAATAGCCTGCAACCAAGAATGAAAAAGGAAAAAAAAGATTAAGAAATACAGGACTCAGGGTTGTTTTTGTGACTTAGGCTGGACCATGCCCACAACCCTATATTAGCTCTATGAAACTCCATTTAGATATCCTCAGTAGAAAGATAACTCTTCTATCGACTGGAAAGAACTTCTATCAATTTCTCTTAATGCAATCTTAATAAAAGTGGTGGAGCCACCATCTTATCTGAGCCTTTTTTACCTTAGGGCTCATACTGAATATATGTCATATCTCAAACAGTGAATATTTTCCAACCTCTTTATTGACAGCTAGCAGGTTTTTTTGAATTTCCTTTTCATGTAATGGTTGCATCCCTACCCTTCAGACTGACCAAAATTTGGCGTAAAATGAAGCCATTATATGAAAAAAAATATAGTGTATCAGTAAAGACTGAGGTTTTCTTCCCTCTTAAACAAAAGATTGACATAAAGTACTAGATGACTTTTGTTGAGGAAACACTGCTAAACGGAGTTTTCTCAGTTATCTATTGCTGCATAACAAACCACCCCAAAACTTAAAACCACAACAATTTGTTATTTCTTATAATTCCCAGGAATGGCAATCTGGATGGTTCTTCTCCTGGTCTTGCCTGGGCCCACATGACTGTAGTTATGTAATGGCTTGCCTGGATTGGAAGCCCAAGGTGTCCTCACTCCTACATCTGGCCGTTGGTGGTAGCAGTCAGCTAAAAAGGCACTTCAATTCTCTTTCATGTGGTCTCTCATCCTCTAGTTGGTGAGACTGAGCTTTTTCACTGCATGGTGGTCTCAGGGTTCCAAGAGAAAGAAAAATGGAAGCTGAATGGCCTCGAAGGGCTAGCCTTTGAAGTCACATGATGTCATTTCTACTGCATGCTACTGGTCAAAGCACATCACAGGGCCACCCCAGATTCAAGGGGAGGGGAAATAAACTCCACCTCTTGATGGAGAGATGGGCAAAATCAAGCTGCAAAAGGGCATGTGGGATGGGAGGAATTGCATTCATCTCTGCAAACCATCCACCAGAGAGGGGAGAGAAGTGAAATGCTGGTGAACTAGAGGAGTCTGACTGGTGCGGAAGGTTGTGGGAGGTGGTGGCGTGAGCTGCTGACACAGGGCCATGTGTCCTGGAGCAAAGTCAAGGTATGAACAGCAGCCAAAGAAAAGAGTGTGAAGCAGTTGGCAGGGAGACTTTCTGTGATGGTTAAGACAGCTTCTGGGGACTGCTCATTTTAAATAGCTGGTGGACAGAACTGGCCTCTGTTCCCTAGAGTGTTTCCCTTATTGCAAGCAAGGGCTGAAATCAGCAGGCTACAGTTCAATCTGGGTACATAATCAGTCTGAGACAAAGAGATTTTTCCCAAGCTAAGCACCCTATGGGTTTAAAAAATTCAAATATGAAATGAAGCCATCTGCAAATACCTATTAAGCAAACATTTTGGCTACTAAGTGTTGTAAGCAATGAAAAAAATGAAGACTATGGAATTTTGAAAAATATTCCTTTTTGGTGCTCATAACCCAGTGGATTAGCAACAATAGCTTAGCAAACTCTCTCTAAAAGCGACATTGTGGCTATTTCTTGATAAGGGTGGTCCTGCAACATCCAGTACCACATCAACCACATTTCTCATGTGAAAGGTTTCTATCAGACGTAGCAGTTGCAGAAATTTTGAAACGTGATTCATATTCCTGATTACTTTGAAGTTATATTAATTATATCTGCTGCTAGATCTCAGTATTGATAAAGATGCACATGTATTACTGTATCACAGAATTGTTTAGTGATTGAATAACTATATTTCAGCATAATTGAGCTCATTTGTAATTTTATGTGTTCTATTTTATGCATTTAAAGACATTATTCCTTAGAATATTGATAAGGAGTCCATTGGCCTCACAAGTCTGCCAAAGAGGTTTTAAAAGGTGGTGTTTTCTTGACTACAAACTAACACAAACACATGGTTGTAAATTAAACAAATGTTTTCCACGAACCCATTCATGAAAGTCGTTCTCATTAATATGTGCTATGCCTTACATATGGGATAAAGAAAAAAAGTAGTAACACCTTAAAGATGTTGCTTGTACTTGTTCAGTAGTGAAATTTATGGTGCCAACTTATGTTTGTTTTAAGGTTTAGTGTTTTTAATTGAGAGACTATAGATATGAATGTCTTTTAGCAATTCATAAATTTATTGTTCAAAAAACTTCTCCACAGTGTTTCAGTTCATTATTGAACAACTAAAATGTTTATATACGGGGGACTATTTTATTTGATTAAGCTATGGTATGTTTACACAGTGGAATATAAATTAGTATAAAAAGGAATGGGGGACTATCTATATATATGGCGATGAAATAATTTTTAGGATATGTTGTTAAATGAACAAAGAAAAGTGAATATAACAGACCACCTTTTATCTAAGAAATAAAACAAACAAACAAAAACCCCAAACCCATTGCTGTCACATTGATTCTGACTCATAGCAACCCTGTAGGACAGAGTAGAACTGCCCCATAGGGTTTCCAAGGTTTTAAATCTTTACAGAAGCAGACTGCCACATTATCCATGAAGCCTCTGGTGGATTCGAACCTCCGACCCTTCAGTGAGCAGCCAGGCACTTTAACCACTGTGCCACCAGGGCTCCTTACTTAAGAAAGTGGAAATATAAATATGAAATAAAAATACATGCAAGCTTATTTTTTTTTAATAAAAATGGCTTAAAAGTAGTGGGGTATTCTGGATTAGATCCAGAAAGAGGATATTAACGGGAAAACTGGTGAAATCAGAAAAATGTCTGTAGTTTACTCGATAGTTTTGTGCCAATGTTAATTTCTCTGTTCTGACAAATGGACCATGGTTACGTAAGATGAACATTTGAGAATGTTAGCTGAAGGGCATATGGAACTCTATACCATCTTTGCAACTTTTTGGTAAATTGAAAACTATTCTAAAATAAAAATGTTAAAAAAAACAAGAGTAAAGAAAAAATGGAAAGATAAACTAGGATCGATTCAAAATATTTACTTAGAGTAGGAGGGAGGGAACAGAAGAACAGAGATAGAAACTATATGTCTCTGATATACCTTGCTTTGTAGATTTAACTGTGAAACCAGGTAAATGTTTCATGTAATTATAAATCAAAGTTAAGTAAAGCAAAAATTACCTAAAATCAAAAGTGAAACCGAATATAACTGGTTTTTGTAGTTAGTGCTCCACGACAGTAACAGAAGAGGGTCAAATGGAAAAAAAAAAAAAAAAAAAGGTATTTTGGAGCTAATGAATGCAAGGGTACATCATCTCTCATACTTCACCACTGAGGATATTACAGGAAAATAATTGATACCCAGGATCAAGATTTGAATACAGAAAAGCTCCACTTATGACCCTATCCTCTGTTTGTGAGCAGTCAAGTATGTTAACATCTTAGATGGAGAGGAGCCAAATGTTTTAAGATATTGGAAAATAAAACATTTTCTCATTTAAAAAATAAGTTTCAGGTATGTCAAGATTTATTTATATGGCTTTCTTTATTCCCAGATGATACTGAAAAATGAGGAGTGGTTATATTTGGAAAGACTTCCAAAATGTGAGCTAATGTCCCCTGTTGATTTGCACCATGTGATACCTTGAAGCCTCTTGGTAGGAATAACAAGCATCTCGTCTGAGTCTATAATTATGAAAGGAATTGGCTGATAGGTGGTTATGTGAATCCATGTGCCTCTCAGAATGTAAGTGCTGCCTGAATAGGTCATTGCAAGATGATCAGAGCTATCCAAGTATACAGTTAATCTCCAAATGAATTTGGAGTATCTTCTCCCTTCCCCATATGCCTTCCACACTGGGGACCACTGTGCTAATTTGTGTTTTCTCCCCAGTCTAATTCCCTATTCTTAGGAATCTCTTAAAAAGCCCTGGTGTCACAGTGGTTAAGAGCTAGGGCTGCTAACCAAAAGGTCAGCAGTTCGAATCCACCAGTCACTCCTTGGAAACCCTATGGGGCAGGTCTGCTCTGTCCTATAGGGTCGCTATGAGTCAGAATCGACTTGATGGCAGTGAGTCTGGTTTGGGTATAGCTTGCTTCACATTTTAAACTTAGGATCTATTGAGTCACTAGTCTCAGCTTCAATACCATAAAATCGTGTTACTTGAACTTACCCTCATTGGAGGTACTCAGGTATTGATAGCTTTGTTTTTTAGTAGAACAGTTAATTTCTTTAGATGTTTCTGTTATCTGTTTTCTAGGACTAAAAGAGAAATATACTAAATTTATCATATTACAAGAAGAACAAAGTGATGCTATTTTTCAAAGAAGGACATACTTCATTGTATTGAAGTATAAACTATTAATTCATTGTTTCCTAAATATCTATATACCAGGCATTATGCAAGATACTGTAATATACGGAGGTGAATTATACAGAGTGCCCTTCCTCACACCCTTCCTTATTTCTTCTTTACTCCCATATTCTCTGAAATGTGTTACATAGTTATGTTCTATAAAATTTCTCAATTTATATTCACATATTTAAAAAAATTTTTTAAATGCATATTTGCTTGGGGCCGTTAGAAGGGAGATATCTTTCTAAGAGCAAATTACTTTTGTAATTGCACTGTGGGTTGAATCTGTGTCCTATGTCCCAGCCGTTTCTCTTGGTGTCTCATCCTTTGCTCCATCTTACTTCCCATTTCTCACTTTTTGTTGAAGCTAGTTTTTCTTTAGGACGTACTCAATCAGGATTTCCTTGCAATTTCCATATCTATAAAACTGCCAGAGTTATCTTTTAAAAACATAGATCAAATAATATCACTCCCTTATTTAAAACTTTCCAGTGGCTCCCCACTACACTTAGAGTAAAAGTCAAACTCTATACCCCAGCCTACAAAGGTCTTCTTGACCTGGCCTTGGCCTGTTCTATGACTTCATCTCCTGCTATTCCAGCCTGTGCTATAGCCACACTGGCTTTCTCTCCTTGGTTTGAACACGCTAAGTATGCTACTGGTTGGTGGTTTTTGGACTTGTTATTGGTTATCTCTGCATGTTGACTCTTCTCCTAGACCTTTACCTAACACCACACCCCCCACCCCATGTCCTGTTCTGAATGAAAGTATCCTTTTTGTTATTATTTACTTGTTTGTTGTTTCTTTTGTCTTATTAGAATATAAGCTCATGAAAGTAGAGGCTTGTTATGTCATATTCTCCTCTGTTCATTAAAGGTGAACACCCTCTACAAACGATGCTTCATTTTCATTTGATTTCCCTCGTCCTAAAAAGCCCAAAGAAAACAAAATAATACACGTATATATGCACAAACTGAAACAAGCAAACAAACTCTGATTTGTATTTAAGTCTTTTTAATTTGGAAATAAGTTCAGATAAAAGAGAGTACATAAGTCTCTCTTTTTTACTGTTTCCTATTTGTGCTTTAAGGCAGAAAAGCCTTAAGCTTCTATGTTCCTCAGTGGGTTAATCAATGGCAGCAAAGAGTGTGCTTAGTTAGTGAAGAATGAAATATGCAAGATGAATATCAGACCAGCTGTATTGCTTTATGTGGTTTTATTTTTATTATACCAACATCCCTCTTACCCCATTTCCAATGGGTTTGAAGGTTCCTTAAGGATGTAAACGTGGCTGTATCTTTTTATTCCCCAGTAACATCTTGCACAGTGCTACAGGCATAGTAAATATCAGTAATCATTTTTGATTAAATAATAACCATAATGAAAACATTTCATTTTTACGTAGGTATTTACAGTCCAGCGAGAAGTAATACAACATCTTATCTTACAGCAACTGTGAAATAGTAGGGCAACTGTTCATTTCTTCCTTTTACAGAATGAGATCACAGAATTTACAAGAGTTGTCCAAGTTCGCTCGGCTAGTAGCCTCTGAGCAGGGGCTAGCAACTCCTAAGAGAAAGTCCTGTTCCCTCTTAGTGCTCATGTCTCCAGGTGACTTGTTAGTGATGATGGTATTATTTTTTATTTTTTTATTGTACTTTAGATGAAATTTAAAGAACAGACTAGCTTCCCATCAAACAGCTGGTACATATGTTGTTCTCTGACATTAGTTAACAGCCCCACAACATGTCAACACTCTCCTTTCTCAACCCTGGGTTCCCTATTACCAGCTTTCCTGTTCCCTCCTGCCTTCCAGTCCCTGTCCCAGGGCTGGTGCGCCTCTTTAGTCTTGTTTTGTTCCATGGGCCTGTTCAATGAAGATGGTGTTGGTTAAAAATTAAAATGAATAAATAGATTCGGGTAAAATTTAGTAAAATACTGTTCACCCTTTGATAATGAAAGTGAACAAAGAACTTGAAAGAGAAATGGCTTATAATCCTTCAGATACTAGTGAGGCCTCTGAGGATTTGTTGACATTTCAGATAGTGGAAGAACAAATGGTTCCAGTGGCTCTCTGAGCCTTCAAGCCTTATTGTCCTTGCCAAACTTGCTTATAACCTGCTCAACATGCCACAGAATCACTCCACCTTGGTTGAAAACAGTAGTCTCAAAATAGTTTTGCTCTTGTACTACTAAAAGAATTTTGAAAACCTATTATCCCCCTGTACATTTTTAAAATTCCTAAGTGAATTTTTTATCATAAGTGAAATAGTTAAAAATGATGCGCTTGTCATTGTATTGTAAATATGTATATTATATTAACTTATATTTATAAATACATTTACAATACAATGACAAGTGCATCATTTGCAAATATTTGCAAATGGATGAATATATATATGTACATATATATACAGAGAGAGTGTATATATATATACAGTGTATAAATATATTAATATAAAACTACTGTGCCATTCTTTTAAATGTGTCCGATGGCATATAACTGCAATTATCTATTAAAATGCAATAATCTATTTAATAAGTACATGAGCAAGCTTTTCTTAACACTTGGAAATTTTACATCTTTTCCTCTGAGACCTGCAATTTCCATTCTGTTTCCTCTCAGAAGTCATAATGTAAATAGTTTTGTGTTTGATGTCCTTTACATATCACATACTATAAAATTTCAAAAAATTAATTTCCATTGGCATTAGGGTGAATTTAAAATAATCTTCTGGATTTTATTATCACTGCAGTTATTATCAGTGCATAATTGATCAAAGCAAAATAAATGTATTACAAAGTTTGAATATTAGTCACATGAAAAGCAAAATTTTATTGGAAATACCTTTATTAATGGGATTTTATGGGGCAGGTTTATTTTCAATTAATTGATGTGTCTGTGGATATTATTTATTGCTAGAGTAAAACAGTTTGGCATTAATCCTATTTCTATTTGTTTTTAAATGCATAAATGCTGATAAACTTTGTTCATACAAACAGACGAGAATGAAATGGAAAAAGTTTTTTCTAGCAGCATCATTCAGTGTGATATTGTAGCACTATTTACTCAGTTTTTTGAATTTTTTCCTCAGTAAATGCCTATTACAGATTGAATTGTATCCCCCCGCAAAATGTGTGTTAACTTGGTTAGGCCACGATTCCCAGTATCGTTTTATTGTCCACCGTTTTGTCATCTGATGTGATTTTCTCATGTGCTGTAAATCCTACCTCTATGATGTTAATGAGGCAGAATTAGAGGCAGTTATGTTAATAAGGCAGGACTAAATCTACAAGATTAGGTTGTATCTTGAGTCAATTTCTTTTGAGGTATGAAAGAGAGAAGCAAGCAGAGAGGCAGGGGGACCTCATACCACTGGGAGCTGAGAATGTCCTATGGGCCGGGGTTCATGTGCTGAGAAGCTCCTAGAGCAGGGGAAGGTTGATGAGAAGGACATTTCCCCAGACCCTACAAAGAGAGAAAATCTTCCCCTACAGTTGCCACTCTGAGTGTGGACTTCTAGCCTCCTAAACTGTGAGAGAATAAATTTCTCTTTGTTAAAGCCATTCACTTGTAGTATTTCTGTTATAGCAGAACTAGAAAACCATGACAATACTGAAATTCATAGCTAACTTTTATCAAAATTAATTTTAATCATCTATTAGCTAACAAGCTGACTTTGATTTGCAAAAGATTTTGCTGTCATTGGAATAATTCATTTTCTCAGTAGTGATACTGATATTTGAAAATGTGTCTTTGACCTCTGTGAGACATAAACCGTGTTAAGATATTGGGTGAGTGAAAGGTTTCCCTTTCTTTTGTAAAGATGGAGAAGGAGCTTGTGAAAGGGCACCACAGGCGTGTTTTCAGGCAGATCAGCTTTAGTGAAAGAAACATATGCAAGTTGAGGACCTGGGAATAATAGATTTCTGTGAATTCCATTTTGAAGACCACGGGGCTAATGGACCAATTATGGTAGCTGAATGAAGTACGCTGATAAACAGGATTAAGAAGAGGGTGATCACAAACTGCCACCATTCGCATTGTCTAAATTATTGTTAATTGTCACAGTTCAGAGGAAATTTCCAAAGATGCTAGAGATAATGGCTTTTTATGGACATGTCAGAAAATTGTTAAGTCAGTAGGAGGAAATAAAATTTGTCTCCAATTTTTATAATTCAGAGATATTTTGCTTATTTTTTGAAGATAGAGATATAATGTTTGCTGAAGGCAAATGGGTTTGTTATTTTTTTTCAGGGATTAAAAAATATGAGGAAGGAATAGTGAGCTTGGCAAGATTATGAGATAGGCAAAGTGATTTTTTGAATCCTTTTTCCTTTTACAGATTCTTCAATTCTTTAACTCATTTTCAGTTCTCTTGAGCTGCTACAGTAGTACCTCTATCCCCACCCCATCTCCAGATTCCTGACTTTTAAGGGAGAAATTCCTGAAGACCCTAAAACCTTCAAGTCACAAAAGAATGGAAGATATAAAAGAATAGTGACAAGCAGTGAGGAACGTACTTTTAGACATACAATTTACCTCCTCAAACATACTTTATAGATAACACTAGCAATTTCGCTCTTCCATTGCCTGTTCTGTAATACTGGAGAGTGTAAGTAAAGACCAGCGTTAGTTCCTATATACTGGGCCAATATACATTCTGTAGGCCAAGTAGTATTTTTATGAGAGTTTTATAAGTCAAATTATCTCCTTAGACTAATTTCCAAGACTGAGTTATTTAGAGCAGATTCATGTGATATAACTATTGCATAGCCTATGAAACTGAAGACCGTGACCAGAAACTGACCTCCCAGGATGTGGTGCCAAAAGATTAATGAATGGATGAAATTTGGGTTTCTGACGTCAATTTGGCCTTAAAAAAAGAGTTGTGAGCAATGGTAGTGACAGGAAGGCAAAGGACTCTTGTATCTCAGTCTAAATAAACAAAATGATAGGAACAGACTGAATATAAATAGATGAAGGTTTTCATTAGAGCCGAGAGCAGTATCTTTATTTTTAACGATTACAGAGTTTAGTTAGGGTGCATTGCCCTTGAGAAGAGTAAGTAAATCTGCATATTTCCATACATCTTTCATGCTGTATTTTATTTTTAATGACAGCCTGTATGTCAGTTTAAAGAGATGCAGTATTCTTGAGTCTGTGTAATCTTCTTTTTTGACATGAAGGATGTGGTTAACATGACACTGTCTTCTATTTCCTTTTTTTAATGTAGCTAGGTTTTTTTTTTTTTTTTAAGAAGTGAAACCATTCTTGACAGCTGTATGAGAAAATGATAAGCTCTTATGTTCCACATCTCGAAGAAAGTTCTTCCAGCACAGCAAGCTGCAATCGTTATAACAAATCTTCTAGTCAATAACCAGAGGGTTTCTATATTGCCCATGAAGATGTCTTAGCATATTTTATATCCTGCTCAGTATATGGGATAAAAGGAATCTTTGAGGCAGTTACACTTCTATAGAAGCTTATGCCATGGTAATTCACTTAAATAATCTCATCGACATAGAGATCTTAAAACTTTGTAATCAAAGAGTCTGAGGGCATCCTCAATTCACTTTTTAAAGATGTAGAGGCCTAGAGATTTGTCAAAGACTGCACCATGAATTGGTCACAGAGCTTTTGTTTCCTGACTGCCAATCCACTGCTCTTTCCACTATCCTCGTTGACCTCTTGAGGCAACCCACTGTCCATGTGTACACATAGATAAGGAGGTACTGAGAAAAGCAAGAGATAGCATTTAAGGCCCATTTGTCATTCCAAAACCCATTAGAGAGTTTTGGCTAAAACTATTGAATCAAATGGTTGAGGTCAGAGCATTTATTTTTCATTCTGATGACCAGACTTAGACTTGTCTGAGATGTAGCATATTTGGTAAAATATAACATCAGTGATATTTTCCCTTGTGTTTCAGAGAAGTATGCCAAAGAAATGCTGGGGTGCAGCAGAGACCCACCGGACAGAATCTGGGCATAGGGACGTAGAAAGCAACAACTGTGTGTGAGCTGAATTTGTTTGTTGTAAATATTTGCAAGTTTGAAAGTCCAATTTATACCAACAGATGTTCCAGTTGAAGTCAGGGTGAGAGTTCTGGAGCTCTGTCTACTTGTCATCCCCCTTGCCTTCAAAGATCCCAGGGCTTCTGCAAAATACCTCTTGGAAACGACTGGGCTAGTGAGTTGATTTGGAAAAGGCTTCTCTTCTGGAACGTACCGAAACATCATTTTATTTTATTCCTATACTCCTTCTTTAATTCAACAAATATATAATAACAGAGGTCTTTTATGCAAATTTTATGATGTACTATTCTTCCCTCTTATTAGCTAACTAATGCCTAGGATATATATATATATTTTTTTTTAGGAATGTATTATTATTTTTTTTTTTTTTTTTTGCTGTTTGGTCTTTTTTTTTTTTAATTTATTTGTACTTTAGATGAAGGTTTAGAGAACAAACTAGGTTCTCATTAAACACTACACATATTGTTTTATGACATTGGTTAACAACCCTACAACATGTCAAAACTCTCCCTTCTCGACTTTGAGTTCCCTATTACCAGCTTTCCTGTCCCCTCCTGCCTTCTAGTCCTTGCCCTTGGGTTGGTGTGCCCCATTAGTCTTATTTAGTTTTATGGGCCTGTCTAATCTTTGGCTAAAGGGTGAACCTCAGGAGTGACTTCATTACTGAGCTAAAAGGGTGTCCAGGGGCCATGCTGTTGGGTTTTCTCCAGCCTCTGTCAGGCTAATAAGTCTAGTCTTTTTTTGTGAGTTACAATTTCGTTCTCCATTTTTCTCCAGCTTTATCCGGGCTCCCTGTCAGAGCAGTCATTGGTGGTAGCCGGGCACCATCTTGTTGTACTTGACTCAGTCTGGTAGAGGCCATGGTACTTGTGGTTCATAAATCTTTTGGAATATAATCTTCCCCTTGTGTCTTTAGTTTTCTTCATTCTCCCTTGCTCCCAAAGGGGTGAGATCAGTGAAGTATCTTAGATGATTGCTCATAGGCTTTTAAGACCCCTGACACTACTCACCAAAGTAGAATGTAGACCATTTTCTTTATAAACGATGTCATACCAGTTGAGCTAGATGTTCCCTGAGACCATGGTCCCCAGAGCCCTCAGCCCAGCAATTCGGTCCCTTAAGGAGTTTGGATGTGTCTATGGAGCTTCCACGACCTTGCCTTGTACATGTTATGCTTGATTCCCTAGTATTGTGTACTGTCTTACCCTTCACCAAAGTTACCACTTAGTTATTGTCTATGTATTGTTTTTTCATCCTCACCCTGCCCCTGCCTCGTAACCATCAAAGATTGTTTCTTTTTGTGTGTAAACCTTTTCATGAGTTTTTATAATGGTGGTCTCATACAATACTTGTCCTTTTGTGATTGACTTATTTCACTCAGCATAATGCCCTCCAGATTCATCCATGTTATGAGATGCTTCACTCGTAGTGAATTCATCATTGTTCTTTATCATTGCATAGTACCACAGTTTGTTTATCTATTCATCTGTTGATGGGCACCTAGGTTGTTTCCATTTTTTGCTATTGTGAACGATGCTGCAATGAACATGGGTGCGCATATGTCTATTCGTGCGATGGTTCTCTAGGAGATGTTTCTAGGAGTGGGATTGCTGGATCATATGATATTTCTATTTCTAACTTTCTAAGGAAATGCTGTATCATTTTCCAGAATGGTTGGATCATTTTGCATTCCCACCAGCAGTGCATAATATTTCCAATCTCCCCGCAGCATCTCCAACATTTGTTATTTTCTGTTTCTTTGATTCATGCTGGTAATGTTAAGGTGAGATAGTACCTCACTGTGGTTTTGATTTGTGTTTCTCTAATGAAAAAAAAAAAAAAATTTTTTTTTTTTAATGGCTAGTGAGGGAGAGCACTTCATCATGTAAATGTCTTCTTTGATGAAGTGTCTTGCTCATTTCTTTTGCCCATTTTTTAATTGGATTATTTGTCTTTTTGTTATAGAGGTGATGGATTTTCCTGTAGATTTTACAGATTAGACCTTTGTTCTGATTTGTAATACCCCCAAATTTTTTGCCAGTCTGTAAATTCTCTTTTTACTCTTTTGGTGGAGTCTTTTGACGAGCATAAATGTTTACTTTTTAGAAGATCCCAGTTATCTAGCTTATCTTCTGGAGTTTGTATGTTGTTAGGTATGTTGTATCCTGTTAATGCCATGTATTAGGGCCTCTAGCATTGATCCTATTTTTAGTTCTACGATCTTTATAGTTTTTGGCTTTATATTTAGGTCTTAGATCCATTTTGAATTAGTTTTTGTGTAGTGTGTGAGGTATTGGTCCTGTTTCATTTTTTTGCAGATGGACATCCAGTTTTGCCAGCACCATTTGTTAAAAAGACTGTCTTTTCCCCATTAGATGGACTTTGGGCCCTTGTTGAAGATCAGGTGACCATAGGTGGATGGATATTCATCTGGGTTCTCAATTCTGTCCCATTGGTCAATGTATTTGTCCTTGTACCAGTACCAGGCTGTTCTGACTACCGTAGTTGTAGAAGGTTCTGAGGTCAGGTAGTGCAAGTCCTCTTACCTTCTTCTTCTTCAATACCATTGCCGTTGAGTCAATTCCGACAAAGTTCTTCTTTAATAGTGCTTTACTTATCGGAGCCTCTTCCCTTTTCATATAAAGTCAGTGGTTAGTTTTTCCATCTCTTTAAAGAATGTTTTTGGTATTTGGATTGGGATTACATTGTATTTGTAGATTGCTTTGGGTAGACTGTCATTTTCACAATGTCAAATCTACCTATCCATGAGCATGGTATTTTTTCCATTTATGTAGGTCTTTTTTAGTTTCTTGCAGTAATATTTTGTAGTTTTCTTTGTAGGTCTTGTACATCCCTGGTTAGATTTGTCCTAAGTATTTTATTCTTTTTAGAGGCTATTATAAATGGTATTGTTTTCCTGATTCCCTTTTCATCATTCTCTTTATTGGTGTATAGGAATCTAACTGATTTTTTATGTTTATCTTAAATTCTGCCATCTGCTGAATCTGTTAGTTCCAGTAGTTTGTTTTCAGACTCTTTTGGGTTTTCTATGTATAACTTCATATCAACTGCAAATAAGGACAGTTTTACTTCTTATTACCTTATTACCAATTTAGATGCCCTTTATTTCTTTTTCTTGCCTTATTGCCCTAGGTAAAAATTCCAGGACAATGTTAAGTAGGAGAGGTGATAAAGGGCATCCTTGTCTTGTTCCTGTTGTCAAGGGGAATGTTTTCAGCCTCTCTCCGTAAAGAATGTTGTTGGTTGTTGGTTTTGCATAGATGCCCTTTATTATGTTGAAGAATTTCCCATTTATGCTATTTTATTGAGAGTTTTTATCAGGAGCGGATGTTGGACTTTGTAGAATGCCTTTTCTGCATCAATTGAGATGATCACATAATTGTTTTATTTTTATGTGGTGGATTACATTGATTGATTTCCTAATGTTGAAGCATCCTTTCATACATGGTATGAATCCCACTTGGTCGTGGTGTATTGTTTTTTGATATGATGCTGAATTCTGTTGAGAATTTTTGCGTCTATATTCATGACAGATATTGGTCATTAATTTTCTTTTTTGTGGTGTCTTTCCCTCGTTTTGGTGTCAGGGTTATGCTGGCTTCATAGAATGAATTTGGAAGTATTTCTTCCTTTTCTAGGTTCTGAAATAGTTTGAGTAGCACTGGCATAAGCTCTTCTCTGAATGTTTGGTAGAGTTCTTCAGTGAAGCCATCTGGGCCAGGCCTTTTTCTTGTTGGGAGTTTTTTTTAATTACCTTTTCAATCTCTTCTCTTTTTATGGGTCTGTTCAGATTTTCAACATGGTTTTGTGTTTGTTTGGGTTGTTGTTGTTGTTTTTAGGTGCCGTCGAGTTGGTTCCGACTCATAGCAACACTATGTACAACAGAACGAAACACTGCCCAGTCCTGTGCCATCCTCACAATCGTTGTTATGCTTGAGCCTATTGTTGCAGCCATTGTGTCAATCCACCTCATTGAGTGTCTTCCTCTTTTCTGCTGACCCTGTGCTTTGCCAAGCATGATGTCCTTCTCCAGGGACTGATCCTTTCTGACAACATGTCCAAAGTATGTAAGATGCAGTCTCGCCATCCTTGCTTCTCAGGAACATTCTGGTTGTACTTCTTCCAAGACAGATTTATTCGTTCTTCTGGCAGTCCATGGTATATTCAATATTCTTCGCCAACACCACAACTCAAAGGCATCAATTCTTCTTTGTTCTTCCTTATTCATTGTCCAGCTTTCACATGCATATGATGTGATTGAAAATACCATGGCTTGCGTCAGGTGCACCTTAGTCTTCAAGGTGACATCTTTACTCTTCAACACTTTAAAGAGGTCCTATGCAGCAGATTTGCCCAATGCAATGCGTCTTTTGATTTCTTGACTGCTGCTTCCATGGCTGTTGATTGTGGATCTAAGTAAAATGAACTCCTTGACAACTTCAGTCTTTTCTCTGTTTATCACGATGTTACTCATTGGTCCAGTTGTGAGGATTTTTGTTTTCCTTATGTTGAAGTGCAATCCATACTGAAGGCTGTGGCCTCTGTTCTTCATTAGTAAGTGTTTCAAGTCCTCTTTACTTTCAGCAAGCAAGGTTGTGTCATCTGCATAATGCAGGTTGTTAATGAGTCTTCCTCCAATCCTGATGCCCCATTCTTCTTCGTGTAGTCCAGCTTCTCAGATTATTTGCCCAGCATACAGATTGAATAGATGTGGTGAAAGATTACAACCCTGGCGCACACCTTTCCTGACTTTAAACCAATCAGTATCCCCTTGTTCTGTCCGAACAACTGCCTCTTGATCTATGTAAAGGTTCCTCATGAGCACAATTAAGTGTTCTGGGATTCCCATTCTTTGCAATGTTATCCATAATTTGTTATGAGCCACACAGTCGAATGCCTTTGCATAGTCAATAAAACACAGGTAAACATCCTTCTGGTATTCTCTGCTTTCAGCCAGGATCCATCTGACATCAGCAATGATATCCCTGGTTCCACGCCCTCTTCTGAAACCAGCCTGAATTTCTGGCAGTTCCCTGTCGATATACTGCTGTAGCCGTTTTTGAATGATCTTCAGCAAAATTTTGCTTGTGTGTGATATTAATGATATTGTTCTATAATTTCCACATTCGGTTGGATTACCTTTCTTGGGAATAGGCATAAATATAGATCTCTTCCTGTCAGTTGACCAGGAAGCTGTCTTTCATATTTCTTGGCATAGATGAGTGAGCATCTCCAGCGCTGCATGTTTGTTGAAACATCTCAATTGATATTCCATCAATTCCTGGAGCATTGCTTTTCACCCATGTCTTCAGAGCAGCTTGAACTTCTTCCTTCAGTACCATTGGTTCCTGATCATATGCTACCTCTTGAAATGGTTGAACATTCACTAATTCTTTTTAATATATTGGCTCTGTGTATTCCTTCCATCTTGTTTAGATGCTTCCTGCGTCACTTAATATTTTCCCCATAGAATCCTTCAGTATTGCAACTCGAGGCTTAAATTTTTTCTTCAATTCTTTCAGCTTGAGAAACACCGAGCGTGTTCTTCCCTTTTGGTTTTCGATCTCCAGCTCTTTGCACATGTCATTACAACACTTTACTTTGTCTTCTCGAGCCACCCTTTGAAATCTTCTGTTCAGTTCTTTTACTTCATCAATTCTTCCTTTTGCTTTAGCTGCTTGACATTCAAGAACAAGTTTCAAGGTCTCCTCTGACATCCATCTTGGTATTGTCTTTCTTTCCTGTCTTTTCAATGACCTCTTTCTTTCTTCATGTATGATGTCCTTCCACAACTCATGTGGTCTTCGGTCACTAGTGTTCAATGCGTCAGATCTATTCTTCACATGGTCTCTAAACTCAGGTGGGATATACTCAAGGTCGTATTTTGGCTCTCATGGACTTGCTCTGATTTTCTTTACTTTCAGCTTGAACTTGCATATGAGCAATTGATGGTCTGTTCCACAATCAGCCCCTGGCCTTGTTCTGACTGATGATATTGAGCTTTTCCTTCGTCTCTTTCCACAGATGTAGTCAATTTGATTTCTGTGTGTTCCATCTGGCGAGGTCCATGTGTATAGTCACCATTTATGTTGGTGAAAGAAGGTATTTGCGATGAAGAAGTCATTGGTCTTGCAAAATTCTATTGTTCAATCTCCAGCATTGTTTCTATCACCCAGGCCATATTTTGCAACTTCTGATCCTTCTTCTTTGTTTTCAACTTTTGCATTAAAATCACCAGTAATTATAAATGCATCTTGATTGCATGTTTGATCAATTTCAGACTGGAGCAGCTGATAAAAATCTTCTATTTCTTCGTCTTTGGCCCTAGTGGTTGGTGTGTATATTTGAATAATAGTCATGTTAACTGGTCTTCCTTGTAGGCATATGGATATTATCCTATCACTGACAGCATTGTACTTGAGGATAGATCTTGAAAAGTTTTTTTTTGGCAATGAATGTAACACCATTCCTCTTCAAATTGTCATTCCCAGCATAGTAGACTATATGATTGTCCAATTCAAAATGGCCAATACAAGTCCATTTCAGTTCACTAATGCCTAGGATATCGATGTTTTTGAGTTCCATTTCATTTTTGACTATTTCTAATTTTCCTCGATTCATACTTTCTGCATTCCAGGTTCCGATTATTAATGGATGTTTGCAGCTGTTTCTTCTCATTTTGAGTCGTGCCACATCAGCAAATGAAGGTCCCAAGAGCTTTACTCTGTCCACGTCATTAAGGTCAACTGTACTTTGAGGAGGCAGCTCTTCCCCAGTCATCTTTTGAGTGCCTTCCAACCTGGGGGGCTCATCTCCCAGCACTATATCAGACAATGTTCTGTTGCTGTTCATAAGGTTTTCACTGGGTAATACTTTTCAGAAGTAGACTGCTGGGTCCTTCTTCCTAGTCTGTCTTAGTCTGGAAGCTCAGCTGAAACTCGTCCTCCATAGGTGACCCTGCTGGTATCTGAATACCGGTGGCATAGCTTCCAGCATCACAGCAACACACAAGCCCCCACAGTATGACAAATTGACAGACAGTTTGGGTAGATAGTGTATTTCTAGAAATTTGTTCATTTCCTCCAGGTTTTCAAATTTGTTGGGGTATAGTTCTTCATAGCACTCTGTTAAGATCCTTTTTATTTCACTTGGGTCTGTTGTAACATCCCCCTTTCATTTCTTATATGTGTTATTTGCGTCCTCTCCCGTTTTTCTTTTGTCAGTTTGGCCAATGTTTTTGTTGATCCTTTCAAAGAACCAACTTTCGGTTTTGTTGATTCTTTCTATTGTTTTCCTATGCATTTATTTCTGCTCTGATCTTTATTATTTCCTTTCTTTTGGTTGCTGTGTGCTTCTTTTGCTGTTCTCTTTCTATTTGTTCTAGTTGTGTAGCTAGTGTTTTGATTTTGTCCCTTTCTTCTGTTTTGATATGTGTGTCTATTGATATAAATTGATCTCTGAAGACTTTCTTTGCTGTGTCCCAAAGGTTTTGATACGATGTGTTTTCATTCTAGGAATTTTTTGATTCCATCTTTGATTTCTTCTATTACCCAGTGGTTTTTAAGCAGGGTGTTATTCAGTTTCCATGTACTTGATTTTTTTTTTCTTGCTTTTCCTGTTGTTAATTTCTACCTTGATGGTGTTGTGATCAGAAAAGACACTTTGTGTTATCTCAGTGTTTTGAGTTTTGTTGAGGCCTAAGATGTGGTCTATCCTGGAGAAAGTTTCATGTGCGTTGGAAAAAAAATGTGTACTTTGCAGCTGTTAGGTGGAGTGTTCTATATAAGTTTATGAGGTCAAGTTGGCTGATTGTGACCTTTAGATCTTCTGTATCTTTGCTGAGTTTCTTTCTAGATGTTCTGTCCTTTACCAAGCATGGTGTGTTGAAGTCTCCTATTAATATTGTGAAACTGTCAATTTCTCTTTTCAGTGCTGTTAGAGTGTGTTTTGTGTATTTGGAGCCCTGTCATTGGGTGTGTAGGCATTTATTATGGTTGCATCTTCATGACAGGTCATCCCGTTAATCATTATATAATGCCCTTCTTTGTCTTTTATGGTGGATTTTGTTTAAAGTCTATTTTATCTGAGATTAGTATTGCCACTCCTGCTCTTTTTTGGTAGTTGTTTGCTTGATATATTTTTTTCTATCCTTTGATTTGTAATAAATTTGCATCTTTGTTTCTCAGGCTTATCTCTTGTAGACAGCATATTGATGGATCCTATTTTTTTTTATCCATTCTGTCATTCTCTGTCTCTTTATAGGTGCATTTAGGCTATTTACATTAAGTGTAATTATTGATGGTGTGAGTTTATTGATGTCATTTTGTAGTGCTTTTTTTTGTGGTGCCGACACTTTCTTTGTTCCTCTTACTACCCTGTGCTGAATTCCTTTTGTTTGTGGATTTTTTCCCCATTTCTTTTGTTTCTATAGGTTTTGTTTTTACTGAGACTTTATGTTTTTCTTCTTTATTTTGATGAGTAAGTTTGTATGTGAGTTTTTGTTGAATCAGTCTTTCATTATTTGGTATTGCCTGGCCTTCCTTTCCATTAGAAAGTTCTACACCTATACTGTTTATTCCCTTTTTTATTGTTCTGACATTGTTGTCATTTACAGATTAACCTCTCTGGTTCCCTGTTGTAAATTTTTGGTTTTGAGTAGTCCTGGAGAGCTCATTTCCTAGTTTGTTATCTGGCTGGTGCAATCCTCCATCCTAGGTTCAAGCTGTTGTCTGATCTCAAACCAAAGGATTCCTTTTAATAGTTCTTGTAAGTTTGGTTTGGTTTTTACGTATTCTCTTAATTTCTGCTTCTCTAGAAATGTCCTAATTTCTCCATCATATCTTAATGGGAGTTTTGCAGGATATATTATTCTTGGTTGGCAATTTTCTTTTTCTTTCAAAGTTTTATATATGTCATCCCATTGCCTTCATGGTTTCTGCAAAATAATCAGAGCTTAGTCTTATTGTTTTCCCTCTGTATGCGGCTTTTTGTTTTTCTTGAGTTCCTCTCCGGATTCTTCCCTTGTATTTGGTTTTAGCGAGTGTGATTATGATATGCCTTGGTTATTTTCTTTTGTAGTCTATCCTATATGGAGTTCCTTGAGCATTATGGATTGAATTATGTCCCCCCAAAAATGTGTGTATCAATTGGGCTGGGCCATGATTCCAAGTATTGTGTGATTTTCCTATATGTTGTAAATCCTGCCTTTATGATGTTAATGAGAAAGGATGGGCAGCAGTTGTGTTAGTGAGGTAGGAGTCAGCCTATAAGACTGGATTGTGTCTTGAGGTAATCTCTTGAGATATGAAAGAGGGAAGTGAGAAGAGAGACAGGGGACCTTGTACCACCAAGAAAGCAGTGCCAGGTGCAGAGTATGTCCTTTGGACCCAGGGTCCCTGCATGGAGAAGCTCCTATTCTGGGAGAAGATTGATGAGAAGACTGACAGAGACAGAAAGCATTTCCCTGGAGCTGACACACTGAATTTGGACTTTTAGCCTACTTTACTGTGAAGAAATAAATTTCTTTTTGTTAAAGCCATCCACTTGTGGGGTTTCTCTTATAGCTGCACTAGGTGACTAAGACATTGAGCTTCTTGGATGGTCAGCTTTTCATCTTTCACAATATTAGGGAAGTTTTCTGTCAGTAGTCCTTCAATGATCGTCTCTATTTTTTCCTTTTCTCCTCCTGCTCTGGAACTCCAATCACTTGCAAATTTTTGCTTTTGATTGTATCCCACATAATATTCAAGCTCTCTTCATTTTTCTTTCTTCTTTTTTCCTCAAACAAAGTGGTATCTTCAATTTCTCTGATCCTGTCTTCCATTTTTTCAAACCTGCTCCTCAAACCTTGTATGACGTCCATTTCTGAAATCTTGTCGTTTTTCTTTTGGATTTCAAATTGTTGTTTTCGTCTGATATCTAGTTGTGAATTTATTTTGGCATTTTGTTCATGTATTATTTCCTGAATAATTTCCTGAATTATTCCATAGTTTTGTTTGTATTTTGCATAAATTTATCTCCTTTTTCCATATATTTTACTATTTTTTCTTCGTTTTTGTCTGCTTTTTTCTTCAGCTCTTGGGTAGCTCTGAATATTAGCAATTTGAATTCCCTATCAGGTAGTTCCAGTGCCTTTTCTTCTACTGGAAAGTTATCTGGTGTTTTATTTTGGACACCTACTAGAACGATCCTGTTCTTGTTTTTTATGTTTTGATATTGTCTGCTGCCTTTGGAACATTCAGTAGTTATTTTCATTTATTGATTGTGGATTTGTTTATTCTGTCCTGCTTTTTGTTTTATTTGGATATGCCTGAGCAGGCAGGCTGTGTGTTCTTTGCTCATCTGTGTGCATGATATTTTCACCTTTTCATCCAATGGGTGAGGCCAGTCACTCAGCTATGGTGTAGCAGGGCAGGTCCAGCTGAAGAGGGGGTGCTGGGATGGGTTGTTTGTGGCATTTACTGGGGCAGGCAGGGCGGGCTGGTGGTCGGTGCAGGGTAGGTTCCAGTAGGGTGTGGCTGTGCTGCTCAGGGGTGTGATGTTCAGAGCACAGTGCATATAGGCAGGAGAGAGGGAGGCGGTTGTGATATGTGGAGCTAAGTTGGGTATGGGAAAGAAGACAGAGAGAAGAGAGAAATAGGAGCCCCCCCCCAAAAAAAAAAGCACTGAGGGAGACTGACACTGGAGTGGAGAGACAAGAAACTGAGAAATAAATGAAAACAACAGGGAAAAGAGAAAAAATAAATAATTCATTAAAGAAAAAGAAAAGCCCTCAGGAATCCCACTGGCAACTGAGGAAGTGGCTCCTAAGCCTTGGGACACAGCCTGTCTAGAAGGGGCAAAAAATGGCACACAGCTCCAGGTATTCAGGAGCCAGGAAAAGAAGGGAAGTAGAAAGAGAAGGGAAACTGAGAAAAGAAGAAAACAAAAAGGAAGAAAAAGAATAATCAAAACATAAATTAAAAAAAAAAAAAAGAAATTTCCCCAGTGATTCCACTAATGTGGCTACACAAAGCGGACGTGGCTCCCAAGCCACTCACAGCCCAGCTAGAAGGGGAGAAGATGACACACAGTGCCAGGTATTCAGAAGACCGGAAAAGAAGGTGACTAGAGAGAGAGGAAAACTGAGAAATGAAGAAAAAGAAAAAGGAACAAAGAAAAAGAAAAAATAATAAATAATAAAAGTTAAAAAAAAAAAAAAAAAAGGAATGCCCCCAGAGATCCCACTGGTGCAGCCACACAGGGGAAGTGGCTCCCAAGTTGCACAATACAGCCCAGCTAGAAGGGGGCAGAAATGGCACAAATCATGAGTTATTCAGGAAACAGGAAAAGAAAGTAAGTAAAGAGAGAGATGAAATACCAAAAAATGAAGAAAAACAAGAAAAGGGCCCCAGGAATCCCAGCAGCATGGCATCCCCAGCCGAGTTACACTTCACAGCCAGTCAAAAAGAAGTAAAGATGGCACACTGGGACAAGTGCTCAAGAGAAGGGGGATAGGGGAGGTGAAAGACAGGGAAAGAAACCGAAAAAAGCAACATCAGCAACAAAGTAATGGCAATGAAGGAGCTGGCTGGTGTGGGTGGGGGTGAATCCAAGCATCATGGAGCCCACGCCTCTTGGTCAAGCAACATCTGCCCACTGGGAAGTAGTGGAGGCTAAGCAGGGGGAAGAAGGGTGGGGGTAGGAAAGTGTGTATTGTTGGTTACCAGGTGGGTGCTCTGTCTCCTGTTGGGAGCTCCGTGAAGCTGCTTTCTTGTACTCCCTGTCTGCCAATCTCCAACAGGAGTCCAAGATGGCGAGCCCTTGCTGCGTTAGCTGATAAGGTACCTCTGCTCCGTATCCTCATGGTCTGTTCTCTGTCAGCTTCTTATTCCTCGTGCTTGGCTGAGTTCTTTATCTCTTCATTTGATGTTAAGTGTTCCAGGATTGACATCTGTCTGTGTTTTACTTAGTTTTTAAGGTCTTTGCTGTAGAGGGATGGCGTGATGCTTCTGTCTATAGCACCATATTGACTCTATCTCTAGGATATCAATCTTTATGCATTCCATTTCATTTTTGATGTCTTTCAATTTTCCTAGATTCATATTGGGTACATTCCACGTTGTGATTATTAAAGGATGCTTACAGCTGTTTCTTCTCATTTGGAGTCATGCCACATCAGAAATGAAGGTCCTGAAAGCTTTATTACATCCATATCATTAAGGTCGACTCACCTTGAGGAGGCAGCTCTGCCCCAGTCGTGTTTTGAGTGCCTTCCAACCTGAGGGATATCCTTTCACTATACTTATGCAGTCCATATGCTGAGAAAATAATCCAAGAAGGCAGACTATATGAAGTGGAAAAGGGCATCAGATTTGGGGGAAGACTCATTAACAACCTGTGATATGCAAATGACATAGTCTTACTTACTGAAAGCAAAGGAGACCTGAAACACTTACTGATGAAGATCAAAGACTGCAGCCTTCAGTATGGATTTACGCCTCAATGTAAAGAAAACCAGAATATCAAATTGAACCAGTAAGCAACATTATGATAAATGGAGAAAAGATTGAATTTGTCAAGGATTTCATTTTACTTGGATCCAAAATCAGTGCCCATGAAAGCAACAGACAATAAATCAAAAGATGAACTGAGTTGAGAAAATCTGCTGCAAAAGACCTCTTCAAAGTAATAAAAATCAAAGATGTCACTTTGAGGGATAAGGTGCACCTGACTCAAACCATGATATTTTCAATCACCTCACATGCATGCGAAAGCTGGACAACGAGTAAGGAATTCTGCAAAGGCATTGATGCCTTTGAATTATGGTGCTGGCAAAGAATATTGAATATACTATAAACTGCCAGAAAAATGAACAAATCTGTGTAGGAAAAAGTACACCCAGAATGCTCCTTAGACATGAGAATGGTGAGGCTTCTTCTTATGTACTTTGAGCATGTTATCAAGAGGGACCAATCCCTGGAAAAAAAAAAAAAAATCATTCTTGGTAAAGTGGAGGGTCAGCAGAAAAAGGGGAAGACCCTCAAAGAGATGGATTGACACAGTGGTTGCAACAATGAACTCAAACATAGCAACAATTGTAAGGATAGCATAGGACTGGGCAGTGTTTCTTTCTATTGTTCATAGGGTCACTATGAGTTGGAATCAACTCGATGGCACCTGACAACAACATAGTTCCTTCTGAGGTGATGCTAAGTATGCTGTTTCTTTAATAATAATAATAATATACTTTTACTTACCAATTATCAGATATAGAAGACCACACTTCACCAAATGTTTTTGTATACATAACCCACTTGATTGTCATAATAATTCTGTAAAACAGATTTTTAAAATTCTCGTTTTGCAGTTGAGGCACTCAGTCCTCTGAAAAACTTACTGACTTGTCCAAGGCTATGTAGCTAGTCATTGATGAGGCCAGTATGTCAATTTAAGACTTCCAAACATAAGGCTAGGTTTTTAAAACCGTTTTCTGTAGTGAGGACTTAACTTATGTGCATTTACCCATGGTCTTTGGTATGGTTTATGAAACTGCCTGTGTAGTTTGTAGTCAAGGAATTAAACCCAGATTTAGCTTATAAAGTACTGAAAACCATGACCTTGGTCTTACTGGCAATTATTAATAAGGCTAATTAGCTATAAAACAAAAAAATAACAAAGTCTTTTTCATTTAGTCAATTATTTAAAATCTCTGTGGTAATTATCACTGAAGCTTAAGCATGTTTAACAGTAAGCTGGAATCCTAGATCATTTTCATTAGTAGCTGCTTCAAGACTCACTCTTTTTACTGAAGCATTGAAGTGTTTATGGGTCTTATAATCATAGGTATCACTACATATTAAAGGAATTTTCCCTAAACTTTCCCCTCTATTCTTTTCGTTAGAGGCAGGGATACTATTTAGGGAGGTAGGTGATGGGGAAAAAGAAAGTCATCCTGCCTTCATTGCTATTGTTGTTAGGTGTTGTTGAGAGAGTTCCTACTCATAGTGACCCTATGTACAACAGAACTAAACACTGCCCGGTCCTGTGCCATCCTCACAACCTTTGTTATGCTTCAGCCCATTGTTGCAGCCACTGTGTCAGTCCATCTTGTTGAGAGTCTTCCTCTTTACCCTGACCCTTCACTTTAGCAAGAATGATGTCCTTCCCCAGAGGCTGGTCCCTCCTGATAACATGTCCAAAATGTGTGAGACAGAGTCTCATCATCCTTGCTTTTAAGGAGCATTCTGGCTGTACTTCTTCCAAGACAGATTTGTTCACTCTTTTGGCAATCCATGGTATATTCAATATTCTTTGCCAACATCACAACTCAAAGGCATTAATTCTACTTTGGTCTTCCTTATCCAGTGTCCAGCTTTCGCATGCATAGGAAGAATTGAAAACACCATGACTTGGGTAAGGCACACCTTAGCCCTCAAAGTAACACCTTTACTTTTTAATAATTTAACGAAGGTCTTTTGCAGCATATTTGCCCAATGCAATGAGTCATTTGATGTCTTGACTGCTACTTCCATGAGCATTGATTGTGGACCCAAGTAAAATGAAATCCTTGATGACTTCAATCTTTTCGCTGTTTATCACGATGTTGCTTATTGGTCCAGTTGTGAGAATTTTGTTTTCTTTATGTTGAGGTGTAATCCATACTGAAGGCTGTGGTCCTTTCTCTTTATCAGTAAGTGCTTCAAGTCCTCGTCACTTTCAGCAAGCAAGGTTGTGTCATCTGCATAACATAGGTTGTTAATGAGTCTTCCTCTAGTCCTGATGACCTGTTCTTCTCATGTAGTCCAGCTTCTCAGATTATTTGATCAGCATACAGATTGAGTAAGTATGGTGAAAGGATACAACCCTGGTGCACACCTTTCCTGACTTTAAACCATGCAGTATCCCCTTGTTCTGTTTGAACGACTGCCTCTTTATCTATGCACAGGTTTCTCATGAGCACGATTAAGTGTTCTGGAATTCCCATTCTTTGCAAAGTTATCCATAATTTCGTATGCTCCACACAGTCAAATGTCTTTGCATAGTCAATAAAACATAGATAAACATCTTTCTGGTATTCTCTGCTTTCAGCCAGGATCCATTTGACATCAGCAATAATATCCCTCCTTCCACATCCCCTTCTGAATCCAGCTTGACTTTCTGGTAGTTCCCTGTCAGTATACTGCTGCAGCCGCTTTTGAATGATCTTCAGCAAAATTTTACTTGCCTGTGATATTGTTCTGTAATTTCCACATTTGGTTGGATCACATTTCTTGAGAATAGGCATAAATATGGATCTCTTCCAGTCAGTTGGCCAGGTAGCTGTCTTCCAAATTTCTTGGCATAGACGAGTGAGTACTTCCAGTGCTATATTGGTTTGTTGTAACATCTCAGTTGGTATTCTGACAATTCCTGGAACCTTATTTTTCACCAATGTTGTCAGTGCAACTTCGACTTTTTCCTTCAGTGCCATCAATTCCTGATCATATGCTACCTCCTGAAATGATTGAACGTCGACCAATTCTTTTTGGAATAGTGACTCTGTGTATTCCTTCCAATCTTCTTTTGTTGCTCCCTTCATCATTGAGTATTTTGCCCATAGAATCTTTCACTATGCAACTTATTTTTTCTTCAGTTCTTTCAGTTTGAGAAATGCGGAGCATGTTCTTCCCTTTTGGTTTTGTAACTGGAGGTCTTTGCTTTGTCTTCTCGAGCTGCCCTTTGAAATCTTCTGTTCAGCTCTTTCACTTCATCATTTCTTCTGATGACCTTCAGAGGTACACAAAGACTTGCCTTCAGGTGCACACAAATGGCAACATCTTATAAGAATATTTCGTGTCAGAGGGATAGAATTTCTCTTATTCCACTCTCAGGTTGCCCTTTTGTTACATCATTTAAAAAGATTCATCACATCCCTTATGTCCATTTTAATCAAACATCATCTCATCAAATTAGCAGAGATGTGAGGATAGAAAAGGAAGCTTATGCTGATTTTTTTCCCTAGCCCTGTTCCTTTTAGGAAGGTTGTTTCCAAGAGGTACCAGGAGGAGCCTTGCATGTGTTTTCCCAGAATGGAAAGTTGTGCCTGCAACACAAAGAGAGGCATGCAACATGAAACCAGTCTCCAGACTGAGCAAGGAAGAATCAAGGGTTAGGGAAGAGTGGTAGTGAGATTTTGGCTGTTTCTTTTTATGACTGTCTTGCTGCCTAAAATGTCAGAATGCAGAATTTTTGACTCTAGTTCACAAGACTAACCAGACTTAGTGGATCCTTTCCATTTGGGGAATCTAGGGACTTCATTTTGTTCAGATAGCCAGCCACATGTTTGTCTTATTTGTCTGGGAGTCCAATCGTCTTCCCCCTTTTAACTCTTCTACTTGAACTTTCCCACCACAGAAGGCCTTTTCAGTTCGAGCTTGTGATTAATACAGAATTCTCAGTCCTGCAGATCAGTTAGTATCAGTGTCTATTGAGACCACTTCAGACCACAGCAAACTACCTCCCATTTTTTGCACCCATATAGGATTTGACTGTGTACTGAGATTTTGCTTCATTTCTTAGTTCTCCTTGAAGTTTGATGCCAATTAGATGCCACCACCGTGGCAGTTTCCTCGGGTTCACCTCTCCAGGTGTTGGGAACAAGTGTTCTCATTGTTATATTTAAGCATGATCCATGTACATTTTTTTTTTCCTCCCAGGCACGTCTAGAAGCCTTTTAACAACCTCTTCTGCACATATTTTTGAGGAGAGCCTGAGGAGAGAGTGCAAGTTTGTGGTTTTCCTGTTGAATTTATTGCTTTTTTCATTAAAACGGTAGCAAGAATGGAGTCTCATAGCTTTCATCTCTGCAAGTTCCCAGTGCAGCTTTTGATGTTTTCTGGTTTATAGCCTCGTGTGGATTTCTTACATCCAGCAGGCATTTGATCTCTTTCCCACTGCCCTCCTGTTTTTTCAGGACAGGAAGTTTGAATTCATGGGATGGAAGAATAAGGCAGCTGGTGAGATTGTGGTATTTTTAATCCCATCAGACATTTAATTGCTAAGTCCTTGATGTGGGACACAAACTGAAATGTTAGAGTCCCTCAGAGTTAGGGAATACCACTGTCATGCATTTCTTTATTCAGTATATATCTGGAGGCCCAGTACTAAATGTTGGACTGGAAAATGAACCAGGCTCAATTAATTTATTTCAAATATTTAACCTGAGAAAAGGCACAATCTTTCCGAGAAAATAATATAAGAAGAGACTTGTATAAATTTGTGTCAATTGGTTGTTCCAAAAAAATTCATATTCACTCATGTGTGAATTGAGTCAGTATCTTCAGAGGCTCTCATCTCGTGGCCCAGCTACTAAGCAGAGATAGCAGATGATTCTCATCACCTTGTCTCAAGTCTTTCTCTCAGAGACAAGGCTCCTATTTGCAAATGGAGAAAGCTATGTAAAGTGGAATGCCTAATTTCTTCAGGAATCGTGTAGCATTTGGAATTTATCCCTTGGATCTTTAGTTCATTGCCAGTTCTCCATTTTCTGCCTCCTTTGGATATGAAATAAGAATGAGTTCTTTTTTTCAAAATAGGATATGTTCAGGAAATTTCTTGTGTCAGAGTTTAGTGGCTGAGGGAATAAAAAAAGAAAGATAATTCAAATGATTCATCAATTTTTGGAATTGATTACATATTTATAAAAGCAGATATATCTTTACTATTTTACTTTAGTTAAGCTTCTATTAAAATGTTTTATCAAAAACACATAAATGATGACTTGGAGGTTATCCTACACAAGTATCTGAGAATATAACTGTATGACATACACCCACATACAGATAATCAAACATACATTTTGTATTAATTTTTTCATATTTGGTTATTTAAATTATTTCTACTTCCATGAAATCAAGAACGGCTTAACATGCTATTTATAAGGGTGTCCCTTCTCCAGATCTGTCTCCACCCATAACACCCAGCTTCTCCCTGCTGTCAGCCCTGGAGGCTTGACAGATATGAAATAGTCAATAGACTCCACAACCTGTAGCTTCTGGATGGTTTTCGCCAGTAGGAACTTTGGCAATAATTCAAGGCATTCTCTCTACAAGTTTGCATTGAGCTGGCTGCATCCCTGTTCCAAAGATTACTGCTCTCTCATCTGATGAACTGCCCTTCTGGCTTCTGCCATCAGGCCCCTCTTCTTTTCTGCCTAGGAGTAGTAGCAGCTCGTCTAGATATTAATAGCTCCAAGTTACCTAATTACTATATCTTCCCTAATGACTCCCCCTGGAAACACTGGTGGCGTAGTGGTTAAGTGCTACAGCTGCTAACCAAAGGGTCGGCAGTTCGAATCCGCCAGGCACTCCTTGGAAACTCTATGGGGCAGTTCTACTCTGCCCTATAGGGTCACTATGAGTTGGAATCAACTCGACGGCACTGGGTTTGGTTTGGTTTGAGTGACTCCCCCACACCCTTCCTGCACCTTTGTACATAGAGTCTTTCTAAATAAATCTTCCTCAAATAATCTTGGCTTGAGTGTGTCATGTACTTCCTGTTGGGACCCTGATTGATTAAAAAAGAAAGATACAGAGCCCAGGATACAGACTAGGTGTGTATTGCTTTCATTTGTAAACAGAGAGGGACTAACAGAGCAGGAGGAAGAATAAGAAATTGCTACTTCCTTCAATTTTCATAGGAAAGTATTTAAGAATAGACACATTTACTATCTGCTTTCTATCCAGGCAGATGTAATTTATTTTGATGTAGTAACCTTGGGTTTGTTCAGTTTTGCATATAGCTCAAAACCTCAGTGCAGGTGAATTTATTAGTGTACAAATATGGGTGAAGGATAGCAGTTTAGATCCTCCCCAAGCTTCTATAGAAGTCCCTTCCAACTGACCTTGGGCTGGTCCCTTATTATCCATAATAATCCTGCTGATAGAACTTCTGAGGATGACTAATAATTCTGTCAGTACTGATTATAGTCAGAGTATTTCTTCTGGCAAGTGTCTACAGTCATTGTTGTCCCTGTTATTCATTGTGGTGCTGCTGCCTCAGTTCTTAGGCTACAAATGTAAGTGCTAAATGCTATCATCCTAACCAAGCATTTGGTGTGACATGGGCCAAATGATACAATCTCTGCTTACACAGGACTTTCATACATAGGTTACAGGACAGGACGGGTTAAAAAGATAATTCTGTATTTAAAAATTTCTTTAGAGGGAAGCAGCGATTGTTTCCAGAGCCTGGAGCCAGTGTACCAGTCAGGTACGGCACAAGCACAGAGAGCTGCTCCACTCCCCCTGAACTAACCCCGGGAGGGGGACCAGCCGGTTCCACGGGCGGCGTGGGACGCAGCCGGTAGGAGAAGTCCCCGGGAGGCAGTGACTGGTCTTGGAGCAGAAAGAGCAGCGTTCGAGCCGGGGAACCGTCCCGCAGGGATTTGGACTGGACGCAGCGGATTTTCTGGAAAAACTAGTTTCCCAGTGATGGCTCGGAGACAACAATCCATATCAAACCACTTAAAGAAGCAGACCATGACAGCTTCTCCAACCCCCCAAACAAAAGAATCAAAATCTTTCCCAAATGAAGATACAATCTTGGAATTATCAGATACAGAATATAAAAAACTAATTTACAGAATGCTTAATGATATCACAAATGAAATTAGGATAACTGCAGAAAAAGCCAAGGAACACACTGATAAAATTGTTGAAGAACTCAAAAAGATTATTCAAGAACATACTGGAAAAATTAATAAGTTGCAAGAATCCATAGAGAGACAACATGTAGAAAGCGATACAAGGCGATATAGAACAATACAAGTTAGGTTTTTACTTAGAAAAATAGGGGTAAATAATAAGGTAACCACAAAAAGGTATAACAACTCTATAACTCAAGATAAAAACCAAGAAAAACGTAACGACTCAACTAACATAAAGTCTAGCACTATGAAAATGAGGATCTCACAATTTACTAAGAAAAACGCCTCAGCACAAAAAAGTATGTGGAAAAATGAAATTGTCAACAACACACATAAAAAGGCATCAAAATGACAGCACTAAAAACTTATTTATCTATAATTACCCTGAATGTAAATGGACTAAATGCACCAATAAAGAGACAGAGAGTCACAGACTGGATAAAGAAACACGATCCATCTATATGCTGCCTACAAGAGACACACCTTAGACTTAGAGACACAAACAAACTAAAACTCAAAGGATGGAAAAAAGTATATCAAGCAAACAATAAGCAAAAAAGAAGAGGAGTAGCAATATTAATTTCTGACAAAATAGACTTTAGACTTAAATCCACCACAAAGGATAAAGAAGGACACTACATAATGATAAAAGGGACAATTGATCAGGAAGACATAACCATATTAAATATTTATGCACCCAATGACAGGGCTGCAAGATACATAAATCAAATTTTAACAGAATTGAAAAGTGAGATAGATACCTCCACAATTATAGTAGGAGACTTCAACACACCACTTTCGGAGAAGGACAGGACATCCAGTAAGAAGCTCAACAGAGACACGGAAGATCTAATTACAACAATCAACCAACTTGACCTCATTGACTTATACAGAACTCTCCACCCAACTGCTACAAAGTATACTTTTTTTTCTAGCGCACATGGAACATTCTCTAGAATAGACCACATATTAGGTCATAAAACAAACCTTTGCAGAGTCCAAAACATCGAAATATTACAAAGCATCTTCTCAGACCACAAGGCAATAAAACTAGAGATCAATAACAGAAAAACTAGGGAAAAGAAATCAAATCCTTGGAAAATGAACAATACCCTTCTGAAAAAAGACTGGGTTATAGAAGACATCAAGGAGGGAATAAGGAAATTCATAGAAAGCAATGAGAATGAAAATACTTCCTATCAAAACCTCTGGGACACAGCAAAAGCAGTGCTCAGAGGCCAATTTATATCAATAAATGCACACATACAAAAAGAAGAAAGAGCCAAAATCAGAGAACTGTCCCTACAACTTGAACAAATAGAAAGTGAGCAACAAAAGAACCCATCAGGCACCAGAAGAAAACAAATAATAAAAATGAGAGCTGAACTAAATGAATTAGAGAACAGAAAAACAATTGAAAGAATTAACAAAGCCAAAAGCTGCTTCTTTGAAAAAATTAACAAAATTGATAAACCATTGGCTAGACTGACTAAAGAAATACAGGAAAGGAAACAAATAACCCGAATAAGAAATGAGAAGGACCACATCACAACAGAACCAAATGAAATTAAAAGAATCATTTCAGATTATTATGAAAAATTATACTCTAACAAATTTGAAAACCTAGAAGAAATGGATGAATTCCTGGAAAAACACTACCTACCTAAACTAACACATTCAGAAGTAGAACAACTAAATAGACCCATAACAAAAAAAGAGATTGAAACGGTAATCAAAAAACTCCCCAAAAAAGAAGCCCTGGCCCGGACAGCTTCACTGCAGAGTTCTACCAAACTTTCAGAGAAGAGTTAACACCACTACTACTAAAGGTATTCCAAAGCATAGAAAATGACGGAATACTACCCAACTCATTCTATGAAGCCACCATCTCCTTGATACCAAAACCAGGTAGAGACATTACAAAAAAAGAAAATTATAGACCTGTATCCCTCATGAACATAGATGCAAAAATCCTCAACAAAATTCTAGCCAATAGACTCCAACAGCACATCAAAAAAATAATTCACCCTGATCAAGTGGGATTTATACCAGGTATGCAAGGCTGGTTTAATATCAGAAAAACCATTAATGTAATCCACCACATAAATAAAACAAAAGACAAAAACCACATGATCTTATCAATTGATGCAGAAAAGGCATTTGACAAAGTCCAAAACCCATTCATGATAAAAACTCTTACCAAAATAGGAATTGAAGGAAAATTCCTCAACATAATAAAGGGCATCTATGCAAAGCCAACAGCCAATATCACTCTAAATGGAGAGAACCTGAAAGCATTTCCCTTGAGAACGGGAACCAGACAAGAATGCCCTTTATCACCGCTCTTATTCAACATCGTGCTGGAAGTCCTAGCCAGGGCAATTAGGCTAGACAAAGAAATAAAAGGTATCCGGATTGGCAAGGAAGAAGTAAAGTTATCACTATTTGCAGATGACATGATTATATACACAGAAAACCCTAAGGAATCCTCCAGAAAACTACTGAAACTAATAGAAGAGTTTGGCAGAGTCTCAGGTTATAAAATAAACATACAAAAATCACTTGGATTCCTCTACATCAACAAAAAGAACACCGAAGAGGAAATAACCAAATCAATACCATTCACAGTAGCCCCCAAGAAGATAAGATACTTAGGAATAAATCTTACCAAGGATGTAAAAGACCTATACAAAGAAAACTAAGAAAACTACGAAGCTCTACTGCAAGAAATTCAAAAGGACATACTTAAGTGGAGAAACATACCCTGCTCATGGATAGGAAGACTTAACATAGTAAAAATGTCGATTCTACCAAAAGCCATCTATACATTTAACGCACTTCCGATCCAAATTCCAATGTCATATTTTAAGGGGATAGAGAAACAAAGAACCAATTTCATATGGAAGGGAAAGAAGCCCCGGATAAGCAAAGCACTACTGAAAAAGAAGAAGAAAGTGGGAGGCCTCACCTTACCTGACTTCAGAACCTATTATACAGCCACAGTAGTCAAAACAGCCTGGTATTGGTACAACAACAGACACATAGACCAATGGAACAGAATTGAGAACCCAGACATAGATCCATCCACGTATGAGCAGCTGATATTTGACAAAGGACCAGCGTCAATTAACTGGGGAAAAGATAGCCTTTTTAACAAATGGTGCTGGCATAACTGGATATCCATTTGCAAAAAAATGAAACAGGACCCATACCTCACACCATGCACAAAAACTAACTCCAAGTGGATCAAAGACCTAAACATAAAGACTAAAACGATAAAGATCATGGAAGAAAAAATTGGGACAACCCTAGGAGCCCTAATACAAGGTATAAACAGAATACAAAACATTACCAAAAATGATGAAGAGAAACCCGATAACTGGGAGCTCCTAAAAATCAAACACCTATGCTCATCTAGAGACTTCTCCAAAAGAGTAAAAAGACCACCTACAGACTGGGAAAGAATTTTCAGCTATGACATCTCAGACCAGCGCCTGATCTCTAAAATCTACATGATTCTGTCAAAACTTAACCACAAAAAGACAAACAACCCAATCAAGAAGTGGGCAAAGGATATGAACACACATTTCACTAAAGAAGATATTCAGGCAGCCAACAGATACATGAGAAAATGCTCTCGATCCTTAGCCATTAGAGAAATGCAAATTAAAACTACGATGAGATTCCATCTCACACCAGCAAGGCTGGCATTAATCCAAAAAACACAAAATAATAAATGTTGGAGAGGCTGCGGAGAGATTGGAACTCTCATACACTGCTGGTGGGAATGTAAAATGGTACAACCACTTTGGAAATCTATCTGGCATTATCTTAAACAGTTAGAAATAGAACTACCATACAATCCAGAAATCCCACTTCTAGGAATATACCCTAGAGATACAAGAGCCTTCATACAAACTGATATATGCACACCCATGTTTTTTGCAGCTCTGTTTACAATAGCAAAAAGCTGGAAGCAACCAAGGTGTCCATCAACGGATGAATGGGTAAATAAATTGTGGTATATTCACACAATGGAATACTACGCATCGATAAAGAACAGTGACAAATCTCTGAAACATTTCATAACATGGAGGAACCTGGAAGGCATTATGCTGAGCGAAATGAGTCAGAGGCAAAAGGACAAATATTGTATAAGACCACTATTATAAGATCTTGAGAAATAGTAAACCTGAGAAGAACACATACTTTTGTGGTTACAGGGGGGGAGGGAGGGAGGGTGGGAGAGGGTTTTTTATTGATTAATCAGTAGATAAGAACTGCTTTAGGTGAAGGGAAAGACAACACTCAATACATGGAAGGTCAGCTCAATTGGACTGGACCAAAAGCAAAGAAGTTTCTGGGATAAAATGAATGCTTCAAAGGTCAGCGGAGCAAGTACGGGGGTCTGGGGAACATGGTTTGCGGGGACTTCTAAGTCAAATCATTCTGCATCCCACTTTGAAATGTGGCGTCTGGGGTCTTAAATGCTAACAAGTGGCCATCTAAGATGCAGCAATTGGTCTCAACCCACCTGGAGCAAAGGAAAATGAAGAACATCAAGGCCACAGGACAACTAAGAGCCCAAGAGACAGAAAGGGCCACATGAACCAGAGACCTACGTCATCCTGAGACCAGAAGAACTAGTTGGTGCCCGGCCACAATCGATGACTGCCCTGACAGGGAGCACAGCAGAGGACCCCTGAGGGAGCAGGAGATCAGTGGGATACAGACCCCAAATTCTCATGCAAAGACCAAACTTAATGGTCTGACTGAGACTGGAGGAATCCGGGCGGCCATGCTCCCCAGACCTTCAGTTGACACAGGACAGGAACCATCCCCGAAGACAACTCATCAGAAATGAAAGGGACTGGTCAGCAGGTGGGAGACAGACGCTGATGAAGAGTGAGCTAATTATATCAGGTGGACACTTGAGAGTGTGTTGACAACTCTTGTCTGGAGGGGGGATGGGAGGACAGAGAGAGAGAGAAGCCGGCAAAATTGTCAGGAAAGGAGAGACTGAAAGGGCTGACTCAAGAGGGGGAGAGCAAGTGGGAGTAGGGAGTGAGATGTATGTAAACTTATATGTGACAGACTGATTGGATTTGTAAACGTTCACTTGAAGCTTAATAAAAGTTATCAAAAAAATTTTTTTTTAATTTTGAAATAATTTTAAATTCATATAGAAGTTACAAAAATTGTACAGGGAGTTTTTACACATTCCTTCCCGTTCTCCCCAGTGATAACACCTTAAAAAAAAAAAAATGATAACACCTTACATGACCATAATTTTATACGTTATTTTTAAGAGTTTTTTTAGTGGAATAGATTGAGTCAATTTATTCCTGTCTTCTGCTTCTCAGTTTGTTCATGAGTTAATACTAAGGAAATCCCATCTTTCTATTTTTATTTTGTGGGAGAAATTAGCATATGTTTTAGTATGATAAACAACATCACTTTGATAAAAAAAAAAAAGTAGTAATTCAGCAGACAGTGAAAACGCTGCCGTGTCGATAGAATTTTTAGCAATGGCAACTAAATATTGATTTTTGTTTCATTGCAGAACAGTTGGGTATGATTTGTTAAATACCAGAGATGCTTTCCTAGCATTGGCAAGCTGTATTTTAGGGAAGGCTGTGTAGTTTATTGTCAGCGTTTGTTTAAAAAAAAAAAAAAGATAGGAAGAATTACTTTTTCCAATATTTTGACTTATTAAAGCTAGCACATTTTTCCCATTTGTAAACCCATTTCCAATGTCTGTCTATAAAAAAAAACTGGGATATTGAGACATTTTATTTGTGAAATGTGCATTATTCATTATTCAACAGTTCACATTTCATGGTAAATTTATACCCTTATACTCTTAAGACACCCAGGCCCATGGGCTTGAAAGACCCCCTTAACACTGAAAGACCCTTTGAGAGAAGCCTTCACATTGCCAAGAGTTGAAAATTGAGTTGTAATTTTTAAGCGAAATTTGACTTTCTCATTTCCCTATAATGGTTATTATCTTTTCTGATGGCTAATGCCATACGCATTCTTTTGTATTTTTGTAAAATAATTTATATTAGCTTATGAATAGGAATGGTCATCCTTTTCTACAAAAAATAACCCTTAAAAACCTGAAATCTGGCCCTGGCCGTCCAAACTCTGTTCACTTAGACACTCATCTCAGATTCAGCACTCACAAATCAGATATTTAGGTGGAAGCAAGCCGCTATCTAGTATTCTTTCAGCTATTAAGAGGTAGGCCGTTGACCTTCTAACAAATTATTGGGCATTAACTGTTTTTCATTTAAAAAAAAAATCCTAATCAAGAAACAAGATACATCAGATAAAAACTGATGACGTTATAAATGACTCAGCTGTCAGTTTCCAAGCATTATTTAAAATATTTGGATTTAAAGCTAAAGAGGAAAACCTCTTTTAACTATCTAAACAAATGGGCCATTATTTCCAATTATTTCCAAGGCTCTATTTATTTATATCACATAAATAATTTTTAAAAATCACATTTAATAATACATTTATTGTGCTACTTCCATGCATTGAATGGTTAGTGGGAATAACCCTGGGGCACACTGTAACCTGTTTTACTATACTTAGCAAATAAAGGAATAGGTTGCATATGTATTCACCTCCATTTTTAAACTCTTTGTACAATCATCTGTCTGCCAAAGAGGAAATTTTGAAGATGAAACTGAGGTACAAGGAACAAATTCTTTTTCAGACAATACTTGGCTCATCTAATGAGCACTTTAACTCTGAAGTCTACAAAGAGAATAGAAACTCGGTGATGTGATCTTAGAGAGCTGGAAGGACATGAATAATGGGCCTTGCTTCCTTCTTGTCAGTATCCTCTTCATCCCTCCCACTATGATTTTTGCTTCCTGAGATTGATACTGCTTATTCTGTTTCAGTCAGTAAGGCATAGCTCTTAGGCATCTGTGATCACTTATTTTGATGAGTTCATAATATTCCTCATACTCTTGTGGCACTGGTTTTTTTTTTTTATAGTGAAATTAGCAGAGATTATTAATGACCTGAGGACAGCTGGTAGTCAATTTTGTGCAGGCCAGTTGCTCATTCTCTTTTATGGTCACAGACTTTATTCCTAACCCAGCTTGTACATTGGTTATAAAAAAGACTGGTTACAAAAGAATAAACCCATCACCACCACAAGGAAAATCCCACTACTGGGTGCAAATATGCATTAGACACAGGTTCTGCCCTTTCATAATCCAATAGGTGAGAAAGACAAGTGAATACAGAATTACCAAGTAGTGTGATAATTAACATGGGAGGACATAGAAGCATATCTGTTCCTGGTGATGGGGTTGGAGTCAGGGAAAGCTACTGGGAGGAGGTAACCTATGATGTGAGTGCTGGAAAGGCAAGTAAGAGGTAAGCAGACTAAGAGAAGGGGAAGGTGAGGGAGGAGATGGCTGGGGGTGTGAGCAGTGGCATAATAGTCAGAAGGGTTAGACAGTGAGATTGCAATACAATTATGAATGGCAGTGTATGAGATTTGCAGTCCTCATGTACCTTCACTTCAACTCATTCAGTAGGCAAGGCAAAATCATATCCCCTTTTCATTAATAAGAAAAGTGAAGCCAGAAATGTTGAGTGAATTGTCCCAAACCCTAACCCAAATCTTACTACTAATAAATGGTTCAGCTGGGGTTTGAACCCACGTCTGATGACTCCAAATTCTGTCCTTTCAATATGATATTTCGACTAAGGTCAGGCTGAAGTAAAGCGCAAGTAGCACCATCTTCACTCATAAAATGTACAGTTTTTCTTTCCGGGAATTATACATTCTTTGAGATGTGCTATGTGTTATTTAACTTTGTACTCTCAATTAGCACGGGGTAGATAGTCAAACACTGTTTTCAACTGAATTGAATTATGTTTAGGTATACTAAAACTTTCCTTGAGTGAACGAATGAAAATCATGGTCAGGCCTTCCCATTTTTTTGCTCTCCTCAGTTTAGTTCTTTTCCAGTCCATTCTTATACCACAGATGATACTAAAACTTTCCTTGAGTGAACGAATGAAAATCATGGTCAGGCCTTCCCATTTTTTTGCTCTCCTCAGTTTAGTTCTTTTCCAGTCCATTCTTATACCACAGATGTCATTATGCATTAGAACTTCATTTCTAGATCCTAAACTTAGAACTTCACATCATACACCCTCTAATCATACTCTGTTTTGTACATAGTAGAAAGGCCCTTTTTGAATGCATTTGTGTAGAACCTATCCCAAACATGTCCGTTTTCTTTGTTCATATTTCCCAATTCAAACAAAGTTTTGACAAAAAAATTTTGCTTTTGTCTTGGAAAGTAGTCTTTATCAGTTTTCTTTTCTTGAAGCACTGATATAAGGCATAGACAATCAGGGCTTCGTGTAAAGACTTTGGAGTGGCTGTCCTGTTTCTCATGCTTGGCTGGGGAGATGATGGTATTTTTGCTTTCAGTAGTATTTACTTTTTACCTCTACTTGAAGTTGGTGAAAAAAGAAACTATATGGTTGATCTGGGAAGGAAATTAGAGATCATTTGATGCTGACCTGAAGTTAACTGAGGACAGGGCTGAATTTAAGCAACAGAGCTGGCTTATACTGATGATTCCCCATTTTTCAGCCTTTGAATTATGTTGACATTCACAGGAGCTGTGCGAGGCCAATTTTGTGTCAGAAAATTTTAATTTTCAAAAATATGTACTGAGATAAATCTATGGAAATAATTATATGACTGTAATGGCTCATCTTCCCTGCTATAGTGTGGAAGAGAGATCCTAAAGGACAAGCTGCATCAGTCATCACTGGGAAAAGCCTGTTGCACCCAGCCCTTGTTGGAGTGACCCTTGCTATGTGCTCTGCCTGTGTCAAATATTTCAAGTGCGGAATCCACCATTTCTCTTGGCAGCTCTTTCAATTCTTTGTCTAGTACAGATTTTTCCAGACTGTAAGGCTTGGTTTCTGCAGCTGTGTTTGACCAGATAGTCTCATGGGTTTATTCTCCCAGCCCATCTCCATCATGCCCAATTACGTGTGGGCCACAAAGCTCTGATTTGGGCTGGGTGGGGGGAGGGTGGAGAAGGAACATTGTCAGTCACTTCAAAGATTCATGTTTTGTGTTACATTTTTGCTTAGCTAAGCCTCCAGGATCCCTGTAAATCCTTGTTCCTTACAAATGATAGGTATTAAACATGGAGACAGCTAGGGCTCTAGTTTTTGTCCTCACTTAGTTCCACAGTGGCAAATCAGTGCCTTCAGGACCCAGTCTTAAGACCTCGCTAGTGTTGTTGCATCATCATGGTGACCTAGTGTCACAAGTGACTTGAGACATTCACTTAAGCACTCTACCAAATGTTCTTGGCCCCACTTTCAAGCAGTGCTCTATTGGAAAATCATCCATAATTTGTTGGCTGCTGTCATTCCTGGGCCTCTGCTTTCCATAACCTCTCATTCCTATTGAACAGCTGTACTTCTGATTAGTTTTCTCTAGAGATATTTACTTTTCAGCACTCTGCACAAGGAAACTTTTGAAGTAATTGGAACAATGGGCCCAGCCTTGCTTTGGTCTAGCCAGTCAGTCTGCTCTGGTTCAGAAAAAAATCTGGAAGAGATACATGAAACTAAACAAAAGAAAGAATTCACTTAAGTGTTTGGTAAAACAAATCTGAGCCTTGGCATCATGAAAATCATGATTATCCATTCAGAGTGCACAGAATAATTTCATGGTTTTTTGTGCATATTTCTCTCGTCTATTTTTCCATATATTTTGAGAAATAAATATTTAGTTATCAGTAACACATGCCAATTTTCTGAACATTTGAGCAGAGAATGAATGACCTTGATTGTTGAAGGTAACTGTACGTAACTGTTTTTTATCCTTTACTTTTATCATCCAGTTTAGGTCAGACTTCATCATTACACTCATAGAACAACATCTGCTTCAAAGGACTTATATGTTTATTTTCTCAAAGCCAAACAAAACAATCTGTTTTATAAATTTCTTCTTAATCATAGTCTATCATGACTATTAGTGAATTAAACTGTTTTAATTCTCAAATACTGCTTTCCCTCCAGGAAATTAACTTAGAGAATATACTTAAATGCTAACACATAGAAGACCAGAATAAACCACCATTTAAAGGAATGCTGAAATGCAAATATAAGAAGGCTTGCTATACACTTATGGCAAGGTTGAATCTTTAGTCCTTGCTTATGCAGCCATCAAAACATTAAGCTCTTTGATGACGAAATGACTTGTTTAATTATTTTTTATATATTGATCTTATATCTAGCTACTCTGTAAACTTATTTATTCAAATTATTTGCCTATGGATTCCTTTGACTTTTTATATACATAATCACATTATCTGTTAATAATGATACTTTACTTTTTTTGTTTCCATCAGTATACATGCTATTCTTTTGTTTTTTTTTGGTCTTATTCCATTGGCTGGGATCTTCAACACAAGGTTTACAGTACTGGAGAGTGATAATAGTGAGCATCCTTTTCTCACACTTTAAAATTATATTTACTTTGTTCTTGAGAATATGCACAGCAAAACATACACCAATTCAACAGTTTGTACGTGTACAATTCAGTGACACAGATTACGTTCTTCAATTTGTGCAACCTTTTTCACTCTTCTTTTATAAATTGTTTCTTCCCTATTCACATAAACTCACTGCCCCCTAAGGTTCCTATCTAATCTTTAAGTTGCTGTTGTCAATTTGATTCCATCTAGATAGTTGTTAAAAGAGCATAATGCTCAAGGCAGATTTTTTTTTTTTTACTAGTTAAGCTAAACACCCCCATACATCTGTCAGTTTGTCGTACTTCAGGGCTTGCATGTTGCTGTGATGCTGGAAGCTATGCCACCGTTATTCAGATGCTAGCAGGGTCACCGATGGTACACAGACATGAGGCCACCATGAGTTGGGTTTGACTCAACAGCAACTGATAAGCATCAAGGAGTGACAAAAGTAATTAAAGTCATCGTGGGTGTTTCGGAGCCTCTGTGTCTACTAAGGAGCCCTGGTGGTGCAGTGGGTTAAGAGCTTGGCTGCTAAACAAAAGGTTAGCTAGCAGTTTGAATCTACCAGTTGCTCCTTGGAAACCTTAAGGGAAACCCATCCTTTACTCTGTCCTGTAGGGTCGCTGTGTGTTAGAATTAACTCGGTGCAATTTTTTTTTTAATGGATTATTAGGTTTATATGAATATCTAAGTGTAACATCTTGTTTATGAATTGAATGTTTTAATCTCTATGGAGGTTTCTTCTTATCTCTAGTAATACTTTGACCTTAAGTCTACTTTGATATTACTGTAGCTACATTGCCTTTTTTTTTGCTTAGTGTTGGCGATGTTTTGATCATTAGTGTAAAATTATTTTAATCCTTTTCTTTCAACCTTTCTGTAGAAGTTTTACAATATTTTGCTATTCTTTTAGGTGTTACCATAGAGCCTAAAGCTTGAATTCTTTACTTATTATATCTATTAAGATATTGGCAGTTACTTTCTTTAAGCTTTTGTATGATATCCTTCCATTAACTTTAGGCTTTCCTTGTTTCTATTGAGAAACAAACTGTCCGTCTAACTTTTACCCTTTCGTAGGTAATCTGTCTTTTTTCCTCAGGTTACTTTTAAGTTTTACTATTTGTCTCTTATTTTCTTCATTTTCCCTATGACATTTTTATTTGTGTTTTTCTTAGTCCTACTTGAGATTTGGTTGTTGTTGTGTACCATAAAGTCAGTTTCAACTCATAGTGACTCCATGTGACAGAGTAGAACTGCCCCATGGGGTTTTCTAAGCTGTAGTCTTTATAGGAGCAGATTGCCAGTTCTTTCTCCCATGGAGCAATGGGGTGGGTTCAAACTGCTAGCCTTTTGGTTAGCAGCCAAGTGCTTAACCATTGTGCCACTGGGCTGTTTGGGATTTGGAGGGCTTCTTAAATCTGTGGATTGATGTCTTCCATCAATTTTGGAAATTTCTAAGCCATTATATCTTCGGACAATATTTTCCCCAATTCTCTCTCTATTCTTCATTTAGGATTCCAATTAAATCTATGGTAGGCCTACTCTCACTATATTCTCTAAATCTCCAACCCTCTCTTCTATATCTTCTATTTCACTAACACTTACTAGATTTATCTGATCTGCTGTCAAACCCATCTTCTGTGTGTTTAATTTTTTTATACATGTATATTTTTTAATTGTACTTTAGATGAAGGTTTACAGAACAAACTAGTTTTTCATTAAACAATTAGTACACATATTGTTTTATGACATTGGTTAACAATCCCGTGACATGTCAACACTCTCCGTTCTCAACATTGGGCTCCCAATTACTAGTTTTCCTGTCCCCTCCTGACTTCTAGTCCATGCCCCTGGGCTGGTATGCCCCTTTAGTCTCTTTTTGTTTCATGGGCCTGTGCAATCTTTGGCTAAAGGGTGAACCTCAGGAGTGACTTCAGTACTGAGCTGAAAGAGTGTCCAATATTCTCAGGGTTTCTCCAGTCTCTGTCCGGCCAGCAAGTCTGGTCTTTCTTTTTGAGTTAGAGTTTTGTTCTACATTTTTCTCCAGCTCTGTCTAGGACCCTCTATTTTGATCCCTGTCAGAGCAGTCAGTGGCACCGTCAGTCTGGTGGAGGCCATGGTAGATGTGGTCCATTAGTCCTTTGGACTAATCTTTCCCTTGTATCTTTAGTTTTCTTCATTCTTCCTTGCTCCCAAAGGAGTGAGACCAGTGGAGTATCCTAGATAGCCGCTCACAGGCTTTTAAGACCCCAGAAGCTACTCGCCAAAGTAGAATGTAGACCATTTTCTTTATAAACTATGTTATGCCAGTTGAGCTAGATGTTTCCTGAGACCATGAGACCACAGCCTTCAGCCCAGCAATCTGGTCCCTCAGGGACTTTGGATGTGTCTGTGGAGCTTCCATGACCTTGCTTTGTACAAGTTGTCCTGGCTTCTCCAGTATTGTGTACTGTATTACCCTTCACCGAAGTCACCACTTATCTATCGTCTATTTAGTATTTTTCTATCCCCACCCCTCCACTCCCTCGTAACCATCAAAGATTGTTTCTTTTTGTGTGTAAACCTTTTCACGAGTTTTTACAGTAGAGGTGCCATACAATATTTGTCCTTTTGTGATTGACTTATTTCACTGAGTGTTTAGTTTTGATGGTTGAATTTTTCATTTCTAATTTTCCTTTTGGATCTTTTTCAAGTCTGCCGTCTTTTGTTTTTTTTTTAGAGTTTTGAGTTCTTTGCTGAATTTTTACTTATTTTGCCCTTGTATTGAACGTAGGAAACAGTGCTATTTTAAAGTCTCTCTGATAATTCCAATACATGGAGTCCCTGAAGACCTGTTTTTATTGTCCAGCATGTTTACTGATTCTCACTTATATTTTCTTATATCCTTGTGTGCCTGATTATGTTTGATTTTGTGCAGGGTATTATATGCAAACACTTATGCATAGGAATAATTTGAGATTAATATTACATTATCTTTTTTTAGAGAGAATTTTGTTTATCCAGGCAATGCGTGATCACCTTAGTCTAATTTCAGAGTTAGAGATTTTCTAGGCCGCCTAATGAGAGAGATTGGGCTTTAGTCCATGGGAGAGTTGATTTATTTTTTGTTACTCTTACCTTTTATATCTAATTTACTGCCACTCTGCTAGGCTAAACTACTACCTCTCAACATTACTTCTTTACCTAGTATCCCTGCTTCTACTCTTTTCCTCCCTTTAGTTCTTTCTTCACTCAGCAACTAGGGAAGTCTATGTCAAATCTTAAGTCACTGTCCTTTATGAACCTGTCTTAGAATTTCAAATACTTCATCATGGTACATATGGCAATACATGATATTAGCATTGCCTACTTCTCCAACTTCAATTCCTAACACTTTCTCCTTCCCTGATACTATTCAGCCACCCTTATTTCAGTTCCTTGAAGGCCAAGTTCTTTTTTGCCTGGAACTTTCTTCTTCCTATTCTTTCACTCTTCTCCTGTAGGCCTCACTTAAAGTTATTTTCCCATAGAGGACTTCCTCATTACCCAATCTAAGGTAAGCTTCTCCTGCTATTTTCTCTCTTAGTAAACTCTTCTTCTAAATTGCTCATTAAAATTTGTAATTATTCTCCCCTATTAATAAAAAAAAAAAAATTTTTTTTTTTAAAGTCAATGTTAAAAGGACAGGAATGACCTTTTCCCCCACCACCATAATAAGCCCAGGACTTAGTTTAGTGCCTCTACATAGTAGGGGCTTGTTAAATATTTGTTCAATGTTTGAATGAATTCCCAAATGACAAGTCCCCTTCCTCCAAAATTAAATTATATCCTCACCTCACCACTATAAGTGTTTTTTTTTTTTCTCTCTCTGTGCCATGACTGTGCATGGCTGTGATCTATTTATCAGAGTTTATTGTAAGCTCAGCAAATTTTTACAGGTCTAGTTAGTTCTTGTTTTTCCGTTACAGACTAATGTTAGGACCTTATCATTCTCCATAGTACCACTGTTTCACTCTGTGAAATACAGTGTTTCATTCTCTGAAACAGCCAAATCTGCCTTTCATTTTTAAAATCTGATGTTTAGAAGGTTTGAATTATATTTCCTGGATCTTCACTTTCAAAATGCAAACATGAATTCTGCAAAATGAGGCTACCCAAAGCCACCCAACTACCAAGTGTCTGTTTGAGCTAACTCTAAATTTTCAGACCATCAGTCATTGTCTCCTCCTTGCATTTCCCGTAGTTTTTCAATTGCTTTTTGTGTTAGACATTTTTGTCAAAATACAGGGTTCATTTCCCCCTCCTATGACAAGGTTCCAGGAAGAAAGACGCATGAGTCATAGAAAAATAAAAAAGGAATGTCTTAAATATTGGAATGAGATGACTACTTCTCTCGTCTAACAGAATTCTCATTTCCTGCCCTGAATCATTTCTTCCCATTGAAATAGAAACAAGTGAAATTCTAGTTACGGGTGTGCGAGTGTGCCTGTCTTGCAGGGGAGGGAATGTTGGGGAAGACTAGGAAAAAGAAAAGGGTGTGAAGCTCTTGTTATTCCCTGTTTGTGAATGTATCTTTTTGTTGTTGGAAGGGATGAGACTCTTTGGACCTCTGTGGTGCTTGTGGTGGTGGTGGGAAGCATTGAAAGGTGTTGAGCCAGTATGGTACACTGAATCACAGTTCTGTTTTTGTGGGAACAACATTAATAAATACCATATAATGTAACCAGATATTGGAAACTAACAGAATAATGTTGGGTTTTACCTTGTCATCTCAGGTGACTCTCCTTTATAGATTCAGTCTAGAATTTGGTCTGCTGACTTCTATGTGGAACTAGTCAACTTTGAAAAGTTTTTATCTGTTTAAAAAGGAAGCATAGAGAGTGGGGAAAAAAAGAGATACATGACAATTGCACCCTAAAGGCTGAATACAAATTCTCAAAATATTCTCAAGCCCTAAATGTGCGTTTAAAAGATTTATTTACTATTTTACTCTGACAGGAAGAAAAAAAAAAAAAACATAGATCTTTGACTCTCAGGACATTTGCAAACAACAGTGATTTGTTTTTTCATGAGCCAAAATGGGATTTGGTGCATCTTCACTTTCCCTGAAGTAGTTATATTTTAAATGATTAATTGCTTTGAACAGCTTTAAAAAAAATGTTTTCCTGCTTCTGTGATTTTCTTGTGACAAAATTTAAGAATCTCTCTCTGTCAGTTTTAAGTTTTTGAGTGTACTCATTAAAAATATATTTTTCATGATTTTCTTCTTTCCCATTTTCTGTAGGAATAAAATTAAAATCTAAAAATCCTGGAATTTTGTCATTAATGGTTTAGGATTTAGTATGATAAAAAACTAGTCAGATTAATTCAACATTACCCACCCCACTGCCCACTGCCCTCGAGTTGATTCTGACTCATAGCGACCCTATATGACAGAGTAGAACTGCCCCATAGAGTTTCCAAGGAGGGCCTGGTGGATTTGAACTGCCAGCCTCTTGGTTAGCAGCCATAACACTTAACCACTATGCCACCAGGGTTTCCAATTATTATATGAAAATTATCAAAGATTATGGTAACATGGTGTTTACGGATGATACATATTTCATTTACACATGATCAGAGTTAAATATTTATGTCACTATGCTCACATTTTGATTTTAGGGTTACTTAGATTTCCTCACCTTTCTTATTTCATTAAAGAGATACTCTTACTGTCAAGTCCATGGTTAGTCCTGATGACTGGTTCCTCTCCCTAGGGAACTGAGGCTCTCTTATTAATGATGTCCTAATCTGAATCACCAATCTATATTCCCAGAAGCCATGCTTTTCATGTGGTTTTTCATACCCCTTACCTTTGGACCCGGTGGATCAGAGTGGTGTCTCTTCAAATTAATAGGTCATGTCAGAAGATATTTTCTACCACAGCTATGGTTCATTTTTTTTTTTAATCTAAAAATACAATTTAATGTACTGTGGTGTAGTGGTTAAGTGCTACAGCTGCTAACCAAAGGGTCGGCAGTTCTAATCCGCCAGGCACTCCTTGGAAACTCTATGGGGCAGTTCTACTCTGTCCTATTGAGTCTCTATGAGTTGGAATCAACTCGACGGCACTGGGTTTGTTTTTTTTTTGTTTGTTTTTGGGGGCCACATGAAAGACTAGATTTACAATTCAAAATCACTGTAGATACAAGTGTTGACAAACCAGGTACATGTACCGAACGGTGCCACAAGAAAGCTTAGATTTTCTAAGAGTGTAAAAAGTGTGAAAACCCTTAATATTATTTGCATTAATGAATTGCCAAGCAGTGTATAAACTTCTCTTTGTTATTAAACAATGACAGTAGATATTCTAAAAATCCTCTTTCAATTTTTTCCCTTTAGATAAGCCTCTTGTTAAAAGTATTAGTCAAATCCTCTTTCTGTTTTATTGTTGTCAGATACCATCGAGTTAGTTCCAACTCAAAGTGAACTTGTATATAACAGAAAACAACACTGCCCAATCCTGCATCATCCTCGCATTGTTATGTTTGAGCTCATCATTGCAGCCACTGTGTCAATCCATCTAGTTGAGGGTCTTCCTCTCTTTTGCTCACCTTCTAGTGAGCATGATGTCCTTCTCCAGGGATTGGTCCCTCCTGATAACATGTCCAAAGTAAGTGAAATGAACGCTTACCATCCTCACTTCTAAGGAGAATTTTGACTGTACTTTTTCCAAGACTGATGTGTTCATTCTTCTGGCAATCCATGGTGTATTCAGTATTCTTTGCCAATACCATAATTCAAGGCAGAAATGCTTCTTTGGTCTTCCTTATCCATTGTCCAGCTTTAGCATGTGTCTGAGGCAACTGAAAATACCATGGCTTGGGTCAGGTGCGCCTTAATCCTCAAAGTGACATCTTTGCTTTTTAACACAATTAAAGAGGTCTTTTGCAGCTGATATGCCCAATGCAAATATTTGATTTCTTGGCTTCTTCCATGGGCATTGATTGGAAATCCAAGTCAAATGAAATCCTTCACAACTCCAATATTTTCTCTGTTTATCATGATGTTGCTTATTAGTGGTATCCTTGTAAAAAAAAAAAAAAAATTTTTTTTTTTTTTTTGTTTTTAGAACTTTAAAGAGTTCTTTGGCTTTACTTTACCAAAACATAATATATGAATTAATTTATTTTTGCATATACTATTGGCAATAAGGGAATATACCATGTAGAAGAAAGTGTTATAACATTCCTCTGGTGATTAATAATTATGTGTTTTAAAAGAGAATTTTCAAATGTGTTAGATAAAACAAGAGAAGAAAAAGAAATTTTCATTATAAGTATAATACAAGGAAGGAGTGCTTTTATGAAGCATATTACATAACAAAAATGTGCCAGCAAGCAGCTTATGGATAAAATTGTGAAGAATGGGAATTTCAGAACACTTACCTGTGCTCATACAGAACCTGTACATAGACACCAAAAGACAGTCTTTTGAACAGAACAAGGTGATACCGCGTGGTTTAAAATCAGAAAAGGTGTGCGTCAGGGTTGTATCATTTCACCATACTCATTCAGTCTCTATGCCGACCAAATAATCCGAGAAGGTGTACTGTATGAAGAAGAACATGGTATCGGGTTTAGAAGAAGACTAATTAACAACCTGTGATATGCAGATGACACAACCTTGCTTGCTGAAAGCAAAGAGGATTTAAAGCACTTACTGATGAAGGTCAAAGACTACAGTTTTCTGTATGGACTGCACCTCAACATAAAGAAAACAAAAATTCTCACAGCTGAAACTGTAAGCAGAGAAAATATTGACGTTGTCAAGGATTTCATTTTACTTGGATCGACACTCAATACCCATGGAAGCAGCAGTCGAGAAATCAAACGACATGTTGTATTGGGCAAATCTGCTGCAAGAGAATAGTCTTGAACGGTTGAATGGTTGTTAAGCCTTGGGGATACCTAATAGATGACCTTGAGTATATCCCACCAGAATTTAGAGACCATCTCAAGAACAGATTTGACACACTGAACACTAATGACCTAAAACCAGACGAGTTGTAGAATGACATCAAGGACATCATGTATGAAGAAAGAAGAGGTTATTAAAAAGACAGGAAAGAAAGAAAAAGCCAAAATGGATGTTAGAAGAGACTCTGAAACTTGCTCTTGAATGTAGAATAGCTAAAGCAAATGGAAGGAGTGATGAAGTAAAAGAGCTGAAGAGATGACTTCGAAGGGTAGTTCTAGAAGACAAAGTATTATAATGATATGTGCAAAGACCTGGAGTTAGAAAACAGAAGGGGAGAATATGCTGGGCATTTCTCAAGCTAAAAGAGCTGAAGAAAAAATTTAAGCCTCAAGTTGCAATGTTGAAGGATTCTATGGAAAAAATATTGAAGTTGTAAAGGATTTCGTTTTACTTGGATCCAAAATCAATGCCCATAGAAGCAGCAGTCGAGAAGTCAAGTGATGCATTGCACTGGGAAAATCTGCTACAAAAGACCTCTGTAAAGTGTTAAAAAAAACAGTCACTTTAAGGACTAGGGTGCACCTACCCAAGCCATGGTGTTTTCAATCACCTCATATGCATGGGAAAGCTGCACAATGAATAAGGAAGATCAAAGAGGAATTGACACCCTTGAATTATGTTGTTGGCAAAGAATACTGAATATACCATGGACTGCTAGAAAAACAAAAAAATTCATCTTGGAAGAAGTACAGCCAGAATGCTCTTTAGAAGCAAGGGTAATTAGAGTTTATCTCACGTACTTTCGATGTGTTATCAGGAGGGACTAGTTCCTGAAAAGAACATCATACTTGGTGAAGTGAAGAGTCAGCAAAAAATAGCAAGTCCTTCAACGAGATGGATTGACACAGTGGCTGCCACAATGGGCTCAAACAGAGCAACGATTGTGAGGATGGCGCAAGACTGGGTAGTGTTTTGTTCTGTTGTACATAGGGTTGCTGTGAGTTGGACCCTATTGACGACAACAACAACAACAACAAAAGACATGGAAGACTTGGTCTTTGACCATAAAATGGTTATAATCTGGTGAAAAATTCAGACATATTCCATATCATATGTCTGTGATAAATATAGTTGATATACATATAGACATAGGCCTAGACATAGATACATTGTACCAAGATAGTGGTATGCATACACTGCCTTGGGAACAGTGTTTGTGCAATGGAGCATAACTAGATATTTTTAGAAAATGGAGTCTATAGTGGTGTGGTGGGGATGACTGCAGATAGGTGAAAATACAGAACTGAGTCTAGATTGTAAAGCTTCTGCCAGATAAGGACTTCGGACTTAAGTCAATAGGCAGTGGGTGATTGATGAGTTTTAGACATGGAAAGGAAACAATCAAATTTGTACTCTAGAAAATGATTTTGGTAGCAGAATGGAGGTTGGATTAGAGGGCAAGAGATTGGGTGAATTAATGTTTTAATAGAATTCATGATAAAATATTTCTGAAAATAATAGACTATCAGTTCAGCTAAACTGTTTTTCAGACAAAAACATGTTCTTCCAAGGTTATTTTTAATGGCAGAACTGGATCACTATATGAAGTCGTAAGGAAAAGCAAATAATATTTGATGGTTAAAATTATAACTGAGATACTCAGATCAAGAGAAGACTGAAGATTTATAATTTGGGAATTATGGACTCATATCTGGTGCAGGGGAAACACCTAATTTATCTGTGTACTCTGTGTTTCCCTATTTAATCCACATGGTGCCATTTTTTACATATGTTTGCTCAGAGCAGTTATTTTTCATTCACAAGCAGTGGCGATGACTCACTTTATCCCATTTGGGTATTGGATGACTCACTTTATCCCATTTGGGCATTGATTTCATTCAGGAGGTTTATTTGTTCACCAGGCAGTGTATTGGACATTATTGTCTAGTTGGAATTTGTCTGGTGGAAAAATACTTAAACAGATTTATCGACATTGTTTATGCTATCCTTATATACACATTTTATTTTGTAAAAAGTAAACTTGATGAGGTGTTTATATATATATATATATACAATTTTTTTTCTTCCTCTTCAGATCACTAGTGTCCCTAAAGTGGCAACTTCAGTTCAGTAGACTTTACTCTTTCCTTTCAAGGGAACACCTGGTTTGTTACTCTCATTATCAGTTGTTCTCATTAGCAAGGTCATTAAATAATAGGCTGCACATTACTTAAAAATTGTTTGGGACAATTAACTCATAGCCTTCAATAATTATTCTAGCTTAAGGTCATGTTTTTTTCTCTGAACTTCTGCAGGACAGCCCTGTACAATTTAGTATTTTATTTAACGGTAATTTATTGTGTGATTTTAATAGTACATTTGTACATGCTTTTTTTTTTTTTTAATCAAGACTGCACATTTCTTGAAAGCTGATATTAACTCTCGCATTTCTCCTCTGTCCTTTAAAATGTTTAATATAGCTCCAGATCCTCAGCTGGTACTTGAGGAATTTGTTTATAGGCAAACAATAGTGTAGATACCTCAAAATTTTTAACTGAAAATTGCAGAATCTGAATTATAAAACTGATAGTAGTAAAAGGCTACACTGGGGAAAGGACTCACGTAACATGGTGGGAAATAAACAGAAGACCTATGTTTGAGTCTTGACTCTGCTGTTTACCCACTATGTGATTTTAGAAAGGTTACTTACCCTGCCTGAACCTCAGCTTTCTTTATCAGTAAAATAAGGATATTATTAATGACTACTTCATAGAGTCACTGTGAAGACTAAATAAAATAATGAATGTACTTCAATCATAAAATACATATTTTTACCTATACATTTCAGGATGCATTTGTAATCATTGTCAAAAGAAATTTGCCACCTAAGGGCCCTGATTTATGGTATAAATAGACTATCAAATATAGCTAGTAATGCACAAACAGCAGAAGATAAACTGGTTAACAAGGGACCTGCTAAAATTGAGATACTTATGTGCATCAAAAGAGTAAAAAGAGAACCTGAAGACCGGGAAAAAAAAATTGACAAGGACATATCTGACAAGTGACTAATCTCTAAAATTTACCGAAAACTTCAAGACCTTAACAAAAAGACAAACAACCCAATTAAAAAATGGGCAAAGGACATAAACCGATAATTCGCAGAAAAAGACATCAGGGTGGCCAACAGATACATGAAGAAGTGCTCAACATCTTTAACCATTAGAGAGATGCAAATCAAAACCACAATAAGATATCATCTCACCCCAGCATTACTGGCACTGATCAAAATAACAGAAAATGACAAATGCTGACAAGAATGTGGGGAGACTGGAACTCTTATACACTACTGGTGGGAAACTAAAATGGTAAAATCACTGTGGAAATGGTATGGTGCTTCCTTAAAAAACTAGAGATACCATATGATCCAGCAATCCCATTTCTAGGTATATATCCTAGAGAAATAAGAGCCGTATGAATAGATATACCAGTATTCATTGTCCCATTATTCACAATAGCAAAAAGATGGAAACAACCTAAGTGCACATCAATAGATGAATGGACTAACAAACTATGATACATACACACAATGGAACACTACGCAACATTAAAGAACAACAATGAATCCCCGAAACATCTCACAACATGAATGAACCTGGAGGACATTACACTGAGTGATGTAAGTCAATCACAGAAGGACAAATATTGTAAGAGGCCACTATTATGAAAAGTCAAGAAAAGATTTGCACACAGAAAGAAACATTATTTGATGGTTACCAGGGAAGGGAAGGCGAGGGAGGGAAAATTTCTAGCTAGGTAGTGGACATGTGTTAACTTTGGTGAGGGGAAAGACAATACACAATGTGGGGGAAGTAGGCACAGCATGACCAAGGCAAAGGAAGACACTGAGAGGTATGCAAAAGTAAAAGACAACAACAGCAAACAACATTACATATACAATCCTGCAACAACAGTAATAACAATAATTTACAAGTGGATACATAGGTAGATATGTTAGTTGAATAGATGTGGGGTAGTATATGGGATTACACCTGTGTGCATATATAGGTTTGGCAGTGGATATTTCTGCATACATATTAGTACGTGTTGCAAATATATCCATGTATATAATAGAACACACAGGGGGCATAGTCATGAAAACTTCTTAGCCATAACCAAATACCTCACGGGACTAGTCAGTGGAACTACTCAGTGGTCCCTGGGTTTGAGGGCTAGGGACCATAGTCTCGGGGGACATCTAGGTCAATTGGCATAAAATAGTCCTTAAAGACAATCTTTTACATCCTACTTTGAGGAGTTGCAACTGAAGTCTTAAAACCTTGTGAGCAGCCATCTAAGATACAACTATTGGTCTCTCTGCTTCTGGAAAAAAGAGTGAAGAAAACCCAAAAACTCAAGGAAACAATTAGTCCAAAGGACTAATGGACCACACAAACTATAGCCTTCTCTAGCCAGAGACCAGAAGAACCAGATGGTACCCAGCTACCACCACCACTCTGACCAGGACCACAGTAGAAGGTTCTGAACAGAGTAGGAAAAAAAATAGGACACCACCCATTTCATGGATGCAGGGGAAGTGAGAGCATTCGCGGGAGCTGGGCCAGAGGAGAGCGAGAAGCCCCATCCGAATGCACGTGGTTTTAGGCCTTGCATTTCTAACCTAAGATTTCAAAATGCATCATGATTCCTGTCCATTGAACTGTAAGGTTTATGTAGGTAATCTTGGAAACAATGGCAAAAAAAAAAAAACTGAATTGGAACTGACTTTTGGATATTATGGCCCACCCCTAAGTATATGAGTTCCTAGAAACCCTCCTGGCTTTTCTTTTGTTAAATTTGGAGATCCTCAGGATGAAGCTGACGCCATTCAGGAGCTAGATGGAAGAACACTCCGTAGCTGCTGTGTAGGAGTGAAACTACCAAACGGTGAAAAAAGAAGTCAGAATCATGGTCCTCTCTCTTGGGGCCACCGCCTTCGAGATGGCTATAGTAGAAGTCCTCCACCTCCCCACAGATCTCCAAGGAGAAGCTTCTCTCACAGCCAGAGCAGGTTCCTTTCTAGAGACAGGAGAAGAGAGAAATCACATGTCTTGGGAGAGAAATCGCAAGCCATCCCAATCCTTCTCTAGGTCTGTAGTTGATCTAGGTCAAATGAAAGGAAACTAGAAGACCAGTTTGCTAGAGGAGTGGAGGTGTACAGGAAATAACTTCATTCGGCAGGAGTATATACAGAAAATTCAAGTTTTATTTGAGACTTCATAAACTTGGTGCATTTTTAAGATGTTTAGCTGTTTGAATTTGTTTGCTGTCTCTTGTAACAGTGACACGTATGAAGATGTAATTCTCTCTGGTTTTAAAGGGATATGAAGCATGCAATACCAAGAATTTATTACTTTACATTGTCCCCTTAAGCAAAATTGAATTTTTTTTAATGTTAGTCTTGCATAGACTGATAATAAACCCCTAAATCTTACCCAGGCTAAAGTGTGATATTTTAATATTATGGAAACAAAACTGGCAACATTTGAACTAAGGACTTTAGTTTTGTCCATAGCTGGAATATAAGATGCAACTGTAGTTAAATAAACAGTCTTTAAAAGCTGCTAAGAACATAAGCCAGTAGATGAAAGTAAAAGTTGCACAATTTAAGTAGATTAGAAGCTTTTTTTTTTTTTTTTAAATCCAGCTAAGCCTTAACAATGTGCAGAGGTTGCCCAGTTGGTGTGGAATCTGATAGGCTTCAAGAGTTAGTTTTTTGCTCTCGCTTTGGGTCAAAAATTCCTTTGTGATTGCTGTATATGGGTAGATAGCTATTTGTAATATCACTTATTTGGAAATTTGAGACTATTCAAGATACCCGTGTCCTGCCAATTTACGGGTACATTGTAGAACTGAACTTTGAGCTGTTGTGCAAGATTTTTTTCCATGCTGTCATTTGTAATATGTTTTGTGACACTTCTTGAAATTAAAGTTTTGGTTATAAATTGTTGATTAAAAAAATGTAGAACAAAATTCAAATCCATGAAAAAAAAAAAGTCCAGACTTACTGGTCTGATGGAAACTTACGGAACCCCAGAAACTATGGCCCTCAGACACCCTTCAGACTTGGAGCTGAAGCCACTCCCAGAGATCACCTCTCAGCCAAACAATAGGCAGGCCCCTAAAGTGATCGGTAACACCCGTGAGGAACGTGTGTACCTCAGAACATTCAACTATACAAGACCAAAAGGGCAGCATCTGCTCAAAGACAAAGTTCGGAATGCAAGAGAGGGCAGAAAAGCTGAATGAGGAGAAACGGGGAGCCCAGGGTGGAAGTGGGGAGAGTGCTGACACATTGAGGGAATTGCAACCAATGTTACAAAAAACACCTGTGTATAAAATTGTTGAATGGGAAACCAATTTGCTTTGTAAACTTTCACCTAAACCAAAATAAAATATTAAAAAAAAAAGGAATTTGCCATCTTTCAAGCAGGAGAGTGTACTTATCGTCTATGCATGTATATGGACTTAGTCATGCAGAGAGGATAATTATTCACCCAGTTATAGTCTCAGTTACGTGTTTTGTAGTGACGGCACAAGCTTAAATTTGGAAACCTAATTATTGCTTTAAGTGTCTTCAAAAGGATTACCTCATGATGCAGCTTTGACATAAATACTTACTGTGTAGTGGAAGATTGTCTATCGTATGGCAGGTAATTCAGTTAAGACAGTGGAAAATTTCAGATCTTTTGTAATTGTGTCATTTTTCAAAATTAGGAAGAGTTGTGTTACCAATTCACAAATCATGAAAAACAAACACTGAATCTAATCCAGAGAAAACAATCAAACAAATCCAAATTGAGGGGCGTTCTACAAGATAACTGATCTGTACTTTTCAAAAACATGTCAGTGCCAAAAAAGGCAAAGAAAAGTTCAGGAACTATTTAAGGTTAGAGGAAACTAAACAGGCACAAAGGGCACATTCATTGGTGGTTCAGCAGGGAAATTGTTGCCTTTTATGCAGGAGACCCAAGTTCAGTTCCCAGCTAATGTTCCTCATGTGCAACCGCCACCCATCCGTCGGTGGAGGCTTGCATGTTGCTGTGATGCTGAACGGGTTTCAGCTGGAGTTTTTATGCTGCCTCCTGAAGTGGTTAAGCACCAACCAATTCTTTGTGGTATAGTGACTCTGCGCTGTTAGTCTAACAGGGCAGACATTTAAAATAATAGATATTAACTGTAAAATAAGGCAGTAAGTATAGTGATACCAAACACGTGGGTGCGCTCTGGTAGAGTTAGAGAGAGTTTAGAAAATGCATTCCAGATGAAGTAGTAGAAGGATTGGGTCTAGCAAAACCAGGTTGGGTGATGATAATGGTAAGGGGCTGGTGGTGGGTGTGTGGAAGTGTGTTACAGGCAGAACGATGCTGCAGTGGCGTAAGATCAAGGGGCAGCAGGTGTGTGGCGGGGAGGGGGGAGAAACAGCCTAAAGTTAAAGCCGGGGGGGTTGGGGTGATGAGACTGGAGAGTAGGGAGAAATCTGATCACAGAGGGACTCTCATTTCATCCACACATCGTTTGAACTTGATGTTGTTGGTACGGGGAAACCACTGACAAATTTTAACCTCTCTAATGACACTTTAATGACACAGTCAGAATCTTTTTATTTTTATTTTTTATTAACTTTTATTGAGCTTCAAGTGAACGTATACAAATCAAGTCAGTCTGTCACATATAAGTTTACATACATCTTACTCCGTACTCCCACTTGCTCTCCCCCTAATGAGTCAGCCCTTCCAGTCTCTCCTTTCCTGACAATTTTGCCAGCTTCCAACTCTCTCTACCCTCCCAACCCCCCTCCAGACAGGAGATGCCAACACACTCTCAAGTGTCCACCTGATATAATTAGCTCACTCTTCATCAGCATCTCTCTCCTACCCACTGTCCAGTCCCTTTCATGTCTGATGAGTTGTCTTCGGGGATGGTTCCTGTCCTGAGCCAACAGAAGGTTTGGGGACCATGGCCGCCGGGATTCCTCTAGTCTCAGTCAGACCATTAAGTATGGTCTTTTCATGAGAATTTGGGGTCTGCATCCCACTGATCTCCTGCTCCCTCAGGGGTTCTCTGTTGTGCTCCCTGTCAGGGCAGTCATCAATTGTGGCCGGGCACCAACTAGTTCTTCTGGTCTCAGGATGATGTAGGTCTCTGGTTCATGTGGCCCTTTCTGTCTCTTGGGCTCTTAGTTGTCGTGTGACCTTGGTGTTCTTCATTTTCCTTTGCTCCAGGTGGGTTGAGACCAATTGATGCATCTTAGATGGCCGCTTGTTAGCATTTAAGACCCCAGACGCCACATTTCAAAGTGGGATGCAGAATGTTTTCATAATAGAATTATTTTGCCAATTGACTTAGAAGTCCCCTTAAACCATGGTCCCCAAACCCCCGCCCTTGCTCTGCTGACCTTTGAAGCATTCGTTTTATCCCGGAAACTTCTTTGCTTTTGGTTCAGTCCAATTGAGCTGACCTTCCATGTATTGAGTGTTGTCCTTCCCTTCACCTAAAGCAGTTCTTATCTACTAATTAATCAATAAAAAACCCTCTCCCTCCCTCCCTCCCTACCCCCCTCGTAACCACAAAAGTATGTGTTCTTCTCAGTTTGTACTATTTCTCAAGATCTTATAATAGTGGTCTTATACAATATTTGTCCTTTTGCCTCTGACTGAATTCGCTCAGCATAATGCCTTCCAGGTTCCTCCGTGTTATGAAATGTTTCACAGATTCGTCACTGTTCTTTATCGATGCGTAGTATTCCATTGTGTGAATATACCACAATTTATTTAACCATTCGTCCGTTGATGGACACCTTGGTTGCTTCCAGCTTTCTGCTATTGTAAACAGAGCTGCAGTAAACATGGGTGTGCATATATCTGTTTGTGTGAAGGCTCTTGTTTCTCTAGGGTATATTCCGAGGAGTGGGATTTCTGGGTTGTATGGTAGTTCTATTTCTAACTGTTTAAGATAATGCCAGATAGATTTCCAAAGTGGTTGTACCATTTTACATTCCCACCAGCAGTGTATGAGAGTTCCAATCTCTCCGCAGCCTCTCCAACATTTATTATTTTGTGTTTTTTGGATTAATGCCAGCCTTGTTGGAGTGAGATGGAATCTCATCGTAGTTTTAATTTGCATTTCTCTAATGGCTAAGGATCGAGAGCATTTTCTCACGTATCTGTTAGCTGCCTGAACATCTTCTTTAGTGAAGTGTGTGTTCATTTCCTTTGCCCACTTCTTGATTGGGTTGTTTGTCTTTTTGTGGTTGAGTTTTGACAGAATCATGTAGATTTTAGAGATCAGGCGCTGGTCAGAGATGTCATAGCTGAAAATTCTTTCCCAGTCTGTACGTGGTCTTTTTACTCTTTTGGTGAAGTCTTTAGATGAGCATAGGTGTTTGATTTTAGGAGCTCCCAGTTATCTGGTTTCTCTTCGTCATTTTTGGTAATGTTTTGTATTCTGTTTATGCCTTGTTTTAGGGCTTCTAGGGTTGTCGCTATTTTTTCTTCCATCATCTTTATCGTTTTAGTCTTTATGTTTAAGTCTTTGATCCACTTGGAGTTAGTTTTTGTGCATGGTGTGAGGTATCGGTCCTGTTTCATTTTTTTGCAAATGGATATCCAGTTATGCCAGCACCATTTGTTAAAAAGACTATCTTTTCCCCCAGTTAACTGACACTGGGCCTTTGTCAAATATCAGCTGCTCATACGTGGATGGATTTATATCTGGGTTCTCAATTCTGTTCCATTGGTCTATGTGCCTGTTGTACGAGTACCAGGCTGTTTTGACTACTGTGGCTGTATAATAGCTTCTGAAATCAGGTAGAGTGAGGCCTCCCACTTTCTTCTTTTTCAGTAATGCTTTGCTTATCCGGGGCTTCTTTCCCTTCCATATGAAATTGGTGATTTGTTTCTCTATCACCTTAAAAAATGACATTGGAATTTGGATCGGAAGTGCGTTATATGTATAGATGGCTTTTGGTAGAATAGGCATTTTTACTATGTTAAGTCTTCCTATCCATGAGCAAGGTATGTTTTTCCACTTAAGTATGTCCTTTTGAATTTCTTGTAGTAGAGCTTTGTAGTTTTCTTTGTATAGGTCTTTTACATCCTTGGTAAGATTTATTCCTAAGTATTTTATGTTCTTGGGGGCTGCTGTGAATGGTATTGATTTGGTGATTTCCTCTTCGATGTTCTTTTTGTTGATGTAGAGGAATCCAAGTGATTTTTGTATGTTTATTTTATAACCTGAGACTCTGCCAAACTCTTCTATTAGTTTCAGTAGTTTTCTGGAGGATTCCTTGGGGTTTTCTGTGTATAAGATCATGTCATCTGCAAACAGAGATAATTTTACTTCCTCCTTGCCAATCCAGATGCCTTTTATTTCTTTGTCTAGCCTAATTGCCCTGGCTAGGAATTCTAGCACGATGTTGAATAAGAGCGGTGATAAAGGGCATCCTTGTCTGGTTCCCGTTCTCAAGGGAAATGTTTTCAGCTTCTCTCCATTTAGAGTGATATTGGCTGTTGGCTTTGCATAGATGTCCTTTATTATGTTGAGGAATTTTCCTTCAATTCCTATTTTGGTAAGAGTTTTTATCATGAATGGGTGTTGGACTTTATCAAATGCCTTTTCTGCATCAATTGATAAGATCATGTGGTTTTTTTCTTTGGTTTTATTTATATGGTGGATTACATTAATGGTTTTTCTGATATTAAACCAGCCTTGCATACCTGCTATAAATCCCACTTGGTCGTGGTGAATTATTTTTTTGACATGTTGTTGAATTCTATTGGCTAGAATTTTGTTGAGGATTTTTGCATCTATGTTCATGAGGGATATAGGTCTATAATTTTCTTTTTTTGTAATGTCTTTACCTGGTTTTGGTATCAGGGAGATGGTGGCTTCATAGAATGAGTTGGGTAGTATTCCGTCATTTTCTATGCTTTGAAATACCTTCAGTACTAGTGGTGTTAACTCTTCTCTGAAAGTTTGGTAGAACTCTGCAGTGAAGCCGTCTGGGCCAGGAATTTTTTTTGTTGGAAGTTTTTTGATTACCGTTTCAATCTCTTTTTTTGTTATGGGTCTATTTAGTTGTTCTACTTCTGAATGTGTTAGTTTAGGTAGGTAGTGTTTTTCCAGGAATTCATCCATTTCTTCTAGGTTTTCAAATTTGTTAGAGTACAATTTTTCATAATAATCTGATACGATTCTTTTAATTTCTGTTGGGTCTGTTGTGATGTGGTCCTTCTCGTTTCTTATTCGGGTTATTTGTTTCCTTTCCTGTATTTCTTTAGTCAGTCTAGCCAATGGTTTATCAATTTTGTTAATTTTTTCAAAGAACCAGCTTTTGGCTTTGTTAATTCTTTCAATTGTTTTTCTGTTCTCTAATTCATTTAGTTCAGCTCTCATTTTTATTATTTGTTTTCTTCTGGTGCCTGATGGGTTCTTTTGTTGCTCACTTTCTATTTGTTCAAGTTGTAGGGACAGTTCTCTGATTTTGGCTCTTTTCTTCTTTTTGTATGTGTGCATTTATCGATATGAATTGGCCTCTGAGCACTGCTTTTGCTGTGTCCCAGAGGTTTTGATAGGAAGTATTTTCATTCTCATTGCATTCTATGAATTTCCTTATTCCCTCCTTGATGTCTTCTATAACCCAGTCTTTTTTCAGAAGGGTATTGTTCATTTTCCAAGTATTTGATTTCTTTTCCCTAGTTTTTCTGTTATTGATCTCTAGTTTTATTGCCTTGTGGTCTGAGAAGATGCTTTGTAATATTTCGATGTTTTGGACTCTGCAAAGGTTTGTTTTATGACCTAATATGTGGTCTATTCTAGAGAATGTTCTATGTGCGCTAGAAAAAAAAGTATACTTTGTAGCAGTTGTGTGGAGAGTTCTGTATAAGTCAATGAGGTCAAGTTGGTTGATTGTTGTAATTAGGTCTTCTGTGTCTCTATTGAGCTTCTTACTGGATGTCCTGTCCTTCTCCGAAAGTGGTGTGTTGAAGTCTCCTACTATAATTGTGGAGGTGTCTATCTCACTTTTCAATTCTGTTAAAATTTGATTTATGTATCTTGCAGCCCTGTCATTGGGTGCATAAATATTTAATATGGTTATGTCTTCCTGATCAATTGTCCCTTTTATCATTATGTAGTGTCCTTCTTTATCCTTTGTGGTGGATTTAAGTCTGAAGTCTATTTTGTCAGAAATTAATATTGCTACTCCTCTTCTTTTTTGCTTATTGTTTGCTTGATATATTTTTTTCCATCCTTTGAGTTTTAGTTTGTTTGTGTCTCTAAGTCTAAGGTGTGTCTCTTGTAGGCAGCATATAGGCGGATCGTGTTTCTTTATCCAGTCCGAGACTTTCTGTCTCTTTATTGGTGCATTTAGTCCATTTACATTCAGCGTAATTATAGATAAATAAGTGTTTAGTGTTGTCATTTTGATGCCTTTTTATGTGTGTTGTTGACAATTTCATTTTTCCACATACTTTTTTGTGCTGAGGCGTTTTTCTTAGTAAATTGTGAGATCCTCATTTTCGTAGTGTTTGACTTTATGTTTGTTGAGTCGTTATGTTTTTTTAGGCTTTTATCTTGAATTATGGAGTTGTTATACCTTTTTGTGGTTACCTTATTGTTTACCCCTATTTTTCTAAGTAAAAACCTAACTCGTATTGTTCTATATCGCCTTGTATCACTCTCCATCTGGCAGTTCAATGCCTCCTATATTTAGTCCCTCTTTTTGATTATTGTGATCTTTTACCTATTGACTTCTGAGATTCCCTGTTATGAGTTGTTTTTTTTTTTTAATTAATCTTAATTTGTTTTTGTGATTTCCCTATTTGAGTTGATATCAGGAGGTTCTGTTTTGTGACCTTGTGTTGTGCTGGTATCTGATATTATTGGTTTTCTGACCAAACAATATCCTTTAGTATTTTTTTTAGCTTTGGTTTGGTTTTTGCAAATTCTCTAAACTTGTGTTTATCTGTAAATATCTCAATTTCTCCTTCACATTTCAGAGAGAGTTTTGCTGGATATATGATCCTTGGTTGGCAGTTTTTCTCCTTCAGTGCTCTGTATATGTCGTCCCATTCCCTTCTTGCCTGCATGGTTTCTGCTGAGTAGTCTGAACTTATTCTTATTGATTCTCCCTTGAAGGAAACCTTTCTTTTCTCCCTGGCTGCTTTTAAAATTTTCTCTTTATCTTTGGTTTTGGCGAGTTTGATGATAATATGTCTTGGTGTTTTTCTTTTTGGATCCATCTTAAATGGGGTTCGATGAGCATCTTGGATAGATACCCTTTTGTCTTTCATGATGTCAGGGAAGTTTTCTTGTCAGGAGTTCTTCAACTATTTTCTCTGTGTTTTCTGTCCTCCCTCCCTGTTCTGGGACTCCAATCACACACAAGTTATGCTTCTTGATAGAGTCCCACATGATTCTTAGGGTTTCTTCATTTTTTTTAATTCTTTTATCTGATTTTTTTTCAGCTATGTTGGTGTTAATTCCCTGGTCCTCCAGCTGTCCCAGTCTGCATTCTAATTGCTCAAGTCTGCTCCTCTGACTTCCTATTGCGTTGTCTAATTCTGTAATTTTATTGTTAATCTTTTGGATTTCTACATGCTGTCTCTCTATGGATTCTTGCAACTTATTAATTTTTCCACTATGTTCTTGAATAATCTTTTTGAGTTCTTCAACATTTTATCAGTGTGTTCCTTGGCTTTTTCTGCAGTTTGCCTTATTTCGTTTCTGATGTCTTGAAGCATTCGGTAAACTAGTTTTTTATATTCTGTATCTGCTAATTCCAGGATTGTATCTTCATTTGGGAAAGATTTTGATTCTTTTGTTTGGGGGGTTGTAGAAGCTGTCATGGTCTGCTTCTTTATGTGGTTTGATATGGACTGCTGTCTCCGAGCCATCACTGGGAAATTAGTTTTTCCAGAAAATCCGCTAAAGAAAAAATGCAGTCAGATCCCTAACAGAATTGCCTTTGGATTATAACCGCCACCTTGTTCCCTGTAAGGATGAAAGTCTGAGATTTGGATCATATATGCTTGGCTGTAGCTGGTTCTGTGTTTTTAGTCCAATTAGGGGTGGAGTTTTGGTCCCCGGGTTTTTTTTTGTTGTTGTTCCTTCTCTCAGGCCGAAAGAGTGGGTTAGGAAAAGACCAAAAAAAAAAAAATAAGGGGGGGGGGAAGCAAAGCCGCCGCGGAGCCGGAGCCGTTCTCCCTCTGGCTCAGGCAATTCCAATGTTAATGAAGCCGCCTGGGGAGGGTGGGGGAGGGATCAGAGAGATAGGAGAGTAACACCTCAGAATATAGCCAGAGTTGCTTGTCTTGCTTGGAATGACTATTATATCTGAGATTCACGTGGGGCGTGTCGCCTATGTGTGCTGGCTGTGTGGAGATTGCCCCCGGGGGTCTGGCCCGATGAAGTCACGGTCAGATCTTCTGCTGCCAGTCCAAATCCTAGCATCAATGTTCCCCTGCTGGGACGCTTTACTCCCGGCTCCAAAATCAGTCGCTGCCTCTCGGGGACTTCTCGTCCCCCCAGCCGCGTTGCCGCACTGCCTCTGAGAACCGGCTGGGCCCCCTCCCGGGGTTAGTTCAGGGGAGTGGAGCAGCTCCCCATGCTTGTGCTGTGACAGCGCCCAGTCAAATGCCCGGCAGCACGATTCCCCAGCTGGGACGCTGCTCTCCCAGCTCCAAGACCAGTCACTGCCTCCCGGGGACTTCTTCCACCGGCTGCGTTGCCACGCCACCCGCACGAACCGGCTGGGCCCCCTCCTGGGGTGAGTTCAGGGGGGTAGGGCTGGGCCCCTTGTTTGCGCCGTCAGCTCCCCTGGGTTCTGCCTTAAATCGGGCGCCAAAGGTTACCTAACTGGGACGCTGGCTCCAGGCTCCAAAAACAATTGCTGCTTCCCCGTATTTGTTTGTTTTCCATCTCTAAATCTGTGTTTGTTGTTCAGGGTTCGTAGATTGTTATGTACTTGATCGATTCACTTGTTTTTCCGAGTCTTTGTTGCAAGAGGGATCCGAGGTAGCGTCTACCTAGTCCACCATCTTGGCCCCGCCTCCAGAATCTTTTTTATGAGTGATAAATTTCATTTGGTCCAACCACCTTGACTTATCTGATCCTCAAGTGTGATTAAAGTTATAGTTTATGACTTTATCAGAGATGGGAACTAATTTATAACCCCTAACAAAAACAAAAACAAAAAAAAATTTTTTTTTTTAAAGATATTGTACTTGACCTCTGCCTCATTTACATTTATATTAATATTATTAAATGTTTTTCTATTACTGAACATTAATTGACATTAATTACTGGGTGTTACTTTAAGGAAATCTGATCTACATTGAGGCAAATTTAGAAATGAGATAAATTAGGTGTATTGATAATACTTTTTTTTTCCTTCATATAACAAAGAAAAATTCCTCTTAAGTAAGGAGCTCCTCTAGTGCATTTAAAACAGATTTTTTTTTTTTACACCAGTATCATCTGGAAAAATAAATTGGATAGAGTGAGGTACACATGTATAAAGCACTGTTAAAAATTATAGAATGTAAAAAAATCAAAATCCCTATTTTTAAGAAGTCTTTGCGATCTAGTTGGGAAAACAAAATCTCCATCCATGAAATAATATGAGTTGTTCACACCAACAGGGTATCTGTTACCCTAAGAAAATATATATATCCTTTTTTGTTTTTCTCAGTTATTTTTATTTGTCTCTTCTCTGGCCAGAATTGAGAAATAGTAAATGGCAAAACAGAAGGTTTCTCATTTAAGACCATCCCCTCTAGGCCATTCCTCAATTTAAGAGTCTTAATTGGAATTTCCGTCTTCAGTTTTTGTGGAGAAGCCACTGTTGCAAAAAGAAAGTGTTTTCACCAGGGCAGTATTTGGGTAAGGGCAGCTAGGTTATTCCTGAAATTTAAGACACGAAGCTGGCAGAGAGCACTGAAGTAAGGCTGTAATAGATGGGCAACACATTGAATTTAGTCAGCACTGTACCATCTAGAAACAACCCAACAGAATGATTAGGATTTTACATCTGATTGGCATATATATACCTTTTATCAAACTGTTTGCATTTCATGACTGCCCTTTAGAACCTGGAAAAGAACATAAGGTACATTAAATAAAAAACATGTCCATCCAAACAAATTTGGAAGGTCAGCTTCTAACCTATCCAATTGAGGTTCTTGCCCTACACTTTCTTCTCTTAGTATAGTGCCCACATAGTTTAAGGTGAAACATGCCCTTTGGAAAATGGGGGAAGCTATCATGATTTGGGTTTGTCAAACTTCTTATAGTGCCCTGGATTTCTTTAAAACTTCCCAAATCCGGTTTTACTGTTCTGCTCTTTTAAAAATGCCCCACATACCTTAATCCATGTGTTTCACATTCATTTAGACATCCCATTAAGCTACAGTTGGGTAAGAATCGCTTAGTGTCCAAGAAGCCCTTTCTTACTAGCCTTTTCTTCTTAGAAATAGAAAGTTATACTTTGCCAAATGTAAATGAATTTCAAACCCTTACCTTTCAAAGGGGCTTTGCAAAAGTGGAAAAAACTCCAGGTTCCTATCCTTGTTCTAGAGATATGTAGGTCTGGCTAGTAAATCATAGCATCTCAGATGGCCTTTCTCAAAGTGTGGTCTCCCTTTATTAAAATCCCCAGAATGTTGTTAGAAGTGCATCTTTGTGGACCCCAACCCAGATTTACTAAATTAGAATCCCTGCTTGTTATATAGTGTGATTCTTTTAGAACTGCCTGCGTACAGCAAGTACTCACCAAGTATTAGTATTATCTATTACCCAAATGCCTTCTGGACATCTCAGCCTGGTGCTCAATTGGCATTTGGAATTCACCATGTCTAAAGCTGAACTCATCGTTATCTCCAAATATAATGAGAAGTATGCTTTGGCTGTGTAAATGGTACCACCACTGCCACGCCAGAAACCTGGGAGTTACTTGCCTCCTTATTTCCAATCAATCAATGCTTCCTGTAAGTTTTGCATCTTTGACATATTTCTAGTTAATTCCTTCATTTCCACGCCCCCTTGCCAGTGGCTGTTTAAATCCACAATATCCTCTCCTTCCCTGGCCCAAGTTACTGCAATAGCTAGCCTCTTTTCTTTGGCTTCAATCATCTAACTTCTCCAGTAACTAAGCCATCTTCCACACTGTGATCTTTTTGAAAATATGCTTCTGATGATGCCACCTTCCTTCTTGTCACGACCTGTCTCCTTTCTACCTCTGCAGCTTATCTCTTACTACTTCCCAACCTGAATGAATCCTAGCTACACACCAACTTAGAGTTCTCTGAATGGGTTGTGCTGCCATACTTTTATACATGCAATTATCCTGTTGCGTTCATGTGCCGCTTCTATGCGTCATCCTCTTGTAGCTTTTTCTAGCTGATTCTTAAGTGTCCTTTAAAAATCAGCTTTAACATCACCTTTTCTTGAAAGTCTTCCCCTGACTACCAATCTGATTTAATTGCTAGTACGCTTAGAAAGGAAACCCTGGTGGTGTAGTGGTTAAGAGCTACAGCTGCTAAACAGAAGGTCGGCAGTTCAAATCTACCAGGTGCTCCTTGGTAACCCTATGGGGCAGCTCTACGCTGTCCTGTAGGGTCGCTATGAGTTGGAATTGACTTGACAGCAACGAATTTGGTTCAGTTTTGGTTTATGCTTAGAAAGGGGGTATTGGTGGTTCATGCTCCTCTTACGATTAGGAAGGTTCAAAGGAATTGAATTGAATAAATAAAAGTTAAAAAAACACTCAAGATAAGAAAATCAGGTTGACTTGTTAACTAAGGAGAAGAGCATAAAATAAGTTTAAGATAGAAGAATTCAAGTCTTAATGCTGAAGTAGTTTTACTGGTTATATGTAAGTGTTTTTTCTGTGGGTTATATTGTGTGTTGGTAGCCATGAACATTAAGAAGTTTGAGATGGACGACAAAACATAAAATAATACTTGTGAAGAGTGTGCTTCTTAGTTCAAGCAGATACATGAGACCAAATGGGCAGCTCCCGTCTGGAAGCAGCATGAGAAGGCAGGAAGGGACAAAATTGGTTGAATGGACACAAGAAACCCAAAGTGGAAGGGGGGGAGTGTGCTGTCATATTATAGGGGTTGCAACTAATGTCACATAACAATATGTGTATAAATTTTTGTATGAGAAATTGAGTTGTAAACTTTCACCTAAAGCACAGTTAAAAAAAAATTGAATTTAGATTATACTCCTCACAGTTTCATTATGTTGCTTAAGGTAATAAAAATGTTTATGACAAAAAAAAGCAAAAAAAAAAGTTTGAGAAATAATTTTAAACATTTTGTTGCAAGAAATAAGGGTTATACATGAGATCTAACCATTTTACTTAAAAATGACCCCTTATTAAATCCTGGCAATTGTGGAAAGGAGGGGCTAGGGAAGGCACATAGGGAAGAAGATTAAAATTGCTTAAAAAATTCCCACCACTACGTAAAACCCAATAAAATTCCTGAGAGAAAATACAGGTGAAAATCCCCCCAAAAACTTATTAGTGCTTTTTCATCAAGCCATATCTAGAACCAAATATTAACAGTTGTGACCTCTTTGTTGTGTTGATTGCTTAGGCATAAACGTAGGCTTTAAAAATATTTATTTCTGGGAATTAGGAATAAGAAACTTTTTGGTGCTCCTGGTCACCACTACTCATCAACCAGCAGTTTATCGTGGTGTTGTGACCACACCCAGTATTCAGAGTTTGGAGGAAGTAACTACCATCTCCACCTTGTTATAATTCATGTGTAGGTCTTTGGTGTTACCGTAACATAAGGAGACCGAGTTTCATTAAGCAACACTAAACGTTAGCCTCTTAATTCAAAAGGGAAACCCTGGTGGCGCAGTGGTTAAGTGCTACAGCTACTAACCAAAGGGTTGGCAGTTTGAACCTGCCAGGCACTCCTTGGAAACTCTATGGGGCAGTTCTGCTCTGTCCTATAGGGTCTCTGTGAGTCAGAATTGACTCGACGGCACTGGGTTTTGGTTTTTGGTAATTCAAATTTACATCAGACATAGGTTAAGCAATTTAATCCTGTATCTTAACTAGATTTGTATAATGTATAAAATTTATTGAGCACTGCACAGCTATATTCCTTGGGTATGGAAGCACCGGCTTTATTGTTATTGTGGTATTCAAACAGGTTGTGACCTTGACTGGGGCATTAATAGTAAATCCAGAACTGGAATCCAGGTTTTTAAAAATAACCTTGAGACTTTGAGATTTTATTCAATCTCTTTGTGCTCTACTCTTTGTGCTCTAGTCAAGTAGGCGTGATAAAATGGGAATGCTACTATCTTTCCATTTTGTCAGGTAGTATTGAAAAGAAAAATGAAGCAAAGCATGTAGTCTTTGAAAAAATAAAAACATACAAATCTAAGATGGTGTTATTAATTTTTTTGTGTTAATGCAGATAACAATTTGCAATAACCAGATCGTTTCTATTTCCCAGTCATGTTGCTAAGATGGAAACTTAATAATGTTGACAAAGTATAGCTATTTCTCAGAGTTGTATTTCTCAGATGCAAGAGTTTCTGTAAGGAATGTAGACAGTTATTCATCCATACAGTGGAAAATGTATTTTTCCTTAAAACTTTTCCTAAAATATAACGATATACTTGCTTGGGCATAAAAACAATATATATATATATTTTTAATTAAAATCAGTTGTCACAGCTACGGCTTCTTTGTCACTTATTCATTTTGCAGTTCTGCTTTGTCCAGATCTGTGGTGGGTTTTGTGGGGAAATACAGAAAAATTAGAAAATGTGCTGTTGTTGTTAGGTGCCATCAAGTCAGTCCTGACTCAAAGTGATACAATGCACAGCAGAAGGAAACACTGCCCAGTCCTGAGCCATCCCCACAATTGTTGCTATGTTTGAGTCCATTGTTGCAGCCACTGTGTCAATCCATCTCTTTGAGGATCTTCCCCTTTTCGCCCTGCTTTTCCAAGCATGATGTCCTTCTCCAGGGACTGGTCCTTCTTGATAACATGTCTAAAGTGTGTAAGATGTAGTCTCACCATTCTTGCTTCTAATGAGCATTCTGGCTATACTTCTTCCAAGACAGCTTTGTTCATTCTCTTGACAATCCATGGTATATTTAATATTTTTCACCAACACCGTAATTCAAAGGCATCAATTCTTATTCGGTCTTCCTTATCCATTGTGCAGCTTTTATATACATATGAGGTGATTAAAAACACTATGTCCTGGGTTGGGCGCACCTTAGTCTTCAAGGTGATATCTTTGCTTTTTATCACTTTAAAGAGGTCTTTTGCAGTGGATTTGCCCAATGCAATGCCTCTTTTGATTTCTTGACTGCTGCTTCCAAAGGTGTTGATTATGGATCCAAGTAAAATGAAATCTGTGACAACTTCAATACTTTCTCTGTTTATCATGATGTTGTTTATTGGCCCAGTTGTGAGGATTTTTGTTTTCTTTATGTTGAAATGTAATCCATACCCGAAGGCTGCAGTCTTTGATCTTTATCAATAATTGCTTCAAGCCCTCTTCACTTCCAGCAAGCAAGGTTGTGTCATCTGCATATCACAGATTAACTTGTCTTCTTTAAGTCCTAATGCCGAGCTCTTCATTTAGTCCAGCTTCTCTGGTTATTTGCTCAGTAAACAGATTGAATAAGTATGATGAAAGGTTACAACCTCGATGCATGCCTTTCGTGATTTCAAACCACGCAGTATCCCCTTGTTCTGTTAGAACAACTGCCGGTTGTTGTATGTACAGTTTCCACATGTGCACAATTAAGTGTTCTGAAATTCCCATTCTTTGTAATTTTATCCGTAAGTGTGCTACTTATATTAAAAAAATTTATGAACTTGTAGAATAGGGTAAGCAATATAGGTGGCATTTATATTGAGCAGTTTTCTGGTTATAATTTAACTATTTTTAATACCCACTCCCCCAAAAAAGACTTATAAAGTCTAAATATCTATCTTATTAAATTTCTTTTGACTTTTTTTTTTCCCAATTAGGCTATTCACCAAAACAAAAGATGTCCTTTTAATTTTTTATATTCTTATCAACTGACAATTTCTACTGATTGATAGTTTTTTTGTTTTTTGCATTTAAAGTCATTATTTGTATGCTTATTATGGGACACTGTAAAATGCTGAAATGTTTTCTGTATCATTGAAGTGTGATTAATTTGTGTTGGGTCTAATATTCAAGTTAAATAGTTCAAACTCCTTAGTAGGTTCATGATTATAATCTCTTAAAAAGGAAGAAACTGTGTGTTTTATATACTTGTATACCCCAAGCATCATCTCTTGTGTGAAAAATGATTGCATTTTTCCACACAAAAGCTAAAGGCCTTATTATTAAAGAAGGACTGTATCTTTATACAAATTTAACAATAGTTATGTGAGATGCAATGACAATTTTTTAATTACACAAGAAAAAAAACTGAAGTTTGCATATTGAGATTTACAATGCCCATGTTAAGTAATTTCAATTTTGTACCTAATGAAATCAAATTTGAATTGTTTTTAAATCTACTAAAGTATTAGACCACCACTTGTCCATCAATTTGTTGTACTGTGGTAGAATGTGTGCCGCTGTGATGCTGGAAGCTATGCCATCAGATTTTCAAATACCAGCAGGGTCACCCATGGTGAACAGGTTTCAGCGGAGCTTACAGACTACATGGACTAGGAAGAAAGGCCTGGCAGTCTACTCCTAAAAACATTGGCCAGTGAAAACCTTATGAATAGCAGCAGAACATTGTCTGATATAGTGCCGGAAGATGAACCCCTCAGGTTGGAAGGCACTCAAAATACAACTGGGGAAGAGCTGCTCCTCAAATTAGAGTCTACCCTAATAACATGGGTGGAGTAGAGCTTTCAGGACCTTCAATTTCTGATGGTGGCAATAACTCAAAATGAGAAGAGACAGCTGCAAACATCCATTAATAACAGGAACATGGATTATACAGTGACTTCATAACATTTGTGTGTTCCTTTCAAAATATTTATTCAGTCTCTTACTCTGAGCAGATAATTCGAGAGGCTGTACTATTTGAAGAAGAATGGGGCACCAGAATTGGAGGAAGACTCATTAACAATCTGAGATATGCAGATGACGCAGCCTTCCTTGCTGAAAGTGTAAAGGACTTGAAGCACCTACCCATGAAGATCAAAGACCACAGCCTCAGGATGGATTACACCTCAACATAAAGAAAACAAGAAACTTCACAACTGGACCAATAAGCAACATTGTGATAAACAGAGAAAACACTGAAGTTGTTAAGGATTTCATTTTACTTGGATACCCAATCAATGCCCATGGAAGCAGCAGTCAAGATATCAAACAATGCATTGCATTGAGCAAATCTGCTGCAAAAGATCTCCTTAAAGTGATGAAAAGCAAAGCTGTCACCTTGAAGACTAAGGTGCACCTGAACCAAGCCATGGTGTTTTCAATCACCCTATATGCATGTGAAAGCTGGACAGCGAATAAAGAAGACCGAAGAAGAATTGATGCCTTTGAATTGTGGTGTTGGCAAAGAATATTGGATATAACATGGACTGCCAAAAGAACGAACAAATCTGTTGTGGAAGAAGTATAGCCAGATGTTTCTTAGAAGCAAGGATGGAAAGACTTCATCTCACATACTTTGGACATGTCACCAGGAGGGACCAATCCCTGGAGAAGGACATCATGCTTGGTAAAATAAGAGTCAGTGAAAAAGGAGAAGATCATCAAGGAGATGGATTGACACAGTGGCTATAACAGTGGGATGGTGCAATAAGTTTTGCTCTGTTGTAGGTATGAGTCTGAATCAACTGGACGACACCTATCAGCAATGACAAGTTTTTGCGAGTGGACTGCCACATCTTTCTCTTGTATCAGTCAAGTGCTTAACCGCTATGTTACCAGGGCTCCTTATGTTTTCATTAGTTAGCCAAAATTTCAAGTTAATAAGGTAACAGATGGGAAAAAAAATAACAAAAATCAAACAAACCCAAAACATCTGGCACACACCCAATGCAGAAAAAATACACAATAAAGGTGAGGGTTTTGCTCCCTCCCCAGAATATTTTCTATACTTCATAATTTTGCTGCGAGAATCCCCTGTAGAGTTCCTTATTTAAAACTTTAGTTTGTTGGTAAACATGACAACAGAGGGCTTCGTTCTTCCACCAAAGTGCAAGTGATTATAACTGAATGTCCATGAATAGTCTTTCATACAAGGGCCAATAGGAGGTACAGTGGAGTTGGTCAAAATGTGTCCTGTCCTATATTTGGTCACTTTTCCCATTATGCTTTGAGGTTTGCTAACACTTCTTCTTTTTTTTTTTTTTTAATGAACTTTCACTTGAGTGTCACAAAAAGAAATGAATCATGGTATACTGATGGACAGTCTGTTCCAGTATGATGTTTTCTTTCTCAAAATATACTTTTTTTTTCAGAGCTAACCTAGTACTAGCATGAACTTAGCCATAATTATAATGACTCCATTCACCTTGTGCAATTAACTGGATAATTCCATGAATGTGAACATTGCTTTGGCCAGCCTTTCCCCATACAATTCTGCAGGGGACATCCTCTTCAGCTGCAATGTATTCTTCTGGGATCTAATTATGATGTCTCTTGAAATCTGGCCTGAGTACAAGAATTCAAGCTGCTTTTCTAGGGTGGAGAACCATGCAGAAATCTTAATTGGATTCACTGGAATCCAGTTGTAACATCATGCTATCCAACTGCCTTATAATGGAGTAATCCATTACAATTTTAGTTTACACACTAAAATTGAACATTAAGATATGCCTTGACTGTCCAACTTCTGGTTTTGAAGGCCTGAGTGTTGACATACAGAGTGTTGACTGATATGTTTGTGGGATTGATAGACCCTGTTGTGCTGGTAAATGCTCCTGATATACAGTTACAGCAAATTGGAAAACAGCCTCCAGTCTGGAAAAGTGGCCAGCATTCTCAGTTTAGATGTTGAAAAGTGTTATTTCTTTTCAAGGTGAAACAGTAGCGTCACTAGGGCTGGTGTCACCCAGTGCAATAACTCATGGTGTCACCTCCCCGCCATGGACCTCTTCCCATACAGACCATACAGAATCCTTAGAAATGGTTTTTGTACTGATGTTACTCATAAATCGTAATTCCCGTGTATCACCTCTGTTCCCTTAATTACCACTTCATCCTTTACAAAGTTATTGATGTAGGTTCACAAATACTAATTACCACAAATATTGTAGCTAAAACACCAGAAATCTTGACAAAATCAGCAATTACAAAACACTGGCAGCAAGGAAAACAACGGTGAGTGCTTGTAGCACGTGCAGATGAAACCACGTGATTTGAAGCATAACCGAAATTGGGTGAGAATGACAGCTCTGACTGGAGCACATTAGAATGTTCAAAAAGTAAATTAGCATAGAGTTTTAGCCTTGTAGGGATGTTGATACATGTAGGCTTGGCTTATGAAAAGGAAAAATGTTTCTGTTGTTACAATTAACTACAGGAATATTTTTATAGACAGTCATTTTGGTTTCACCCCCCCGACAGTGTCACCCCGTGCCGTCCACATCCCCCACGTCCCAATAGTGATGCGGCTGAGGTGGGTGAGACTTGTAGCAATGGTTTGAACTTCTGAAGCACTGGTAAGAAAAGTTGAAGATGTATTAACCATTATTCTGTATTTTGACTGAGTGGAAGTAAATGAAAGGACACATTACTTTTCATATTTCCTCAGCTTGTCTTATTAAGGCTTTGGAAAGAGACCACTGATATTGATAGCCATAGCATCCTGTTGGGGGATGTGAGTTAAATTTTTTGAGTTCATTGAGATCAAAGCATTATCACATCATAAATCATTTGCTATCCAAACATCTTTCTCTTTAAATGATAAAATATTTACTAGAGAGAATGAGATATGGAGGGATAATGTGTGAAATGAACAAATATGGCTACAGGATTTCAGTTATCTAGTTGGAAATACGTATTAATGAATTCATCTGGTTATTTAGTTGTGTTGTTGTTGTTGTTGTTAGGTGCTGTTGAGTCAGTTCCGACTCATAGCGACCCTATGCACAATAGAACGAAACACGGCCCGGTCCTGCGCTCTCCTTACAATCTTTATTATGCTTGAGCTCATTGTTGCAGCCACTGTGTCAATCCACCTTGTTGAGGGTCTTCCTCTTTTCCACTGACTCTGTACTCTGCCAAGCATGATGTCTTTCTCCAGAGACTGATCCCTCCTGACAACATGTCCAAAGTATGTAAGACGCAGTCTCGCCATCCTTGTTTCTAAGGAGCATCCTGGTTGTACTTCTTCTAAGACAGATTTGTTCATTCTTTTGCCAGTCCATGGTATGTTCAATATTCTTTGCCAGCACCACAATTCAAAGGCATCAATTCTTCTTTGGTCTTCCTTATTCATTGTCCAGCTTTCACATGCACATGATGAGATTGAAAATACCATGGCTTGGGTCAGGTGCACCTTAGTCTTCAAGGTGATATCTTTGCTCTTCAACATTTTAAAGAGGTACTTTGCAGCAGATTTACCCAATGCAATGCATCTTTTTCCTGACTGCTGCCTTCATGGCTGTTGATTGTGGATCCAAGTAAAATGAAATCCTTGACAACTTCAATCTTTTCTCCGTTTATCAAGATGTTACTCATTGGTCCAGTTGTGAGGATTTTTGTTTTCTTTATGTTGAGGTGCAATCCATACTGAAGGCTGTGGTCTTTGATCTTCCTTAGTTGTAGTCATTTGTAAATTTGATTTCTCTAAGTAGACTAGAGCAATAAATAGAACCCGAAGTATGCATTCTGAATCATAATTCCGGCAATTATATAAGCAGACTCTATTTTTTGTTGTTTAAGATACGATGTAAATTATATTGCTACCTATCTTAGTTATCTAGTACTGCTATAACAGAAATACCACAAGCAGATGGCTTTAACAAAGAGAAGTTTATTCTCTCACAGTCCAGTAGGCTAGAAGTCTGAATTCAGGGTGTCAGCTCTAGGGGAAGACTTTCTCTCTGTTGGCTCTGGAGGAAGGTCCTTGTCATCAATCTTTCCCTGGTGGAGGAGCTTCTCAGCGCAGGGACCCTCGGTCTGAAGAACACACTATGCTTCTGGAGCTTCTTTCTTGGTGGTGTGAGGCCCCCAGTTCTCTGCTCACTTCCCTTTCCTTTTTATCTCTTGAGAAATAAAAGGTGGCGCAGGCCACACCCCAGGGAAACGTCCTTTACATAGGATCAGGGACATGACCTGAGTAAGGGTGTTACATTCCACCCTAATCTTCTTTAACATAATCTAATTTTGCCTCATTAACCACAGGCAGAGATTAGGATTTACAATTCAAATGAAAATTAGGGACGACAACCACAATACTGGGAATCATGGATCAGCCAAGTTGACAATATATTTGGGGGACAGAATTCAATCCATGACACTATCTCATATTAACTGATCCTATTTCATTTGCCCCTTAACAAGATCTTTCCAATTAACATTTAAAAAATTTCAGAGTGTTAGAATGAAACTTTAGAAATCATTGGATTGCAGTCCTTCCATTGGAATGATGAGTATATGAAGATCCGGAGGTGAGCAGAGCAGGGCCAGGTTTCAGGTCTTCTGGCCTCTGGCTTAGTTGTCTAGCCATTGCTCTGCTTGCCTCTCTGACAGATAGATACTGCTTCCCGTATTCTTTCAGCCCTGGTTCCTCATGGGCAGTTCTAGCACAGTCCATGTGGGAGTCGGTGTCTCTTAGGGGTTCTGAGCCTGAGTAAATCACACAATAACCTCTCTTTCCCCAGACCCTGTGAATATTTTTACTGGTGACGAAATCAAGTTAAAATGAGCAATACGAAGGAGAAAAAAAAAATACACCTTAAGATGGATATCCTGCATCTTAGCCCATTTGCTTTCAGATCCATTTCTTGCCCTTCCTCTGTGCTGCTCTATAAAAGAGGCTAACCCCTGTAGGCTCCGTCTGCTGGGCATCAGTGTTAACTGATCTCTAGCTGGGTCTGGTCAGTGGCAGGCACTGCTTAGAGATTGGAATAAGGAAGAAGTCAGATAATATTCTCCATTTTCTCTTTGCCTTCTCTGTGGCTCTGGTTCCCACTGGACAGGCCTATAATATTTCTGACTTTGCTGGGTGACCCTTGCTCGTGGGATGTTTCTCTCTCCTCATGCCTTGGTCCTCCAGCTCAGAGCGATAGAAGCTTCTGGCTTTTGTTAATCCCCGAGTTACCTCACAGTCCTCTGTTTTGCTTCTCAGCCTTTGCATCATCTGTATAACAAAATTCTCTCTATTACATCCCCACATTTCTATCTGGGTTGGGCCCAGACTAATGAGAATGGGCTATGTCTCATTGAGGGAAAGAAAGCGTAGGGAACAGTCAAAGAAGAGAAATGTGGAAATGCAGTTTATGGGTTGATAATGTTTATGTTTAGGACTGGCCTGTGAGCTGTCACTTTCTTCCTCCTCCTGTGTTCCCAAGTCACTGCTCACTTGCAGTAGTTTGAAGAACCTGAGGGGGATACCTGGACTTGTCAAGTTCTCAGTGGTCTTATCTTTAGAGCTCCTTATCCTGCTCAATTCACTTGACTCCGTTTTAGTTTTCCTCTAAGGGGATATAGAGATTGTCTGCTGGAGGGCTCCTATATATTTCTGTCACTGCAATACGGAGAAGAAAAATTGAATCCTTACTAGTTCGATGTGGAAAATTAAGATTCACTCCAAATGAACTCTTTTGTGTCCCCATGAACTGTTGCTTTCAAGTCAATTCCAACTCACAGCAGCCCTATATAGAGCAGCATTTATGAAATTTAGTCTTCATTTTGACTAAGTTTTTCCTTCTCCAACCAAATCATAATATCAATAAATTTTCTGCATACACTTTGGCTAAAATTTTCTCCATAAATAAAGCTCCTATTAAAGTGACTTCATTAACATGATCTTAGACGTGATTTTGTTGTTGTTGTAAGGTACTGTCAAGTCTGTTCTGACTCATAGGACCCTTTAACAACAGAGCGAAAAATTGACCTGTCCTGCCCCTTTCTCACAATGGTTGTTATGTTTGAACCCATTGTTGTACCCACTGTGTCAACCCATCTTGTTGAGAGTCTTCTTTTTCGATGATTCTCTATTCTTCCAAGCATGGTGTACTTCTCCAGGGACTGATACCCCCTGATAACGTATCCAAAGTAAGTGAAACGAAGTCTTTGCCATCCTTGCCTTTAAGAAGCACTCTGGCTATGATTCTTCCCAGACAGATATGTTGGTTCTTTTGGCAGTCCGTGGTATATTCGATATTCTTTGCCAACACCACAATTCAAAAGTGTCAATTTTTCTTCAGTCTTCTTTATTCATTGCCCAGCTTTCACATGAATACAAGGTGATTGAAAATACTGTGGCTTGGGTCATGCACACCTTAGTCTTCAAGGTGACATCTTTGCTTTTCAACACTTTAAAGAGGTCTTTTGCAGCAGATTTGTCCAATACAATGCGTCATTTGATTTCTTGACTGCTGCTTCTGTGAGTGTTGATTGTGGATTCAAGTAAAATGAAATCCTTGAACACTTCAGTATTTTCTCCATTTATCATGATGTTGTTTATTGGTCCAGTTGTGAGGATTTTTGTTTTCTTCATATTGAAGTGTAATCCATACTGAAGGTTGTAGTCTTTGATCTTCATCAGTAGGTGCTTCAAGTCCTCTTCACTTTCAGCAAGCAAGGTTCTGTCATCTGAATATTTCAGGTTGTTAATGAGTCTTCCTCCAATCCTAATTCCATGTTCTTCTTCATATAGTCCAGCTTCTCAGATTATTTGCTCAGCATACAGATCGAATAAGTATGGTAAAAAGATAAAACCCTGACGCATGCCTTTCCTGATTTTAAACCACGTGGTATCCCCTTGTTCTGTTAAAACAACTGTCTCTTGGTCTATGCACAGGTTCTTCATGAGCACGATTAAGTCTTCTGGAATTCCCATTTTTCAAAATGTTATCCGTAATTTGTTATGATCTACACAGTCGAATGCTTTTGCATAGTCAATAAAACACGGGTAAACATCTTTCTGGTATTCTCTGCTTTCAGCCAGGATCCATCTGACATTAGCAATGATATTCCTTATTCCACATTCTTTTCTGAATCCAGCTTGAATTTCTGGCAGTTCCCTGTCAATGTACTACTGCAACTGCTTTTGAATAAGCTTCAGCAAAATTTTACTTGCACATGCTATTAATGATATTGTTTGACAATTTCCAAATTCGGCTGGATCACCTTTCTTTGGAATAGGCATAAATATGGATCTGTCATCCCAATTTCTTGGCATAGATGAAATGAGCACTTCCAGAGCTGCATCTGTTTGTTGAAACATCTCATTTGGCATCCTTTCAATTCCTGGAGCCTTGTGTTTTGCCAATGTCTTCAGTGCAGCTTGGACTTCTTCCTTCAATACCATCAGTTCTTGATCATATGCTACCTTCTGAAATGGCTGAATGTCAACCAATTCTTTTGGTTACAGTGACTGTATGTATTCTTTTCATCTTCTTTTGATGCTTCCTGAATCATTTAACATTTTCACTGTAGAGTCCTTCACTATTGAAACTCAAAGTTTGAATTTTTTCTTCAGATCTTTCAACTTGAGAAATGCTGAGTGTGTTCTCTCCTTTTAGTTTTCCAACTCAAGGTCTTTGCACATGTCATTATAATACTTTACTTTGTCTTCAAGTCTTCTGTTCAGCTCATTTATTTCATCATTTCTTCCTTTCACTTTAGCTACTCTACATTTAAGAGCAGCTTTCAGAGTCTCTTCTGGCATCCATTTTAGTCTTTTCTTCCTTTCCTGTATTTTTAATGACCTCTTACTTTCTTCGTATATGATATCCTTGATGTCATTTCATGACTCGTCTGGTGTTCTGTCATTGATGTACAGAGCATCAAATCTATTCCTGAGATGGTGTCTAAATTCTGGTAGGATATACTCAATGTCATACTTTGGGTCTTGTTAACTTGTGCTGATTTTCTTCGGCTTCAATTTGAACTTGCATAGGAGCAATTGATGTTCTGCAGCTGGCCCATGCCCTTGTTCTGACTGATGATATTAAGCTTTCCATTGTCTCCTTCCACACACGTAGTCGATTTGATTCCATCCAGCAAGATCCAGTTATATAGTTGTTATTTATGTTGTCGAAAAAAGATATTTGGAATGAAGAAGTTCTTGGTCTTGCAAAATTCTATCATGCGATCTCTGGCATCATTTCTATCACCAAGGCCGCATTTTCCAACTACCAACCCTTCTTTGTTTCCAACTTTTGCATTCCAATTACTAGTAATTATCAGTGCATTCTGACTTCATGTTCGATCAATTTCGTACTGCACAAGTTGGTAAAAATCTTCAATTTCTTCATCTTTGGCCTTAGTGGTTGGTGCATAAATTTCAATAATAGTTGTATTAACTGGTCTTCCTTGTTAGGTGTATAGATATTATCCTATCACTGACAGAGTTGTACTTCAGGATAGATCTTGAAATGTTCTTTTTGATGATGAATGCAACACCATTTCCTTTCAATTTGTCATTCCCAGCATAGTAGACCACATGATTGTCTCATTCAGAATGGCCAATACCTGTCCATTTCAGCTCACTACTCCCTAGGATATTGATGTTTATGTGTTCCATTTCATTTTTGATGATTTCCAATTTTCCTAGATTTGCACTTAGAACATTCCAATTATTAATGGATGTTTGCAGCTGTTTCTTCTCATTTTGAGTCTTGCCACATCAGCAAATGAAGGTCCTGAAAGCTTTACTCCAACCACATCATTAAGGTCGACTCTACTTTGAGGAGGCAGCCCTTCCTCAGTCATTTTGAGTGCCTTCCAACCTAAGGGGCTCATCTTCCAGTGCTATATCAGACAGTGTTCTGCTCCTATTAATAAGGTTTTCCCTGGTTAATTCTTTTCAGAAGTAGACCACCAGGTCCTTCTTCCTGGTCTTAGTCTGGAAGCTCAGCTGAAACCTATCCACCATGGGTGAGCCTGCTGGTATTAGAATACCAGTGGCATAGCTTCCAGCATCACAGCAACATGCAAGCCCCCACAGTACGATAAACTGACAAATGTTGTAGAAGCTAAACACCCCCACGAGTCTGTCAGCTGAACGTTGTCTGATATAGTGCTGGAAGATGAGCCCCTCAGATTGGAAGGCACTCAGAATACCACTGCCTCCTCAAATTAGATTCGACCTTAATGACGTGGATTGAGCCAAGTTTTCAGGACCTTCATTTGTTGGTGGGGCAGGACTCAAAATGAGGAGAAACAGCTACAAACTTCCAAACACCCATTAGATGTGATTAGTTCACTCTAAAACCACAGAAAGATGATATTTATATAATCACCTCTGTAAAGACAATACCCCAGATACTGTCCTATCATATGAGTAGTTTATATAAAGCAATACAAATGCCAATGCTCCTTCCGTTTCTTCCTTAGAAGAGGCCTAAAGAAAGCATGATGTTCTCAACTTCTTTATCACAAAGGTTGATCCTATTTTGGTAAATTTTATTAAAGAAAGATTTATTGAATCAAATTGTAAGTAAAATAGAAAGCTACCATGACATCCAACAGACAACTTATGCTACCAAAAAAAAAAAAAAGAAAACCTAATATAATTGGGTTTTTTTTTTTTTAATATAATTGGGTATCTTTTAAAAATCCAGATTTTTCTGTAGTTTTAAAGCAAGTGTGATGTTAAAGCATTCAGTCATTTGAAAGGCAATCCAGTGTTTTGTAAAAGTTGTAGAACTGAAGGCCAAAGGAGAAACAAAGACGGGCATTATCCCTACCCCAGGGAACTGGCCTCTTTCTCTGAGAAAACCCTGAATTCTTGTCTCCAGTTTAAAGCATTTATGTTTCATATAAAAAAATCTCAGGTTAAATAGAACTAGGTGACCTAGAGATGACTTTATGAACACCTTTACATGAGTTAGAATTAGGAAGAGCAAAGCCAAGCAGAGATGACTGAGTGGATACAGGTACCCAAGCTTTCTTTGGCTCACAGAAGGACTGGGCCAGCCAGATGTATTAATATTCTGTGGGCATACATGCATGAAAGGCCTTATGTAAGTGTCTGGTGCCAGGTTGGTGATGATGATGTATTAAAAATTATCAGATAGGTGGTAACACAAATCCAGGCTCCTCATAAAATAAGCTTACATGTTTTTTTGGTACAGACCGACACTAGACTGGACAGTTAATGAGCTCCAGAGCTGTTTATTGATTACTCCTGAGGAGCCTGATGAAGTAGTTCAGTCATGCTGAGATGCTGCTTGGGCAGTTCTGGAAACTTCCCCAGCCTCGGTGCCCATTTTCTCCCACAGTAGGCTGGACGCTTCCATGAGCCAGACGTCTGCTTTAATTTTTTTTTAAGGGAGTCCATTGTATGGAAATTGGTGGGGTTTGTTTGTGCCTCCATTTCCTTTGCATTTTGTTGGCAAGGGAAGAGAGGGGATGACTGGGTCAGCTGAATGGCACTAGGTCAGAGACAGATGGGAAAAGATGGTCTTTGCTAAGGGGCTCCATCCAGCTTGCAGAGGCTGTGCTGAGAGAATGGAAGATAAGCAAACTTAGCAAGTGCAGGAGGGGAAGTAGCACTTCCTCCAGGCAATTCTCAGCACTGTTTCTAAGCTGTTTACTTCCTATTTTGATACCTAGAGCACAAGAAACAAGGTCTCTGGACCAGTCTTTGATTGGCCTTGTCCTGAGCTTGTTTATCCACTCTTTCTGTCAGGAAGCAATTCTGATAAGGCCCCTGGCACTGCTCTGAAAGACTTTTTTTTTTCCATTTTGTGTGTAGCTTTTGATTGATAGTGTTGTGAACACAGTGCTCTATTCCTGGATTGATTTATTAACAAGGTTCAAAGAACCTCCACCATTTAGAGGGTTTTTCCTTTTGTTTCGTGAGAAAGGCATTAGTTGCACCTTTAAATAGTGGCATTTTCCAGGTTTTCAGTTCAGTGACTGATGAGGATGGAGCAGCTCTATGTGTGGAGACCAATAGACCCACATCAATATATAGTAGCACATGGCATCTAATTTATTGCCCTGAAGTGGACATTTGTTTTTCTGCTGAGAAAGTGGAAGGTGAAAGGCTTTTTAAAGAAGATACTGCTTTGGACAAATCACATTGTGGCTCTAGGGCTTATTCAAAGGGTTTTATTTATTTATTTATTTTAAGGGGATCCCTTCTTTTCTTCACATTGAAACCACTTCTTTCTTACAGCCCTCCCTTTGCAATGGCCCAGAGCTATACCATGTTTATTTTTTTGAATCGCTGGTTTTGATACTGGAGTGGGCCTGCATTTGGACTCTGCCTACTTTGGACCAGGGATTTGATGTGTTTGGCCCCACTTGAAATATTGTCAGCACCCTGTGTATTTAGGGCTCTATAAAAATATGAAATAATAACCACAACTTTATGAGCTGAAAACAGCTTTTCTCACCACACTTAATTTTCAGTGGACAACAGGAATTTCCACATTTGAGAAACAGCTCATATTACACATCCCTCGTATCTTTATTATCTCTTGCTACTTCTAAAACTGACTTAATGAGAAATGGAAAGCACCTTTCCTGTGCTTTGAGAAGCTATAGACCCCATGAATGCTTTTCAAAATCAAAATAAAAAGACACACACATTTTGCCTTGTAGTGCAAATGCTTAGAAGGAAAGAAAATTCATGCTGTCCAGCAGCTGGTAACACATTATGTTTATTTTTCCTTCCACACCTTGAATAATAACAGAGAAACAGAACAGAACACTGACGAGATTGGTTTCTTTAGAAAAAAGAGAGAAAAAAAAAATGTATGACCTTCCTGCCACTCAGAGCTGCTCTGCCTGTGGGAAATACCATTTCAAATTCTGAAGAGTCATAGAATGAGGCAGCTGTGGTACATCTGATTAAACAAACAAACAAATTGGGTGTGAGGGTTTGTTATACATGCACAGCGGGGTAACAGCCAATGAGATCATTTTATAAAGTTGTTTCTTCAGTATGGACAAATACTGTGGGCCCAAATCTCGGCCCTACAAATGTTTGTTCAAGGACTGCTGTTTTGTTCCTAAATTACTGCTGTCTGTAGTAAAACGGGAAAGATAAGAACAAGATAATGAGTTTGTCAGAAAACAATGTTTTTATTATGAGCTTATTTATTCTCTGTTTATCCCCATTAATTCTAATGGGGATTAAATGCTTTTGGTTTTATGAAATGATTGCGAGAGTAGACGCTTTTTTTTTTTTTTTAATGTCTTTACTTGACAAAATAGAAAAATACGACATCCCAGTGTTGGTTCCCACAATTTCTTTTGAAATATAGAATTCTGAAAACTACCGTTTCAGACTTCCTTCTTTCATTTGTGTGATTCAGCAGGTAGTTCCTTGCAAGGGGATAACTGTAGCCCTGAGTAGGCACCAGTGACTTCTCCAGTGGAGTGTGGAAGGAATACATTGATTCACACATGTAGTTCACCAAAAGCATGTAATGCACCAAGAGCAAAAAAAAAATGTGTTTAATATGGTACAAGCTGAGAAAACTTTACAAGTATTCAATGGGGTATATCATAGATGAAGGCATCAGACCATTTGCTGGAACCCCAGGAAAAAGAAGTTATCCACAATTGGGCATGAAGTGACAAGCAGGGTCTCTGGCGGTGATAGGATCAGTTACACCACCTCCGTCTCCCTCTGATGGCCATGCCTGTAGCAGATCATTGACAACAAAACGTAGGGCAGCTGCCCTGAGTTCAGCAGCAGCACAAGCCTGTGTCACATATTTACAAGGGTCGGCTTCTCTGGATCCATGGATAGCTCATTTGTTCTAACGATTCAGTCAGCTTAGCTCTGCAGAATGATCTCTCCCAGCATGGCCTTTTTGTGTAATGATACAGTATTTTGAGATGTGATGTTATTTACCATATCTTAGGCATTCAAAAACTTTTTTAATGCATAAAGATAGGCCTATAATGCATACCAACCTGCCAGATGTAGACATTTATATTATACAGATAAGATACAATATTAAACAGCAAAAACAGAAGATTTGGATCCTTATTTCAATTCTGCTTTTGAATCGTTGGTGTAACTTTTCTGGGCCTCAGTTTACCCATCTGTAAATGACAAAGTTGGACTTGGTCAGTGCTTCTCAAAGTATGGACTGCTCACTACCTGCATCAAAGTAAAAATGCTTGCTAAAATGCAGATTCCTAAGCCCACTCTTTTTTTAGGTATAAATTATTTTGTGGTTGAGAATATACACAGCCAAACATATACCAATTCAACAATTTCTACATGTACAATTAAGTAACATTGATTACACTCTTCGAGTTGTGCAACCATTCTCATCCTCCTTTTCTGAGTTGTTCCTCCTTCATTAACATAAACTCATTGCCTCCTAAGATTCTAATCTAGTCTTTTGAGTTGCTGCTGGCAGTTGGATCCCATATAGATAGATCTTAAAGGAGCATAATGCTCAAGGCAGACATTTTTTACTAGTTAAGCTAAACTATTGTCTGATTTTGAGAAGACGTAGAGGATATTTTAGGTTTAATGTCCAAAGATTATCTCAGAACAATAGTTTTAGGGGTTCATCAATCCTCCATGGTGACAGAAAGTCTGGAATCCATGAGAATTTGAAAATTTGTTTACATTTTCCGCCTTTTGATAGGGTTCTTCTATATTATCTTTGACAGAATGTTCAGTAATGGTAGCTGGGCACCATCCAGCTATTCTGGTCTCGTAGCAGAGGAGGCTGTTGTTCCTGGAGGCAATTAGCCATACATTCCATTTCCACATCCTATTCCTAATTCTCCTTCTACTGTTGCTCCAGGTAAATAGAGACCAGTCATTGTGCCTTGGATGCCTAGGCCCATCTTAAGGAGCCCTGGTAGTAGAACGGTTAAACACTTGGCTGCTAACCTAAAGGTTGGCAGTTCGAACCCACCCAGCAGCTCTGTTGGAGAAAGACCTGGTAATTTGCAACCATACAGTTTACAGCCAAGAAATCCCTGTGGGGCAGTGCTACTTCGTCACATGGGTCGCTATGAGTTGGCATCGATTCGGCAGTGCACAACAGGCCCATCTTGTGCTTATTATATCAGAATTTTGTGGTGTGGCCCTGCAATCTGCATTTGTAACTGTTTCCACATGTAGATGATTCTTTTACAAACAAACATTTAAGAAGTACACTATTGGACTAGATAACTCTCTAAGGTTCCTGCCCACTGTTCAGTTTTCTAATCTTTAGGTTGATGCTTTATCAAAATAAAATTCTTCCTCTGCCATGGTGTTATGGTTTGAATTGTGTCCCCCTATAATGTGTCAACTTGGCCAGGCCTTGGTTCCCAGTATTGTGTGACTGTCCACCATTTTTCCATCTGATGTGATTTTCCTTTGTGTTGTAAATCCTATCTTTCTGACGTTAATGAGGCAAGATTAGAGGCAGCTATGTTAATGGAGCAGGACTCAATCTACAAGATTAAGTTGTGTCTTGAGTGGATCTTTTTTGAGATATAAGAAAGAGAAGTGAGCAGAGAGACAGAGGGACCTCATATCACCAAGAAAGTAGTGCCAGGAGAAGAGCGTGTCCTTTGGACCTGGGGTCCCTGCACTAAGAAGCTCCTAGACCAGGGGATTGATGACAAGGACCTTTCCCCAGAGCTGACAGAGAGAGAAAGCCTTTCCCTGCAGCTGGTATCCTGAATTTGAACTTCTGGCCTCCTAGGCTGTGAGAGAATAAATCTGTTTGTTAAAGCCATCCACTTTATTTCTGTTATAGCAGCACTGGATAGCTAAGACGCATAGCAATGGTTGAGGGTGGCTCAAGAGTACTTTGTCTAACTAAGCTCTTTTGCAGATAAAACATTTTGGACCTTAGTTATTTACAGTGTTTTAGTTAGGAAAATTGCCTACATCAAAGGAATAAATTAAAATAGTGCCCTTGGGAGGAGGGGACTTTGCAGTGTTTTGAAAACACAAGTGTCCTTGTACTATATTCCCATACAGTCACCTTCAAAATAATCCCTTGAAGGTCCTAGCTCCCTCTTTGTAGACAACTATTCAGTCTGTGCCTAGACCTTTGAAGCCAGGTGATTCAGCTCTTTAAAAAGCTTTCGTTCAATGCTGCGGAGGATTCAGTTCTTCCCTGACTCCTTCAGACTAAACATTCAAGTTACAAACCACATAAAACCATTTGGTAGGGATTGTAGCTAGGGAAAGTTAGTTCACAATCTGACACCTCATAAAGCCTTATTTTAGAGTTTGTGGGTTTTGGTGTATATAATTTAATTTTTGGGTTTTAAGCAAGCACCTGGATGTGGATTTTTCTCTTCCTGGCTGGCAAAATGAAATGGGGTTCAATTAATTTCCCCCCATTAAGCAATTTATGATCTTTGGCTCATTTTACTTGTACTTAATTGGGTTAGCTAAGATCATTGCAAATAGAAAGCAGCTGGAGGGGGTCGGGTGCAGCCAGGTGAATGTGAGCCCCGGGTTTCTATTCTCGAGCACCTACAGCAGTGGTGGTCCTCAACCAGGGACATTTACCCCCCAGGGGACATTTTACATTTTTGCTTCTCACAAGTGGAACAGTGCTACTGGCATCTATTAGGCAGAGGCCAGGGATCGTGCTAAGCCACCTACAACGCGTAGGTCAGCCTTCCTAATAAAGAGTTATCTAGCTCAAAATGTCAATTGTGCCAAGGCTGAGAAACCCTAATGTTCAATAAAAAAAAAAAAAAAAATCTGTATTTTTTGGGTGGGAGCAGAAGGACTGGAGAATGGAACAATAGGAGAGGGTGGTTTTGACATGGAATGTTGGCCACAACTTAAAATGGTATAAAGGCTAATTAATTTCTAGGATAGGTTCAGGTTCAGTGAGGTGCTCATAACAGATTTTGAAACGAAGCCCGGAGGGAGCCTTGGAATGGGTTGACCATATAGAGGCAGGCTCATTCATTTTAGGCCAAGTAAGGACGCACGTTTCATGTCAACAGAAACATGGAACACCTGGCATGGTTTGTTTTTCTGGTGAGAGTGATTTTAAGAAAAAAATATATATATATATGTACATGTATTTATATATATTATACATTCACTTCTTTCTTTTAAAAGTTACATTTTGAAGATTCTAGAGTATCTCAGATATAGGATATTTTCCTATTCCTTTGCATTTTCTTAAGCTGTTAAAAGCATCAAGCAGTTAACCATTAGCTAAAAATGGAGCCAGACTGAAGATACTTGCTCCCAACGATGTCCCTCTATTCTCTACCAGCACTAGTTATTTTCTTAGCTCCATCCCCAGTTAATCCTCTTCTCTTCCCTGTGCAGCAGGAGGAAACTACCTTGCTCCCTGGCATCTGGGTACATTTGGCCAATGGAAGACACCAGCAAGAAACTAGAGGGCAGGAGGAAAAATAGGTCAAGGTGTTCACACATTCCCTTTCCTCCTGCTATACAACTGAGACCACAGTTTCTGTGGGGCAGCCATTCTTCTTCCAAGGTTGCCAGGCTTTGAAGCTCTGTCTCCCCTTGCTGCTTTAGACCTCAGAGTAGTAAAGGCTTTTCGCTCTTGCTAGGCCCTAGATGCCTTGCCATCTCTTTTGAGTTTCCTTAACTCAGCCCCTTGCTCTGTAAATTGTTGCTTCTTTAAATTCTTTTCTTAGTGTGTCTTCTAACTTCTCCTAGGTCCCTGACTGACGCAGTACCTAATAAATGTTTAATGTAAGGTCATTGATTTTATATGAAATATGTAAGTATTAAACTAGAGGCTATAAGACTTGGATTCTTGTTCCAGTTCTGTGAAACAGCTCTAATTATGAAACCTCATTGACCTTTAGTTCCCCATCTATCTATTAGGATAAAAATATGTGTCCTACTTATCTACATAAATATTGTGAGAATGAAATTCGTATGTGCAGTTGAAGACATTGAAAGTACTGAAAAGTAAAAAAACAAAATTAAAAAAAAAAAGTACTGAAAAGTAGAAGCCAGCTATTATATTTGAAAGGAGAACAGAGACATGCATTCCAACTCCTGCCCCAATTATTTAGGGCTTTAACTTTGTGTGTGCATTTTTACTTCTCTGGGATACCTTTTCCTCATGATAAATATGCTGATTGATTTCGATGATCTGGTTCCTCTTAGCTCCAAAAATTTCCCAGTCCAACCCTGATGGTCATGGTCCCCAGACTCTTTGATAGCCCAAGGTTGGAACCATTCATGAAACCAACTCTACAGACAGGGATTGGCCTGGATTATAAGACAGACGATGATGCTGGTGAGGAATGAACTTCGTGGCTGAAGTAGGCACTTGAGACTATGTGGGTGACTCCTGTCTGGTGGCAAAATGAGAAGGAATGGACACAAGGAATGGACACAGGGCATACAGGGTGGAGAGGAGGAACGTGCTGTCTTATTAAGGGGAGAGTAGCTGGGAGCGCATGGCGGGGTGTGTATGGCTTTTTGTATGAGAGACTGACTTGATTTGTAAACTTTAACCGTAAGTACAATAAAAAAAAAAAAATTCCCAGTCCTTATGTATTCTGCTACATTGTTCTAGGCATGACCTATAAAAACAAAAATAAAAATATGGAATATAAAACTGGAGGAGAAAAGTGGATAGATGTTCTTTTCTAGAGAAGAGAAAATTTGGAATATTTGAAATAGAGGAAGTTGAAAGATGGATTTAACTTCTATGTGGTTACAAAGGGTGGAATCAGGAACTTTGGGCAGATGTTATAAGAAGCAGTACTAAGTACAATAAATGGAAAAACTTTCCAATAATTAGGCTGGTTCAGTAATGGAGTGGAATAGGTCGGCCGTCAGGCAGTGAGTTGCCCATCACTGGCATTGTTCAAGAAGAGGTATACTTCCTCCTCTCAGGAATACTGTAGAGAAGAACCCTGTGATACAATGAGGTCACATGATTTAACAAAGTAATGGTTAGGTAAGTCACACATAGAGGTAGATTGTTCAAGAGTGTTAAAGAACTATGATTTTTTATTTTCGAAAAAGACAATGGCAACAGGAAAGGGAAGATGTAAAGCATTGTTAAGTTAGCAAGATACTGTCACTTTGATATGTGACACAAGATATGGTCTTTCTGTTTATAGAGAGTCAGAAATAATAGAGCAGGGTTTCAACTTCAGCAAGAACTATTTTTGTTTTAAGTTATGGAAAAACATCTATCTATAATTAGTAATTAGACAAGCCCTACATCAAAAAAAAAAAAAAAAAACTACATCAGGGGACTTTCAATTCATCTCGCAAGTGTTTAATGAACTCCTACTATAACTAAACGTTGTGCAGAGACAAAATAGAGACTGGATTTTTTAAAGGTATACAGATTTTGTTGTTGTTGTTAAGTCCATTGAGTCTGTTTCGACACATAGGGACCCTACATACAACAGAACGAAACACTGCTGGTCCTGCGTCATCTTCACAATCATTGCCATGGTCGAGCCCATTGTTGCAGCCACTGTGTCAATCCATCTCGTTGAGGGCCTTCCTCTTTTTCGCTGACCCTCTACTTTTTTTTTTCTTCTACTTTACTAAGTGTGGTGTTCCCCACGGACTGGTTCCCCCATGTGTCTGTCAGTTTGTCGTACCGTGGGGTCTTACGTGTTGCTGTGATGCTGGAAGCTATGCCACCAGTATTCAAATACCAGCAGGGTCACCTGTGGTGGGCAGGTTTCAGCTGAGATTCCAGACTAAGATGGACTAGGAAGAAGGACCTAGCAGTCTATTTCTGAAAAAAACTAGCCACTGAACACCTTATGAAAAATACACAGATTTTAGGGGGAAAATACTACAAAGCAATGTTGTTTTTACCATAAACATGTCTTAAAGGGGACAGCCCCTGTACAAACTATAAAACAATCAACATTTGGTTTTGACACCACTTTGCTACTCCATTAGTTACCTCCTGCCTCTTTTCATTTGATACGTATGTATCAAAATTCTACTAAGTGCAGGTATTACTCAAGGTTATAGGGACATGTTATTGAACTTAAAGAGACCAAGTGATTGTACCTTGAATTGACATTTTTGTTTCTGATTATCTAAATTATAAAATGAGTCTACCTCACCAGAGGCCTACCTCCCAAGTGCCCCCAGCAGCACACATCAACATGTTGCTACTCTGCCTCTCACAGTAATTTGTTTCACAGGGTGGAGATCAGGTTAAGCCTGATCAAGGGTAAGAAGACTGGACATCAGCACTTATGCTGGTGACATTTGTATCTCTCTGTATCAAACATGAAATAGAAACCTAATAGTACACCAACCCCTGACCTCACACCCCCTGCCGTTGATGCATTCTTTATGCTGCTGACATTGGGAATTGACACTTAGAAACTCTATACCCACATCGTTTCAGATCTTTTGGGGGTGCCCTTGCTTACCTGCCCAGCATTTAAGTGCCTCCCTGAGGAGGAGAGCAGCTAGGTTAGGAGGGATCAGGGATTATTATAATTTTTTAAGTTCCTGTTTAGAGACAGCCTTCTGAGATATGCGCAAAAGAGAGTTCTGGTACGTCATCGTAGGATCGTTTCAGACCTCAGTATGTGAAGTATTCTCCTGAATCTAATTAGGTATGGTGTCAAAGTAAAGAATTTCCTTCCCCAAATGGACTGTGGGAGTTTTGTATATTTATTTGAATGAACCAGGTGAGCTGACATGGAAAGCCAGCCTACAGGCTTAAAGTGTGGTTTACACTTTGGGGTGAGGGGGAGTAGGAGCAGCTTTAGAAACTCCAACTTCTAAATACTAGCTGTTCCTGGCTGTAGTTGGCCAGCTCCTTCTAAGACAACAGTGTACATCTGCAGTGATTTATACGGACCAAGCCTGCAGCTTGGACACCTTGGTGTGAGTCCCTTCCTTGCCCCCATGTGCACCTTGAGGACTAGATGGCAGAATTCACCCCCCACGGTGTCCCCATGAAAAAGATGTTTGTTACCTGTTGATTCAAGGTGATGAGGAAGTACTTTTGTTTTGTTTTGTTTTGTTTCTTCTGAGATAGCTGTTTTAGAAGTAGAAGAAACAACTGTAAGGAGAAGCATTTTCCAGCAAGGTCATCCTACCCCAAATATCACTGGAGATGTAGCAAAACAAGGAAAAACTTGAACAAATCAGGAGAGGTGTGGTTTAAACCCCAGTATGCAGCCCAGGAACATGATTATTGTACAAGTCATTTAGACCCATTTTCTCCTCCTAAGAAACCCAGCCTACGGAAAATAATAATGATAAAAAAAAAAAAATAGCACTTATCCTGAGTTAGGTATTAACTGCTTTACATTTATTGTAAGTTTTCCCAAGGACTCCTTGAGGGTTATTGTTTTAGGCAGAATTATAAAATGACCCCTCAGATTCCTATTCCCTTGTATACACATCTGGTATAATTCCTTTCCTTTGAGTGTGAATGCGACTTATAAAGGAATTTCACTCCTGTAATTATGTTACGTTATAAGTTGAAAGAATTTTACAGATGTAATTAAGGTATCTAATCAGTTGGGCTCTGTGTTAATACAAAGGGAGATTCTTCTAGGTGGGTCTGACCTAATCAGTTGAGCCTTTAAAAGAGACTGGAACTTTCTGAAAGAAGAGATTCAAATCTTTTTTTTTTCTTATCTTTTTTTAATCATTATATTCAGATAATTTACAAGTTTTGCTTACATGTTTGGAATTAAGTTGACTTTTATTTTTCATTTTGCTTTTTTCCCTTCTGTTTTTCATTTCTCTTTTTTTCTCCCTTCTTTTAAATTACTTTTTTTTTTTTCAATTTTAAAAAATATTTTATTGTGCTTTAGGTGAAAGTTTACAGCACAAATTAGTTTTTCATTCAAAAATTTATAAAAAATTGTTTTGTGACATTGGTTGCAATCGTCATAATATGTCAGCATTCTCCCCCTTTTCACCCCAGGTTCCCTGTGTCCATTCATCCAGTTTTCCTGTCCCTTCCTGCCTTCTCATCTTTACTTTTGGGCAGGTGTCTCCCTCGCCCATTTGGTCTTGTTTACTTGATTGAACTAAGAAGCACGTTCCTCACATGTATGTGTCATTTGTGTTATAGGCCTGTCTAATCTTTGGCTGAAAGGCAGGCTTTAGGAGTGGCTTCAGATCTGAGTTTACAGAGTGCCTGGGGGCCATAGTTTCAGGGGTACTTCCAGTCTCTGTCAGACAAGAAAGTCTGGAACATATATTTTTTTTTAATTAATTTTTATTGTGCTTTAAGTGAAAGTTTACAAATCAGGTCAGTCTCTCATACAAAAATTTACGTACACCTTGCAATACACTCCTAATTGTCCTACCCCCAATGAGACAGCACAGTTCTTCCCTCCACTCGGTCTCATTGTGTCCATTCGGGTAGCTTCTGAACCCCTCTGCTCTCTCATCTCCCCTCCAGACAGGAGATGCCAACATAGTCTTATGTGTCTACTTGATCCAAGAAGCTCATTCTTCACCAGTACCATTTTCCTTCCCATATTCCAGTCCAATCCCTGCCTGAAGTGTTGGCTTTGGGAATGGTTCCTGTCTTGGGCTAACAGAAGGTCTGGGGACAATGGCCTCTGGAGTCCCTCCAGTCCCAGTGTGACCATTAAGTCTGGTCTTTTTATGAGAAATTGGGGTCTGCATCCCACTGCTTTCTTGCTCCCTCAGGGGTTCTCTGTTGTGTTCCCTGTCATGGCAGTCATCGGTTGTGGCCGGGCACCATCTAGTTCTTCTGGTCTCAGGCTGATATAGTCTCTGCTTTATGTGGCCCTTTCTGTCTCCTGGGCTCGTAATTACCTTGTGTCCTTGGTGTTCTTCATTCTTCCTTGTTCCAGGTGGGTTGAGACCAATTGCTGCATCTTAGATGGCCACTTGCTAGTATTCAAGACCCCAGACACCTCTCTCCAAGGTGGGATGCAGAATGTTTTCTTAATAGATTTTATTATGCCAAATGACTTAGATGCCCCTTGAAACCATGGTTCCCAAACCCCGACCCCTGCTACACAGGCATTTGAAGTGTTCAGTTTATTCAGGAAACTTCTTTGCTTTTGGTTTAGTCCAGTTGTGTTGACCTCTCCTATATTGTGTGTTGTCTTTCCCTTCACCTAAAATAAAACTTACCTATTGTCTAATTAGTGAAAACCCCTCCCTCCCTCCCTCCCCCTTCTTGTAGCCATCAAAGAATATTTTCTTCTCCATTTAAACTATTTCTCTAGTTCTTATAATTATAGTGGACTTATACAATGTTTGTCCTTTTGCAACTGACTAATTTCACTCAGCATAATGTCTTCCAGATTTCTCCATGTTATGAAATCTTTCATGGATTCATCATTGTTCTTTATCAATGCATAGTATTCCATTGTGTGAATATACCATAATTTATTTATCCATTCATCCATTGATGGGCACCTTGGTTGCTTCCAACTTTTTGCTATTGTAAACAGTGCTGCAGTGAAAATGGGTGTGCATATATCTGTTCGTGTAAAGGCTCTTACTTCTCTAGGATATATTCCAAGGAGTGGGATTGTTGGATTGTATGGTAGTTCTTTTTTTTTTTTATGGTAGTTCTATTTCTAGCTTTTTAAGGGAGCACCAGATCGATTTCCAAAGTGATTGTACCATTTTACATTCCCACCAGCAGTGTATAAGTGTTCCAGTCTCTCCACAACCTCTCCAACATTTATTATTATGTGTATTTTGGATTAATGCCAGCCTTGTTGGAGTGAGATGGAATCTCATTGTAGTTTTGATTTGCATTTCTCTAACGGCTAATGATCGAGAGCATTTTCTCATGTATCTGTTAGCTACGTGAATGTCTTCTTCAGTGAAGTGTCTGTTCATATCCTTTGCCCATTTTTTAATTGGGTTACTTGTCTTTCTGTGGTTGAGTTTTAGCAGAATCAAGAAGATTTTAGAGATCAGGTGCTGATCGGAAATGTCATAGCTAAAAAATTTTTCCCAGTCTGTAGGTAGTCTTTTTATTCTTTTGGTGAAGTCCTTGGATGAGCATAGGTGTTTGATTTTTAGGAGCTCCCAGTTATCTGGTTTCTCTTCTGCATTGTTAGTAATGTTTTGTATACTGTTTATGCCATGTGTTAGGGCTCCTAACATTGTCCCTATTTTTTCTTCCATGATCTTTATCATTTTAGATTTTATATTTAGGTCTTTGATCCATTTTGAGTTAGTTTTTGTGCATGGTGTGAGGTATGGGTCTTGTTTCATTTTTTTGCAAATGGATATCCAGTTATGCCAGCACTGTTTGTTACAAAGACTGTCTTTTCCCCAATTAACTGACACTGGGCCTTTGTCAAATATCAGCTGCTCGTATGTGGATGGATTTATGTATGGATTCATTTGTTTCTCCATCTCATTAAAAAATGTCATTGGAATTTGTATTGGAATTGCATTGTATCTATAGATGGCTTCTGGTAGAATAGACATTTTTACTATGTTGAGTCTTCCTATCCATGAGCAAGGTATGTTTTTCCACTTATGTAGGTCTCTTTTGGTTTCTTGCAGTGGTGCCTTGTAGTTTTCTTTGTACAGGTCTTTTACGTCTCTTGTAAGATTTATTCCTAAGTATTTTATCTTCTTGGGGGCTACTGCAAATGGTATTGATTTGGCAATTTCCTCTTTGATGTCCTTTTTGTTGGTGTAGAGGAATCCAACTGATTTTTGTATGTTTATCTTGTATCCTGATAATCTGCTGAACTCTTCTATTAGTTTCAGTAGTTTTTTTTTGAGGATTCTTTAGGGTTTTCTGTGTATAAGATCATGTCACCTGCAAATAGAGACACTTTTACTTCTTCCTTACCAATCTGGATGCCCTTTATTTCTTTATCTAGCCTAATTGCTCTGGTTAGGACTTCTAGCACAATGTTGAATAAGAATGGTGATAACGGGCATCCTTGCCTGGCTCCCGTTCTCATGGGAATGCTTTCAGAATTTCTCCATTTAGGATGATGTTGGCTGTTGGCTTTGTATAAATCCCCTTTATTATGTTGAGGAATTTTCCTTCTATTCCTATTTTGCTGAGAGTTTTTATCATGAGTGGGTGCTGGGCTTTGTCAAATGCCTTTTCTGTATCAATTGATAAAATCCTGTCGTTCTCGTCTTTTGTTTTATTTATATGGTGGATTACATTAATTGTTTTTCTAATGTTGAACAATCCCTGCATAAAAAACATACCTGGTATAAATCCCACTTGGTCATGGTGAATTATTTTTTTGATATGTTGTTGAATTCTATAGGCTAGAATTTAGTTGAGGATTTTTGCATCTAAAGTTCATGAGGGTAACAAACCAAAAAAACCAAACCCTGTGCCGTCCAGTCGATTCCAACTCATAGCGACCCTATAGGACAGAGTAGAACTGCCACATAGAGTTTCCAAGGATTCGAACTGCCGACCCTTTAGTTAGCAGCTGTAGCATGTGACCACCATGCCACCAGCATTTCCCATGAGAGATACAGGTCTGTAATTTTCTTTTTTTCGTGATGTCTTTACCTGCTTTTGGTATCAGGGATATGCTGGCTTCATAGAATGAGTTAGGGAGTATTCCATCCTTTCCTATGCTCTGAGGTACCTTTAGTAGTAGTGGTATTACCTCTTCTCTGAAAGTCTGGTAAAACTCTTCAGTGAAGCCATCCGGGCCAGGGATTTTTTTTTGTTGGGAGTCTTTTGATTACCTTTTCAATCTCTTTTTTTGATAAGGTTTATTTAGTTGTTCTACCTCTGTTTGTGTTAGTTTGGGAAGGTAGTGTGTTTCTAAGAATTCATCCATTTCTTCTAGGTTTTCAAATTTGTGAGAGTACAATTTTTCATAGTAATCTGATACGATTCTTTTAATTTCAGTTGGGTCTGTTGTGATATTGCCCATCTCATTTCTTATTTGGGTTATTTGTTTCCTTTCCTGTATTTCTTTGTCAGCCTGGCCAATGTTTTATCAATTTTGTTAATTTTTTCAAAGAACCAGCTTTTGGTCTTGTTAACTCTTTCAATTGTTTTTCTGTTCTCTAATTCATTTATCTGCTCTAATTTTTATTATTTGTTTTCTTCTGGTGCCTGAGGGTTTCTTCTGTTGCTCTCTTTTTATTTATTCAAGTTGTAAGGACAGTTCTTTGATTTTGGCCCTTTCTTCTTTTTGTATGTGTGCATTTACTGATATAAATTGACGTCTGAGCACTGCTTTTGCTGTGTCCCAAAGGTTCTGATAGGAAGTGTTTTCATTCTCATTGGAGTCTGTGAATTTCTTTATTCCTTCCTTAATGTCTTCTATAATCCAGTCTTTTTTGAGCAGGGTAATGTTCACTTTCCAAGTATTTGATTTCTTTTCTCTGGTTTTTCTGTTATTGATTTCTACTTTTATGGCCTTATGCTCTGAGAAGATGCTTTGTAATATTTCAGTGTTTTGGATTCTGCAAAGGCTTGCTTTATGACCTAATATGTGGTTTATTCTAAAGAATGTTCCATGTGCACTAGAAAAGAAAGTATATAGTTGGTTGCTGTTGGGTGGAGTGTTCTATATATGTCTATAAGGTCAAGTTTGTTTATTGTGGCACTTAGATCTTCTGTGTCTTTATTGAACTTCTTTCTGGATGTCCTGTCCTTCACCAAAAGTGGTGGGTTGCAGTCTGCTACTGTAATTGTCAAGCTGTCTATCTCACTTTTCAATGCTCTTAGAGTTTGTTTTATGTATCTTGCAGCCCTGTCATTGGGTGCATAAATATTTAATATGGTTATGTCTTCCTAGTAAATTTTCCCTTAAATCATTATATAGTGTCCTTCTTTATCCTTTGTGGTGGATTTAACTTTAAAATCTATTTTGTCAGAAATGAATATTGCCACTCCTGCTCTTTTTTAATTGTTGTTTGCTTGATATATTTTTTCCATCCTTTGAGTTTTAGTTTGTGTCACTAAGCCTAAGATGTGTCTCTTGTAGGCAGTATATAGCTGGATTATGTTTTTTTATCCAGTCTGCAACTCTCTGTCTCTGTATTGGTGCATTTAGTCCATTTACATTCAGCATAATTATAGATAGGTATGAGTTTAGTGCTGTCATTTTGATGCCTTTTTTAGTGTGTTGTTGACAATTTAGTTTTTCCACCTCCTTTTTTATGCTGAGAAGTTTTTCTTTGTAAATTGTGTGTTCCTCTTTTTCATTGTAGTTGAATTTGTTTTTGCTGAGTCTTTATGTTTATCTTGGTTTTTATTTTGAAGTATGGGATTGTTAGTCTTCTTTGTGGCTACTTTAATATTTACCCCTATTTTTCCAAGTATGAACCTAACTTGTTTCTCCCTATATTGCCTTGAGTTCCTCTCCATATGGAAGATCTATGCCTCCTGTATTTAGTCCCTCTTTATTATTTTCATCTTTTACATAATGACATCAGTGATTCCCTGTTTTGAGTGTTTTTTTTTTTTTAATTAATCTATTTTATTTTTGTGATTTCCCTATCTGAGTTCATGAGGGATATAGGTCTGTAATTTTCTTTTTTATGGTGTCTTTACCTGGTTTTGGTATCAGGGATATGCTGGGTTCATAGAATGAGGTAGGGAGTATTCCATCCTTTTCTATGCTCCGAAATACCTTTAGCAGTAGTGATGTTACCTCTTCTCTTAAAGTCTGGTAGAACTCTGGTAGATATCAGGTTGCTCTGTTCTGTGTCCTTGTGTTGTGTTGATATCTGATACTATTGATTTTCTTACCAAAGTATTTCCTTTAGTAATCTTGTAGCTTTGGTTTGGTTTTTGCAAATTCTCTAAGCTTGAGTTTATCTGTAAATGACTTAATTTCACCTTCATATTTGAGAGAGAATTTTGCTGGATATATGATTCTTGGCTGGCAATTTTTCTCCTTCAATGCTCTATATATGTCATCCCATTGCCTTCTTGCCCACATGGTTTCTCCCAAGTAGCCCAAACTTATTCTTATTGATTTTGCTCTGTAGGTGACTTTTCCCTTATCCCTGGCTGCTTTTAAAATTTTTGTTTATCTTTGGTTTTGGCAAGTTTGATGATAATATGTCTTGGTGATTTTCTTTTGGGATCTACCTTGTATGGGGTTAGATGAGCATCTTGGATAGATATCCTTTCATCTTTCATGTCAGGGAAGTTTTCTACCAACAAATCTTCAACAATTCTCTCTGTATTTTCTGTTATCCCTCCCTGTTCTGGAATTCCAATCACACGCAAGTTATTCTTCTTGATAGAGTCCCATGTGATTCTTAAGTTTTTTTTCATTTTTTTAAATTCTTTTATCTGATTTTTCTTCAAATATATTGTGCCAATTGCCTTATCCTCCATCTCCCCAATTCTGCATTCCAATTCCTCAATTCTGCTCCTCTGACTTCCTACTGAGTTGTGTAGTTCTGTAATTTTATTGTTAATTTTTTGAATTTCTGAATGCTGTCTCTCTATGGATTCTTGCAGCTTATTAAATTTTTCATTATGTTCTTGAATAAACTTTTTGATTTCTTCGACTGCTGTATCTGTGTGTTCCTTGGCTTTATCTGTACATTGTCTGATTTCATTTCTGATGTCGTCCCTGATGTCTTGAAGCGTTCTGTATATTAATCTTTTGTATTCTACATCTGGCAATTCCAGGAATATATCTTCATCCCGGAGAGATCTTGATTCTCTGTTTCGGGGGTTTGTAGAAGCAATCATGGTCTACTTCTTTATGCGACTTGATATCGACTGCTGTCTCCGAGCCATCTATAAGTTACTGTAATAATTTGTTTTATATTTGCCCACTGAGTCCTATCGTCTTGTTTTGTTTTGTTTCAGTATACCCAGATGGGCTACTAGAGTACGCTAACTTGATTATTGGAGACTTTGAAGCACTAATGTCCTGTTACCAGATGGTTAGAGCTGTTACCAGGTATGTGCCTATGAGTCCATTCACTATTCTTTTTTTTTTTTTTAATAACTTTTATTAAGCTTCAAGTGAATGTTTACAAATCCAAACAGTCTGTCACATATAAGTTTACATACATCTCACTCCCTACTCCCACTTGCTCTCCCCCTCTTGAGTCAGCCCTTTCAGTCTCTCCTTTCTTGACAATTTTGCCGGCTTCCCTCTCTCTCTACCCTCCCATCCCCCCTCCAGACAAGAGTTGCCAACACAATCTCAAGTGTCCACCTGATATAATTAGCTCACTCTTCATCAGCGTCTCTCTCCCACCCGCTGACCAGTCCCTTTCATGTCTGATGAGTTGTCTTCGGGGATGGTTCCTGTCCTGTGTCAACTGAAGGTCTGGGGAGCATGGCCGCCCGGATTCCTCCAGTCTCAGTCAGACCATTAAGTTTGGTCTTTTTATGAGAATTTGGGGTCTGTATCCCACTGATCTCCTGCTCCCTCAGGGGTCCTCTGCTGTGCTCCCTGTCAGGGCAGTCATCGATTGTGGCCGGGCACCAACTAGTTCTTCTGGTCTCAGGATGACGTAGGTCTCTGGTTCATGTGGCCCTTTCTGTCTCTTGGGCTCTTAGTTGTCGTGTGGCCTTGGTGTTCATTTTCCTTTGCTTCAGGTGGGTTGAGACCAATTGCTGCATCTTAGATGGCCGCTTGTTAGCATTTAAGACCCCAGACGCCACATTTCAAAGTGGGATGCAGAATGATTTCATAATAGAATTATTTTGCCAATTGACTTAGAAGTCCCCGCAAACCATGTTCCCCAGACCCCCGCACTTGCTCCCCTGACCTTTGAAGCATTCATTTTATCGCGGAAACTTCTTTGCTTTTGGTCCAGTCCAATTGAGCTGACCTTCCATGTATTGAGTGTTGTCTTTCCCATCACCTAAAGCAGTTCTTATCTACTGATTAATCAATAAAAAACCCTCTCCCACCCTCCCTCCCTCCCCCCCTCGTAACCACAAAAGTATGTGTTCTTCTCAGGTTTACTATTTCTCAAGATCTTATAATAGTGGTCTTATACAATATTTGTCCTTTTGCCTCTGACTCATTTCGCTCAGCATAATGCCTTCCAGGTTCCTCCATGTTATGTTTCAGAGATTCGTCACTGTTCTTTATCGATGCGTAGTATTCCATTGTGTGAATGTACCACAATTTATTTACCCATTCATCTGTTGATGGACACCTTGGTTGCTTCCAGCTTTTTGCTATTGTAAACAGAGCTGCAATAAACATGGGTGTGCATATATCTGTTTGTATGAAGGCTCTTGTATCTCTAGGGTATATTCCTAGGAGTGGGATTTCTGGGTTGTATGGTAGTTCTATTTCTAACTGTTTAAGATAACGCCAGATAGATTTCCAAAGTGGTTGTACCATTTGACATTCCCACCAGCAGTGTATGAGAGTTCCAATCTCTCCGCAGCCTCTCCAACATTTATTATTTTGTGTTTTTTGGATTAATGCCAGCCTTGCTGGTGTGAGATGGAATCTCATCGTAGTTTTAATTTGCATTTCTCTAATGGCTAATGATCGAGAGCATTTTCTCATGTATCTGTTGGCTGCCTGAATATCTTCTTTAGTGAAATGTGTGTTCATATCCTTTGCCCACTTCTTGATTGGGTTGTTTGTCTTTTTGTGGTTGAGTTTTGACAGAATCATGTAGATTTTAGAGATCTGGCGCTGGTCGGAGATGTCATAGCTGAATATTCTTTCCCAGTCTGTAGGTGGTCTTTTTACTCTTTTGGAGAAGTCTCTAGATGAGCATAGGTGTTTGATTTTTAGGAGCTCCCAGTTATCGGGTTTCTCTTCATCATTTTTGGTAATGTTTTGTATTCTGTTTATACCTTGTATTAGGGCTCCTAGGGTTGTCCCAATTTTTTCTTCCATGATCTTTATCGTTTTAGTCTTTATGTTTAGGTCTTTGATCCACTTGGAGTTAGTTTTTGTGCATGGTGTGAGGTATGGGTCCTGTTTCATTTTTTTGCAAATGGATATCCAGTTATGCCAGCACCATTTGTTAAAAAGGCTATCTTTTCCCCAGTTAATTGACGCTGGTCCTTTGTCAAATATCAGCTGCTCATACGTGGATGGATCTATGTCTGGGTTCTCAATTCTGTTCCATTGGTCTATGTGTCTGTTGTTGTACCAGTACCAGGCTGTTTTGACTACTGTGGCTGTATAATAGGTTCTGAAGTCAGGTAAGGTGAGGCCTCCCACTTTCTTCTTCTTTTTCAGTAGTGCTTTGCTTATCCGGGGCTTCTTTCCCTTCCATATGAAATTGGTGATTTGTTTCTCTATCCCCTTAAAACATGACATTGGAATTTGGATCGGAATTGCGTTAAATGTATAGATGGCTTTTGGTAGAATAGACATTTTTACTATGTTAAGTCTTCCTATCCATGAGCAGGGTATGTTTTTCCACTTAAGTACGTCCTTTTGAATTTCTTGTAGTAGAGCTTTGTAGTTTTCTTTGTATAGGTCTTTTACATCCTTGGTAAGATTTATTCCTAAGTATCTTATCTTCTTGAGGGCTACTGTGAATGGTACTGATTTGGTTATTTCCTCTTCAGTGTTCTTTTTGTTGATGTAGAGGAATCCAAGTGATTTTTGTATGTTTATTTTATAACCTGAGACTCTGCCAAACTCTTCTATTAGTTTCAGTAGTTTTCTGGAGGATTCCTTAGGGTCTTCTGTGTATATAATCATGTCATCTGCAAATAGTGATAACTTTACTTCTTCCTTGCCAATCCGGATACCTTTTATTTCTTTGTCTAGCCTAATTGCCCTGGCTAAAACTTCCAACACGATGTTGAATAAGAGCGGTGATTAAGGGCATCCTTGTCTGGTTCCCGTTCTCAAGGGAAATGCTTTCAGGTTCTCTCCATTTAGAGTGATATTGGCTGTTGGCTTTGCATAGATGCCCTTTATTATGTTGAGGAATTTTCCTTCAATTCCTATTTTGGTAAGAGTTTTTATCATGAATGCGTGTTGGACTTTGTCAAATGCCTTTTCTGCATCAATTGATAAGATCATGTGGTTTTTGTCTTTTGTTTTATTTATGTGGTGGATTACATTAATGGTTTTTCTGATATTAAACCAGCCTTGCATACCTGGTATAAATCCCACTTGATCATGGGGAATTATTTTTTTGATGTGTTGTTGGATTCTATTGGCTAGAATTTTGTTGAGGATTTTTGCATCTATGTTCATGAGGGATATAGGTCTATAATTTTCTTTTTTTGTAATGTCTTTACCTGGTTTTGGTATCAGGGAGATGGTGGCTTCATAGAATGAGTTGGGTAGTATTCCATCATTTTCTATGTTTTGGAATACCTTCAGAAGTAGTGGTGTTAACTCTTTTCTGAAAGTTTGGTAGAACTCTGCAGTGAAGCCGTCCGGGCCAGGGCTTTTTTTTGTTGGGAGTTTTTTGATTACCGTTTCAATCTCTTTTTTTGTTATGGGTCTATTTAGTTGTTCTACTTCTGAATGTGTTAGTTTAGGTAGGTAGTGTTTTTCCAGGAATTCATCCATTTCTTCTAGGTTTTCAAATTTGTTAGAGTACAATTTTTCATAATAATCTGAAATGATTCTTTTAATTTCATTTGGTTCTGTTGTGATGTGGTCCTTCTCATTTCTTATTTGGGTTATTTGTTTCCTTTCCTGTATTTCTTTAGTCAGTCTAGCCAATGGTTTATCAATTTTGTTAATTTTTTCAGAGAACCAGCTTTTGGCTTTGTTAGTTCTTTCAATTGTTTTTCTGTTCTCTAATTCATTTAGTTCAGCTCTAATTTTTATTATTTGTTTTCTTCTGGTGCCTGATGGGTTCTTTTGTTGCTCAGTTTCTATTTGTTCAAGTTGGAGGGACAGTTCTCTGATTTTGGCTCTTTCTTCTTTTTGTATATGTGCATTTATTGATATAAATTGGCCTCTGAGCACTGCTTTTGCTGTGTCCCAGAGGTTTTGATAGGAAGTATTTTCATTCTCGTTGCTTTCTATGAATTTCCTTATTCCCTCCTTGATGTCTTCTATAACCCAGTCTTTTTTCAGGAGGGTATTTTTCATTTTCCAAGTATTTGATTTCTTTTCCCTAGTTTTTCTGTTATTGATCTCTAGTTTTATTGCCTTGTGGTCTGAGAAGATGCTTTGTAATATTTCGATGTTTTGGACTCTGCAAAGGTTTGTTTTATGACCTAATATGTGGTCTATTCTAGAGAATGTTCCATGTGCGCTAGAAAAAAAAAGTATACTTTGCAGCAGTTGTGTGGAGAGTTCTGTATAAGTCAATGAGGTGAAGCTGGTTGATTGTTTTAATTAGATCTTCCGTGTCTCTGTTGAGCTTCTTACTAGATGTCCTGTCCTTCTCCGAAAGTGGTGTGTTGAAGTCTCCTACTATAATTGTGGAGGTATCTATCTCGATTTTCAATTCTGTTAAAATTTGATTTATGTATCTTGCAGCCCTGTCATTGGGTGCATAAATATTTAATATGGTTATATCTTCCTGATCAGTTGTCCCTTTTATCATTATATAGTGTCCTTCTTTATCCTTTGTGGTGGATTTAAGTCTAAAGTCTATTTTGTCAGAAATTAATATTGCTACTCCTCTTCTTTTTTGCTTATTGTTTGCTTGATATACTTTTTTCCATCCTTTGAGTTTTAGTTTGTTTGTGTCTCTAAGTCTAAGGTGTGTCTCTTGTAGGCAGCATATAGATGGATCGTGTTTCTTTATCCAGTCTGTGACTCTCTGTCTCTTTATTGGTGCATTTAGTCCATTTACATTCAGGGTAATTATAGATAAATAAGTTTTTAGTGCTGTCATTTTGATGCCTTTTTATGTGTGTTGTTGACAATTTCATTTTTCCACTTTTTTGTGCTGAGGCGTTTTTCTTAGTAAATTGTGAGATCCTCATTTTCATAGTGCTAGACTTTATGTTAGTTGAGTCGTTACGTTTTTCTTGGTTTTTATCTTGAGTTATAGAGTTGTTATACCTTTTTGTGGTTACCTTATTATTTACCCCGATTTTTCTAAGTAAAAACCTAACTTGTATTGTTCTATATCGCCTTGTATCACTCTCCATATGGCAGTTCAATGCCTCCTGTATTTAGTCCCTCTTTTTGATTATTGTGATCTTTTACCTATTGACTTCCATGATTCCCTGTTATGTGTATTTTTTTTTTAATTAATCTTAATTTGTTTGTTTTTGTGATTTCCCTATTTGAGTTGATATCAGGACGTTCTGTTTTGTGACCTTGTGTTGTGCTGATATCTGATATTATTGGTTCTCTGACCAAACAATATCCTTTAGTATTTCTTGTAGCTTTGGTTTGGTTTTTGCAAATTCTCTAAACTTGTATTTGTCTGTAAATATCTTAATTTCGCCTTCATATTTCAGAGAGAGTTTTGCTGGATATATGATCCTTGGCTGGCAGTTTTTCTCCTTCAGTGTTCTGTATATGTCGTCCCATTCCCTTCTTGCCTGCATGGTTTCTGCTGAGTAGTCTGAACATATTCTTATTGATTCTCCCTTGAAGGAAACCTTTCTTTTCTCCCTGGCTGCTTTTAAAATTTTCTGTTTATCTTTGGTTTTGGTGAGTTTGTTGATAATATGTCTTGGCGTTTTTCTTTTTGTATCAATCTTAAATGGGGTTCGATGAGCATCTTGGATAGATATCCTTTCGTCTTTCATGATGTCAGGGAAGTTTTCTGTCAGGAGTTCTTCAACTATTTTCCCTGTGTTTTCTGTCCCCCCTCCCTGTTCTGGGACTCCAATCACCCGCAGGTTATCCTTCTTGATAGAGTCCCACATAATTCTTAGGGTTTCTTCATTTTTTTTAATTCTTTTATCTGATTTTTTTCAGCTATGTTGGTGTTGATTCCCTGGTCCTCCAGATGTCCCAGTCTGCATTCTAATTGTTAGAGTCTGCTCCTCTGACTTCCTAGTGCGTTGTCTAATTCTGTTATTTTATTGTTAATCTTTTGGATTTCTACATGTTGTCTCTCTATGGATTCTTGCAACTTATTAATTTTTCCAGTATGTTCTTGAATAATCTTTTTGGGTTCTTCAACAGTTTTGTCAGTGTGTTCCTTGGCTTTTTCTGCAGTTATCCTAATTTCATTTGTGATATCATTAATCATTCTGTAAATTAGTTTTTTATATTCTGTATCTGATAATTCCAAGATTGTATCTTCATTTGGGAAAGATTTTGGTTCTTTTGTTTGGGGGGTTGGAGAAGCTGTCATGGTCTGCTTCTTTAAGTGGTTTGATATGGATTGTTGTCTGCGAGCCATCACTGGGAAACTAGTTTTTCCAGAAAATCCGCTAAAAAAAAATGCAGTCAGATCCCTATCAGAGTTCTCCCTCTGGCTCAGGCTATTCAGATGTTAATGAAGCCGCCTGGGGAGGGTGGGGGAGGGAACAGAGAGATAGGAGAGTAGCACCTCAGAATATAGCCAGAGTTGCTTGTCTTGCTTGGAATGACTATTATATCTGAGATTCCCGTGGGGCGGGTCGCCTGTGTGCTGGCTGTGTGGAGATTGCCCCCGGGGGGTCTGGCCCTCTGGAGTCACAGTCAGATCCTCCACTTCCAGCCCCACGCCCAGCGTCAAGGCTCCCCTACTGGGACAGTGCACTCTCGACTCCAAAATCAGTTGCTGCCTCCTGGGGACTTCTCGTCCCTCCAGCCGCGTGGCCCTGCCGCACCTGAGAGCCAGTTGGGCCTCCTCCCGGGGTTAGTTCAGATGGGTGGAGCAGCTCCCCGTGCTTGTGCCGTGACCGAGTGGCCCGGCTGGGATGCTGTTCTCCCCGCTCCAATACCAGTTGCTGCCTCCCGGGGACTTCTCCTACCGGCTGCGTCCCACGCCGCCCGCGCGACCCAGCTGGTCCCCTTCCCGGGGTTAGTTCAGGGGGGTGGAGCAACTCTCCGTGTTTATGCCGTACCTGCGTCCAGTCCAAATCCCTGCGGGACGGTTCCCCGGCTCGGACGCTGCTCTTTCTGCTCCAAGACCAGTCGCTGCCTCCTGGGGACTTCTCCTACCGGCTGGGTCCCACGCCGCCCGTGGAACCGGCTGGTCCCCCTCCCGGGGTTAGTTCAGGGGGGTGGAGCAGCTCTCTGTGCTTGTGCCGTACCTGACTGGTATGCTGGCTCCAGGCTCTGGAAACAATCGCTGCTTCCCCGTATTAGTTCGTTCTCCGTCTCTAAATCTGTGTTTGTTGTTCAGGGTTCGTAGATTGTTATGTATGTGATCGATTCACTTGTTTTTCCGTGTCTTTGTTGTAAGAGGGATCCGAGGTAGCGTCTGCCTAGTCTGCCATCTTGGCTCTGCCCCCTTTTTACCACCATTCACTATTCTTAAATAGAATCAGCTCAGGTGTCCTGATAGTCAGTCACCTAGTGTGTGGTGTAGGCTCTCACCTACTGTCTTAGAGGAGTAATGGTGATGGTTGTATGCACTGTTTTCTGGTAGCAGCAGATGGTCACATTCTGAGGTGGGCAGGGTGCTGACAGCCTTCCCCCAAGTGCCAGTGAGGAAGGAGTGTCTCTGTTCTCTAGAATGCTCTGGTAGGTGGGCTCTGCAGCTGTACCTTAGACATCTAATGCTTATACCTGTAAAGACTGGTAGGCATCACTATCCTCAGACCCCTTTCATGGGTGGCTAAGTTGTGTGGATGGAGCCTTAGCCCTCAGGTCCCTACTGTGGGTAGGTGAGGGCTCTGTTTAATAGTTCAGATGGTATCAGACCTCCAAAACCTGCTTCTCCACCACTCAGCTGAAACAATTATAGTCAGACCTCTAACAGGTTTGCCTTTGCATTACAATAGTCACCTGGTTCTATGTAGGGGTGAAAGTCAAAGCCTGTGGATCTCTTATGCCTGGACTGCAGCTGTTTGTGCTCTGATCTTCCAGTTTAGGGGAGTCGGGGAAGTTTTTTTTCCCTTGATTGTTAATTTGCTGCTTTTTCCAGGCCAGGAGAATGGGTCAGATAAAAGCAGGGCACTTCTATCTCAGGCCCAGGGAATTCGAATGTTAATGAAGCCGGCTGGCACAGGGAGGGGAGGGATCAGATATATGGGAGAGAGTAGGGTGGTAAAATATACAAAATCACTTATCTGTGTCGAGAGCGCTGTTTTATCTGAGGTTCCAGAGGTGTGTGTACACTGTCTGGGTTCCCGCTGAGATGGCTCCAAAGGGTTAGGGCTGCGTCCTCTGCTTGCCGTGTCTCGGGAAACTACCGTCAGCTCCACCGCATTCGCACCAAGGAACAGCACCAAGGAATTGGAGCTGGGGTGCTGCACCGGCTTGGCAACTAGTTGCCGCTTCTGTGTGGCCTCTTGCTCCCCTGTCACTCAGGTCGATTCCTTAGTTCTGTGTTTGATGGTCAGGGTTCGTAGACTGTCATATATGTAATCGATTCACTTGTTTTTTTGGGTCTTTGTTGCAAGATGGTTCAGTGGAAGCTTCTACCTAGTCAGCCATCTTGGCTCTGCCTCCAAGAGATTCAAATCTTAAAAGAGGTTTTCCTTGTGGCCTTGATGTAGTAACCCGCCATGTTATAGAGAGGGCTAGGTGGCGGGGAACAGCAGGCAGCCTTCAGGAGCTGAGAGTGGCCTCTGACTGATAGTCAGCACGAAAGTGGGAACCTCAGTGATACCACCACAAGGAAATGAATTCTGTCAACAACTGAGGGAGCTTGAAAGTGGATTTTTTCTAGGTGAGCTGCTAGATGAGGATGTACATAGCTGCCACCTTGATTTCAGCTTCTGTGACAGAGTAGAGTACCCAGCTAAATTGTGCCTGATTTCTGACCCACAGAAATGTGATAATCAATTTGTGTTGTTTTAAGCCACTAAGTTTGTGACCACAGAAACTGCTAAGTTTGTAATAATTTGATATGCAGCAATAGAAAACTAATACACAGATGCCATGGTTACATCCATTTTACAATACTGAAATACTGAGGTGCAAAGAAGTAAAGTCATTTGCCTAAGGTTACAAAGTCAGCAAGTTATAAAATTTGCACTTGAGCCTGGGTTTTCTGGCTTCAGAGTGTATATATTTAAGTATTGCACTAAGCTCTTGCCACCTGCCTTCTCTTTGTTTCCCTTTCTCTGCAAGTTGCCATGGCTAGAGGAGTAGACACAGGACCCCTCCCTCTGGGAGTTGGCCTGGAAAGCCATTTTGAAAGCAATAACTCTAGGCCCCTGGCCTCTAGCCAGTCCCCAACTCTGTAACAACTCTTTTTTTTCATAGATGGGAAATCCTAGGCTTCATTCCCAGAGAGTTTTTTTTTTTTTTTTAAACACTTTTCTTTAAAAAAATCTACAGTTTTTGAATTATAGCCCTGTGGTTAAGGGAAAATGACATTTACTGGGGAAGCAACTTGTTATGGTCTTAGGTACTCTGCCAACTACAATGAAAAGGGGGCTTTTAAATGTCATTTGTACATTAAGAAAGATTTAAAGAGACACTAAAGAATATACCTAGCTAGCATTGCCAAAATCTGTATGCCTTATGTCCACAAGTATCCTGAGCTAAAATTTAATTTGTTCTTTTATGAGTGAATAGAGTGTATTCTGCCCCAAGTCTAAAACAAAATGTTTAAAAAATCACACTTCATTTAAAGGGATTCATGGAGATATGCCAGATCTACAAAGATATAAAGTGTAGATCTGAAGGAGAAATGTAAGCTTCCATGGCCTAGGGAATCTTTTTTGAGGAAAAAAAAATTAGTAAAAAACGAGACAATGTACTTTTAAATAAGAGGACTTGATCTGGATTTATTTTTTTTAAACTTTCTGAAAATCCAAACAGAACTCCTCTAATTTAAATAAAAGATGAACTAGGCCCAAATAGTAATAACGGTCCAGATATCAGGAGATAACCAGATGAGTAATCGAAATAAAACAGTGGCAACCGAGTGGAGCTAAACCACATCTTGACCATGGCTGGTTTGATCTTGTCCTTGTAGAGTGAAGTCTGGAGGAAGATTATAAAATCTTGAGAATAATACTGGGCAGCGATACCACCGGAATGCATTTTAGCCTCTGCCAATTAATTTCATTGGTAGCCTTGAGTACATTAGCATTATATATCTCTGCCCTTTCATTTTTATTACTCACTTTTTTGCCTGGAAAATACACTTGAAAACCCTTCTCCATTAGGTCTTCAATATCCTGGACTCTTGTTTAAGTTCAGCCCTTTTATAGCCCTTGCACTTGCCTTGTAAATGATGACAAAATACTGATGTACCTCCTGCTTCCTGTAATTGGTGGAGCACTCTGACAGGTTAAGGTGGAAAAAGTGGCCTTTATGTATAGAAGTGACATAAGTGTCTCAGTCTCAGTGGGCTGTGGACATTGAGTTGTTTTCATTTCAGGCAATAGATTGGGGCCAAATCATCTAATCCATTTTGGTTTTCTTCCTGACCAAGATCATCCATTTACAGGATTTTCACCAGAAGTACGTACGTTCTAGAATAGATTTGTTTACCATATACTGATACCACAGGCATGTACTTATCAAAGTTATAACCTTAATGTTACCAGTGCCCTTGTCTAAACAGCAGGTTCTCTGAAATAGAGTAAAAAATGGCACAAAGTTGAATCTATGACTCTTTAGGTAAGAAACTTGCAAAGAATTTTTTAAATGATGCTGAGCATTGAATATTTTAAAAATCTAGTTGAATTTAGCTATACATATATAGAAATTGGAAACCCTGGTGGCATAGTAGTTAAGAGCTATGGCTGTTAACCAAAAGGTCAGCAGTTGAAATCCACCAGGTGCTCCTTGGGAGCTCTATGGGGCAGTTCTACTTTGTCCTATAGGGTCGCTATGAGTCAGAATCGAATTGACAGCAGTTTTTTTTTTTTTTTTTATGTAGAAAATAACCTATATAGTGACAATATTGCCCCATGCACGGTTATGGTCTCTGCAAGAATGAGACATAGCAAGCTCCCTTGAAGGTACATCGTTCACTCAGGACTGTTGTGATAAATTTAGGCAGTAAAACATGAAAGTGTGCCTAACACAATGCCTGGTACTTGGGAGTTATTCATTTGATAGTTAAATCTTTAAAATAAATAAATATGTTGAGTGCCCATTGTTGTTATTAGCTGCCATCAGATTGACCCCATTCTCATGGAGATTCCATGCACAATGGAATGAATTGCTGCCTAGTCCTGCACCATCCCCATGATCAGTTGTGGATGGGACCATTTTGATCCATAGCGTTTTCATTGACTGGTGTTCAGATGGAGATCTCCAGGCATTTTTCTTTCTTCACTGAAACCCATGCAGAGTCATAGTAACACACAAGCCTCCACTGACAGACAGGTAGCCAGAGAATGGTGTACAACATTTTAGGTACTTATTAACAAGTAAGCATGAACTTTTCTGTAATGTGACTATATTACTTTTAAAATAGATAATCATTGTTTAAAAAGTTCTTGTCATCGTCATTTAGGGCCTTAAGACAGCTTGACTCTTTTAAGTAGGAATTTACAAAGAGGGAATGCTGGATAATTGAGGAACCTCATGATAGAGTGAACTGGGCCATGCCAAATTAGGTAATCTTTAATCAAAGTACAGAATTGCAGTCATTTCACAAAGGTCTTTACTGGGTTAATACTGACTGAGGCGTTCAGGCAGAAGGAGATCTAAATTGATAATTGTTGTTATTAGTTGCTGTGGGGCGGGCTCTGACTCATGGCAACATCATGTGTGACAGAACGAAAGGTCGCCTAGTCCCGGGCCATCTTCATGACCTTTAATATGTTTGAGCCTACTGTTATGTCTATTGTGTCAATCCATCATTGGGCTTCTTCCTTCAGTACCATCGATTCTTCATCATATGCTACTTCCTGAAATGATTGAGCATTGACCAGTTCTTTTCGGTACAGTGACTCCGTGTATTCCTTCTATCTTCTTTTGATGCTTCCTGCATCATTCAGTATTTCGCCCATAGAATCCTTCAATATTGCATCTTGAGGCTTGAATTTTTTTTTTCAGTTCTTTCAGTTTGAGAAATGCCGTGTTCTGACCTTTTGATTTTCTAACTCCAGTTCTTTGCACAAGCCATTATAGTACTTTACTTTGTCTTCTCGAGCTGCCCTTTGAAATCTTCTGTCCAGTTCTTTTACATAATCATTTCTTCCATTTGCTTTAGCTACTCGATGTTCAAGATCAACTTTCAGAGTCTCTTCTGACATCCACTTTCATCTTTCCTGTCTTTTTAATGACCTTTTGCTTTCTTTGTGAACGACGTTTTAGATGTCATTTCACAACTCACCTGGTCTTCAGTCATTAGTGTGCAATGGGTCAAATCTATCCTTGAGGTGGTCTCTGAATTTAGAGACCACCTCAAGAATAGAGGAAATGTACACTATCTATAGGATCGTATGCCCTATGGCAGTATGAACTTTTTTCTGACTATGGGAATCATGTACAGTACCCACGCAGATCTTCCAGTATCTTTTTCAGGTTTGTGTTTTTGTTGTTGTTCCTGTGAGCCTTTATAGAGCTCGCATTATGTTGAAGCTTGACAATATGACCTCTAGGGGTTGCAATTTTTTTAAGAGATAACCACGTACCTATGTACTAAAGAGGGCAGGTTGTGAGCTGTGTTTTCTGTCCGTGTAGAAAGGACACTGGAATAACCCTAAGGTACTAAGAAGTAGAGAGCATTCAGCCTAACCAAAAGAAGGACTGCACCTTAGTAAGAGTGAAGACTCTTTTGAAGTCTTTTCAAATAATCAGAATTAACTTTTGGTTATCCTTCTAGAGAATATCTGAGTGGTATCTATAGAGAAAAGAACATGAGATATGCAGGCATGAAACTAAGTATTTTTAGTGGGTATGCTGCTCTCCTCCCCTTCCCCTACTCCCTCCCCCAGATCCATCAGATCCTGCCATCCTTCTCTGGCTAATTTTAAGCCTGGGAAGCTGATATCTTCTGACTCCATCATCTGGGATCCTTTGCCCTTTGGCTTATGGTTTGTTTTCATCAGTGTGAGACACTGGCCAATGGGAGGCACTGGGTGAGAACAGGAAGGAATCAGGGTATTTCCTCCCTGGCTTTACCCCTGCTTTTCAGTGTCTGCGCTCCACTACCCAAGGCCGCAGCTCCTAGCAGGCAGACTTCTTTCACAGCAACAGCTCTCACCAGGCTCTGTTCACATTGTTCTCTCTTCTTCAGGCCTGGATGGTAGTGGCTTCCTACTGTTTAGTCTTTGATCTTTACCATCCGTTGTTGGTTCCCTTTGATCAATTATTTTCTGTCAGTCCCTTTAGATGTTCTATCTGTTTCCCACCAGGACCCTAAAAGACACAGGGAGGTTCTTGGACAAGTCAGATAATCTTTCTGACCTTTTATTTTCTTTATTCATCAGATTGGATCATACCTATATTGCCTACCTTGGAGGATTGTTAGGAGGACCAATAATGTATGTGAATTTTTAAAGTTTCATTGAAATACAAACTATGAAGATTATAATGATGTTTCAAATTCTCTGCTAGTGTTAAATCCCCAACCAGCTTTCCTCAGATACTTGGTACGGTTTTCATACCCCCACTCTGTGATAAGTTGATACAAATTTGGCAATACAATCTCAGGATGACCAAAGCAAGCATGAGCAGTAGAGGGGAACCTCTACAGTATGCATCCAGATCTAAATACAGGTCATCCTTAGGTTTACCATGTCGCTGCTCCCTTCCTCCTGGGCAGTTTCTAGTTCAGAGCTGGGAGGGTAATTTAGAAAATCTTAACATACCCTTGTTCCTGCCCTGCATGTTTACCCTTGTTGATTATTTTGTCAGATGTTATTCTCTTATAGTGCAGGTTGTGTATGTCTCACCCGACTGTGAGATTGTAAAGCATCTTCATAATATTCCTAAGGATAGGCATCATATCTTACACATTTTTTCTGTTCTATAACTCACCGTAACTCTACTGTTAAGCATACATTTGATAAAGTAGACACTTGTGAAGTGAATGACTAGGTATTCAGTGCACACTTGTTGGTATCTAGACTTTCCAAGTCTGCTAATGGGCATTCACTGGTTGTGTTCAAGGGTGTGCTCTCTCTATTAGCGTAGCCCTTTCTTTGCATTAACTGAAAGTATTTGTTTAACAAATGAAGACTTTATGGGCATCTGTTGTGTTCTATGTGTGTATTTGAGTGCATGATTCACCATGTGCAGGACTTGAAATGCATGAGGAGAAACTCTTCCTCTTTATGCCTGTCTTACGAGGTCGGAGCCTAGTAAAATGAGCTCACAAAACAAGATGAACTTTGATGATGAAAATGACTAATGGTTTCCATCCAGTCTTACAGAGCTAATTAAGGGAAGCAGTGATACTCCTGAAGACCAGGTAAGCCCAAAGTTCAGGGGAAACATTTACATTTTCAGAATCATAGGCTTGGGAATAGTGACTGCTGGTTTACCCACTTAACCAGCTCTAGAAAGGGTACATGGACAATGGTGTAAGAGGTATTTGGCTCACTGATCCTTCCTTTCTTTGTTTTCTTACTTCTGAGTAGGCACAATGCACTCCAGAGAAACCTTGTAATTTTTTGTTCCCACATTCTCACCTCTTCAAAAATAAAGAGAGAGAAAAATAACTTAGGTAATCAGGGACCACATTAAAGGCCCTTGGGAGCTCCAGACTGACCCTGCTAACTTCTCTTAAAAAAAAAAAAAAAAACTTAGGGAGTAAAAAAGAAAATAAAAACAAAATCAACAGCCTCGTTGAAGGAACAGTGTAAAAGTCCATTTGACTGCCGAAGTTAACAAGTTGCTGAAGAAAGTAAAGAAATGCTTAGACCCTAAAATATCTTTCACAAATTGAAGAAGAGGCCAGAAACAGAAGACTGTAGAAATATAGGTGTGTGTACACGTGGTATGGAGATAGAAGAACATAAAAGAGGGGTTGTGGTTGATAAGCAACTGACCAAGAGTAACACTTCAGTGCAAAAATACCAAAGGGAGCACCAAACTGCTAGAAAGCTCCAGGAGAAGAGAATGTATAACATTATTAAATTTCTAAATTATTTGGTACAAACAGTAATGCTAGAAAAGTTAAGAAAAAGAAAAAATTAAAATGGAAAGAACCATCAGAGATCAGCCCTTAGAGAGGATGCGCCTGAAACTGACCTCTCAAAGTCTGATTAGTGGAAAGCAGAACAGCCAGGGTGATGAAATGCCACACTCCTTCCCAAGGTGGGAGTTATACATTTAATCAAAGAAAATTGTTCAAATAGAACATTCAGTACAAACAGCAAAGAGAGTCAGTCCCCTAGCTAGGCAGCAGTGATAAGGCAGAGGAAACAGTCACTGAGGGTTTCTTAATGGAGAGGATGAAGGGAATAAATCAGTTGCCAAAGGGGAACTCATTTTGGGGGGTGTGTCAGCTTCTTAGGGCTGCTATAACTGAAATTCCACAGGTGAATGGTTTTAATGAACAGAAATTTATTTTCTCACAGTTTAGGTAGGTAGAAGTCAGGGCGGAGGCTCTAGAGGAAGGCTTTTCTTTCTCTGCTGACTCTGGGGCAAAGTCCTTGTCTCTTCAGCTTCTGTTCCTTGGTTCCTTGTGGCATGTATCTTCCCCTTCCTTTGTGCTTCCTTCTCAGTGCCTAATCTGCTCTTTTTATATCTCAAAGGTAATTGGCTTAAGACACACCCTGCACTAATATGGTCTCATTAACATAAAAAAGAAAGCCCAATACCCAAAAGCGATCACATCATAAGTATAGAGGTTAGGATTCCAATACATATTTTGGGGGGGACACAATTCAATCCATTACAGTGGGCATCAGGAGCAGCTGTCATATGAGAGAAGTGAGAGGTAGACACAACAGTAAGGGGACTAGTGTAGTCTTGACTACACGGCTGCTTAAGAATCTGAACTCCAAATATTAAGAAGTTGTGACATATCTAGAAGCATAATTAACTAGCCATAGGAATTAACTAAGGACTAGCTAAGTGACTGGTCAGAGATAAAACAAATGTAGGGTCTGATTCCTGCATCCAGAATTCACATAGTTCGTAAAGTTACTTCAGGAAGTTTTGGTTACTAGAAAAGGAAGGAACCTTTGCACTTATACAGGAAATAGCCTTTGTCATATAGGGCCAGGAGTTAAGGGCAAACAGACAGCTGCAGAGTGGTTGCAGAATGATCTAAACTCAAGGAGGCAGGGCCCCGGAGCAGAGGCCTGTAATACCGGAAGGAGGTAACAATGCTTCTACTTCCTGGAAATGGTGAATGATTGACACTCCTGTATGGGGTTAGGACACAGATGTTTTTAAAGTGGGCTAAGAGTCTCCACTTAACCATAATCCAAGTGGCTGAAGAGGTACCCTGGGAACAGAATGTAACATAAACCAAGGTGAGAGACCAGTAAAGAGGTCTAGGCATATTGTAGCCTTTTATTTAATACCTTTAAAATTCTATTACTTTTAATATTTCTCTTCATTCGTTCTGAGGAAGTTCCTGAAGGAGATAATGGCAAAGTTAAAGTGCATGTGAACTTGCCAGCAGCCTAATACAAAGAGCAGGGAATTGATATAGTTGGTGGATAAAGTGAACCACTTTCTCATATTAGTGCCATGCACTGCACCTGAAACATTAAACCAATTAAGCCAATGATCAGTGAGCTCCAGAGTGGCACTCCAGCATATATACTCCGCATTTGTCCAAATGTGCATTATCATAATGTTAAGAACAATTCATAATAAGGACAAACTAATTGAAAACATGGCATTAACAAAAGAATGTAAAGCACTATAAATTTAAGGCAATGTAAGCTATAAAGTTTAAATTTGTATTCCTATTTCTGCCTCTATGTATGTCATATTTATTGGGATAAATTCTGCAAATAGTTTTTCAAGGCCTTATGAAAAATAGGATCAAACTCTATACTCCTCCTGATCCTGTGGAACCTAAATTACCCTGTGATCGCATTCTGGGCCAGTAAAACCTGCATAATGAGTGAATGGAGAAGACATAAGCATTTACTCTGTATGTGCGTTTCTTTTTTCCATTATATTTTGAGCCATCTTTTCTCCTTTTTGCCATAACATTCTTTCGTTTACCTATTTGTCCGACTGTTTATATGTCTATATTATAGGAGTCACAGCCCACTTAGGGATTGTGGAGTTGTAAGTCTTATCGCTGGAGCAGACAGTATGAGTCTGAATCAGAATTTAAACCCTACCAGCCAAAAGCTGACAAACAGTCCCAGAATGTAGTGTGTCTGCCAATGTCTGTTACTTGAGGATAGATGGATTTGGTTTTGATGTGATCATTTTCTATTGGCAGTAGGGAGCTGTTATGAGATAGAGAGTGTTAGAAAACAAACAAGGCATTTGCTTATTTTCAAATCAGAAATTCCAGAACTCCTATCTAGGGTGATTATTTTTTAAATTAAAAGTGAAAATGTTATTAAAATTAGTACATTTGAATTTTATAGGTGCCCTCAGCTAAAAGCTTTTGGCTGCCCCATCAAAAGAAGATTGCTGAAAAACATACAAATCAGTGGTCACAAAGAAGGCACAAAGCCAAATAAAACCAAGGTCAGAAGCAATACAAATCCAGGCCCACCATCACTGCCTTGCTAGACAGGCTTTCTCATTATTCCTCATCTTTGTCATGAAAAGTGGCACAAGCAGACCCTGAAGAGTTCTAGACCATAGAACTTGCTCAGATTGTACTAGGTGTGAAAAGGTTTAGGCCTCAATTCTTTTGTATGTTCTTTAATTTGGAGAAGAAGGGCCTCGGCCATTTTTAGATGACTGTGTATGGTGAGGAGGAGGTGAACATGCTTGGGCCTGGCAACTTTTGAGCCTTGCAGATGTCACTGAGCTAGTAGATTCTTTTAGGACAAAATTGTGTGTTTGCGTGTATTGAAACTTTGAGTAGAAAATTAATAGTATAGTGTAATTTTTGGTTTTATAAAATACTAACATTTACTTAGCTATCTATTTCCTTCTAATATGATGCCTATTACATAAACTACAATCAAAGGCTGATGGTATGTATACTAGGGCCTTGAGATTTGAACAGCCAGGCTATGAAGAGATACAATCAAAATAATTAAAGGATGTTTTTCTACTTCATTTCTTTTTTTTTTCTATCAAAATCTGAACTCCAATTAAATACTAAGCACAACTATAACTGAATATATCTAAAACTTGATATTCATCACATCTACCAAGGGCTATCTGATTTCTCTTAGAATACTAACACAGTCAATAAAAAACAAAAAAAGTATCTTAACTGACTTTAAAATTTTGGGAGAAAGGTAAAGAGTTTGCACAGAGGAATGTGGGGGGATAGGTAGAGTCAGAAGGAAGTAGGATGTTGGGAGTGAACACTGATTATGTCAAGGGATTAATTAAAAGTATTTGATTTTCTGGACCATAGATATCAGAATACTGGAAGATGGCAAGTGATGAAATATATCTGGAAGACCAAGAAGGAAATATTTTCAGTGAATTTTCTAATGTTTTAAAATGAATTTTGAGAGGAGGCCAGATAGAAAAAAAAAAGATATGAGTGTAACACAGAGCCATAGAGAGAATGTTACTGAGCTCTTCCAGTGTTCACCTGGCTCGTATTTTATGTCTCTAAGTGTGTCTCCCACCACTACTTCAAAAGCCCTCTAACCACAAGCCAAGTGGAACTACTTATAATTCTCTCCATCTAACATCAAATACCTTTTTGCTTGTTGCTCCCTCTTCCTGGGAGGTCTTTCCTTCTCTGAATGTCTGGCAAAGTCCTACTTATTTTTTAAGACAGCTCAGGTATCTCTTTGGTCATGAAGGCATCTCTGACACCCGGCACAACTGTCCTTTTTATTGCAGTAGTTGCACTGTGTTGAAATTGTTTATCTAAGTGTCTTCTCTTCTAGATTGGTTAAAATAGGCAGGGAGTATCTTAATCAACTTTTTATGTGCCTAAAATATATAGGGTCATCATGAGTTGGACCACCACTCGTCTGTCAGCTTGTCGTACTGTGGTGGCTTGTGTATTACTATGATGCTGGAAACTATGCCACCAGTATTCCAATACCAGCAGGGTAACCCATGGTGGACAGGTTTCAGTGGATCTTCCAGAAAAAGACACACTAGGGAGAACAACATGGCAGTCTACTTCTAAAAAATTGGCCAGTAAAAAACCTTATGAATAACACTGGAACATTGTCTGATATCGGACCTGAAGATGAGTCCCTCAAGTTAGAAGGCACTCAAAATACAACTAAAGAAGAGCTACCTCCTCAAAGTAGAGTCTACCTTAATGGCATGATGGAGCCAAGCTTTTGGGACCTTCATTTGCTGATATGGCATGAACCAAAATGAGAAGAAACAGCTGCAAATATCCATTAACAGTTAGAACTAATAATGAAATGCACAAAGTATGAATCTAGGAAAACTGGAAGTCATCAAAAATGAAATGGAATGCATAAAGATTGATATCCCAGGCATTAGCGAGCTGAAATGGACTGGTGGTGGCCATTTTGAATCAGATAATCATATAGTCAACTATGCTGGAAATGACAAATTGAAGAGGAATGGTGTGAAAACAGTGTGGGGGCAGTGCCTGACCTCCTTCAACTTCACAAGGGGGAAGGAGAACTAAGATCAAAAGTGCAAGCCTGACTCCCACGAGGTGGAGGCCAGACAAACCTCCTCTCTCTGCCATCTTTACTAATTCTGACACCAAATGTCCCTCTCACAGTACTCTGTACTTCTCTGCAGGCTTTGATAATTTATTGCAATGGCCTCATAGAACTCACATACCATACTTGTGATTATGGGGTTTATTAAGGAAGTAACAGTTAAAATTCAGGCTCAGGAACACTCAGGATACATTTCTTCCATCAGGACAGACTCTTCCCAACCATGCTTTCAGCAAGCCTCTCTAGCCCTAGGTCTCTCCCCAAGGGCACTCACCTTTCTGTCTCCATGGGCCAGGAAGCCCAACACGCCATCTCCTGTTGCTGGGTCTCTGCTGCCGGGTTTCTTCTGCCACTGTTTCTTACCATCTTCAGAGTTACAGCTTGCTCTCTCTTTCTCTCTCTCTCCATCTCCTTCTTCCAGGAGCTTCTCAGCACAGGGATCCCGAGTCCAAACGGCTACCTCTCCACTCTTGGCTGTTCTTCCGTGGTGGTAGTAGGATCCTCCTCTCTGCTCTGGAATTGGCTCTCTTTTAAGGCAAAACTGACCAATCCTTTTGGTGAGCCACAATTACTTTATCACACAGTCCCACTCAATCATCTGAGTGGGAGTTATAAGACCATGGCTAGAAAGACCACACACAAAAGTAATATTTCAATATCTATCCTGAAGTGCAATGCTGTCCGTAATAGGATAATATCCATACTCCTACAAGGAAGACCAGTTACTGTAACTATTATTCAAATTGACGCACCAACCACTAATGCAAAAGATGAAGAAATTGAAGATTTTTTAACAACTTCTGTAGTCTGAAATTGATCAAACATACAATCAAAATGCATTGATAATTATTGGTGACTGGAAAACAAAAGTTGGAAACAAAAAAGAAGGATCGGTAGTTCAAAAATATAGTCTCAGTAGTTGGAAAATATAGTCTTGGTAATAGAAACAACGTTGGAGATAACATAACAGAATTTTGCAAGACCAACAGCATATTCACTGGAAATTCCTTTTTTCGACAACGTTAATGGCAACTATACATGTGGACCTTGCCAGATGGAATACACAGGAATCCAATCAACTACATCTGTGGAAAGAGATGATGGAGAAGCTCAATATCATTGGTCAGAACAAGACCAGGTGCAGACTGCGGAACAGATCAATTGCTCAAGTGAAAATGCAAGTTGAAGCTGAAGAAAATTAAAACAAGAGCCAAAATACAATCTTGAGTATATCCCACTTGAATTTAGAGACCATCTCAAGAACAGATTTGATGCGTTGAACACTAATGACCGAAGGCTAGATGAGTTGTGGAAAGGCATCAAGGACATCATATGTGAAGAAAGCAAAAGATCATTAAAAAGACACAAAAGAAAGAAAAGACAAAAGAGGATGTCAGGAGGAGGCGGAGCCAAGATGGCGGACTAGGCAGACGCTACCTCGGATCCCTCTTACAACAAAGACACGGAAAAACAAGTGAATCGATCACATACATAACAATCTACGAACCCTGAACAACAAACACAGATTTAGAGACGGAGAACGAACTAATACGGGGAAGCAGCGATTGTTTCCAGAGCCTGGAGCCAGCATACCAGTCAGGTACGGCACAAGCACAGAGACCTGCTCCACCCCCCTGAACTAACCCCGGGAGGGGGACTAGCCGGTTCCACGGGCGGCGTGGGACGCAGCCGTTAGGAGAAGTCCCCGGGAGGCAGTGACTGATCTTGGAGCAGAAAGAGTAGCAACCGAGCCGGGGAACCGTCCCACAGGGATTTGGACTGCACGCAGGTACGCCATAAACACGGAGAGTTGCTCCACCCCCTGAACTAACCCCGGGAAGGTGACCATCCGGGTCGCGCGGGCGGCGTGGGACGCAGCCGGTAGGAGAAGTCCCCAGGAGGCAGCGACTGGTATTGGAGCGGGGAGAACAGCGTTCCAGCCGGGACACTCGGTCGCGGCACAAGCACGGGGAGCTACTCCACCCATCTGAACTAACCCCGGGAGGGGGCCCACCTGGTTCACGGGGGCGGCACGGCCACGCGGCTGGAGGGACGAGAAGTCCCCGGGAGGCAGCGACTGATTTTGGAGTCGAGAGTGCACCGTCCCAGTAGGGGAGCCTTGACGCTGGGCGTGGGGCTGGAAGCGGAGGATCTGACCGTGACTCCAGCGGGCCAGACCCCCCGGGGGCAATCTCCACACAGACAGCACACATAGGCGACGCGCCCGCGGGAATCTCAGATATAAGAGTCATTCCAAGCAAGACAAGCAACTCTGGCTATATTCTGAGGTGCTACTCTCCTATCTCTCTGTTCCCTCCCCCACCCTCCCCAGGCGGCTTCATTAACATCTGAATAGCCTGAGCCAGAGGGAGAACTCTGATAGGGATCTGACTGCAGTTTTTTTTTAGCGGATTTTCTGGAAAAACTAGTTTCCCAGTGATGGCTCGGAGACAACAATCCATATCAAACCACTTAAAGAAGCAGACCGTGACAGCTTCTCCAACCCCCCAAACAAAAGAATCAAAATCTTTCCCAAATGAAGATACAATTTTGGAATTATCAGATACAGAATATAAAAAACTAATTTACAGAATGCTTAATGATATCACAAATGAAATTAGGATATCTGCAGAAAAAGCCAAGGAACACACTGATAAAACTGTTGAAGAACTCAAAAAGATTATTCAAGAACATACTGGAAAAATTAATAAGTTGCAAGAATCCATAGAGAGACAACATGTAGAAATCCAAAAGATTAACAATAAAATAACAGAATTAGACAACACACTAGGAAGTCAGAGGAGCAGACTCGAGCAATTAGAATGCAGACTGGGACATCTGGAGGACCAGGGAATCAACACCAACATAGCTGAAAAAAAATCAGATAAAAGAATTAAAAAAAATGAAGAAACCCTAAGAATTATGTGGGACTCTATCAAGAAGGATAACCTGCGGGTGATTGGAGTCCCAGAACAGGGAGGGGGGACAGAAAACACAGAGAAAATAGTTGAAGAACTTCTGACAGAAAACTTCCCTGACATCATGAAAGACGAAAGGATATCTATCCAAGATGCTCATCGAACCCCATTTAAGATTGATCCAAAAAGAAAAACACCAAGACATATTATCATCAAACTCACCAAAACCAAAGATAAACAGAAAATTTTAAAAGCAGCCAGGGAGAAAAGAAAGGTTTCCTTCAAGGGAGAATCAATAAGAATATGTTCTGACTACTCAGCAGAAACCATGCAGGCAAGAAGGGAATGGGACGACATATACAGAACACTGAAGGAGAAGAACTGCCAACCAAGGATCATATATCCAGCAAAACTCTCTCTGAAATATGAAGGCGAAATTAAGATATTTACAGACAAACACAAGTTTAGAGAATTTGCAAAAACCAAACCAAAGCTACAAGAAATACTAAAGGATATTGTTTGGTCAGAGAACCAATAATATCAGATATCAGCACAACACAAGGTCACAAAACAGAACGTCCTGATATCAACTCAAATAGGGAAATCACAAAAACAAACAAATTAAGATTAATTAAAAAAAAATACACATAACAGGGAATCATGGAAGTCAATAGGTAAAAGATCACAATAATCAAAAAGAGGGACTAAATACAGGAGGCATTGAACTGCCATATGGAGAGTGATACAAGGCGATATAGAACAATACAAGTTAGGTTTTTACTTAGAAAAATAGGGGTATATAATGAGGTAACCACAAAAAGGTATAACAACTCTATAACTCAAGACAAAAACCAAGAAAAACGTAACGACTCAACTAACATAAAGTCAAACACTATGAAAGTGAGGATCTCACAATTTACTAAGAAAAACGCCTCAGCACAAAAAAGTATGTGGAAAAATGAAATTGTCAACAACACACATAAAAAGGCATCAAAATGACAGCACTAAAAACTTATTTATCTATAATTACCCTGAATGTAAATGGACTAAATGCACCAATAAAGAGACAGAGAGTCACAGACTGGATAAAGAAACACGATCCATCTATATGCTGCCTACAAGAGACACACCTTAGACTTAGAGACACAAACAAACTAAAACTCAAAGGATGGAAAAAAGTATATCAAGCAAACAATAAGCAAAAAAGAAGAGGAGTAGCAATATTAATTTCTGACAAAATAGACTTTAGACTTAAATCCACCACAAAGGATAAAGAAGGACACTATATAATGATAAAAGGGACAATTGATCAGGAAGACATAACCATATTAAATATTTACGCACCCAATGACAGGGCTGCAAGATTTATAAATCAAATTTTAACAGAACTGAAAAGCGAGATAGATACCTCCACAATTATAGTAGGAGACTTCAACACACCCCTTTCGGAGAAGGACAGGACATCCAGTAAGAAGCTCAACAGAGACACGGAAGATCTAATTACAACAATCAACCAACTTGACCTCATTGACTTATACAGAACTCTCCACCCAACTGCTGCAAAATATACTTTTTTTTCTAGCGCACATGGAACATTCTCTAGAATAGACCACATATTAGGTCATAAAACAAACCTTTGCAGAGTCCAAAACATCGAAATATTACAAAGCATCTTCTCAGACCACAAGGCAATAAAACTAGAGATCAATAACAGAAGAACGAGGGAAAAGAAATCAAATACTTGGAAAATGAACAATACCCTCCTGAAAAAAGACTGGATTATAGAAGACATCAAGGAGGGAATAAGGAAATTCATAGAAAGCAACGAGAATGAAAATACTTCCTATCAAAACCTCTGGGACACAGCAAAAGCAGTGCTCAGAGGTCAATTTATATCAATAAATGCACACATACAAAAAGAAGAAAGAGCCAAAATCAGAGAACTGTCCCTACAACTTGAACAAATAGAAAGTGAGCAACAAAAGAATCCATCAGGCACCAGAAGAAAACAAATAATAAAAATTAGAGCTGAACTAAATGAATTAGAGAACAGAAAAACAATTGAAAGAATTAACAAAGCCAAAAGCTGGTTCTTTGAAAAAATTAACAAAATTGATAAACCATTGGCTAGACTGACTAAAGAAATACAGGAAAGGAAACAAATAACCCGAATAAGAAATGAGAAGGACCACATCACAACAGAACCAAATGAAATTAAAAGAATCATTTCAGATTATTATGAAAAACTGTACTCTAACAAATTTGAAAACCTAGAAGAAATGGATGAATTCCTTGAAAAACACTACCTACCTAAACTAACACATTCAGAAGCAGAACAACTAAATAGACCCATAACAAAAAAAGAGATTGAAACGGTAATCAAAAAACTCCCAACAAAAAAAAGTCCTGGCCCGGACGGCTTCACTGCAGAGTTCTACCAAATTTTCAGAGAAGAGTTAACACCACTACTACTAAAGGTATTCCAAAGCATAGAAAATGACGGAATACTACCCAACTCATTCTATGAAGCCACCATCTCCCTGATACCAAAACCAGGTAAAGACATTACAAAAAAAGAAAATTATAGACCTATATCCCTCATGAACATTGATGCAAAAATCCTCAACAAAATTCTAGCCAATAGAATCCAACAACACATCAAAAAAATAATTCACCCTGATCAAGTGGGATTTATACCAGGTATGCAAGGCTGGTTTAATATCAGAAAAACCATTAATGTAATCCATCACATAAATAAAACAAAAGACAAAAACCACATGATCTTATCAATTGATGCAGAAAAGGCATTTGACAAAGTCCAACACCCATTTATGATAAAAACTCTTACCAAAATAGGAATTGAAGGAAAATTCCTCAACATAATAAAGGGCATCTATGCAAAGCCAACAGCCAATATCACTCTAAATGGAGAGAACCTGAAAGCATTTCCCTTGAGAACGGGAACCAGACAAGGATGCCCTTTATCACCGCTCTTATTCAACATCGTGTTGGAAGTCTTAGCCAGGGCAATCAGGCTAGACAAAGAAATAAAAGGTATCCGGATTGGCAAGGAAGAAGTAAAGTTATCACTATTTGCAGATGACATGATTATATACACAGAAAACCCTAAGGAATCCTCCAGAAAACTACTGAAACTAATAGAAGAGTTTGGCAGAGTCTCAGGTTATAAAATAAACATACAAAAATCACTTGGATTCCTCTACATCAACAAAAAGAACACCGAAGAGGAAATAACCAAATCAATACCATTCACGGTAGCCCCCAAGAAGATAAGATACTTAGGAATAAATCTTACCAAGGATGTAAAAGACCTATACAAAGAAAACTACAAAGCTCTACTACAAGAAATTCAAAAGGACATACTTAAGTGGAAAAACATACCTTGCTCATGGATAGGAAGACTTAACATAGTAAAAATGTCTATTCTACCAAAAGCCATCTATACATTTAACGCACTTCCGATCCAAATTCCAATGTCATATTTTAAGGGGATAGAGAAACAAATCACCAATTTCATATGGAAGGGAAAGAAGCCCCGGATAAGCAAAGCACTACTGAAAAAGAAGAAGAAAGTGGGAGGCCTCACCTTACCTGACTTCAGAACCTATTATACAGCCACAGTAGTCAAAACAGCCTGGTATTGGTACAACAACAGACACATAGACCAATGGAACAGAATTGAGAACCCAGACATAGATCCATCCACGTATGAGCAGCTGATATTTGACAAAGGACCAGTGTCAATTAACTGGGGAAAAGACAGCCTTTTTAACAAATGGTGCTGGCATAACTGGATATCCATTTGCAAAAAAATGAAACAGGACCCATACCTCACACCATGCACAAAAACTAACTCCAAGTGGATCAAAGACCTAAACATAAAGACTAAAACGATAAAGATCATGGAAGAAAAAATTGGGACAACCCTAGGAGCCCTAATACAAGGTATAAACAGAATACAAAACATTACCAAAAATGATGAAGAGAAACCCGATAACTGGGAGCTCCTAAAAATCAAACACCTATGCTCATCTAAAGACTTCACCAAAAGAGTAAAAAGACCACCTACAGATTGGGAAAGAATTTTCAGCTATGACATCTCCGACCAGCGCCTGATCTCTAAAATCTACATGATTCTGTCAAAACTCAACCACAAAAAGACAAACAACCCAATCAAGAAGTGGGCAAAGGATATGAACACACATTTCTCTAAAGAAGATATTCAGGCAGCCAACAGATACATGAGAAAATGCTCTCGATCATTAGCCATTAGAGAAATGCAAATTAAAACTACGATGAGATTCCATCTCACACCAGCAAGGCTGGCATTAATCCAAAAAACACAAAATAATAAATGTTGGAGAGGCTGCGGAGAGATTGGAACTCTCATACACTGCTGGTGGGAATGTAAAATGGTACAACCACTTTGGAAATCTATCTGGCGTTATCTTAAACAGTTAGAAATAGAACTACCATACAACCCAGAAATCCCACTCCTAGGAATATACCCTAGAGATACAAGAGCCTTCATACAAACAGATATATGCACACCCATGTTTATTGCAGCTCTGTTTACAATAGCAAAAAGTTGGAAGCAACCAAGGTGTCCATCAACGGATGAATGGGTAAATAAATTGTGGTATATTCACACAATGGAATACTACGCATCGATAAAGAACAGTGACGAATCTCTGAAACATTTCATAACATGGAGGAACCTGGAAGGCATTATGCTGAGCGAAATGAGTCAGAGGCAAAAGGACAAATACTGTATAAGACCACTATTATAAGATCTTGAGAAATAGTAAACCTGAGAAGAACACATACTTTTGTGGTTACGAGGGGGGGAGGGAGGGAGGGTGGGAGAGGGTTTTTTATTGATTAATCAGTAGATAAGAACTGCTTTAGGTGAAGGGAAAGACAACACTCAATACATGGAAGGTCAGCTCAATTGGACTGGACCAAAAGCAAAGAAGTTTCCGGGATAAAATGAATGCTTCAAAGCTCAGCGGAGCAAGCGCGGGGGTCTGGGGAACATGGTTTGCGGGGACTTCTAAGTCAATTGGCAAAATAATTCTATTATGAAATCATTCTGCATCCCACTTTGAAATGTGGCGTCTGGGGTCTTAAATGCTAACAAGCAGCCATCTAAGATGCAGCAATTGGTCTCAACCCACCTGGAGCAAAGGAAAATGAAGAACACCAAGCCCACATGACAACTAAGAGCCCAAGAGACAGAAAGGGCCACATGAACAAGAGACCTACATCATCCTGAGACCAGAAGAACTAGTTGGTGCCCGGCCACAATCGATGACTGCCCTGACAGGGAGCTCAGCAGAGGACCCCTGAGGGAGCAGGAGAGCAGTGGGATGCAGACCCCAAATTCTCATAAGAAGACCAAACTTAATGGTCTGACTGAGACTGGAGGAATCCCGGCGGCCATGCTCTCCAGACCTTCTGTTGACACAGGACAGGAACCATCCCTGAAGACAACTCATCAGACATGAAAGGGACTGGTCAGCGGGTGGGAGAGAGACGCTGATGAAGAGTGAGCTAATTATATCAGGTGTACACTTGAGATTGTGTTGGCAACTCTTGTCTGGAGGGGGGATGGGAGGATAGAGAGAGAGGGAAGCCGGCAAAATTGTCAAGAAAGGAGAGACTGAAAGGGCTGACTCAAGACGGGGAGAGTAAGTGGGAGTAGGGAGTGAGATGTATGTAAACTTATATGTGACAGACTGATTGGATTTGTAAACGTTCACTTGAAGCTTAATAAAAGTTATTATAAAAAAAAAAAAAAAAAAAGAGGATGTCAGAAGAGACTCTGAAACTTGCTCTTGAATGTAGAGTAGACAAAGCAAATGGAAGAAATGAAGTAAAAGAACTGAACAGAAAATTTCAAAGGGCAGCTCGAGAAGAGAAAGAAAAGTACTATAAGGAAATGTGCAAAGACCTGGAGTTAGAAAACTAAAAGGGAAGAACACACTCAGCCTTTCCCAAACTGAACGAATTGAAGAAAAAAAATCAAACCTTGAGTTGCAATAATGAAAGACTCTACCGTGAAAATATCGACTGATGCAGGAAGTATCAAAAGAAGATGGAAGGAATACACAGTGTCACTGTACCAAAAAGAATTGGTTATGTTCAACCATTTCAGGAGGTAGCATATGATCAAGAACTTATGATACTGAAGGAAGAAGTCCAAGCTGCACGGAAGGCATTGGCAAAAAAACAAGACTCTAAGAATTGATGGAATACCAATTGGGATGTTTCAACAAACGGATGCAGCACCAGAGGTTCTCCTTCGGCTATGCCAAGAAATTTGGAAGACAACTACCTGACCAACCGACTGGACGATATCCATATTATGCCCATTCCAAAGAAAAGTGATTCAACAGAATGCAGAAATTTTCTTATGATATCATTAATATCACATACAAGTAAAATTTTGCTGAAGATAATTCAAAAGCATTTACAACAGTACATTGACAGAGAACTGCCAGAAATTCAAGACAGATTCAGAAGAGAACTTGGAATGAAGAATATCATTGCTGATGTCAAACAGATCTTGGCTGAAATCAGAGAATGCCGGTAAGATGTTTACCTGTGTTTTATTGACTATGCAAAGGCATTTGACTGTGTGGATAATAACAAATTTTAAATAACACTGAGAAGAATGAACACTTAATTGTGCTCATGAAGAACCTGTACATAGACCAAGAGGCAGTTGTCTGAATAGAACAACGGAGACTCTGGTTTCAAGTCAGAAAATGAGTGCATCAGGGTTGTATCCTTTCAACATACTTACTTAATCAGTACGTTGAGCAAAGTACTTAATCAGTATGTTGAACAAATAAATCTGAGAAGCTGGACTATATGAAGAAGAACAAGGCATCAGGATTGGTGGAAGACCCGTGAACAACCTGAGATATGCATATGACACAACCTTGCTTGCTGAAAGTGAAAAGGACTTGAAGCACTTACCGATGGGGGGAAAAAAAAAAGACTACAGCCTCCAGTATGGATTACACCTCAACATAAAAAAAAAAAAAAAAAATCCTCACAACTGGACCAATAAGCAAGATTATGATAAATGGAGAAACTATTGAAGTTGTCCAGGGTTTCATTTTACTTGGATCTACAATCAACAGCCAGAGAAGCAGCAGTCAAGAAATCAGACAAGATTTTTCATTGGGGAAGTATGCTGGAAAAGGCCTCTTTAAAGTATTAAAAATGTTAGAAAGCAAAGATGTCACTTTGAGGACTAAGGTTTGCCTATCCAAGCCATTGTGTTTTCAATCGCCTCATATGCATGTGAAAGCTGGACAATGAATAAGGAAGACCAAAAAAGAGCTGATGTCTTTGAATTATGATGTTGGCAAAGAATATTGAATATACCATGGACTGGGAGAGGAACAAGCATATCTGTCTTGGAAGAAGTACAGTCTGAATGCCTTAGAAACAAGGATGATGAGACTTCATTTCATGTATGTTGTACATGGTAGCAGAAAGGACCAGTCCCTAGAGAAGAACATTATGCTTGGTAAAGCAGAGGGTCAGGAAAAAGAGGAAGATCCTCAACGTGATGGATTCACACAGTGGCTGCAAGGATGGGCTCAAGCATAACAATGATTATGAGGGTGACCCAGGCCTGGGCAGTGTTTAGTTCTGTTGTGTATAGGGTCACTATGAGTCCAAATCAACTAGATGGAACCTAACAACAACAATGAGATGGAATTGGCTCTACAGCATACAACAAACAACAATTTATAATAAGTGCTCAATACATTCTTTTAAAAAATAATTAAATATTGTGTTCATGATTTCAGAAAGACAACTGTCTGTCATGATATAGTTGTGAACAAGATAGAGAACTTCGATCTGGATCAAGCAGCAGTAGATTTGTTGTTGTCGTCAGGTGCTGTCCAGTCAGTTCAAACTTTTAGAGACCCTATCTACACAGAACAAAACATTGCCCAGTCCTGCACCATGTGCACAATCATTGTTATGCTTGGCCCCATTGTTGCAGCCACTGTAGATTTATGATTGGTTCAATCTAGGCCAGAAGGTGGTTGATCAGTATTAAGCCAGAGGGAAATATCCAGTGAAATGCTCTATTACTTTGTCTTAAACTTAATTTTATACTTTAATAGAGAAATAAAGGAAGATTAAAATTAATGATTTGCATTTATACAACTCCTGGTAGTCTGTTTTAAAATTCTAGAGTCTCTAAAGTATCTTATACCCCTTACTATATTAATAAATTAACTTTGTGGTTTATATATCATTCTTTTTTTGAATTGGGTTGTTAATTTGATTTTCTAGAAGCAAAAAAAAAAAAAAAAAACATGCAAAACCCACTAAAACTAAAGCTTTTTTAACTTGTAAAGTGAACTATCTCTAATTTTTCTCCTTAACACCATCCGAAAAATAGCAATTTCTTGAAAACTATAGGTCTGAATTTTCTGTTTTTATTTGCTTGTTTTTAAACAAGACATAAGACACTGAGTTACTTCAATTTTTTAGATGGTTTTGGGAGTCCGAAAAGAAGCATTAGTGGATAAAAATAATGATAATAAAAATCCCTTACATTGTTGAAAACGGTCAGACTCTTCTGGAAAATGTGTGATTTCTTTCACTTAAGAAGCCTACTGCTGGAAAATAAAGAAAAGAAAACTGCACTGTCATGTGGTCCTGTTGGCCCCAGAATATAGACAAAAAAAATTATTAATTCTGAGGTCTTGCTAGTTTTACCATCTCAGGTTTATTTTCTTCTCACCACAGAGTGGAACCCAATGTCTATTTGACTCTCTAGATCAACTTGCACAAATGGCAATGGATACCAAAGAGCAACGTTGTTGATTCATAGTTTTAGAACTGGCTGGAGCTTGAGACGTTATCTGGCTCAGAGATTTTCATTCCTGACTGCTTGTGAGAATCACCTGGGGAACTTTTTTCTTTGTTTTTAATTTTTATTGTGCTTTAAGTGAAAGTTTATAAATCCAGTCAGTCTCTCACACAAAAACTTATATATGCCTTGCTACACACTCCCAATTGCTCTCCACCTAATGAGACAGCCCGCTCCCTCCCTCTGCTCTCTTTTCATGTCCATTTTGCCAGCTTCTGACACGCTCTACCCTCTCATCTCCCCTCCAGGCAGGAGATGCCAACATAGTCTCAAGTGTCTACCTGATCTAAGAAGCTCACTCCTCACAAGCATCCCTCTGCATCCCCTTGTCCGGTCCAATCCCAGTCTGAAGAGTTGGCTTTGGGAATGTTTCATGTCCTGGGCCAAAAGAAGGTCTGGGGGCCATGACCACCGCGGTCCTTCTAGTCTCAGTCAGACCGTTAAGTCTGGTCTTTTTATGAGAATTTGGGGTCTGCATCCCACTGTTCTCCTGCTCCCTCAGGGGTTCTCTGTTGTGTTCCCTGTCATGGCAGTCATCGGTTGTAGCCAGGCACCATCTAATTCTTCTAGTCTCAGGCTGATGTAGTCTCTGGCTTATGTGGCCCTTTCTGTCTCTTGGGCTCGTAATTACCTTGTGTCCTTGGTGTTCTTCATTCTCCTTTGATCCAGGTGGGTTGAGACCAATTGATGCATCTTATATGGCCACTTGCTAGCATTTAAGACCCCAGACGCCACTCTCCAAAATGGGATGCAGAATGATTTCTTAATAGATTTTATTATGCCAATTGACTTAGATGTCCCCTGAAACCATGGTCCCCAAACCCCTGTCCCTGCTACTGGCCTTCAAAGCATTCAGTTTATTCAGGAAACTTCTTTGTTTTTGGTTTAGTCCAGTTGTGCTGACCTCGCCTGTACTGTGTGTTGTCTTTCCCGTCACCTAAATTAGTTCTTATCTACTATCTAATTAGTGAATACCACTCTCCCACCCTCCCTCCCTCCCCCCTCTTGTAACCATCAAAGAATATTTTCTTCTCTGTTTAAACTGTTTCTTGAGTTCTTATAATACTGGTCTTATACAATATTTGTAGTTTTGCAACTGACTAATTTCACTCAGCATAATACCTTCCAGATTCCTCCATGTTATGAAATGTTTCACAGATTCATCACTTTTCTTTATCGATGTGTAATACTCCATTGTGTGAATATACCATAATTTATTTATCCATTAATCCGTTGATGGGCACCTTGGTTGCTTCCATCTTTTTGCTATTGTAAACAGTGCTGCAATGAACGTGGGTATGCATATATCTGTTTGTGTAAAGGCTCTTACTTCTCTAGGATATACTCCAAGGAGTGTGATTGCTGGATCATACGGTAGCTCTATTTCTAACTTTTTTAAGGAAGCACCAGATCGATTTCCAAAGTGGTTGTACCATTTTACATTCCCACCAGCAGTGTATAAGTGTTCCAATCTCTCCACAACCTCTCCAACATTTATTTTTCTGTGTTTTTTGGATTAATGCCAGCCTTGTTGGAGTGAGATGGAATCTCATTGTAGTTTTGATTTGCATTTCTCTAACGGCTAATGATCATCAGCACTTCCTCATATATCTATTAGCTACCTGAATGTCTTCTTTAGTGAAGTGTCTGTTCATATCTTTTGCCCATTTTTTAATTGGGTTGTCTTTTTGCAGTTGAGTTTTTGTACTATCATGTAGATTTTAAAGATCAGATCCTGATCGGAAATGTCATAACTAAAAACTTTCTCCCAGTCTGTAGGTAATCTTTTTACCCTTTTGGTGACGTCTTTGGATGAGCATAGGTGTTTGATTTTTAGGAGCTCCCAGTTATCTAGTTTTTCTTCTGCATTGTTAGTAATGTTTTGTGTACTGTTTATGCCATGTATTAGGGATCCTAACATTGTCCCTATTTTTTCTTCCATGATCTTTATCATTTTAGGTTTTATATTTAGGTCTTTGATCCATTTTGAGTTCATTTTTGTGCATGGAGTGAGGTATGGGTCTTGTTTCATGTTTTTCCAGATGGATATCCAGTTATGCCAGCACCATTTGTTAAAAAGACTGTCTTTTCCCCATTTAACTGTTTTAGGGCCTTTGTCAAATATCAGCTGCTCGTATCTGGATGGGTTTATGTCTGGATTCTCAATTCTATTCCATTGGTCTATGTATCTGTTGTTGTACCAGTACGTACCAGGCTGTTTTGATGACTGTGGTGGTATAATAGGTTCTAAAATCAGGTAGAGTGAGTCCTCCCACTTTGTTCTTCTTTTTCAATAATGCTTTACTTATCTGGGGCCTCTTGCCCCTCCATATGAACTTGGTGATTTGTTTCTCCATCTCATTAAAAAATGTCATTGGAATTTGGATCCAAATTGCATGAAATCTATAGATCGCTTTTGGTAGAGTAGACATTTTTATAATGTTGCCTTCCTATCCATGAGCAAGGTGTGTTTTTACACTTATGTAGGCCTCTTTTGGTTTCTTGCAGAAGTGTTTTGTAGTTTTCCTTGTTTAAGTCTTTTACATCTCTGGTAAGATTTATTCCTAAGTATTTTATCTTCTCGGGGGCTACTGGTGTAGAGGAATCCAAGTGATTTTTGTATGTTTATCTTGTATCCTGATAATCTGCTGAACTCTTCTATTAGTTTCAGTAGTTTTTTTGAGGATTCCTTAGGGTTTTCTGTATACAAGATCATGTCACCTGCAAATAGAGATACTTTTACTTCTTCCTTGCCAATCTGGATGCCCTTTATTTCTTTATCTAGCCTAATTGCTCTAGCTAGGACCTCCAGCACAATGCTGAATAAGAGTGATCATAAAGGGCATTCTTGTCTGGTTCACGATCTCAATGGGAATGCTTTCAGGCTGTCTCCATTTAGGATGATGTTGGCTTTGTATAAATCCCCTTTATTATGTTGAGGAATTTTCCTTCTATTCTTATTTTGCTGAGACTTTTTATTATGAATAGGTGTTGAACTTTGTCAAATGCCTTTTCTGTATCAATTGATAAAATCATGTGACTCTTGTCATTCATTTTATTTATATAATGGATTATATTCATTGTTTTTCTGATGTTAAACCATCCCTGCATACCTGGTATGAATCCAACTTGGTCACGGTGAATTTTTTTTTTTTTTTTTTTGATACGTTGTTGAATTCTATTGGCTAGAATTTTGTTCAGGATTTTTGGATCTAAGTTCATGAGAGATAGAGGTCTCTAATTTTCTTTTTTTCTGGTGTCTTTAGCTGGTTTTGGTGTCAGGGATATGCTGGCTTCATAGAATGAGTTAGGGAGTATTTCGTCCTTTTCTATGCTCTGAAATACTTTTAGTAGTAGTGGTGTTAACTGTTCTCTCAAAGTTTGGTAGAACTCTCCAGTGAAGCTGTCAGGGCCAAGGTTTTTTTTTGTTGTTGGGAGTTTTTTGATTACCTTTTCAGTCTCTTCTTTTGTTATGGGTCTATTTAGTTGTTCTACCTCTGTTTGTGTTAGTTTAGGTAGGCAGTGTGTTTCTAGGAATTCATCCATTTCTTCTAGGGTTTCAAATTTGTGAGTACAATTTTTCATAGTAATCTGACATGATTCTTTTAATTTCAGTTGGATCTGTTGTAATATCGCCCCTTTCATTTCTTATTTGGGTTATTTGCTTCCTTTCATGTTTTTCTTTTGTCAGTTTGGCCAATGGTTTATGAATTTTGTTGATTTTTTCAAAGAACCAGCTTTTGGTCTTGTTAATTTTTTTCATTTTTTTTCTCTTTTCTGTTTCACCTAGTTCTGCTCTAATTTGTATTATTTGTTTTCTTCTGGTGCCTGAGGGTTCCTTTTGTTGCTCTCTTTCTATTTGTTCAAGTTGTAGGGATAATTCTTTGATTTTGGCCCTTTGTTTTTTTGGATATGTGCCTTTATTGATACAAATTGTCCTCTGAGCACTTCTTTGACTGTGTCCCAATGGTTCTGATAGGAAGTATTTTCAATCTCATGGGATTCTATGAATTTCTTAAGTCCATCCTTAATGTCGTTTATAATCCAATCTTTTTTGAGCAGGTTATTGTTCACTTTCCAAGTGTTTGATTTCCTTTCCCTGCTTTTTGTGTTATATTTTATGGCCTTATGGTCAGAGAAGATACTTTGTAGTATTTCAACGTTTTGGATTCTGCTAAGGCTTGCTTTATGACCTAATATGTGGTCTATTCTAGAGAATGTTCCATGTGCACTAGAAAAGTAAGTATACTTGGTTGCTGTTGGGTAGAGTGTTCTGTAAAGGTCTATGAGGTCACATTGGTTTATTGTGGCATTTAGATCTTCCATGTCTTTACTGAGCTTCTTTTGGATGTCCTGTCCTTCACTGAAAGTGGTGTACTGAAGTCTCCTACTATTATTGTGGAGCTGTCTATTTTACTTTTCAGTGCTGATAGAGTTGTTTTATGTATCTTGCAGCCCTGTCATTGGGTGCATAAGTATTTAATATGGTTATATCTTCTTGGTATATTGTCCCTTCAATCATTGTATAGTGTCCTTCCTTATCCTTTATGATGGATTTAATTTTAAAGTCTATTTTGTCTAAAATTAATATTTGCCACTCCTGTTCTTTTTTGATTGTTTTTTGCTTGATTTTTTTTTTCCGTTCTTTGAGTTTTAGTTTGTTTGTGTCTCTAAGTCTAAGGTGTGTCTCTTGTAGACAGTATATAGACAGATCGTGTTTTTTAATCCATTCTGCCACTGTCTATCTCTTTATTGTGCATTTATTCCATTTACATTCAAGGTAATTATGGACAGGTATGAATTTTTTTTTTATGAATTTAGTGCTATCATTTTGATAACTTTTTTTGTGTGTTGTTGACAGTTTCTTTTTCCCGCTCAATTTTATATGCTGAGTAGGTTATCTTTATATATTATCCTTTCCTCATATTTGTTGTTGTTGATTTTGTTTCCGCTGAGTCTCTATTTTTTTCTTGTATTTTATTTTGATGTGTAGGATAATTTGTCTCCTTTGTGGTTACCTTATTTTTTACACCTATTTTTCTGAATTAAAACCTAACTTTTATTTCTTTGTATCGCCTTGTCTTTCTCTCCATATGGAAGATCCATGACCACATTTCTCAGTACCTCTTTATTGTTTTAATGTTGTCTTCTTTTATGTAATAGCATCACTGTTTCCCCGTTTTGGGTATTGTGTTATCTTGATATATTTTTGTGATTTCCCTGTCGGGTTGACTTCTGATTGCTCTGCCCACTGTTCTACTCTTGGGCTGATACCTGATATTATTGATTTTCTAACCAAAGAATTCCCTTTAGTATTTCTTGTAGTTTTGGTTTGGTTTTTACAAATTCCCTAAACTTCTCTTTATCTGGCAACGTTCAGTGGCTGGGTGACCTGAGTGGAAGCCACCAGTCCTTATGCCACTACTGTGGGTAGGTGAGGACTCTGTTTAACAGGCAAAGCAATGTCAAACTTCAAATACCCACCTCTCTGCCGCAAAGCTGAAATGGTTGGAGTCTGCCAACAAGGGTCTATTCTCCTGAAATCGGCCCATACAGGTCCACGTAGCAGGGAAGGGTACTCAAAGTCCAAGGACCGTTTATGCCTGGACAGGAGCCACTTCTGTCCTGAGGTCCCCCAGTTAGTGGAGCTGGCAAATTATCTTTTTCCCCAGTTGGAAATTTATTCCTTCTCCAAGGCCAGGAAGATGGCTCTAGGCGCTCAGCAGGGCCTGTCTCTGGTCCAGGGAAATCAGCTGCTGAAGCCGGCTTGGAATTGGGGACGGGGAGGGCATGGTAAAATATACACGAGTACTTAGCTTTTGCCGAAAGTGCCATTATTCTCTGGTCCCAGAGGTGTGAGTAGGCTGTGTGGCTGGCTGCTTCTCCCTAAGGAAACTGCGGCCAAACACTAGTATCATCCTGCCACCACCACTCACAGCAATGGTCCCTGAGGGCTCCCCGCGATTCAGGTCTGGTAACTCCTCTCCGCTTCTGAACTGTCTTTCCCCCTGCCCCTCAGTTTGTTTTCTAAGCTTGCCTTTGATGTTAAAGGCTCCTAGCTTGTCATAAATATACTTGTTTCACTTTTTTTTTTTTTCGGGTCTTTGTTGTAAGAGGGCTCACCGGAAGAGTCTGTCTATTCCTCCATCTTGGATCCTCCTCCGGGAACTTTTGAAATAAATATTATGGATTTCATCCTCCAGAGAGAGTCTGGGAGGAAAGGTCTAGTTGATTAGATTTTTGAAGCCTTCAGATTGTTTTGATACCTTGCTAGGTTTGGTAACCACTGATCTGCTCAAGTCTGCTACATAGATTTACAGATGCATAAACTGAGGCACCAAATGTGAAGTGATACTCAGCTTGAAGCTGGCAGACCCATTGCCCAAAACTAATGCTCCTGGCTCCCAGTCTTAGATACATTTGTTCTAAACCACAGAAGCACAACATTTTTAGCAACCTATTTGATATTTTAAGTGACCTTTCATAGTCATAGGAAGCAATGGAATGTTGTTGTTGTTATTAGGTGCTCTCAAGTCAATTCCGAGGCATAATGACCCTACACACAACAGGGGGAAACACTGCCCAGTCCTGCGCCATCCTCACAATTGTTGCTATGCTTGTGCGCATTGTTGCAGCCACTGTGTCAATCCATCTTGTTGAGGGTCTTCTTCTTTTTCACTGTCCCTCTTCTTTACCAAGCATGATGTCCCTCTCCAGTGACTGATCCCTCCTGACAACATGTCCAAAGTACGTGAGACATAGTCTCGCCATCCTTGCTTCTAAGGAGCATTCTGGCTGTACTTCTTCCAAGACAGATTTGTTCCTTCTTTTGGCAGTCCATGGTATATTCAGGATTCTTTGCCAACAGCGTAATTCTAAGGCATCAATTCTTCTTTGGTCTTCCTTATTCTTTGTCCAGCTTTCACATGCATATGAGATGATTGAAAACACCATGGCTTGGGTCAGGGGCACTTTAGTCCTCAAGGTGACTTCTTTGCTTTTCAACACTTTAAAGAGGTCTTTTTGCAGCAGATTTGCCCAATGCAATGCATCTTTTGACTGCAGCTTCCATGGACGTTGATTGTGGATCCAAGTAAAATGAAATCCTTGACAACCTCAACCTTTTCTCTGTTCATTATGATGCTACTTATTGGTTCAGTTTTGAGGATTTTGTTTTCTTTATGTTGAGGTGTAATCCATACTGAGGCTGTGGTCTTTGATCTTCATCAGTAAGCACTTCAAGTCCTCTTCACTTTCAGCAAGCAAGGTTGTGTCATCTGCATAACGCAGGTTGTTAATGAGTTTTCCTCCAATCTTGATGCCCCATTTTTCTTCATATAGTCCAGATTCTCAGATCACTTGCTCAGCATATGGATTGAATAGGTATGGTGAAAAGATACAACACTGACGCACACCTTTCTTGACTTTAAACTGTGCAGTATACCCTTGTTCTGTTTTAACAACTGCCTCTTTTTCTTGATCTATGTACAGGTTCCTCATGAGCACAATTAAGTGTTCTGGAGTTCCCATTCTCCACAACGTAATCCATAATTTGTTATGGCCCACACAGTCGAATGCCTTAGCATAGCTAATAAAAGACAGGTTTCTGGTATTCTCTGGTTTCAGCCAGGATCCATCTGATATCAGCATTGATGTCCCTGGTTCCACATTCTTTTCTAAATCCAGCTTGAATTTCTGGTAGTTCCCTGTCAATATACTGCTGCAGCCGCTTTTGAATGATCCTCAGCAAAATTTTGCTTGCATGTGATATTAATGATATTGTTCAATAATTTCTGCATTCAGTGGGACCACCTTTCTTGGGAATAAGCATAAATATGGATCTCCTTCAGTTGGTTTGCCAGGTAGCTGTCTTCCAAATTTCTTGGCATAGACGACTGACCACTTCCACACTGAAACATCTCAACTGGTATTTCATCAATTCCTGGAGCCTTTTTTTTGTTTGTTTTCGCAAAGTTGGTAGAAATCTTCGGTTTCTTCATCTTTGGCCTTAGTGGTTTGTGCATAAATTTGAATAATGGCTGTATTAACTGGTCTTCTCTGTAGGCATATGGATATTATCCTATCACTGTCAGCATAGTACTTCAGGATAAATCTCGAAATGTTCTTTTTGACAATGAATGTAATGCCATTCCTCTTCAAGTTGTCATTCCCTGCATAGTAGACCATAAAAAAAAAGGGTTGTCCAATTCAAGGTGACTAATATCAGTCCATTTAAAGCAGTGTAATAGTGAAGGAAAATTACCTAATTTTGCCCAAAGACTCCTGTGAGAATCTGGTGGCATGATAGGCTAATGCTGTAAACAGTGAAGTGGCTTACCGATGAACATAAAACAGGATGTACACAGAGGGGTAAATTATCATGTGAAGTTTTTGTAAAGAGAGAAAGCAAGGAAAAAAAAAAACACTTTAAAAGAAATTGATAGTGTATTGAAATTGCTCCAACTTTTCATCTTAGTTAAGTTTATAGGTAGGTAGAGTGATCTGTAGGTGATTTGGTTTGTGTTGTTCCCTAGAAACTGTCACTAAATAAGAATTGATACCTTTGAATTATGGTGTTGGCAAAGAATATGGAATATAACATGGACTGCCAGAAGAATGAACAAATCTGTCTTGGAAGAAGTACAGCCATAATGCTCCTTAGAAGCAAGGATGCCAAGACTTCATTTCACATACTTTGGACATGCTATCAGTAGGGATCAGTCCCTGAAGAAGGACATCATGATTGGTAAAGTAGAGAGTCATTGAAAAAAAAAGGAAAACCCTCAATGAAATGGATTGACACAGTGAGTGCAGCAATGGGCTCCAGCATAACAACAATTGTAAGGATGGTTGGTGCAGGACCAGGCAGTGTTTCAGTCTGTTGTACATAGGGTCACTATGAGTTGGGGCCAACTGGATGGCATCTAAGAACAACAGTACCTAGAAACTGGGGAACATCGGTACTTGGGCTCCAACTGTTTTTCTTACTTGCTCTTAAACTCTCTGAATTGCATTCCTATCATTTGTTAAATTAGATGATTAAAGATTACAAAAATTTGTTTTAGCTTTAATATTTTTCTCTGCCAGATTTGCAAATCTCTTTGCCACCATCATCCCTTCGGTTTTCTGATTTTATTTTTGGAGTTACCTCCATTTCAACTTTATTTCATAGTCTCTTTTATTTTTTAATTTAAGAAATACTTATTAAACAACTGGGTGGTACAATGGGTTAAGTGCTTGACTACGAGTTGAAATGTTAGCAGTTCACACCCACTCAGAGGTGCCTCAGAAGACAGGACTTGTGATCTGCTTCTAAAAGGTCACATCCCCAAAATCTATGGAGCAGTTCTACTCTGCGCGTATGGGGTTGCCATAAGCCAGAATCAACTTGACTGCAACTTACGACAACAAGGACAGCGTATATAAATTACTCTGCTAAGTACTTGGAATAGAAGGATAAAGCGTGTAGTGTTCCAGCCTAAGGAACTCACATTTTAGCTTAGATATAATGAGCATATTACGATAAGATATGATAAGGGCTCAATAATGATGTATGCAAAGCCTCATACAAGTGTATGAGAGGGAAAGATTACTTTTCCATAGGAATGTTGTAGAATGTTTACAGAGGTAAGGGAATTTGAGTTAGGTCTATACAGTGAGTAAGAGGTTACCACTTTGGCATGGAGTGTGGGGTATTTGGGTTAGGGAATGAAACTTAAAAGGAAGACTTGGGCAAAAAGAGAGAAACATGACAAGATTTGGATTTTAGGAAGATTGCTGTGACAGCAATGTGGTGAACATGTTGATGGGGAAGAGAATGGAGAGGGAAATCAGTCAGTAGGGCTTATAGGTAATTATGGCCAAAAAGAAGAGACTAAGAAGTAAGAGTGATATTAGGGATAGAGAGGAAAGGAGATATACATGAGATGCTCAGAAGGTGGAATTTATAATTATGAATTTAATCAGCTATAGTGAATAATGGAGAAGGTTACACTAAGGTTTTTAGTTTTAGCAACTGTAGAATGTAGCAGCTGACAGATAGCCTTTTTTGGCCTGGTAAGCAGGAACGCATGTGGGTTACCTGCCTGTATAAGACTGTAACCCAGAAGAAAGAAGCAATGGGCATGGATGCGTTTGCTGGGGAAAAAGGCAGAAGGTTTTCTAGGATAGAACTCTAAGCAAAGAATACGTAAAGGAAAAGAAGTCAAGGAAAATAGGGTGAGAAGGAACAGAAGGAGAGATAGAAAAACAAAACAAAGCAGATGAACAGTGCTGCAGCAGCCAAGGAAGAGTTGTTCAAATACGGTTGTTCACGCTGTTGGATAAGAACTGAAAATGGACCATTAGATTTGACTGTTGAGGGGTTCATCCTGCCAACTTTGGGAGAAATTTAATGGTATGCTTGCCTCAGAAGCTAGACTGCTGTAGACTGAGGAATGAATGGGAAATGAGGGTGACAGTTGGTGACAGATGAAAAATGATAATACAGTGACTTGAAAGAACAGATTTTTAGGAGGTTGAGAGACTTTAGCAAGTTTCTTCCTGAAATTAAATTAGCATTAACCACTAACAATAAAGAAGCAAATCTAGATGTAACCTTATAATTTTTTTTCCTCTTTCTTCTTGTCTCCTTCCTCCTTTGAGTTAACTTTATTCCAAGCCTTTCCCTTTTTTCAGAGGAAACATTTGAGCAGGTTTATAAACTGTAGAAGATAATACCAATGCCGGTTTCTAAAAGGTCATTCACTATACAAGGCCCTTTGCCATCTGGTCCTTTTTCCTCTTCCCTTTTCTCTCTCTTCCTCAGACATATTTATTTGTTTATTGCCTGTTGCCACCTATAGAATATAAACTCCAAAAGTACATAGTTTTTTGTTTTATTTAATGCTTTATCCCAGTTTCTAGAATAGTGCATGGTTCAAAGTAGGCATTCAATGACTACTTTTTAAAGAATACCTATGTGGAATGGAGTTCATTGAGGACCTGGTTAAAGTCTTCATTTGTACTTATTTATTCTTAATACGAAGACATTTTTAGGATTATTCTTATATGAAGATATGATTAGAATTTCTTCCTGGAATCCCAAGTACAAAATAGTAGCTTTTGTCCTCTCGGCTAATTGCAGTTTTTTGGTTCTTGCATTCTTTAGTCTTTAAATGCAATATGAGATATATAGAGATGAGAAAGACAATACATATCAATGAACAACGGGGCTAAGATATCACTGAGTATATCTCATAATATATTTTTAATTGATTGGCTGATAACTTTTCTTTAATTTATAAGATGTGTGTGCCTCTGTGTGTGTGTGTGTGTGTGTGAGTTTATGGGTATGTTGAGTGGCATGCTGGGAGAGATTTTTTCCAAAGAAATAGCAGTGATCTGATTCTTCAAAAGTTTATAGTCTAACTGGACATATCAGATGAAAAAAACATGTAAAAGAACTTGTAAACTTTTGGTTCAGCGAACAATTTTGAGCAAAATGCAAGGCGCTGTGGGGCATGGGGGAACGGAATACCTAATGTTAAAGGATTTACAGTCTAGTGAAAGATACAGGCTTATATAGTCACCTTGAGCTATGCTACAAGGCTGAGGCTACTGAGTGCTGCCACAGGAAAACAAAATGCCCTCAGTGTAAGGAAAGAGAATTTAGTACAAACTAATAAAGGTGACTATGTCACTCATTAGCTAAGGATGGCAAACAGCAGTGATGAGAGCATGTAATATTAATTAGGAAAGGCTCCAGAGGAGAGGAGAGGAAAATTTCTAGGCTTTAACCTTTCACTACAAAGGGGGCAGTGATGATTTCCTGTGTGCCGTAATTCCTGGCAACCAAGCAGGTATTTCCTCAGCCATTTGTCGTACGAGGAGTAGTCAAAGAGGATTTGCAAATGACTCTTTAAATTCTCCAAACTCTTGACAAGAGTTCTAGTAGTTGAATACAGGAGAAAAAGAGACACTGGGTTAGGATATTTGTCATCTATTAAGCAAGGAAACTAAGAACCTGGCTCACCACCTCATGATGTGGAGAGCTTGCTGGACAATTTTAACATTGTCAGGCAGTGCTTAGGAAGAAATTCATGTGAGCCCTGAAGCCCTTTAAAGACAGGAAGGCCCCAAGGAAGGACATGGGTTTGTTTGGTAGTTGACCATTCCTCACCCCCAGCCCTCAGTGCGAGAAAAGGTTATCTTTCCTTGGCTTTCAAGGTTTTCTCTCAGGGATATATTTTCCTTTGTTCTATTTATGCCGCAGGTCCAGACAAAGGCAGCCAGTACCTCAGTTCTGGAACACTGACATTTCAGTCACAGTGCGTGGGTAGCTGGGTAGGTCAGCCTGGCATGGACTGGCTTATTGCCTTAAAGGAGAGGAAACGGGATCACTTTATATTTACAAAAACTGGAAGGCACTATTACTGCACATGAACAGAAAATCCTCACCTTTTGGTAAGCTGAGGATAGTAAGTGAGCTGAACTATAAGCTTGCCTGTCAATAGGAAATAACGCTTCTTTTCTTTAGACTTTTCCATCAGTGAGTTAGAAGGAATGGGAAATGAGGGTGTGAAAGAAGTCTGGACATAAATGTTGGTGCCTACTGAATTATTCCCCACCAGGGGGAAGATGGTTGATTTCAGCATATTCTTCAAAGGAGTCAAAAATGGTAGTGAACTCAATCAAGTCTAAATACCATCTTGTGGCATAGGAAATGGACTTGAGTCACAGCACCCAGTATGATAGAGGAAGGCATACGCACATGGATAGCAAGCTGGTTAAGAGTATCGGTGCTGGCAACAAACTGCTTGGGCTCAAATCTTTTAACTTACTAGCTGTAGGCTTGAGTCAAGTTATTAAACCGCTTTAAGCTTTTATTAACAACTCTAAATCTATTTGTCCTCCCGTGTAAAATTGGGATGATAATAGTAACAATCTTATAAAGGTTTTTTCAGGATGAGATAATTTTTATAAAGCATCCAGCCAGTAGTAAGTACTCAATAAACGATGATCATTTATGATGAAGAAATACGTCTACTGTAACTAACATTTATGTTAGATGGAAATAAGGATCATCGATGGACTTACAGCTGGGCATGTGGTGAATGGATTCGGTGAGCAGAGAGTGGAGATAGCTATCTCGCTTTGTCTCCTTTCCCCTACCTAATACCACTGTTAGTACTAACATGTTTGCCAATAATTTGAGCCTACTAAATACCAAGCAGAGTTCTAGATTTTTTTAAATAAACTTTAATAAAATTTAACATTTTATTTTAAAATAGTTTTAGATTTATAGAAAAGCTGCAGAGCTAGTACGGAGTGTATCCATATACTTCTCCCACACCTATTTTCCCTTTTTATTAACATATCATTAACATATTATATATTATTAGCATATTATAGTATTATGGTACATTAATTAATATCAGTACATTGTTATTAACTGAAGTTTGTCCTTTATTCATTATTTTTTGCCTACTGTCCTTTTTCTGTTTCAGAATCTCATCTAGGATACCACATTACATTCAGTTGTTAGTCTGTTTGGGTTTCTCTTTCTTTGACAATATCTCAGACTTTCCCTGGTTTTGATGACCTTGAAGTTTTGAGAAGTACTGGCCAAGCATTTTTTAGAATGTCCCTCAATTGGGATTTGCCTGATGTCATGGATTGAATTGTGTCCCCCCAAAAATGTGTGTCAACTTGGCTAGGCCATGATTTCCAGTATTGTATGATTGTCCACCATTTTGTCATCTGATGTGATTTTCCTGTGTGTTGTAAATCCTGCATCTGGGACATTAACCAGGCAGGATTAGAGGCAGTTACGTTAATGAGAGAGGACTCAGTCCACAAGATTAGGTTGTGTCTTAAGCCAATCTCTTTTGAGATATAAGAGAGAGAACCAGCAGAGAGACATGGGGGACCGCATACCACCAAGAAAAAAGAGCCAGGAGAATAATTTGTCCTTTGGATCTGGGCTCCCTGGGCTGAGACTCTCCTCAACCAGGGGAAGATTGATGACAAGGACTTTCCCCCAGAGCCGACAGAGAGAGAAAGCCTTCCCCTGGAACTGGCACTGTGAATTCAGACTTCTAGCCTCCTAGACTGTAAGAATAAATCTCTGTTAAAGCCATTCACTTGTGGTATTTCTGTTATAGCAGCACTAGATAAGTAAGACGCTCTCTTTATCTATCTATCTGTCTAGCTCGCTATCTAGCTAGCTGGCTAGCTAGCTATTTACCTATTTACCTATCTGTATCCATCCATATCCATATTAAGCTAAACACAAGTTCTTGCTGATCTCTGCAACTCCATCCATTATCACATGGATCATTTTCTTCCTTATATGTGACCTTCCACTCCAACAGTGAGAAACTTGTCTTCCACCTTCAGCCATTTATTAACATAATTGTTAAATTCTAGTATATATGTATAGTTGTTTTAGAGATTTTAACCATATCCTATGGGAAAAAATGTATCAAGTACAGTGCTTATGTACCGTTCCTTTTGCCCTCAGTCTTACAGAATTACACTTACAGAATTAACTCATTTCCAACATTTCTTAGGCCAGCACCCCATTCAGTGAGGTTGTTTCATTCATTTTTAATACAGTGTATTGGTTATCTAGTACTGCTGTAATAGAATACCACAAGTGGATGGCTTTAATAAAGAGAAAATTATTCTGTCATACTCTAAGAGGCTAGAAGTCCAAATTCAAGGTGCCAGCTCCAGGGGAAGGCTTTTTTCTCTGTTGGTTCTGGGGGAAGGTCCTTGTCATCCATCTTCCCTGGTTGAGGAGCTTCACAGCACAGGCACCAGGGGTCCAAAGAATGCACTATTCTCATGGCTTTTATTTCTTGGTGGTATGAGGTCCCCATGTCTCTCTGCTGGTTTCTGTCTTTTATATCTCAAAAGAGTTTGACTTAAAACACAACCAAATCTTGTAGATTGAGTCTTGCCTCATTAAGGTAACTGCCACTAATCCCACCTCATGAAGATCATAGAGGTAGAATTTACAACACATAGGAAAATCACAACAGATGACAAAATGGCAGACAATCACACAATATTGGGAATCATGGCTTAGCCAAGTTGACAAACTTTTTGTGGGGACACAACTTGACCCATAACATACAGTTAGGCTCTTCTGTCACAGTCTGCATTCTATCCCATTACCCATTTTTTTTTAAATTTGTGTACATTAAGATTCACTCTTTGTGCTATAAAGTTCTATGGGTTGTTACAAATATATAGGTGTCCATCAGTATAGTATAATACCAAATAATTTTGCTGCCCTGAAAATCCCTGTGCTTCATCTATTCAAACTTCTGCTTCTGAACCTCTTGCAAATATTGATCTGTTTAATGCCTGTATAGTTTTGCCTTTTCCAGAATGTCATATAAATGGAATCACACATGATATAGCCTTTTCAGACTAGCTTCTTCACTTAGCAATATGCACTTAAGATTCATCTATGTCTTTGCATGACTTGATAGTTCATTGCCTTTGTCCAAAAATAGTATTCCTTTGTATGGATGTGCAACAGTTTGTTTATCCATTAATTAATTGATGGTTATCTTGGTTGCTTCAAATGTTTGACAGTTATGAATAAAGCTTCTATAAGCATTCACATGTAAGTTTTTATGTGGACATAAATTTTCAGATCAGTTGGGTAAATACCTAGGAGCATTGATGAATTGTGCGGTGAGACTATGCTTAGGTTTGTAATAAATTGTCAAGCTGTCTTCCAAAGTAGCTGTGCCTTTTACTTTCCCACCAGCGATGAATATTTCTCTTGCTCTACATCCTTGTCAGCAATTGGTGGTGGTGTTTTTTGGTGGATTTTAGCCATTCTATTAGGCGTAATATATCATTGTTGTTTTAATTTACATTACCTAATGACAAATGATGTTGAGCATCTTTTCATATGTCTTCTTCCATGAAGTATCTGTTCAGATCTTTCCCCATTTTTTACTTGGGTTGTTTGTCTTCCTAATGTTGAGCTTTAAAAATAATTTGCATATTTTAGATACAAGTACTTTATCACATATGTGTTTTGAAAAACTGAAAGTTTTATATATCATACTAATAAGTATTCTTATAATAAAAAAAAACTAAAAATAATAGCCCTGGCATATTATTATCTTTATTTTATAATGAGAAAAATGAGTCTCAAAGGTAGCAACTTGCCTAAGGTCACACAGCTTGTAAGTGACAGAAATAGAATTTGAAACTTAGTCTATGCCAATTCATAGCCTATGCTCTTTTCTAAATGTAGAGATAACTAGAGTGTTACAATAGAAGTCTATAAATATGACTCCTCTGACAGTTCAAAGATAAACAATGATTTTGAATCACAGAAGTAGATATAGTTGGGTTGGAAGTAGAGCTATGAGCAACTAGAAATGAAGTTAAGGGCTATGCACTTACTTAGTTCTGCCTCATCCCACCCAGCTCTATTCCTTAGTCTAATTGTTTCTGCAGTGGAAAAACAAGTAAGTCTAATCGAGTAGGAAAGAGAATTCAGAGATTTTTTTAACTTTGAGGCTGAGAGAAAATGGAAAATGAGTGGGTATCCTGTATTAGCTATAATGGGTTCAAGAACTTCTACATCTGATGTTGTGTTGTGGAGGGAAACTGTGTCATTTCCTTTTTTGGATACTCCTAATTTATAAAATTAGTGCTAAATACGTGCTGGGATATCATTGCTGATGTTAGATGAATCTTGGATAGAAGCAGAGAATACCAGAAAGATGTTTACCTGTGTTTTATTGACTATGCAAAGGCCTTTGACTGTGTGGATCATAACAAATTATGGATAACATTGTGAAGAATGAGAATTCCCAAACACTTAATTTTGCTCATGCAGAACCTGTACATAGACCAAAAGGCAGTCATTTGAACAGAACAGGGGGATACCAAGTGGTTTAAAATCAGAAAAGATGTTCATCAGGGTTGTATCCTTCCACTATACTTATTCAGTCTGTATGCTGAACAAATAATGTGAGAAACCACACTGTATGAAAAAGAACATGGCATCAGAATTGGAGGAAGTTTCATTAACAACCTGCAATATGCAGATAACACAACCTTTCTTGCTGAAAGTGAAGAAGACTAGAAGCACTTACTGATGGAGATCAAAGACTACAGCTTTCAAGTATGGATTACGCCTCAATATAAAGAAAACAAAAATCCTCACAACTAGTTCAATAAGCAATATCATGATAAATGAAGAAAATATTGAAGCTGTCAAGGATTTCATTTTACTTGGATCCACAATCAACGATCATGGAAGCAGCAGCCAAGAAATCAAATGATGTACTGCATTGGGCAAGTCATGTGCAAAAGACCTCTTTAAAGTGCTAAAAAGCAAAGATGTCACTCTGAGGACTAAGGTACACCTGACCATGATATTTTCATTCACCTTATATGTATGCAAAAGCTGGACAATGAGTAAGGAAGACCGAAGAATTGGTGCCTTTGAGTTATGGTTTGGTGAAAAATATACCATGGACTGCCAGAAGAATAACAGGTCTGTATTGGAAGAAGTACAGCCAGAATGTTCATTAAAGTGAGAATGGTGAGACTTCATTTCATGTACTTTGGACATGTTATCAGGAGGGACCAGCCCCTGGAGAAGGACATCATGCTTGTTGAAGTAGAGGGTCAGCGAAACAGAGGAAGACCCTCAACAAGATGGATTGATACAGTGGCTGCAACAATGGTCTCAAACATAATAGGAGAGGTGGAGCCAAGATGGCGGACTAGGCAGACGCTACCTCGGATCCCTCTTACAACAAAGACACGGAAAAACAAGTGAATCGATCACATACATAACAATCTACGAACCCTGAACAACAAACACAGATTTAGAGATGGAGAATGAACTAATACGGGGAAGCAGCGATTGTTTTCAGAGCCTGGAGCCAGCGTACCAGTCAGGTACGGCACAAGCACAGAGAGCTGCTCCACCCCCCTGAACTAACCCCAGGAGGGGGACCAGCCGGTTCTGCGGGTGGCGTGGGACGCAGCCGGTAGAAGAAGTCCCCGGGAGGCAGTGACTGGTCTTGGAACGGGGAGAGCAGCGTCCCAATCAGGGAACCATCCCGCCGGGATTTGGACTGGACGCAGGTACGGCATAAACACGGAGAGTTGCTCCACCCCCCTGAACTAACCCCGGGAGGGGGCCCAGTTGGGTCTCAAGGGCGGCGTGGGACGCAGCCGGTAGGAGAAGTCCCCGGGAGGCAGCGACTGGTATTGGAGCAGGGAGAACAGCGTCCCAGCCGGGACACTCGGTCACAGCACAAGCATGGGGAGCTGCTCCACCCACCTGAACTAACCCCGGGAAGTGGCCCAACTGGTTCTCGGAGGTGGCACGGCAACGCGGCTGGAGGGATGAGAAGTCCCCGGGAGGCAGCGACTGATTTTGGAGTCGAGAGTGCACCATCCCAGTAGGGGAGCCTTGACGCAGGGCGTGGGGCTGGAAGCGGAGTATCTGACCTTGACTCCAGCGGGCCAGACCCCCCGGGGGCAATCTCCACACAGCCAGCACACATAGGCGACGCGCCCCGTGGGAATCTCAGATATAATAGTCATTCCAAGCAAGACAAGCAACTCTGGCTATATTCTGAGGTGCTACTCTCCTATCTCTCTGTTCCCTCCCCCACCCTCCCCAGGCGGCTTCATTAACATCCGAATAGCCTGAGCCAGAGGGAGAACTCTGATAGGGATCTCACTGCATTTTTTTTAGCGGATTTTCTGGAAAAACTAGTTTCCCAGTGATGGCTCGGAGACAACAATCCATATCAAACCACTTAAAGAAGCAGACCATGACAGCTTCTCCAACCCCCCAAACAAAAGAATCAAAATCTTTCCCAAATGAAGATACAATCCTGGAATTAGCAGATACAGAATATAAAAAACTAATTTACAGAATGCTTCAAGACATCACAAATGAAATTAGGATAACTGCAGAAAAAGCCAAGGAACACACTGATAAAACTGTTGAAGAACTCAAAAAGATTATTCAAGAACATAGTGGAAAAATTAATAAGTTGCAAGAATCCATAGAGAGACAGCATGTAGAAATCCAAAAGATTAACAATAAAATTACAGAATTAGACAACGCAATAGGAAGTCAGAGGAGCAGACTCGAGCAATTAGAATGCAGACTGGGACATCTGGAGGACCAGGGAATCAACACCAACATAGCTGAAAAAAAATCAGATAAAAGAATTTAAAAAAATGAAGAAACCCTAAGAATCATGTGGGACTCTATCAAGAAGGATAACCTGCGGGTGATTGGAGTCCCAGAACAGGGAGGGGGGCCAGAAAACACAGAGAAAATAGTTGAAGAACTCCTGACACAAAACTTCCCTGACATCATGAAAGACGAAAGGATATCTATCCAAGATGCTCATCGAACCCCATTTAAGACTGATCCAAAAAGAAAAACACCAAGACATATTATCATCAAACTCGCCAAAACCAAAGATAAACAGAAAATTTTAAAAGCAGCCAGGGAGAAAAGAAAGGTTTCCTTCAAGGGAGAATCAATAAGAATAAGTTCAGACTACTCAGCAGAAACCATGCAGGCAAGAAGCGAATGGGATGACATATACAGAGCACTGAAGGAGAAAAACTGCCAACCAAGGATCATATATCCAGCAAAACTCTCTCTGAAATATGAAGGAGAAATTAAGATATTTACAGATAAACACAAGTTTAGAGAATTTGCAAAAACCAAACCAAAGCTACAAGAAATACTAAAGGATATTGTTTGGTCAGAAAACCAATAATATCAGATACCAGCACAATACAAGGTCACAAAACAGAATGTCCTGATATCAACTCAAATAGGGAAATCACAAAAACAAACAAATTAAGATTAATTAAAAAAAATACACATAACAGGGAATCATGGAAGTCAATAGGTAAAAGATCACAATAATCAAAAAGAGGGACTAAATACAGGAGGCATTGAACTGCCAGATGGAGAGTGATACAAGGCGATATAGAACAATGCAAGTTAGGTTTTTACTTAGAAAAATAGGGGTAAATAATAAGGTAACCACAAAAAGGTATAACAACTCTATAACTCAAGATAAAAGCCAAGAAAAACGTAACGACTCAACAAACATAAAGTCAAACACTATGAAAATGAGGATCTCACAATTTACTAAGAAAAACACCTCAGCACAAAAAAGTAAGTGGAAAAATGAAATTGTCAACAACACACATAAAAAGGCATCAAAATGACAACACTAAACACTTACTTATCTACAATTACGCTGAATGTAAATGGACTAAATGCACCAATAAAGAGACAGAGAGTCACAGACTGGATAAAGAAACACGATCCATCTATATGCTGCCTACAAGAGACACACCTTAGACTCAGAGACACAAACAAACTAAAACTCAAAGGATGGAAAAAATATATCAAGCAAACAATAAGCAAAAAAGAAGAGGAGTAGCAATATTAATTTCTGACAAAATAGACTTTAGACTTAAATCCACCACAAAGGATAAAGAAGGACACTATATAATGATAAAAGGGACAATTGATCAGGAAGACATAACCATATTAAATATTTATGCACCCAATGACAGGGCTGCAAGATACATAAATCAAATTTTAACAGAATTGAAAAGTGAGATAGATACCTCCACAATTATAGTAGGAGACTTCAACACACCACTTTCGGAGAAGGACAGGACATCCAGTAAGAAACTCAATAGAGACACGGAAGATCTAATTACAACAATCAACCAACTTGACCTCATTGACTTATACAAAACTCTTCACCCAACTGCTGCAAAATATACTTTTTTTTTCTAGCGCACATGGAACATTCTCTAGAATAGACCACATATTAGGTCATAAAACAAACCTTTGCAGAGTCCAAAACATCGAAATATTACAAAGCATCTTCTCAGACCACAAGGCAATAAAACTAGAGATCAATAACAGAAAAACTAGGGAAAATAAATCAAATACTTGGAAAATGAACAATACCCTCCTGAAAAAAGACTGGGTTATAGAAGACATCAAGGAGGGAATAAGGAAATTCACAGAAAGCAACGAGAATGAAAATACTTCCTATCAAAACCTCTGGGACACAGCAAAAGCAGTGCTCAGAGGCCAATTTATATCGATAAATGCACACATACAAAAAGAAGAAAGAGCCAAAATCAGAGAACTGTCTCTACAACTTGAACAAATAGAAACTGAGCAACAAAAGAATCCATCAGACACCAGAAGAAAACAAATAATAAAAATTAGAGCTGAACTAAATGAATTAGAGAACAGAAAAACAATTGAAAGAATTAACAAAGCCAAAAGCTGGTTCTTTGAAAAAATTAACAAAATTGATAAACCATTGGCTAGACTGACTAAAGAAATACAGGAAAGGAAACAAATAACCCGAATAAGAAATGAGAAGGACCACATCACAACAGAACCAAATGAAATTAAAAGAATCATTTCAGATTATTATGAAAAATTGTACTCTAACAAATTTGAAAACCTAGAAGAAATGGATGAATTCCTGGAAAAACACTACCTACCTAAACTAACACATTCAGAAGTAGAACAACTAAATAGACCCATAACAAAAAAAGAGATTGAAACGGTAATCAAAAAACTCCCAACAAAAAAAAAGCCCTGGCCCGGACGGCTTCACTGCAGAGTTCTACCAAACTTTCAGAGAAGAGTTAACACCACTACTTCTGAAGGTATTCCAAAGCATAGAAAATGACAGAAATACTACCCAACTCATTCTATGAAGCCACCATCTCCCTGATACCAAAACCAGGTAAAGACATTACAAAAAAAGAAAATTATAGACCTATATCCCTCATGAACATAGATGCAAAAATCCTCAACAAAATTCTAGCCAATAGAATCCAACAACACATCAAAAAATAATTCACCCTGATCAAGTGGGATTTATACCAGGTATGCAAGGCTGGTTTAATATCAGAAAAACCATTAATGTAATCCATCACATAAATAAAACAAAAGACAAAAACCACATGATCTTATCAATTGATACAGAAAAGGCATTTGACAAAGTTCAACACCCATTTATGATAAAAACTCTTACCAAAATAGGAATTGAAGGAAAATTCCTCAACATAATAAAGGGCATCTATGCAAAGCCAACAGCCAATATCACTCTAAATGGAGAGAACCTGAAAGCATTTCCCTTGAGAACGGGAACCAGACAAGGATGCCCTTAATCACCGCTCTTATTCAACATCGTGCTGGAAGTCCTAGCCAGGGCAATTAGGCTAGACAAAGAAATAAAAGGTATCCGGATTGGCAAGGAAGAAGTAAAGTTATCACTATTTGCAGATGACATGATCTTATACACAGAAAACCCTAAGGAATCCTCCAGAAAACTACTGAAACTAATAGAAGAGTTTGGCAGAGTCTCAGGTTATAAAATAAACATACAAAAATCACTTGGATTCCTCTACATCAACAAAAAGAACACCGAAGAGGAAATAACCAAATCAATACCATTCACAGTAGCCCCCAAGAAGATAAGATACTTAGGAATAAATCTTACCAAGGATGTAAAAGACCTATACAAAGAAAACTACAAAGCTCTACTACAAGAAATTCAAAAGGACGTACTTAAGTGGAAAAACATACCCTGCTCATGGATAGGAAGACTTAACATAGTAAAAATGTCTATTCTACCAAAAGCCATCTATACATTTAACGCACTTCCGATCCAAATTCCAATGTCATTTTTTAAGGGGATAGAGAAACAAATCACCAATTTCATATGGAAGGGAAAGAACCCCCGGATAAGCAAAGCACTACTGAAAAAGAAGAAGAAAGTGGGAGGCCTCACTTTACCTGATTTCAGAACCTATTATACAGCCACAGTAGTCAAAACAGCCTGGTACTGGTACAACAACAGGCACGTAGACCAATGGAACAGAATTGAGAACCCAGACATAGATCCATCCACGTATGAGCAGCTGATATTTGACAAAGGACCAGTGTCAATTAATTGGGGAAAAGAAAGCCTTTTTAACAAATGGTGCTGGCATAACTGGATATTCATTTGCAAAAAAATGAAACAGGACCCATACCTTACACCATGCACAAAAACTAACTCCAAGTGGATCAAAGACCTAAACATAAAGACTAAAACGATAAAGATCATGGAAGAAAAAATTGGGACAACCCTAGGAGCCCTAATACAAGGCATAAACAGAATACAAAACATTACCAAAAATGATGAAGAGAAACCCAATAACTGGGAGCTCCTAAAAATCAAACACCTATGCTCACCTAAAGACTTCACCAAAAGAGTAAAAAGACTACCTACAGACTGGGAAAGAATTTTCAGCTATGACATCTCTGACCAGCGCCTGATCTCTCAAATCTACATGATTCTGTCAAAACTCAACCACAAAAAGACAAACAACCCAATCAAGAAGTGGGCAAAGGATATGAACACACATTTCACTAAAGAAGATATTCAGGCAGCCAACAGATACATGAGAAAATGCTCACGATCATTAGCCATTAGAGAAATGCAAATTAAAACTACGATGAGATTCCATCTCACACCAGCAAGGCTGGCATTAATCCAAAAAACACAAAATAATAAATGTTGGAGAGGCTGCAGAGAGATTGGAACTCTCATACACTGCTGGTGGGAATGTCAAATGGTACAACCACTTTGGAAATCTATCTGGCGTTATCTTAAACAGTTAGAAATAGAACTACCATACAACCCAGAAATCCCACTCCTGGGAATATACCCTGGAGATACAAGAGCCTTCATACAAACAGATATATGTACACCCATGTTTATTGCAGCTCTGTTTACAATAGCAAAAAGTTGGAAGCAACCAAGGTGTCCATCAACGGATGAATGGGTAAATAAATTGTGGTATATTCACACAATGGAATACTACGCATCGATAAAGAACAGTGACAAATCTCTGAAACATTTCATAACATGGAGGAACCTGGAAGGCATTATGCTGAGCGAAATTAGTCAGAGGCAAAAGGACAAATATTGTATAAGACCACTATTATAAGATCTTGAGTAATAGTAAACCTGAGAAGAACACATACTTTTGTGGTTACGAGGGGGGGAGGGAGGGAGGGTGGGAGAGGGTTTTTTATTGATTAATCAGTAGATAAGAAATGCTTTGGGTGAAGGGAAAGACAACACTCAATACATGGAAGGTCAGTTCAATTGGACTGGACCAAAAGCAAAGAAGTTTCTGGGATAAAATGAATGCTTCAAAGGTCAGCGGAGCAAGGGCGGGGGTCTGGGGAACATGGTTTGAGGGGACTTCTAAGTCAATTGGCAAAATAATTCTATTATGAAATCATTCTGCATCCCACTTTGAAATGTGGCGTCTGGGGTCTTAAATGCTAACAAGCGGCCATCTAAGATGCATCAATTGGTCTCAGTTCACCTGGAGCAAAGGAAAATGAAGAACACCAAGGCCACAGGACAACTAAGAGCCCAAGAGACAGAAAGGGCCACATGAACCAGAGACCTACATCATCCTGAGACCAGAAGAACTAGTTGGTGCCCAGCCACAATTGATGACTGCCCTGACAGGGAGCACAGCAGAGGACCCCTGAGGGAGCAGGAGATCAGTGGGATACAGACCCCAAATTCTCATAAAAAGACCAAACTTAATGGTCTGACTGAGACTAGAGGAATCCCTGCGGCCATGGTCCCCAAACCTTCTGTTGGCCCAGGACAGGAACCATCCCCGAAGACAACTCATCAGACATGAAAGGGACTGGTCAGCGGGTGGGAGAGAGACGCTGATGAAGAGTGAGCTAACTATATCAGGTGGACACTTGAGACTGTGTTGGCAACTATTATCTGGAGGGGGGATGGGAGGACAGAGAGAGAGAGAAGCCGGCAAAATTGTCACGAAAGGAGAGACTGAAAGGGCTGACTCAAGAAGGGGAGAGCAAGTGGGAGTAGGGAGTGAGACGTATGTAAACTTATATGTGACAGACTGATTGGATTTGTAAACGTTCACTTGAAGCTTAATAAAAGTTAATAAAAAAAAAAAAAAAAACATAATAGGGACTGTGAGGATGGTGCAGGACCAGGCAGTGTTTCGATCTGTTGTACATAGGATCTCTATGAGTCGGAACCAACATCACAGCACCTAACAACAACAACAACCACATGTGTTGGGCACAGTGGAGGGGTGGTTGTTATTGTTTTGTTGGTTGCTGTTGAGTCTATTCTGACAACAAAGTATGAAGAGTAGATCTGCTCCCTACAGTTTTCAACGGTTTAATCTTTCAGAAGCAAATCGCCAGGCCTGTTTTCCAAGGCACTGCTGGCTGGGTACAAACCACCAACCTTTTGCCTAATAGTCAAGCACTTAACTGTTTATGCCACCCAGTTGCCTGGAGGGGTAGTAGCGTATAAAATAAATATAAGATGCAGTCTCAGTTTTCAAGAAGGTTGAAATCTGGGAACAAAAAAATTAGCATATCTGAAAATATTAGAAAACAATGAAACTGTTCATTTTTGACTATAAATATAATAGGAGTTTAGACAAACTACGACAGAGAAAGATCGGCCCTTTAAATGTTGGTTTGCCCTAGTGCTTCATCTTCAAGTCTTCGTCACCATCTCTACATGCTTTGTGGATGATCTCATTATGTCAGCTACTGTCTACTCTTTCTTACTTTGACCTCTATTCTGAGTTGCAGATTCTATTTATAGCTATAACTGGACAGCTCCCAGATCAAATTCAGTGTCTCTAAAGTTCACACCCCCAACCTCATCCTATATTCTTTATCTCAGTTATTGGGTTCATCTCCCATGTAGTTTCTCTTATTAAAAAACAAAATCAGATTCAACAGATATTCTTTCCTTCCTATCACCTTTTCCCACTCCCAATATCTATTTACCCAGTACCCAGTGCCGTCAATCTTTGAAATATTTCTGAAATCCAGCCCTATTTACCATTCCCATATAGATTGTATTACAGGTCCCAAATGGAACCTAATGGTCACTAGATAACTGATATAGGCTTCTAAATGGAATTTCTAGGTCCAGTGTCTTCTACCTTTAGTATATCTGGCACACCAATACTGTAATGATCTTACTAAATCAGAATTCTGCAGATCTTCCTAAAATCGTTCAATGGATTAACCCTAGACTTAGCATGGCATGAAAGTTACTTCAAAGTCTGGCTCCAATCTGACCACTCCAACTTCTTTCACTGCCATTTCCTCCCTTTCCACCATCATGAACTCCAGATACACAGAACTTGTTACCATAGTGAACATATCATGCTCTTTTTTTTTTTCTTTACCTTGAGAAATTTAGACATGTAAAGCTGGAGGGATTTCTGCCTGAGAAAAATCCCACCTTCCTCTACCTGGAAAAGTTATAATGATTCTTCATAACCTCACTTGAATATTGACTTGAATGTAAATTGAATACCTTAGTTTTTACAGTGAGGCCTATGTGCAAAGAACTTTAGTAGCCAACATAATATAATCTAAGTGATTTTCTCTTTTTTTACCTTCTTTTAAAATATAAACGTTCTGGCAAGATATCATATTGAGTCTTTTACACGTTAGTGAAACTTGGTTCGTACAATTATTTTCCCCAATGACAGATGGACCATGTGGAAAGGAAAACCAGTGCTGAGAAGGGTGAAGAAGTCAAAAAAGGGAAATAGGAGTGGATACGGGACTATATAGCTTGTTACCATTTTCTCAGCCTGGCACAAATGTCATAGTCCACAGTGGTGTACATCTTTAGCTGGGTAGTGGCAAGAGAAGAAAATGTCAAAGCACAGGAAAGGCTAAACATCCCTGAGTTGGATCTGAATAATATCAGAGACCTGTAGTATGTCAAAAGCAAAAACAGGTCTAGAGTTTCCAGGGAAAACATGTATAAAGTCTGAAACTTAGAACTCTTCCGAGAATATGGTTTTGTGGCCAAGATTTCTTTCTGTGTAGGGAAAATTTAAGCTGAATGTCAAGGCTGAGGCAAAGAATCAGGCAATTTCAAGGGAGCTAAATATTTCTAGAGAAAGTATGCCGCTTCAGAGACACTGTATAGGAAACAGAAAGATGTGGACAGTAGGCTTTTTTTTTTTTTTCCAATTATAAAGGACCTTAAAGATTGTTTAGTTCAACCCCCTTATTTTGCAGATGAAGAAACTGAGATCAGAGAATGTTAGACTTCTTGAACACATCTTCGTCCTCCTGCTGCAAGTGAGCTAGAGAACTCCTGATCTGTTCTATTTTTTCACAGATAAAGCTAATACCAGGATATTGCATAGAAAATGATAACAATAGCTTACATTTGTATAGAGCTTTATTATTGATAAAATTCTGGGCACAATGTTATCAGAGAGGGCACACTGTTTCCGCCTTTGAGACACTTATTACTAGTGTGACCTAATAATTTATTATCCAAACCAGGACACTTTTGAGTATGAAAGGGGATACTATTAATCATAATGCAGGAGCAACAGGCATAAACTGGGAGTGTTCCAAGCACACCAGGATATGTGGTCTCTTGCTTATCACCTAATTGCAGAATTACCAAGACCATGCTCTGGGTTAGGTCACAATGCATAATAACTTGTGGGTTATAATGGATCCAGAGATGAAAGTAGACTTTGGATCTTGAAGGTGACAGTAGCTAGAGTTGTGGCTACACAGAATGACCGAGGATCAATTGCTCCTGGAATGAGCGAGACCGAGGATTTATAGCTCTTCAAATGAAGTGGATGATACAAAGATGTTGAACCTATAAAATTAAATATGTGGGATAGGAGAGAAAGATGAGAAATTGAAAACTTAATGCTTTATTAAAAACAAAACACATAAACAAAAACCATACCCATCTCTTTTCAGAATTCGTTTTTTAATATATTAACTACAAATGAAAGTAATATGTGTATATTTACAAATACACCCTCAAAATCTCAAATGATGTAACTGACATAAGTGTATAAATACTACTCATTAAAGGGATCAAATGAGTGCAGAATATACTCCAAGTTAAGGGTTCTGTGTTTCTTAGAGCTTTGTAACTAGTATTATTATTATTATTTTACTTAGTGTTTGACTGGAGGGCCAGGCAACTACAGCAAACAGCACTTGATCATGAATAATGTTACATTTAGGTTTCGTTGGTTCTCATCTCATTTGGCTTAATATGCAGCTCACATTTTTCACCGAGGAGAAATGAAATTTTGTATTAGTTGCTTGTTGTTTCTATTCTACTATAAGGAGAAATGATAATGTATATGTTTTAAGAATGGACAATCCTACACCTGTTATCATTAGCAATATCTTTCATATGTATAGCACTTTATACTACAAATGTTCTCACATACATTATCTTATTCAAATGCCCTTCAAAAATCCAGTGAGGTAGGCAGTATTATTTCCACTTTGACTCAGGTTCTTACTCATACTGTGTATACTGGTTTTGTCTTCTGCCTTCTGGTATACCATACGTGTATATCATGCTTACAGGATTGTATTCACACTCTTTAATTCAGTGATTTGAGCATTTGTTGAAAGCCAAATATGCAGTGTCAAGAGACGAGACCACTGATATAGAAAGAAGTAAAGTCATCGAGGACAATTTATTCCATGTTATAAGCTTGCATTAGTAAGTTAGTAGCAAATAGATTGCTAAATAGTTAATCCAGTTTAGCCATTGTGAACAAACAAAATAAAAATATTGAATTTTGTCTGTATTATCAGTAAGTTGAACTGTTTCTTTCTGAACTTTGATTTATGCTTTGGTACTTGATCCCCATAATGATTGGAAACAACACAAAATTTATCTGCTTTTTCTTCCATTGGTATGTGGTGTAGACTAGGAAAATAGCTAATTCTGGCCTGTTTAAGGACTTAGATCAGTGTTTCTCAACCAGGGACAATTTTGTCCCATATGGACAAGGTGTTTAGCAATGTCTGGAGACATTTTTGGTTGTCAAAAATGGGGGAAGAATATGGCTAACATCTAGTGGGTAGAGGCCAGGAATGTGGCTAAACATCCTACAATGCATAGGACGGCCTCTCACAACAAGAATTATCCAACCCAAAATGTCAGTAGTGCTGAGGTTGAGAAATGACAACTCAGATGAAAATAGTATTTTTAGGTTCTGTGTAACACTTGTCTTAGTATGGATCCCTCTAAAGCAGAGCCTGAAATAAGGACTTGAGTAAAGGAAGCAAGAATGAGAAAGTGGCAAAAGTAAGGCAGAGGTGCATTACTGAGTTGCTATTGTGGGCAGCAGAGACTAGATTCCATCAAGACCTTCCAAGGAACATGTAGGATGCCTTCCTGAATTGTCTGTCCATGAAGAATGGGGAAGGAGAGCATTTACCCACCAACTGCAACCCACATTGGCTGAGGGATGCTTCTGGGGGCAAAAAACACCCTCACACATCGAGGCAGTGTTTGCATGCCGGCCAAGAGGGCCTTTGTGCACTGGAGGAGGTCTTAGGACAGAAAGAGGAAAGATGATTCCTGCACTCAAAGTGAGACCCTATTGGTGTGAGCTGAGTCTGTTACCCTGGAACTGTCCACCACAGCTGCAGCTGAAATCAGAAGAGGGTCTTGAAGATTGATATGGGGCACCAGAAGCATCTGCTACAGTTGGTTTAGGGAAAGTTCTTTTGAGCTGGACCACAGCTGCAGCTGAAATCAGAAGAGGGTCTTGAAGATTGATATGGGGCACCAGAAGCATCTGCTACAGTTGGTTTAGGGAAAGTTCTTTTGAGCTGGACCATACCTGAGACTAATTAAAGCAGGTTGACCAGACCAAGAGAGATTACCTGGTGCCTGAGGCTGACCAGCTTCAGGAGGCATGATGTAATCTTTCATGGCCACATGGTGAGGCTAATAAAATCCCTGAGCCCTAAGAATCAGAGGAGCTTCCTGGTTGGTGACAGCATCTACTCTGAGGAGGATAGTGTATCTCCTTGAGACATGAAAGCTCCATGCTGGCACCCCTCCCAGCCCTCATGCTATATGTCTCTGTTTGTATCCTTTTTAGTTGTAATGAATCTATAGCCATACCAAAGCAAAACCAAACACACTACCATCAAGTTGATTCCAACTCATAGCAACCCTATAGGACAGAGTAGGACTGCCCCATAGAGTTTACAAGGAGCGCCTGGTGGATCTGTAGCCATAAGTATGGTATATTCTCCGTGAGATTCTGTGAGTCATGCCAGGGAATTATAAATCCCAAAGTGGTGGTAAGAGCCATCAAGTGCTGGTATCTGCTTATTTGGCAGTCTGAAAGATTGTGTCCTTTTAACTTGTGAGCTCTGACCCAAACCTGGGTAGTTATAGCAAAAGAGAGAGTGCTGCTTGGGTGGCTGGCAATGAGGATGAAGCAGTGGGAAAGTGAATACTGGATCAATCTCCTCATTTTGTGAATTGGATTTATGCTGATCCTTACCATGCAGTTGACAATGAGGGTGGAATTTACCCACTTTGCCCCGTACTTAGTGCAACCACTGTATTACATTCCTAGGGCTACCATTGCAAAGCACCATAAACTGGGTAGCTTAAAATGATAGAAGTTTATTCTCTCAGTGTTCTCAAGGCTCTAAGAAGTCCAAATTCATGGGTCAGTGGGGCCATGCTCTAGCAGAAGGCTGTAGCAAACAACCCTTCCTTGTCTTATTCAACTTCTTGTAGCCCCATTCCTTAGCTTGTGGCAGCATAACTCCAGTCTCTACCTCCATCTTCACATGGTTGTCTTCCCTTTGTGTCTCTGTCTCTGTGTTCCTTCTCTTATAAGGACCAGTTATATTAGATTAAGTGCTCACCTGCTGCAGTATGACCTCATCTTAACTAAATTATATCTGTAACCCAGAGACTCAAAGACTCCCCACTTTGCTGCAAGAGGACATCACTTAGGTACATGTATGATTTCCTCCCTTTCCTCTTTTCTCTGCAAGTTTTCATGCCCTCTTCTCCTTCTTGTTCCCCTGGAAGACCTCCTGCGGTGGAGGACCACTGCTGCATGCAGCTGTCAATGCATAAGCCCCAATAATAAGCTTGTGCAATGCTGCTATCTCGTGGTCACATAATTTTCCTTGATCAGCCCTGAATTCCCTCTAACTCACTACAATAACACATATTCACAGCCAGGTTGCTCTATTGGTTCGTTTCCTGCCTGTAGAATCTCAGAAGCCTGTTAGTCTTCCTTCATTTCATCCCATTTCTGTTTCCTTCAATCCAAGTTGGCAGTGTTTCTGCTGAGATGGTTGATTTGATCCATAAATCACATACTTAATCTTTTTAACAAACATTTGTCCAGCCACAACTTTGGTGTTCTCTACAATGCACACTTTCTAATTCTTTGCACTTTAGATAGGTTAATATTGTCCAAATCTTCAAGTTTGGTTCCTTTTTGCTTAATAATTCCTTCTTCGATTTACCTTTTTTACATTTTACCACTAAGTAGCAAGAAGAAACCTTCAACACTTTGCTTGCATTCAACAGTTTGCTTGGAAAATTCCTCAGCTAAGGATCCAAGTTCATCACTTCTAAGTTCTGCTTTCCACAAAACATTTAATTCACCCAGGTTCTTTGACACTTTGTGACATGGATTGCCTCTCCTCTAGTGTCTAATAACATTCCTCATTTCTGTACTCATCAGAGCACTTTCATCATTCATATTTCTAGCCACATTCATTCACAATAATATTTATATTCCCTAAGACAATAGAAACTTTTTTTAAGACAATAGAAACTTTTTTTTAAGACAATAGAAACTTTCTCTACATCTCTCATTTTTTTTCTGAGCCCTCACCAGAATCACCTTTAATACCAATAATTCTACCAGCAGTCTCCTTAAAGCAATTGTTTTAGTTAGCTAGTGCTGCTGTGACAGAATTACCACAAGTGGGTGGCTTTAAAAGAACAGAAATTTATTTTCTCACAGCTCAAGAGGCTAGAAGCCCAAATTCAGGTGGTTTTTCTAGGGTCACTATGAGTCGAAAATGACTTGACAGCAATGGTTTATTTTATTTATTTTTTGGAGCCCTGGTGGCAAAGTGGTTAAGAACTCAGCTGCTAACCAAAAGGTTGGCAGCTTGAATCCACCAGCCACTCCTTGGAAATCTTTTGGGGCAGTTCTACTCTTTCCTGTAAGGTCACCATGAGTTGGAATCGACTCGACAGCAACAAGTTTTTGATTTTCTCTAGGGGAAGATCCTTGTCTCTTTCAGCTTCTGTAGCCCCAGCATTTGTCAGTTCCTTGGCAATTCCCATAAGGCATCTGTCTTCCTTGTTTGTGCTTTTTTTGTCTCTGTGTCTATGCTACTCCTTATAACTCAGATGTGATTAGGTTTAGGACATACCCTATACTGATGGCCTCATTAACATAAGAAAATGCTGTTTTCAAATAGTATTGTATTTTCAAATAGGATTATATCCACAGTTATAAGGTTTTTCTTTTTTTTTTTTTTTTTTTTATAAGGGTTACTATCAAGCACCTCAAAATTCTTCCAGCCTCTACCTGCTACCAAAATCACTTTCACATTTTTAGGTACCTGTTATAGTAGCACTCTACAGTCCAAACTAAAATTGGTTATATACCAAAGTGGTTTACTCCCAAGTAAACTTGACAGCAAAGAGCATATCTTTTCTTTGTGTTTCCTGTACCAAAATCCATATTAGTTTCCTAGGGCCAAAAAGCAAAGTGCCATAAACTGGGTGGCTTAAAAAAATATAAATTCATTCTCTCAGAGTTCTGGTTGCTAGAAGCCCGGATTCAAGGTGTTGACAGGACCATGCTCACTCTGAAGGCTCTAGGGGAAGATCCTTCTTTGTTTCTTTCAGCTTCTAGTAGCCCAGACATCCTTTGGCTTGTAGCAACATAACTCCAATCTCTGCCTCCATCTTCACATGGTCGTATCCCCTCTGAGTCTGTGTCTCTTCTACTTTTATAAGAACACTTATTAGATTCAGGGACAGCCTGCTCCAGGATGACCTCATTTTCACTGATTATATTTGCAATGACTCCATTTACAAATAACTTTATATCCTTAGGCTCCAGAAAGGACATCAATCTTTGGGAGACACTAATAAACTCAGAACAATCGCCAAATCAGGCTACTTCTCTTCAGAATCAAGATATTCACCCTTGAATTCTTGCCTGAACTCTGAGTTCAGTGTCATCAGCATTCTGCCAAATGTCTCTGGTGAAGCATCTATTTTTACTAGAGCAAGAGGCTAAGGGACTGCTTATGTTACCTTCTGTGAACCCCTAAGATCCATTATATTTTAGCCCTTTTATACATCTTTTTCTCTTTTGTCTGTACAGGCCTCCAGCCAGGGTCTCTCAGTGGGTTCTCTTGTTCTCTCTAGAGCACTCAGTGTATCCAGAGAGTGCCTTCTGCTTCAATTTTTCTTTCTGTCTCATTTCTGCCTTTTGTCACTTCTGTTGGTGCATAAAGACATGTCAGAGATACATTACATGAGAACACAGCGATGACTGTAATGATGAATTGAGATTCACCATCTTTCCCAATACATCATTTTTATAAATACGTACTGGCTCTCCACTTAGGATTCTGTGAGTATACCATGCAATTATATACATATATATATATTTTTTTTTTTTTCCTCTTTTTTCTTTGCTTGAAATGCTGTTTTCTTCTCGTTCATCCTGGAAAGATCTTATTCGTTTTGAAAGGCAAGGTCTAGATTAAATGTTATCTACTCTGGGAATTTTCCACTACTTCCCCTACTCTTACCCCATATATAATGAATCATTTCCTACCCTTTGCTTCATATCATCTTGTTCACCCCTCTCATCTAGTTCTCAGTGTGTGCATGTCTGTCTCCCAAGTAAACTTGATAGTAAAGAGCATATCTTTTCTTTGTGTTTCCTGTTACCAAATACACGCTCAGCAAAATTTTAAGTTGAATAAGAGCAAGCAGTTTTGTTGACCTCTATTCTAAGAAATATAGGTCTAAGAAATATAGGAGCCATTATAACAACAAGTAAGCAGATGAAACTATTTTGCTTATAGACTTAGCTTTTGCTCTTTTAACTTGATGCGTTATAAAATGAAAGGTTTGGTGATTTCCATGATAAACAGTCTATATCCTAGATTCTAAGTTCTACCCCTAAATAGTGTGTGTATGTGACAATGGACAAGGTTATTCAAATATCTTCTTTTTTTTTTTCAAACAGCCACCTCATATCACTGTGAGAAATGATGACCAAATGGTAGCAGAATATTATTTTGGAAATAGAACTAAACTTCTATGAAATACTTAATGATGGAAAATATGTAATACTGAACCAGCAATGGGTTATGGGTCTTTATTTTTTTTTTTGGAAATACACTTAAAAAGGAAATAGTAGGGAAAAATAATAGCCTAGGCACTCACAGGTTAAGTATTATCTATACGAATCTTATGAAAATATATTTAATTATATGATAATTTGTGAAATAGTTTACTAAAGAACTAATATGAGCTAATCATTAAGATTTTTGAAATTCCCAGACCAGTAAATTCTCAGACTTATTTGAATGGTCGTATATAAGAGTTGGTCATATAGAAAAGTGGTTTAGTAGATAGTCTACTGTAGTACCAAAAAGGATAGTATATATACATATACATATATATGTGTGTGTATATATATATATATATATATGGAAACTTATCCAGCATAATATAGAACACTATCAAAGGATTATGGCCAATAAGAGCAACTCATCCATCTTCTATAGCTTTAGGCATGTAAATACCAGTGTTCCAACCTGTGCTTTCTTCAGCTTACATGATGACCACTGAGCTAATCTTTTTTACAATGTTTGTTTACCCCATCATGGAGTCTGGTCTCTCTTTCTGCCATTGTTTTATATTTAGGTGAAAAGTTTAAGTTCCGAATGGTTTAGCCAGAAATACAGCAAAATTGCTAAGGAAAAGTATCTTGTAATTGGTGAAAATGAAGATTTTCGTTGGCCAAAGGCAGGAGAGCACCCAAAAGGAAATGTATGAAAGGCCAGGTTGTGAATTTCAGCAGACTTTCAGAGATGGGTGGAAGTTCTTTTTAGCATTGTGAGGGTCATTATAGCATTTCTGCAACAAATTATGTACAGACAGGGGCTATTAAAGACTATGGTCAGGGGAGATCAACTTCTGGAATGACAGTGTGAGGTGATCTGTGGACCTGCTCCCCAGACAAACTGGTGAAAATTATTTAAAAAACAATCAGATGAAGCCTCCAGAAATTGTCCTAAGGACATTCAAACATTAGAAGTCTATTCAATAACATTTATGAAAATATGGTAAGAAAAGCAAGAGTCTATGATATATGGACCAAGACCATCTTTCCCTCTCCTTTTCCAGCTCAGCATGGTAGGAAAGTCACTCCAGATTGGTCCACCCAAGAATACAGGGCTCCCTTTAGCCCAGTCCCCACTTGGAGGGATTTCTTCCCTTGAGAAGCAGGATGTCAGCATTTCTAATCCTTCCCCCAGCTACCTCTTGCTGGGGGAAGGATTAGAAATGCTGACATCCTGCTTCTCAAGGTGAGTGCAGTTGAGAAGTAGGGCTCTTTTCTTTCATTCAGCCCCTGCTCATGAATGGAGCCTCTACCTTGAGCACAGTGCCACTGAGAATACTTGGGCACTAATTGCCTTTGCCCTAGCTTATAAGGCAATGGTACCATGATAGGAGAAGCAAACTGAGAAGGCCTTCAAACTTCTCCTCACACCTTCACAGAATGCTCAACTCCTAAAGTGAGGGTGTCACTCAGATGAAATATCCCACTGTCCCCACCCTGAGCTCCAGAGCCCTGGCTCAGAGATTATGCCTTGGAAGAGAACCAGGCCATGAAACAGATAACTATTAATCTGTTCCCAAAGGAACTGACTGCATTTGCAACAGAGCCTGGTAAAATTCAAGCCTAAGGGCACTCTCAAAAACAGGTTGCACTGGGGACCAATTGGGTAGAAATTCATAGATTAGGTGAAGATACAGGCTAAACTGTAGGTTGCTAGTTTGTGAGAGGGATACAGCTGGAAGGAGCCCTCCAGTGTCAGAACAAATTTCAAACACTGACCTGAGAAATATTTCCTTTCAGGGATACTAATTTGGTTGGATTTATATGTAGAGTAATTCATGCCGCAAAGGGTTGTGAAACAATAGAGCAATCAGCCAGCAATTAGTGGAGTTTAACACCTGGTTGTGATCAGGGAAAGAGACAGTCAGAGAGCCCTGCCAAAACGACTGTCATCCTAGGGTTCTGAGATGTCTGTGGGCATGAGCAAGGCTTCACTCCCTAAGGAGGAGCATTAGAGGCTTAAGATTGCAGGGAGGAGGGAAATAAAAACCAAAACCCAGTGCCGTTGAGTCAATTCTGAGTCATAGCGACCTTATAGGACAGAGTAGAACTGCCCCATAGAGTTTCCAAGGAGTGCCTGGCAGATTCGAACTGCTGACCCTTTGGATAGCAGCCGTAGCACTTAACATCACTAAAATCTACCTGATCACTAACTGAACAAGTTGTGATGATTAATGTTTTTTGTCAACTTGGCTAGGTTATAATTCTCAGTGGTTTGGCAGACCTTATGCATCATCTACCATTCTGTGATCTGATGTGAGCAGCCAAACTGTTGGAAGACGAGTTCCCTTGGGGGTATAGCCTGCATTCATGGTATAAATGGATGTTCTGACAAAACTCTCTCTCTCTCATTCCTGTATTCATCTTGTCTTCCTCTGATCTCTAGCTCTTGGGATGTGAGAAGGCTTTAGCTTGCTCCCTGACCTGCAGATTTTGGATTCACCACGTCCTGCAAACCCATGAGCCAGCAGCCCGCTGCCCGATCTGCAGATCTTGGGTTAATCAGCCCCTGCAATCAAATGAGTCAGGAGGAGTCTCCCACCTGTTGCCTGACCCATGGATTTGGGATTGCCAGCCTCCACAGTTACATGAATCATTTTCTTGAAATAAACCTGTCTTTTTTTATATATATATTTATATATACACTTCAATGGTTTTCCTCCTCTAGAGAACCCAGCCTAAGACACAAGTAAATAATAATAACAAGCCTAGGGGAGAAGTACCAAGAGTTGCTACAAAATATTATCCAAAATGTCCAGTTTCCAACAAGAAATTATTATATACTCAAAGAAACAGGAAAGTGTGATTCATATTCAGAAAAGAAAAGCAAGCAACAGAAATTGCCCGTGAGAGTGACCAGATGTTGGATTTGAAAAGGCAAAGATTTTTAAAAAATCCATTATAAACGTGTTCAAAGAACTAAAAGAAACTATTATTAAAGTAATATTGGAAGGTATGGCAACAATATTACATCTAATAGAGAATATTAATAAAGAGATAAATTTTTTCTTATAAGAACCAAATGGAAATACTGGAGTTGAGAATTACAATTACCAAAATGAAAAATTCCCTAGTGGAATGAGACAGTATATTTGAATGGGCAGAAGGAAGAAGTAGGAAACTTGAAGATAGAACAATGCAGAGTATGCAACCTGAAAAAAAAAAAAGAATAAGAAAAATGAGCACAGTCTCAGAGAAATGTGGTGTCATGGGTTAAATTGTGTCCCCCCAAAATATCTGTCAACTTGGCTAGGTCATGATTCCCAGTGTTGTGTGGTTGTCCTCCATTTTGTGATTGTAATTTTATGTTAAAGAGGATTAGGATGAGATTGTAACACCCTTGTTGTTGTTGTTGTTGTTAGGTTCCATCAAGTTGGTTCCAACTCATAGCAACCCTATGCACAACAGAATGAAATACTGCCTGGTCCTTCACCATTCTTACAATTGTTGTTACCCTTGAGCTCATTGTTGCAGCTACTGTGTCAATCCACCTTGTTGAGGGTCTCCCTCTTTTTCACTGGCACTGTACTCTGCCAAGCATGATGTCCTTCTCCAGGGACTGATCTCTCCTGACAATACGTCCAAAGTATGCAAGACGCAGTCTCACCATCCTTGCCTCTAAGGAGCATTCTGGCCGCACTTCTTCCAAGACAGATTTGTTCGTTCTTTTGGCAGTCCATGGTATATTCAATATTCTTCACCAACACCACAATTCAAAGGCGTCAACTCTTCTTAGTCTTCCTTATTCATTGTCCAGCTTTCACGTGCATATGATGTGATTGAAAATACCATGGCTTGGGTCAGGTGCACCTTAGTCCTCAGGATGACATCCTTGCTCTTCAACACTTTGAAGAGGTCCTTTGCAGCTGATTTGCCCAATGCAATGCATCTTTTGATATCTTGACTGCTGCTTCCACGGGCATTGATTGTGGATCCAAGTAAAATAAAATCCTTGACAACTTCAATCCTTTCTCTGTTTATCATGATGTTGCTCATTGGTCCAGTTGTGAGGATTTTTCTTTTCTTTATGTTGAGGTGTAATCCATACTGAAGGCTGTGGCCTTTGATCTTCATTAGTAATTGCTTCAAGTCCTCTTCACTTTCAGCAAGCAAGGTTGTGTCATCTGCATAACACAGGTTGTTAATGAATCTTCCTCCAATCCTCAAGCCCCGTTCTTCTTCATATAGTCCAGCTTCTCATATTATTTGTTCAGCGTACAGATTAGATAGATATGGTGAAAGAATACAACCCTGGCACACACCTTTCCTGACTTTAAACCAATCAGTATCCCCTTGTTCTGTCCGAACAACTGCCTCTTGATCTATGTAAAGGTTCCTCATGAGCACAATTAAGTGTTCTGGAATTCCCATTCTTTGCAGTGTTATCCATAGTTTGTTATGATCCACACATTCGAATGCCTTTGCATAGTCAATGAAACACAAGTAAACATCCTTCTGGTATTCTCTGCTTTCAGCCAGGATCCATCTGACATCAGCAATGATATCCCTGGTTCCATGTCCTCTTCTAAAACTGTCCTGAATTTCTGGCAGTTCCCTGTCAATATACTGCTGCAGCCATTTTTTAATGATCTACAGCAAAATTTTACTTGCGTGTGACATTAATGATATTGTTCTATAATTTCCACATTTGTTTGAATCACCTTTCTTGGGAATAGAGAAAGATATGGATCTCTTCCAGTGAGTTGGCCAGGAAGCTGTCTTCCATATTTCTTGGCATAGACGAGTGAGCACCTCCAGCACTACATCTGTTTGTTGAAACATCTCAGTTGATATTCCATCAATTCCTGGAGCCTTGTTTTTCGTCAATGCCTTCAGAGCAGCTTGGACTTCTTTCTTCAGCACCGTCGGTTCCTGATCATATGCCACCTCTTGAAATGTTTGAATATTGACTAATTCTTTTTGGCATAATGACTCTGTGTATTCCTTCCATCTTCTTTTGATGCTTCCTGTGTCATCTAGTGTTTTCCCCATGGAATCCTTCACTACTGCAACTCAAGGCTTGAATTTTTTCTTCAGTTCTTTCAGCTTGAAAAACGCCGAGTGTGTTCTTCCCTTTTGGTTTTCCATCTCCAGCTCTTTGCACATGTCCTTATAATATTTTACTTTGTCTTCTCGAGACACCCTTTGAAATCTTCTGTTCAGTTCTTTTACTTCATCAATTCTTCCTTTTGCTCTAGCTGCTCGGCGCTCAAGAGCAAGTTTCAGAGTCTACTCTGACATCCATCCTGGTCTTTTCTTTGATTCCTGTCTTTTCAGTGACCTCTTGCTTTCTTCATGGATGATGTCCTTGATGTCATTCAACAACTCATCTGGTCTGTGGTCACTAGTGTTCAGTACGCCAAATCTATCCTTCAGATGGTCTCTAAATTCAGGTGGGATATACTCAAGGTCATATTTTGGCTCTCGTGGACTTGCTCTGATTTTCCTCCATTTCAGCTTTAACTTGCATATGAGCAATTGATGGCCTATTCCACAGTCGGCCCCTGGCCTTGTTCTGACTGATGATATTGAGCTTTTCCATCATCTCCCTCCACAGATGTAGTCATTTGATTTCTGTGTGTTCCATCTGGTGAGGTCCATGTGTATAGTTGCCGTTTATGTTGGTGAAAGAAGGTGTTTGCAAAGAAGAAGTCGTTGGTCTTGCAAAATTCTATCATTCGATCTCTGGCATTGTTTCTGTCACCAAGGCCATATTTTCCAACTACTGATCCTTCTTCTTTGTTTCCAACTTTTGCATTCCAATCACCAGTAATTATCAACGCATCTTGATTGCATGTTCGATCAGTTTCAGACTGCAACAGCTGATAAAAATCTATTTCTTTATCTTTGGCCCTAGTGGTTGGTGCATAAATTTGAATAATAGTCGTATTAACTGGTCTTCCTTGTAGACATGTGGATATTACCCTATCACTGACAGCATTGTACTTCAGGATAGATCTTGAAATGTTGTTTTTGATGATGAATGCAACGCCATTCCTCTTTGAGTTGTCATTCCCAGCATAGTAGACTATATGATTGTCTGATTCAGAATGGCCAATACCAGTCCTTTTTAGCTCACTAATGCCTAGGATATCGATGTTTATATGTTCCATTTCATTTTTGACAATTTCCAATTTTCCTAGATTCATGCTTCGTACATTCCAGGTTCCGACTATTAATGGATGTTTCCAGCTCTTTCTTCTCATTTTGAGTCATGCCACATCAGCAAATGAAGGTCCTGAAAGTTTTACTCCATCCACGTCATTAAGGTCGACTCTACTTTGAGGAGGCAGCTCTTCCCCAGTCATCTTTTGAGTGCCTTCCAACCTGGGAGGCTCATCTTCCAGCACTATATCATACAATGTTCTGTTGCTATTCATAAGGTTTTCACTGGCTAATGCTTTTCAGAAGTAGACTGCTAGGTCCTTCTTCCTAGTCTGTCTTAGTTTGGAAGCTGAGCTGAAACCTGTCCTCTATGGGTGACCCTGCTGGTATTTGAATACCAGTGGCATAGTTTCTAGCATCACAGCAACACACAAGCCCCCAAAGTACAACAAACTGACAAACACATGGGAGGTAACACCCTTACTAAGGTCATATCCCTGATCCAATGTAAAGCGAGTTGTCCTGAGGTGTGGCCTGCACCACCTCTTTTATCTTATAAGAGATAAAAGGAAAAGGAAGCAAGCAGAGAGTGGGGACCTCATACCACCAAGAAAGCAGTGCTGGGAGCAGAGTGCATCCTGTGGACCTGAGATTCCTGCACTGAGATGCTCCCAGACCAAGGGAAGACTGATGATGAGGACTTTCCTCCAGAACCGACAGAGAGAGAAAACCTTCTCCAGGAGCCAGGGCCCTGAATTCAGACTTCTAGCCTACCGGACTGTGAGAGAATAAGCTTCTCTTTGTTAAGGCCATCCACTTGTGGTATTTATGTTACAGCAGCACTAGATAACCAAGTCATGTGGGATAACATTAAACACACCAATATGCATTTAATGGGAATGCCAGCAAGAGAGGAAAGAAAGAGGAGCAAAAAAATATCCTAAGAAATCATGGCTGAAAACCTCCTAAATTTATTAAAAAAAAACATTAATCTACACGTTCAGGAAGCTCAACAAACTCCAAGTAGGATAAACACAAAGAGAGCTACAAATAAACATATCATAGTAAATATGCTGAATGCCAAATACAAGGAGAAAATCTTGAAAACAACAAGAGAAAAAATGACTTATCACTTATAAGGGAAACCCAATAAAGGTGACTGCTGACTTCTCATCAGAAACAATGTGTGCCAGAAGGCAGTAGAGCAAAGGATTCAGCCTACACTGATATGGCCTCATGAACACAAAAAAGAAAGCTTTATTTCCAAATGAGATTACATCCACAGATATAGGGGTTAGAATTCCAACACGTATTTCAGAGGGACACAATTTAATATATAACCTTAAAAAAAAAAAAAAAAAACCTTTTGTAACCATAAAAGACAATATAAATACACGTTTTTCTCCTTTCTTAGCTTATCTAGGAAGTACTTCTACATAACAATTTAAATTATTATTGAACCTATAACACACAGAAAAGGGCACATATTTGTTATATATTTGCCAATAATAGCACAAAGGTATGTGGGAGCAAAGTTGTATCAGGCTAAGGAAATGACTACAGAGACTAAAGTAATAATTATATCAATGTATTGGTAGTATATGTAGATGTAATACATGTAACAAAAATACCACAAATAGAGGGCCAGGAAATAGAGAAATATAGGAATAGCATTCCTATATCTCACTTAAATTAAACCAGTATAAACCTGAAGCTTTTTCTGATTAAGTGAGATGTTTATAGTAAGCCCTAGAATGACCCCTAAAATAAAAACAAAACAAACAAAAAAGGTGGGGGCATATATCATTAAGTGAATTAAATGCTTCATTAGAAAATATTCACTTAATGCAAAAATAAGCAATAAAGGAGCAATAGAGGAACAAAAAAGACAGAATTAATACAGAAAACAAAAAGTAAAATGGCAGGAGTTAATCCAATTATATCAATAATGACATTAAATGTAAACAGATTAAACAGTCTAATCAAAGGCAGGATTATAAGACTGGATCAAAAAAAAAAACAGATTCAACTATAGATAGTCTAGAGAAGGCACAGTTTAGATTCAGTGATAAAAATAGATTGAAACCTAAAAGATGGAAAAGATAAGTTATGTAAACAGCAACCACAGAAAGCTCTAGTACCTATAGTAATATCAGACAAAATACACTTTAAAACAAAAAATGTTAGTAGAAATGTTGTTGTTAGGTATCATCAAGTCAGTTCCAACTCATAGTGACCCCATGCAAAACAAAATGAAATACTGCCCAGTCCTGTGCCATCCTCACAATCCCTGCCACATTTTGAGCTCATTGTTGCAGCCACTGTGTCAATCCATCTTAGGAGGGTCTTCCTCTTTTGTGATGACCCTCCACTTTTCCAAGCATGATGTCCTTCTACAGGGATGGTCCCTCTTGTTAACATGTCCAAAATATGTGAGCTGAAGTTTTGCTATCCTTGCTTCTAAAGAGTACTCTGGCTGTACTTCTTCCAAGACAGACTTGTTTGTTCTTCTGGCAGTCCATGGTATAGTCAATATTCTTCACCAACACTGTAATTCAAAGGCATCAGTTCTTCTTCGGCCTTTCTTATTTGTTGTCCAGCTTTCACATGCATATGAGGTAACTGAAAATACCATGGCTTGAGTCAGGCACACCCTAGTCCTCAAAGTGACATTCTTGCTTTTCCACACTTTAAAGTGGTCTTTTGCAGCAGATTTTCACAACACAATATGTTATTTGGTTTCCTGACTGCTGCTTCCATGGGCTTTGATTGTAGATACTAGAGATAGAAAAAGGGTATTTGATAATGTTAAAAATGTCAATCCATCAAGAGAATATAACAATGTTGAACTTATGTGCACCTAGTAACAATAACAAAACACATGAAGCAAAAACTAACAGAAATGAAGTGAGAAATAGACAATTCAACAATAATTGTTGGACGCTGCCTTAGTTATCTAGTGCTGCTATAACAGATACCACAAATGGATGGCTTTAACAAAGAGAAGTTTACTCCCTCACAGTTTAGGAGGCTGGAGGTCCAAATTCAGGGTGCCAACTGCAGGGGAAGACTTTCTCTCTCTGTTGGATCTGGGGGAAAGAACTTTTCATCGATTTTCCCCTGGTCGAGGAGCTTCCATAGGACATGCTATTCTCCTGGCTCTTGTTTCTTTGGTGGTGTGAGGTTGCCCTGTCTCTCTGCTCACTGCTGTCTTTTATATCTCAAAAGAAATTGGCTCAAGACACAACCTAAGACACAATCTAATCTTTTAGATTGAGTCCTACCTCATTAACATAACTGCCGCTAATCCTATCTCATCAACATCATAGAAATAGAATTTACAACACATAGGAAAATCACATTAGATGACAAAATGGTAGACAATCACACAATACTGGGAATCATGGCGTAGTCAAGTTGATAGATATTTTGGGGAGACACGATTCAATATCCTATTTTCAATAATAGAACAACTAGGCAGAAGATCAACAAGAAAATAGAAGACTTGAACAACATTATAAACCAAGGAGACCTAACAGACATAGAACACTGGACCCAACAACAGAATATACAATCTTCTCAAGGGTACACGTAACATTCCCCAGGATAGACCATATGCTAGTGCATAAAAAAACCTCAATGAATTTAGAAGGTTAGAAATAATATAAAGGATGTTCTCTGACCACAGTGGAATGAAATTAACTCAAGATGGATTAAGAAATTAAGTGTTATTGTTGATAGCTTTGATTTTTAAAATAAGAGCCTAATGCAATAAAAACCTATGCAAAATTGCATAAAATAAAACCTTTTTTTTTTATTATAGACGTTCCTGCTCAACACACTTGTAAAGGAAAGCAGCTTGGGTTATTTTCTTTCCTAGCTATCACACTCCAATTCATATAGGGCTTATTTATACAGGCCAGGTCATGCAAATGCAAAGTAAAATTGTACATACATGCTGTCATGGTTAAGGTTATGTGTCAACTTGGCTGGGCCAGGATTCTCAGTGGTTTGGCAGTTATGATGTAGTTTGACAGTCTTATAATGATGTGATCACCCTCCGTGATGAGATTTGATATAATGTGATCACCTCCATGATAGGATATGCTGTGAGTAGCCACACAGTTGAAAGGGCGTTTCCTTAGGGGTATGATCTGCAGCCAATATAGGTGGACTTTCTGGCAAAGCTTCAGGCTTTTGCTCGCTCAGGATCCTGCAGCTGTCTCCTGTTCATCTGACCTCCAGTTCTTGGGACTTGAGCGAGCAACTAACCTGCCATCTTGCTTGCTGATCATGGGATTCTTAGATCTTTGCAGCCTGTGAGCCAGAGCCTTGTTGTCTGACTTGCAGATCTTGGGTTCTCCAGCCCCTGTGGCTACATGATTCAGGAGAAGCCTCCAGCCTGACCCACAGACTTGGGACATTCCAGACTCTAGAATCACATGAACCATTTCCATAATATAAATTTCTTTATATATTTATACATTTTACTAGTTTTGCCTCTCTAGAGAACCTAGCCTAAGACAGGTATATTTAGGATCTGTCTTTACACAGGACTGGCTGTTCAAATAGACACCATCTGAATTATACAATTTCAGAGATGCTGAGAAGCTTGTCTGCTTAAGGTTATCTTCTCTACCTAAACCATCCTGGCCTGAGATAATCATCAGAGTTACTGTCTTCTAATAAGTTTACCATCTGTAGAAGTTTACTGTCTTGTAGGAGGAATTTAACACAAAAATTGACATTCACCACCACGTTAAACCTGAAAACCTAAATGTGGTGGCATTATGGGATGAAGAAGAAATCTATTTGATATGTTTTCTGATAGTCATTGAATATTGTGGGAGGTAGGGAAAGATTTCTAAAATCATCAGTTTCTCTTACTAGAAGTAAACAGCTTTCTCATAAATTTATTGTCCTGAAAGAAAATCTCAGGTTGAAGATCCATGCAAATCAGTGACACTTGATTTAGTTCTGTCAAACTTCTTATAGCTTTGTAAGCCTTGCTGTACTTCTTGACTGTTGCTTATTTAGAGTTATGATGAAATTTAATTTATTTTCCTACAAAACTGCTTGCTTTCAGGGTGAATTTATCTTTCTTTAACTGAAAGATAAGACCTGAGCTCACATTAATATTTCACTTATTGAAATTTGTGGTCTCTTCTTTAAGGGAAGCCTACCATTTAAAGGCATGGGAATTCTCTCCTTTCAACACATTTCATTGAAAGGGCATCCAGCAATGTGATTAGTTATGCAATGACCCTGAATTTACTCTGTGCTTTGCTTTCTCTGATACCATAATTTACAAACATGGTAAGGCAGAAATAGCAAATTATATTAAGAAGGAAATTGTCCTCAACAAATTCATTAGAGATCATGCAGTTCCTTGGGGTCTGTGAAGGAACTATTCTGTATTTAGCAAATTAATGATTATTTAACATGGGATCACAATTGACAGTTTTCTCTTCGGGACTTTTTCTTAGGCTCAGCTCAAAGGAAGGTCTGTTTTCTGTAGATGTTTTTCCATAGTAACTTTATTTTATTTTTGTTCTCCTGCTGTAACTGAAGCCATTTGTGTTTCCTACTTATCCTGGATCCTTTTAATACTATTGTAAGTGAAATGACATGTAAGAAGGAATCCATATTTGGAAAATAGAAAATCAAAGATTGGGGCATATTCATAAACATAAGGCAACTACTTGTCTGTGTTTATCAGATTGTTGGCCAATTCAAAGGCATCAGTTACAGATCTATTTACTAAAATGTTTTCTTCAAAGCAGCTTTAAATGTGTGTTGTGTTATAGAATGTAGATGGAAACATTTTCTTAACAGTTTTTAGATGCATTATCTCCCAGTGATGAAAGACGTGGAATACATTAAATATCATGAGCAGCAACAACAGTATAATAATGTATGGCTCCAACTCTGACTCCTTGTTGAAAAATCTTGAATATTTTTATTTAACCTTTCGGGTATTCAGCTCAATTGCATTTATGGATGCGGATGAGCTGACTAAATAGTTTCCCCAGTCTGAGAACTTTTTCTGAGAAACGATGATGACACTTTGAACTGGAATGAAGAGTGACATAAAGCATTTAGCAGAAAAATTTCATTTAGGGAAATACGCTGCTAACTGTAAAGACATTTGAAGATTAGTTTTATTAAGTACTTAGTATCTCAGCTACCTAGTGCTGCTTATAACAGAAATGCCACAAGTGGATTTCTTTAACAAACAGAAATTTGTTTTCTCACAGTTTAGGAGGCTACAAGTTCAAATTTAGGGTGCCAGCTCTAGGGGAAACCTTTCTCTCTCTGTCAGCTCTGGAGGAAAATCCTTGTCTCTTCCGAGCTTCTGCTCCAGGGCAATCTTCATGTGGTTTGGCATGTCCCTTCCCCTATCTCTGCTTCTCTCGATTGCCTGTTTAATCTCTTTTATATCTCAAAAGAGATTGACTTTAAGACACACCCCACACTAGTCATGTCTTATTAAAATAACAAACACAACCCATTCCCAAATGGGATGATAACCACAGGCATAGAGGTTAGAATTTACAACATATATTTTTGGGGGATACAAATCAATCCATAACATTTATTCTAGGTCGAAGACTAAGGAATAATGATGTGGTAGATTCTCAAAGCTGTTGTATTTATTTTCATACAGATCATGGAAAAATAACATGTAGACAAAATATTTAATTTTAGTCACTTTTTAAAGGCATCTTGACATTTTTTACCAAGTTGAGCATGATTTCCAATAACCTTAGAGAACTTGGTTATAAACATAATTTCCTACCTCATTCTAGTTGATTTTGAAGTATAACTTTTAATTTGCCTAAAAGCAACTCTAACACATGCACACCATTCATGGGATTTTATGAATATACTTTATGGACTTATTAAAATGAGCTTATTCCATATACTGACCATTTCTAATGTGAAAAATCTCAAAATCTTGCCACTGGAAATGAAACATTACCTTTTATGTTAATTTTTTTTTCAAGAAGTGCTTTCTCAACTGTCTAACTATTGTGTATGGTGATAATATATCTCATCAATCATCTATCATAGATATTCATGGAAAAAAGCTGGCTCTGTATTGAACTCTATTTGACCAATGATTTAGGTGAATGTTAAATTTGTCTATTTTTACTGTAGCCAGGAAAATAAGTGCCATTTAGCAAATTAATTTGTGAGGTTAGTACTATCGATGGGAGTCATTTTATTGCCCACCATATAAGCAGAACACTCAAGAATATTTGATTGCTTTATAAGAATACATATACAGCAAAAACACAAGTATAAAAATTAGGTAATTGACTATTTTCATATTGAGTAAAACATAGAGATTTCCTGTACACTCTTCTCCAAAGTATTTTTACAGGAAAGTAAATAAAATGAATCAATATGGAAAGAGATTCATTATGACTATAAATTAATGACACCAATTTTAGAGCTATTCAATTTCATGTCATTATAGTCATATCATGTGTATGTAGGAGTACCTGGGTGACACAAATGGCTAAGCACTTGACTACCAGCCAAAAGGTTTACAGTTCAAGCCCAACCAGACATGCTTTGGAATACAAGCCTGGTGATCTGCTTCCGAAAAGACACAGCCTTGAAAACATTTGGAGAAGTTCTACTCTGCACACATGGGGTTTCATGTGTCAGAATAGGCTTGACGGCAACTAACAACAATAACACTGTGTATGTGTAAATTCAACGTGAATTTTAAACTTGCTAGAAATTCTTAATAAAAAATTGTTTAGTCAATGAGAGAACCTAGTCCATTATATTCAAGGACCACCTTTATTTTTGGATTCCATTGAATCTAAGATTTTTTTCTATTGAAAGGTGCACCTTACGTTATGTTGCTGTTGCTGTTGGTTGCCATTGACTCGGTTTCTACTAATGGCGACTTCATGTATAACAGAACAAAACATTGCCTGGCCCTGCACCATATTATGTACCACCAAGAAAAAAAAATGCTAATTAAACTGTGACATAATACTTTCTTATCACTCAGAATTTTTATTTTATGCTTAATTAAATTGCTATTTTAGACTGATTTACACATACGTTTATATATATACATATATAGGAATCCTGGTGGCACAGTGTTTAAGAGCTCAGGCTGCTAACCAAAAGGTCAGCATTTTGAATCCACCAGCCGCTCCTTGAAAACTCTATGGGGCAGTTATAATTATACTCTGTCTTATAGGGTAGCTATGAATCGGAATCGACTCGATGGTAGCAGGTTAATTTTTTTGGTTTTATATATATATATATGTATATACACACACACACATATGTATATATATATATATAATTACTCAGGCATGCATGTAAAAGGAAGATAGAAACAAAGTAAATTTATTATACTCCTCAAACATCTCTGCATTAAAAATCCTTTTTTAAACTCAGAATTATCCATTTTTTCCATAAATTATCATATTTTGGTTCATCAAGAACATAGATGCTATAAACTTTCTTAAAATAGTGCTCCAATACCATCTCCGATATTTTCTTCCTGACATTCAGTTGGGCAATCTTGAAGTTGGCAATTTTTTGTCTTCCAGAAGATTTTGGTGGAAATTACCCTTAAGTAATTCATTGAGGGAAAGATTAAGACATTGCATTTGCTCAGTCGTATCCAGGAATATCAACCTAGTTTACTCCTGTAGCAACAACTATGATTTGATGGCTGCCCATCTGACAGAGATTTTAAGATGTCACCTGTTACAAGGCATATCCTGATTTCAGATATGTTAAAGTATGAAGAATGTGTGTTTCTGAATAAATGAAATATGGTATTAATATTGCTAATTTTTTGGTAATCGAAACAATGTAAAAATTTATAGCAAAGCTTCTCTATATGTCACATTTGTCACCATATTATTTGGAGCACCTGTGAGTAAGTCCCTGCCATATAAATATAAGGAAACGCCCATGTGATAATTAGCTCAATCACAAAGCAACCTCTGTATTTCAGAGATTCATCCTGTGACTTATAAAGGGTCATGGCAGAGATGCTCACTGGGAATTGCTGATCTATGACAGCAAAGGAAGTAATTCCAGGGATTCAGAGATACTAAGGAGTAAGAGTTTTGTTTTTAATACTCCATTGATTATAGATTATAGATTCTGATGTTATATTTAAATCTGTGAATTCTGGATTTTGTCACATTAATAAACATTTTTAGTGACCCTGACATGATTTAACAATGGAATTGTGTATAATCTTAGTTTCGATGTTCTGTTTTAAGGGTTGAGAATATGACAAATTCCAGACATTCAACAGATATTGAATTTTTTCATCATACTTAATTTAGATCCGTTATTTTGAAATTGTTTCTTGCTTTATTGGTAACATCTTAATGTTGTTGTTAGGTGCCGTTGAGTCAGTTTCAGCTCATAGTGACCCTATGTACAACAGAACAAAACACAGCCCGGTCCTGTGCCATCCTCACAATCATTGATATGTTTAAGCCCATTGTTGTAGCCACCATGTCAATCCATCTCATTAAGGGTCTTCTTTTTCTCTGACCCTCTAAACATCTTAATAATAACGTTAAATTTTCATCATATTTGTTCTAACTCCTCCAGCAGCTTTATTTTATGAATTACATAGGCCTCCCCTGGAGGGGAGTAATGGAAGAGAAAGGATGGGAAAGTCAAACATTTAACGTAGTTAAAAAGGGGTTTTAGAAATCGTCAGTCTGTAGAATGCTATTTATCAAAATCACTCTACTGTCCTTAGTATGACTAAAAGAATAATATTGTTACTAACATCACTGACAGAGCAATATAATTTTCAGTAATATAATTTTCAGTATTCTCATTGATCTCAGTCAACGGTAGGTGGAGACCACAGGTATTGTTTCTAAGACCATGTCTTACCATACATCAACTGATTTTCTGTCTTTAGTTCAAGGAAGCAGGGTTAAACAATTTATTCTCATATTAAGAGAAGACTTTGGCTTACACTGTGCTGTCACTTGCTTCTTGGGAATAAGGAATTTTCTCTGTATATCTGTCCTGATTTATCTTTTGTTTCTCTATCCCATTATTCTTGCTTTCAAGGGATAGGGTAGAGATAGAATAATGGTGAGACCAGAGATACACATAACATTCTTTAAATATGTTTTTAAAAAAATCAGATGATTCCTCTAAATAAATGACTTTTTCCTTTCCCTCATCATTTTTAGTATTTGCTTTCCAGATGAAGTTAGCATCCCAAGTTGCAAAAAAATGAAACAGGACCCATACTTCACACACAAAAACTAATTCAAAATGGATCAAAGACCTAAATATAAAACCAAAAACTATACAGATCATAGAAGAAAAAATAGGATCAATGCCCTAATACATGGCATTAACAGGACACAAACCATAACTAACAAACACACAAACTCCAGAAGATAAGCTAGATAACTGGGATCTTCTAAAAATTAAACACTTATGGGTATCAAAAGACTTCACCAAAAGAGTAAAAAGAGAGCCTACAGACTGGCAGAAAAATTTTGGCTATAACAAATATGACAGAGTTCTAATCTTTAAAACCTACAGGGAAATCCAACACCTCTACAACAAAAAGACAGTCCAGTTAAAAAATGGGCTAAGGAAATGAACAAACACTTCAGCAAAGAAAACATTCAAGTGACTAACAGACACATGAGGAAATTCTTGCAATTACTAGCCGTTAGAGACATGCAAATCAAAACCACAGTGAGATACCATCTCACCCCAGCATCACTGGCATGAATCAGAAAAAAAAGAAAATAGCAGATGTTGGAGAGACTGCGAGGAGATTGGAACTCTTATGTATTGCTGGTGGGAATGCAAAATGGTACAACCATTCTGGAAAACGATGTGGCACTTCCTTAGAAAGCTAGAAATGAAAATACCATATGATCTAGCAATCCCACCCCTAGAACTGTATCCTAGAGAAATAAGAGCCTCACACAAATAGACATATGCATATCCATGTTCATTGTAGCATAGTGGTACAATAGCAAAAAGATGGCAACAACCTAGCTGCCTACCAACAGATGAATGGATAAACAAACTCTGGTACATACACACAATGGAGTACTATGCAACAATAAAGAACAATGATGAATCCCTGGAACATCTAACAACATGGATGAATCTGGAGGGCATTGTGCTGAGTGAAATAAGTCAACCACTATATGAGACCACTACTATAAAAACTCATGAAAAGATTTACACACAAAAAGAAGCAATCTTTGATGGTTACTAGGTGGGGGGGGGATGGAAAAATACTAAATAGACAATAGATAAATGGTAACGTTGGTGAAGGGTAAGACAGTACACAATACTGGGGAAGCTAGCACCAGTGGGCAAGGTCATGGAAGCTCTGTAGATACATCCAAACTCTCTGAGGGACCGAATTACTAGGCTGAGGGCTGTGGGGACCATGGTCTCGGGGAACACCTAGCTCAATTGGCATAACATAGTTTATAAAGAAAATGGTCTACATTCTACTTTGGTGAGTAGTGTCTGGGGTCTTAAAAGCTTGTGAGTGGCCATCTAAGATACTCCACTGGTCTCACCCCGTCGGGAGCAAGGAAGGATGAAGAAAATCAAAGAAAACAAGGGAAAAATTATTCCAAAGGACTACTGGACCAGGATTGGAGGAAGACTCATTAACAACCTGCATTATGCAGATGACACAAACTTGCTTGCTGAAAGTGAAGAGGACTTGAAGCAATTACTAATGAAGATCAAAGACCACAGCCTTCAGTATGGATTGCATCTCAACATAAAGAAAACAAAAACCCTCACAACCGGACCAATGAGCAACATCATGATAAACGGAGAAAAGATTGAAGTTGTCAAGGACTTCATTTTACTTGGATCCCCAATCAACACCCATGGAAGCAGCAGTCAAGAAATCAAGAGATGCATTCCACTGGGTAAATCTGCTGCAAAGGACCTCCTTAAAGTGTTGAAGAGCAAAGATGTCACCTTGAAGACTAAGGTGGACCTGACCCAAGCCATGGTATTTTCAGTTGCATCATATGCATGTGAAAGCTGGACAGTGAATAAGGAAGACCAAAGAAGAGTTGACACCTTTGAATTGTGGTGCTGGCAAAGAATATTGAATATACCATGGACTGCCAAAAGAACGAACAAATCTGTCTTGGAAGAAGTACAGCCAGAATGCTCCTTAGCAGCAAGGATGGCGAGACTGCGTCTTACATACTTTGGACATGTTGTCAGGAGGGATCAGTCCCTGGAGAAGGACATTATGCTTGGCAGAGTACAGGGTCAGTGGGAAGGGGGAAGACCCTCAACGAGGTGGGTTGACACAGTGGCTGTGACAATGAGGTCAAGTGTAACAATGATTGTAAGGGTGTTGCAGGACCATGCGGTGTTTCGTTCTGTTGTGCACAGGGTTGTTATGAGTCAGAACCGACTCAACGGCACCTAACAACAACAACAACAACAACACTGGACCACAGCTACCACACCCTCCACCAGACTGAGTGCAAGACAGCTAGATCTCACCCAGCTACCACCACTGACTGCTCTGATGAGGATCACAATAGAGAGTCCTAGACAGAGCTGGAGAAAAATGTAGAACAAAATTCTAACTCACAAAAAAAAAGACCAGATTTACTGCTCTAACAGAGACTGGAGAAACCCTGAGAGCATGGCCCCCAACCACCCTTTTAGTTCAGTAATGAAATCACTTCTGAGGTTCACCCTTCAGCCAAAGATTAAAAAGATTAGACAGGTGCATAAAACAAAACAAGACTAAAGGTACACACCAACCCAGGGGCAAGAACTATAAGGCTGGAGGGGACAGGAAAGCTGGTGATTGGGAACCCATGGTCTAGAAGGGAGAGTGTTGACAAGTCATGGGATTGGTAATCAATGTCACAAAACAAAATACGTATGAAATTTTAAATGAGAAGTTCTGTAAACCTTTATCTGAAAGTACAATAATAATAGTAAAATTTTTTAAAAAATGAAGTCATGACCTCTGTGAAGGAAAAAGGGTAAAGGACAAGGTGAGAAAAAATAAAAAAGAATTCCAAAACATTGTTTCTGCAGAAGATGGAATAAGGGAATAAACACGCTAAATAAACCAAAAAAAAAAAAAAAAAAACTATACCCAGTGCCATCGAGTCAATTCCGACTCATAGCAACCCTATAGGACAGAGTAGAACTGCCCCATAGAATTTCCAAGGAGTGCCTGGTGGATTTGAACTGCTGACTTTTTGGTTAGCAGCCATAGCACTTAACCACTACACCATCAGGGTACTTCAGCTATATTTATCCATTAAATAATTGATGCTTCGTCAATTCATTCCAAAATACTTATTAAGAATCAATTGTAGATTGATCAGATCTACTTATACACAGATGATTTAGACACTGTCCCTATCCTGAAAGACACAGTCTAGTTGCCAAGACAGGCAAGCAAGCAAATAACTCATGCAGTGTAACTGCTTCTAAAACCTGTGAGGTGAGTGTAATTATCTCCATTTCACAGAATGGACAGTTTTTGCTACCCAAAGAAAGTAATCGTATTCAATAAGTGATGGACACAGAAAGGGGAGGCAGAAGAATAATAGAGTCTGGGGACTAGTAGATGCTCAGTAAATGTCTGTTTATGATCTCTTCTTCTTTGTGTTTTCAAGGGTCAGCTTTGCCTATCACTAATGCAAACCTTGGTGGCACAGTGGTTAAGAGCTCAGCTACTAACCGAAAGAATTGGCAGTTTGAATCCACCAGCCACTCCTTGGAAACCCTATGAAGCAGTTCTACTCTGTCCTATAGGGTTGCTATGAGTCATAATCGACTTGATGGCAATGCATTTTTTTTTTGTTTTGTTTTAATGAGAATGGAAAAAAGGATTTATAAGACTATATTTCAGTTTTCCACTTTTAAATTGGGCATTTTGAGTCTGTAGAATGTATTTAGGAATGAGATTTGAAATATTTAATAACCTGTATAGTATGGACATGTTATCAGGAGAGACCAGTCCCTGGAGAAGGACATCGAGCTTAGTAAAATAGAGGGTCAACAAAAAAGAGGAAGACCCTCAATCAGATGGATTGACACAGTGGCTGCAACAATGGTTCAAGCATAACAACGATTGTGATGATGACACAGGATTGGGCAGTGTTTCTGTTATACACAGGGCTGCTATGAGTTGAAACCAACTTGACAGCACCTAACAACAACAACAACATAGTACGAACACTAACAAATCAGAGTGGACACAGCCATAACACTGAAGCCGAGTCCTACAGGCCCCCTGCTATGACAAGGTGTATATCTCTTTATTCGTTGAGTTGTAGGGATTGCTAGGATCCTCGGGGAGGGACCTGGGAGAGTAGGGTGATGGTCAGTCACCTGGAAGGTTTTGGGTACCAGCTATTTGCCAACTTATACAGAAGTATTGGAATATTTTAACAACTGGTTTTGCCATTATAGTATGTAGGGATGAAAGTCAGCCATGAAAATAGCTATGCTCCTGAGAAATAATAAATGGAACAATGAAGTAGAAAAGCCAAAGTTATTGTGAAACTTGAGGCATATTAAAGTAAAGCCAGATTTCTTCATGGCTTCTAGATGATTTTATGATTCTTGGACTTATTAATAAACTAAGAATAAGCCACAATTAGGTATTAAGAAAAATACAGTACATCTGTATATTTGCCATATTCACTACATGTCGTCAAGTTTTAAATGTCTGGAATATGTTAGGTCTGGAGAATATAAAGGAGGGTGTGGTAAAAAAAAAAAAAAAAGGACCATGACTAACCACAAAGGGTTTAAAATATAATAAGAGAGACAAGAATATATATCTGAAGAGACAAGTAATATTAGATGAGTTAAATAACATGGCATCATAGGAAACTTTATAAGAAAATAAGATTACTGCTCCCAAAAAAGGTGTAATGTCTTTGGAAATGGCCCTAAAGGCATACAACAAATGAAATGTTTATTCAAAAAAATCTACTAAAACTATGTAAGAACTGCAAAAGTCTATGGTATTTGAACCACATCCCGAGCCCTCCCACATCCCTCTCAGCTTAGCGAGACAGGCTGGTATAGCCAAGAACACAGGGTTCTCTCTCCTCAATTTCCCAGTGAGAGGCCTCTCCTGGGAAGGACAGGAATGTCAGCATTTCTCATGCTTCCCACAGCCACCTGTTGCTGAGGCTAAGTTCTGGATGAGTGCAACTAAAATGTGGTGTGCTCTTCTTATGCCCAGCCCCTACTCATAAGGCAGAGGACCTACCTTTGCTGCAGTGCTGCTGAGAATGCTGGGACCATGACAATCTTTGCCCCAGTTTGTGAAGTGGGGCTACCATGCTCAGGAGGCAAGACGCACCAGGACTGCTGCTCCTCTGTCAGCAAGTTCTCAGCTACTAAGTGACTGTGTCACTAAGAAACAAGTTCCCATTTTCCCCACCTTTAGAACCAAAGCACTGGCTCTGAGATTTTTCCCACAGGGAAATCAGGTCCAAGAAGAGATAGCTCCAAATTTTACAAAAATGAACTAATTTCATATGCAAGAGAGTGTGGAAATTTTCAAGCCCATGAGAACTCTCAAAAACAACAGAAATCAAGTGAAAGGCAATTGGGAGGAGATTGATAAGTTTATTTGAGATATAGGACAAAGTATAGGCCCTCTACTTTTCAGATAAAAACAAGAGAAAGTGACAGCTTTGAGGAGCCCTTTTAAGGTCAGAACAATTTTCAAACACTGACCTCAGGAACTATACCTCCAAAGGAGCTCTGGTATGAATAGACTGATCTGTGAAGCAACTTATGCCCCAAAGCATTGTTGAAAACAATAATCAGCCAGCAGTTAGTGAAGCTTAACAGCTTTGCCAAAAACACCATCATACCAGGGTGACTGTGAGCATAAGCAAGGCTGCACCACTGAGGAACAAAATCAAAGGCTGCACAATGTGGGGAGGAAGGAGGAAATAGACTTGACTAAAATAATCCAGCCTGTCACTGAACAAGTAAACAAGCAAATAACAATAACAATCTTGGGGTAGGAACAGTACTGCCATATATTGTGAAAAACTTTCAGTTTCTAAAAAAAATTATGAGATATGTAAAGAAACAAGACAGGAAGGTATGATCCATATTCCAGAAGAAAAGAAAAAAGCAGTTTCTGTTGCTGTGAGACTGACCAAATATCAGAATTAACAGACAAAATCTTAAAATGGCCATTATAAACATGTTTTAAAAACTGAAGGAAAGCATGATTAATGAAGTATAGAAAGATGTGATGGCAATGTCACATCAAATAGAAAATACCTATCATGAAATAGAAATTATGAAAAAGAGCCAAATGGATAATCGGGAGTTGAAAAGTGCAAGAACTGAAATGAAAAATTCACTAGAAGAGATCAACAGTTGATTTGAACTGGCAGAAGGCAGATTTAGGGAACTTGAAGATAGATTGATAAAGATTATGCAATCTGAAGAAAAGAGGGAAAAAAGAATGATGAAAAATGAACAGCACCTCAGAAGTATGTGAACATCATTAAGTGTACCAACATATGTGTAATGAAAGTACCAGAAGGAGAGGAGAAAGAAGCAGAAAAAAAATATTCAAAGACATACTGATTGAAAACATCCCCAATTTATTAGAAAATATTAATCTACATATCCAGAAGTTCAACAAACTCCAAGTAGAATAAGTACCAAAACCAAAAACCAAACCTGTTGCCATTGAGTTGATTCTGACTCATAACAACCCTATAGGACAGGGTAGAACTGCTCCATAGAGTTCCCAAGGAGTGGCTGATGGATTCAATCTGCTGACCGCTTGGTTAGCAGTGGTAGTTCTTAACCACTGCACCACCAGGGCTCCGATAGGTGCAAAGAGACCCACAACTTGATACATCACAATAAAAATGCTGAAAACAAAACTCAGAAACTCTTGAAAGCTTCAAGAATAAAATTACTCATCACTTACAATGAAGCCCCAATAAGATTAACAGCTGACTTCTCATCAGAAACAATGGATGCCAGAACGCAGTAAGATAACATTTTCAAAGCACTCAATGAAAAAATGTCAGACAGGAATCTTATACCCAGCAAAGCTATCACTCAAAAAAACAGCAAAATAAAGACATTCCCAAATAAACAAAAACTGAGAGAATGTGTTGCTATCAGACCTACCTTACAAGAAATACTAAAGGAAGTTCTTCAGGCTGAAACCAAGGAGCTACAGATAGTAAAGAAAAAAATTAAAACAAAACAAAAACAAAGAACACTGATAAAGGTAATTGTGTAATTTTAAAGATAGTGTAAATGCATGTTTTTCTTCTATCTCTCAACTGATTTGAAAGGCTATATATATATATATGGTTGCTATGAGTCGGAATCGACTCAATGACACTGGGTTTGGTTTTGGTTTTTATATATATGTTTACATATATTAAATATTATATATATGTAAATTTAAGTGCTTGAATACTAGCCAAAAGGCTGGCAATTCAAACCTACCCAGAGGCATCTCAGAAGATAAGCCTGGTGATCTGCTTCTGAAAGGTCATAGCCTTGAAAATGCTATGAAGCAGTTCTACTTTCCATACATGGGGTTGCCATGAGTCAAAACTGACTTGAAGGCAACTAACAACAACATCAAATACAAATACATACATATACACCAAAAACCAAACCCAAACCCACTGGCATCGAGTCATTTCTGACTCATAATGACCCTATAGGATAGAGTAGAATTGCCCCATAGAGTTTCCAAAGAGTGCCTGGTGGGTTCGAACTGCCAACCTTTTGGTTAGCAGCTGTAGCTCTTAACCACCAAGCCATCAGGGTTTCCATATATATATACTTTATGAGGCCCTAGTGGCACAGTGATTAAAAGCTCAGCTGCTAACCAAAAGGTCAGCAGTTTGAATCCACCAGCCACTCCTTTGAAACCCTATGGGGGCAGTTCTACTCTGTCCTATACGGTCACTCCGAGTCAGATTCGACTCAACGGCAACTTTTTTTTTAACTTAGTTTGTATATATGTATATACACTATATGTAGTATTGTTGAGTATAGTATGTTGAGTATAGTATATACTATATATTGTTATTATGGTTAAGGTTATGTGTCACCTTGGCTGGGCCATGACTCTTGGTGGTTTGGCAGTTAAATGATGTAGTTTGGCAGTCATATGATATGATCACTTCCATGATGAGATTTGATATAATGTGATCACCTCCTTGATAGGATCCGCTGTGAGTAGCCTATCAGTTCAAAGCAGGTTCCCTTGGGTATGTGGCCTCCATCAAATATAAGTGGACATTCTGGCAAGGCTTAGGGGCTTTTACTTACTATGGATCCTGCAACTGGCTCCTGTTCATCTGCCCTCTGGTTCTTGGGACTTGAGCTAGCAGTTTACCTATGGTCTTGCCTAAAGATCTTGAGATTCGCCAGTCTTCACAGCCTGTGAGCAAGAGCCCTGGTCTCTGCAGATCTTGGGTTCACCAGCCTCTGAGGCTATATGCATCAGGCGAAGCCTCTATCCTGACTCATGGACTTGGGATGTTGCAGCCTCTACAAAAACATGAGCCATTTCCTTAATATAAACCTCTCTCTCATATATATTTATACACTTTACTGGTTTTGCTTCTCTAGAGAACCCAGCATAAGACGATAGTATATATGGTATACTATTTATAGTACTGTAACAATACTTTAAAAAAAAATTTTTTTTCAACAATGCTATATATAGTACTATTGAAACTTTAATATTTACAAATCTATTTTCCAATAATAGCACAAAGTAGGTGGGTGGGAGCAAGCCATAATGGACTTAGGAAGTGAGCCCAGATGGTAATTGGAATCTACCCACAGGAACAAATGAAGAGAATCAGAAATAATAAATAAGAATGTTTACTATAAAAAATGCTATACATATATTACTCTCCTTTCTTCTCTTAACTTCAATAAAAAAAAAGAATATATAAAGTTATAATTATAACATATCTTTGGATTTTTAACATTTATAGGTATAATATATATAAAAATAACACCAGAAAAAGAGGGGAGAAACAGAGCTATATAGGGGTAATGTCTCTATATCTCATTGGAATTAAATTAGAATAAATTTGAAACTGTTTCTGATAAGATTTATATAGTAAATCCTAGAACAACCACTAAGAAAGCAACTAAAAAAAAGTAGTGAAAAAAAATCATTAAAAAATTAAAATGCTACATTAGAAAATATTCACTTAATGTAAAAGAAAGTAGTAAAGAGGAATAAAGAAACAAAAAGACATGAGACATATAGAAAACAAAGAACAAAGTGGCATAAATAAATCCAATGCATCAATAATAATATTAAATGTGAATGGTAAACGATCTAGTCAAAAGAGAGAGAGAATGTTAGACTGGATAAAAATCAAGATTCAACTATTTGCTGTCTGCAGGAGACAATCTTTACAGTCAAAGATACAAATAGATTTAAATTAAAAGGATGTAAAAAGAACTATGCAAACCGCAACAACAAGAAAGCTGGAGTGACTATACTAATATCAGACAAAATAGATTTTAAAACAATAAATGTTACTAGAGATACAAAAAGACATTTTCTAGTGATAAAAGAATCCATCTCTCAGGATGATACAATAATTATGAATGTGTATGCACCTAATAACAGAGCACCAAAATATGTGAAGTAAAAATTGATAGAAATGCAGTGAAATATTGAATATTGTGATAATTCAGCAGTAACAGCTGGAGACTTCAATACCCAATTTTCAGTAATAGATAGAACAGCTAACTAGGCAGATCAACAAGGACATAGAAGACTTGAACAACTCTATAAACCAAGTAGACCTAACCAACATCCAAAGAATACTCCATTCAACAACAGCAACATATACATTGTTCTCAAGTGTATGTGGCATTCTCCAGGACACACTATATTCTAGGCCATAAAACAAGTTCAATAAATTGAAAGTATAGACACAATACAAAGTATGTTCTCCAACTATAACAGAATGAAATTATATACTAATAACAGAAAGTTGGGAGACTCACAAATATGTGCAGTTTAAGCAGTGTGCTAAATCTGTGTTGGAAGTAGTACAGCCAGAAAACTCCTTAGAAGCAAGGATGGCAAGACTTTGTCTCACATACTTTGGACGTGTCATCAGGGGGGACCAGTGCCTGGAGAAGGATATCATGCTTGGTAAAGTAGAGAGCCACTGAAAAAGAGGAAAACCTTTAACAAGATGGATTGACACAGTGGCTGCAACAATGGACTCAAGCATAGTAACATTTGTGAGGATGGTGCAGGACCAGGCTGTATTTCTTTCTGTATACAGGGTCACTATGAGTTGGAACCAACTCTGTGGCACCTAACAACAACAAACATTGCACTACTAAGTAACCAATTTGTCAAAGAAGAAATCAAAAGGGACATTACAAAATACTTTGAGATCAGTGAAAATAAGGTATAGCACACAAAATCTTATGCACTGCGGTGAAGTAGTGCTTAGAGGGAAATTTATATCTGTAAATGCCTATATTAAAAAAAAATATGAAAGATCCTAACTTTTTACCTTAAGACACTGGAAAAAGAAGAGTAAACTAAACATATAGCAAGCAGAAGGAAGAAAATAATGATTAGAGCAGCAATTAATGAAAAAGAAGTTAGGAAAACAATAGAGAAATTAATAAAACCACAGTTAATTCTTTGTAAAGATTAACAAAATTGACACAAATTTAACTAGACTGACCAAGAAAGAAGAGTGAAAACTCAGTTACTAGAATCAGAAATTAAGGAGCAGATATTGATAACAATTCTACATAAAATAAAAATAATTATAACAGAACACTACTACAAGAAATTGTATGCAGATAAATTAGACAACTTAGATGAAATGGACAAAGTCTTAGAAAGACACGAACTACTGAAAATGACTGAAGAAAAAAATAGACAATCTAAATAGCTCTATGGCAAGTAAAGAGATTGAATTAATAATCAAAAAGCTATTCACAAAAAAAGCACAGCCCTAATGACTTCACTGTTGAATTCTACCATTTAAAGAGGAATTAATAACATTGCATCACAAACTCTCTCAAAAAGGAAACACCAATTCATTTTACGAGGAGTGCGTTAGCCAAATACCAAAAACATCACAACAAAAAAACAAAAACAAACAAAAAACTGCAGACTAACATCTCTCATGAATATGCATGCAAAAATCCTCAACAAAATACGAGGTAAATAAATCCAACAATGTATAAAAGGAATTATGCACCATGACCAAGTAGAATTTCTTCCACATAAATTTTGTTCAAAATGGCATAAATCGTGCGACACTTTTTCTTAAATCAGATAGTGATATTCATGAGAAGAATAAAAGCCAACATCGTTCAAAAAGACAAATATGTCACGTTTGAATGAGAGTCTATGATGTTTCCTTATTATGTCTTGGCAGTCCCAGTTGTTTACTAATTCCTTAATCTACTTATTCAGTCAAAGTTCATTAAGATTACTCAGTCAATCCATAAAGATTCCAGACCACTTCTAATATATGTAGCAGTATGAAACGCTTAAAAAGACTTCTTGAGGAATGAATGATCATGTTAATAAATGGTTTCATTATCAGTCTTCTGGATTCATTGCTGGTAGCTTTCCTTGTTTATTGATAATAATAATAATTTCTTAATTGTTAGTAAACTGCTTCTCAGGGATAAGAAAGTATGAAGCCAACGGCCACCAATGAGGAAGAGAAATCAAGAAAGATACGAGACAGAGATGTGGTGCCCAACACCAATGCTGAAACCTGGGTGTTATATATTTCATTTTAGTGCTGGTAGTGACAGACAGAAGGGTCGGATGAGCACCCTGAGGCAGAGCATAAATAATAAATGGTCATGACTTCTTTCTTTTCCCATTAGTCCTCTAATAGTTGTAGGAACCATTGAATTTGCAACAGAAACATTTGTCCTGTGAATCACTCATGCTTTCTTTTAGTTAGAAAAACATGTTATATAAAATTGAATTTCCTTGAAGAAACAATAATACAACTGAAAGGAAAAACACAGGCATTTTAAGGCTTTTACAGCCAGTGATCAAATAACAAGATTATTTAAGACTGAAAGGTAGTATCAGCTTTTGTGGTGGCATAATTTAGAAGCCACCTCTCCCCCACCATTATCATTAGAGTTGGGAAATACCAGACTAAAATGTTACTTTAGAAAATCTTTACTGAAGTTCAATTGTAAAATTCGGTTGAAAATATTTGGGGAGTGGCCTAGAATGATGCCAACATCTTCAGTTAATTTGGTCACTTCAAAGAGAAATTGTTGTTGTTGTTAGGTGTCGTGGAGTTGGTTCCGACTCATAGCGACCCTGTGCACAACAGAACGAAACACTGCCCGGTCCTGTGCCATCCTTACAATCGTTGTTATGCTTGAGCTCATTGTTGCAGCCACTGTGTCAATCCACCTCGTTGAGGGTCTTCCTCTTTCCCGCTGACCCTGCACTCTGCCAAGCATGATGTCCTTCTCCAGGGATCAGTCCCTGGAGAAGGACTTCAAAGAGAAAAGGATTAATCAAAGTGGTTGTTTGGCATAATTAAATTTATAATGTCTTCAGCTGAATGTATTGATTTTATATACTCAGGTTTTGAATTCCATGAAACTGTGGATAATTCCCTCCATCTGTCTGTCAGTTTATTCTACTGTGGTGGCTTTTGTGTTGCTACAATACTAGAGGCTATGCCACTGGTATTTCAAATACCAGGAAGCTTACCCATAGAACAGGTTTCGGTAGAGTTCCCAGACTAAGACAGAATAGGAAGAAAGGCTTAGAGATCTACTTCTAAAAATTTGCCAGTGAAAGCCCTATGGATCACAACAGAATATCGTCTGATATAGTTCTGGAAGGTGAGCCCCTAAGTTGGAAGGCACTCAGTACACAGTGGCTGCAACAATGGACTCTAGCATACCAGCAATTGTGAAGAGGTTGCGGAACTAGGCAACATTTTGTTCTGCTGTACGTGGGATCACCATGAGTTGTAGCCCACTCAGCAGCAGCTACAACAACATGGATGATTCATCGCCTTTAGTGGGACCCATTATTGATTTCAGGGCCTGAGTTGAAGAATGAGTGCTAATATTAACTATTCTTGCCTGAGAAAACTGACACGTGTTTTAAAAGAATTTTTAAGTGTGTGCTAAAAGTGATCATAATTTTTAAAAAATAAATCATTATAATAAAGAAGACAATAACAGCAATTACTATAGGAGATAGTACATATGAATAATGGCAGCATGTTGAACACAGTTTAGTCATCTTTGTGTTGTACAATATTTGTTAAATGGTATTTCTCTTTCCAACAAGCATGTGTTTGGTTTTTAAATATCAGACAAATTGTTTCTAATTTTAGTGATGGTTAGAGGAAATTCGTGAGAACAATTTGACTTTATGTGTGATGCAAACCATATATGTATTTTTTGTATCTAACATATTCTAGACAGTACAATTGTTCAGTTTCCCAATTGTGCTTTCCACTATATAAGTGAGCTTAACTGGAAGATGGAGTGGATGAGACTAAGAGATGAGGAGGAAAAATCCAAAAGGATATTTTGATTTCTAGAAAGAAATAATGGATTTATAACATTACTATCAAAGAAAGAATAAATGTCTGAACAGCAGTGTACACTTGCATGTCCCCTGCGAGCTCATTAGAAATGCATTCCTCCCCAGACCTACTAAATCAGAAATGTGCATAGTAACAAGATCACAAAGTGATTCTTGTGCATATTTAAGTTTGAATTGTCCTGGAAAGGTGTGCATCAGGGTTATATCCTTTCACCATACAAGACTACAGCCTTCAGTATGGATTACATCTCAAAATAAAGAAGACAAAAATCCTCACAACTGGACCAGTAAGCAACCTCGTGATGAATGGAAAAAAGTTGATCTTGTCAAGGATTTCATTTTACTTGAATCCATAATCAATGCCCATGGAAGCAACAGTCAGGAAGTCAAATGACATATTGCATTGGGGAAATCTGCGGCAAAAGATCTCTTTCAAGTGTTGAAAAGCAAAGATGTCACTTTGAGGTCTAAGGCACGCCTGACCCAAGCCATGATATTTTCAGTCTCCTCCTATGCATGTGAAAACTTGAAGACCGCAGTATTGATGTCTTTGAATTATGGTGTTGGCAAAAAATATTGAATATACCATGGGCTGCCAGAAGAATAAACAAGTCTGTCTTGGAAGAAATACAGCCAGAGTTCTCCTTGGAAACAAGGATGGCGAGACTTATGTTTTATGTTATGTTGTGTTGTGGTATGATGTGTTATGTTGTGTTACGTTACGTTGCGTTGCGTTACATTGCGTTACGTTACGTTACGTTGCGTTGCGTTACGGCGAGGGACCAGTCCCTGGAGAAGGACATCATGCTTGGTAAAGCATAGGGTCAGTGAAAAAGAGGAAGACCATCAACAAGATGGATTGACACAGTGGCTGCAACAAGGGGTTCAAACATTGCAATGATTGTGAGGATGGCACATGACTGGGCAGTGTTCTGTTTTGTTGTGCATAGGGTTGCTATGAGTCAGAGCCAACTCGACAGCACTTACCAACAACACCAACAAGTCCTGGTTAGGAGTCTCTTGGTGGCACAAACAGTTAAGCACTGGACTACTAGCCAAAAGCCTGGCAGTTGGAACCCCCTAGGAAGACAGACCTGGCAATCTGCTTCTGAAAGATCACAGCCTTGGAAACACTATGGAGCAGTTCTACTCTGCACATACAGGGTTGCCACAAGTCAGAACTGACTCCACTGCAACTAACAACAGTCCTGATTACAGTACTCCTTTCCAGTGACATTTGTCAAGTACTTTCTACATTCAAGGTGTTTTGCTACATGTGAGATTCCACCCTCCGTTTAGAGCCTCATTGCCCATTATTTGCATTTAGGTGAAAGGCTGTAGGCCTTAAAACTACAAAAGCACAGGACTTCTATGTAAGTTAGAGTCCCTGGGTGGTGAAAATTGATGAAAAGCTATGCTGCTAACCTAAAGGTTGGGAGTTCTAGTCCACCTACAGGTACTTTAGAAGAAAGGCCTGACTACTTCCAAAAATCAGCCATTGAGAACCATATGGAGTAAAGCTCTCCTCTGATGCACATGGAGGGCTGCCATGACTTGGAATATAACTTAAGGCATTATTGGATAAAGGAGAAAGATGTGTAAAGCAAACCCAAAAACCCACTGCCGTCGAGTCAATTCCGAATCATAGCGACCCTAGAGGACAGAGTAGAACTGCCCCATAGAGTTTCCAAGGACCACCTGGCGGATTTGAACTGAAGGGCCTCTATTTTCTCTAAAATTCAGCCATAGAGGTGACATCTATTCCACATAGAGATAAGCAAGTTTCATCAGATATATAGAACAAAGTAATTTAAAATTCATTAGATCTAGGATTTAGTTTGCTGTTAGAAGTTCTGGATATAAAAGTCATTACACAATTTTGAATGTATTTTCAGGGAAGTCAGTTTTACAGATATTGTATCCCAAGAATGAGGACTCTACCTGCTCAAGGGCAGAGGGCACACTTCTGAAATTCTGGCACCTCTGGCTGAAAGGAATATTTGTGGCATGACTGTGTTTACCCATACTGCCTGGGGTTACTCTGCTAGTACTTTCATATAAAGCATGGTAAAAAAAAAAAAAAAAATGAGTTTTGAGGAAAATCTTTACGCTTACATAGGTTGAGAATTATGAATTCCTTTATCATTGCCTGGGAACACTTGAAGGACTGTTGATATGTTTAAAGGGTATAATAGTCACTAAGTGCAGGGCAATAGGCACTATATTAATCTAAAGATTCTGATGTCAGTGTGAACCAGGCAGCTGACAGTTTGAATCTGTTGATGCACTTTGTAGTCACGTTAAATAGTTGGTTTTATTGATTAAATACCAACTTCATCCTCAAAAAAATTGTCATACTTGTAGTGCAATGGAAATCTAGAGAAATAGATGCCATGCAAATATCATGGTCTTGGTCTTAGCAGTGCGATGTAATCCATTCTCTCAACACTCAGGTTTAATTTCCTTTCAAGAAATGCCTATTGTTGTTAGTTGCAGTTGAGTCAATTCTGACTCATGGCGAACCCACGTGTGCAGACCAGAACTGTTCCACAGGGGTTTCAAGACTGCGACCTTTCAGAAGCAGATCACCAGGCTGTCTTCTGAGACACCTCTGGATGGGTTTGAACCACCAACCTTTTTGTGCTGATAGAGGAACACTTAACCATTTGTGCCACCCAGGGACTCCTATCCACTAAACTTCCCACTTGCAAACTGTTGTAAATTTAATGAAACAATGTGGCAGTAATTTTAACAAAAATTTGGATTTTCTTTTTTTTTACTCTCCAGCTACCAACCGCCAGGAAAACATTTGTAGTTAAACAAGCTGTATTTATTACTTGATATAGCGAGAGAGAGAGAGAGAAAGCACACCATAGAGTCATCAGCTGTCTCAGCAAGAGGGTATTAGAAAGAACCTATTATAAGATTTGGGCTTTGGTTGAGTAATTTGAGGAAAAGTCCAAGGAAACAAGGATTTTCTATAGATTAAATGTTGCCAGAAAGTGGAGACAGTGCCAAGACTGGGTATGTCAATAAATAGAGGGCAGACTACAGTGAGGATGAAGCTGAACTGGTATTAAAAAAACAAAACAAACAAAAAAGCCGTCACTCATATTAGCCAGGAGGGAGGGATGTTTGGTATTTTGTGGGTGGCACAGTGACCTTGATTTTGTCTGTACTTAGATAAAATTACAGCCTTGTTTTGTCTCACTTTATCAGATAAGGTCTCAGAGTGACCTTGTCCAATGTTAGTGTCATGTGAGATTGTTTATGTCCAGCAGGAGAATAACATGGCCTAGCTGTGAGCACAAGGTCAGATTCCAACAGCAGTGAAGCCTAGGGACCAATGTCAGACAAGTTCTTGGACGTCAGGGCTTTCTTTTTTCTTTTCTCACAAACTAGAAAGCTAGTTTCTAGGTGTTTTGGAAAAAGTATTCCCTGTGATAAAAGAGATTTTTCATTTAGAATCTCTAATTCATTCAGTAAGCAAACATTAGAAGAAGAATAAGATCATACTTGTGGAATGGTAAAATTTCAGTTATGATGGAAACCTTAAATGGTATCTAAATCAGTTGCTTATTTTGTCTTGGCATCCTCTCTTTGGCATCCCTACCTAGAAGTTGCCCAGTCTATGCTTGAATAGCTCCAATAAAAGGAAACACTATGCCTAGGTGGAACAGTTCATGCCATAAGCTGAACAGTTAAGCAGTACTCTGTTTCCTCACATCTTCGTCTATTGGTTCTACTTGAAACTGTTGGAGCAATAAATACAATACAATAAATACAAATCTACTGCAGTTGTACTCCTATCCCCTATGTTAGTCAATTCTTGCTGAATAACAAATTACCTCAGACTTAGAGGCTTATACCTGTAAACATTTATTGGCTCACAGTTCCTGTGAATCAGGAACACAGAAGTAGATTAGCTGGGTAGTTTTATTCAGGATATCTTAGGAGGTTATGATCAAGAGGTCAGCTACAGCTGCAGTCATCTGAAAGCTTGAGTGGGGCTGGGTAATCCATTTCCAAGGTAGCTCATTTATATGTCCAACGAGTCTGTGCTGGTTTTTGGCTGGAGGCCTCAGTTCCTCTCCATGTGAATGTTTCCACAGGTCTGTTTGAATATCTTCATGACATGATGTCTGGCTTCAACTACAATAAATGATCCTAGGGTCAGTATGAGTAGGACTCAAGGGCAACAGGTTTGATTTTTGTTTTATTTTGTTTTTTAGGAGAGAGCAAGGGGAAAGCCTCAGTGTCCTTTATGACCTTGCCTTCATCATTTCTGCATTATTCTATTGATTACACAGGCCATCCCTATTCAATGTGTTCTTGTTGTTAGGTATCTCAAGTTGGTTCCAAATTATGCCAACCCTATAATTTTTTTTTTTCTTTATATGTACAACAGAATGAATCATTGCCCGGTCATGCGTCATCCTCACAATCATTGTTATGCTTGAACCCATTGTTGCAGCCACTGTGTCAGTTCATCTAATTGAGGATCTTGCTCTTTTTTGCTGACCTTCTACTTTACCAAGCATGATGTCCTTCTCCAGGAACTGGTCGCTCCTGATAACATGTCCAAAGTACATGAGACAGAGTCTCGCCATCCTTCCTTCTAAGAAGCATTCTGGCTGCACTTCTTCCAAGACAGATTTATTATTCTTCTGGTAGTCCATGATATATTCAGTATTCTTTGCCAACATCATAATTCAAAGGTGTCAATTCTTTGGTTTTCCTTATTCATTGTCCAGCTTCCACATGTATAAGAGGTGATTAAAAATAAGATGGCTTGGGTCAGGTACACCATAGTCTTCAAAGTGACATCTTTGCTTTTTAATACTTTAAAGAAGTTTTTTGTAGCAGATTTGCCCAATGCAGTATGTTGTGTGGTTTCTTAAATAATATTTCCATGTTTCAATGTAGGAGAGGACTATACAAGGGCATGACTACTAACAGGAAAGAATCACTGGGGGCCATTTTGGAAGCTGGCCACCATCTCCACCATGTTCTACATTATTTTTTCCACATAGCTCTTAATTTCATCTAACCTATTATATATTTATTTTTTTGTTTGTGATTTATCTCCCCTCACTAGAATATAGTCTCCTTGAGGACAAGAACCCATCTCTTATATCCAGACCATGACTTTACCTGACTTTAAGGTTTTAATAAAGATTGATACCTGGTGACAATATGCACAGGAACTAGTGGTTTAAAAAACAAGAAATATAAACTCATAAGTAGCTTACTTACTATGGAGTGTCTGTTTTGGATAATAGTTTATGAGTCTGCCTCCCCTGTAGATAGTGAGCATCTTATAGCTAGAAACTGTATCATAGTTATTTGGGGATTACCACTGTATAGCACAACAGCTGGCGTATAACTAACCTAACCTAACCCATTGTTGTCGAGTTGATTCTGACTCATAGCAACCATATAGGACAGAGTAGAACTGCCTCATATTATTTCCTTGGAAAGACTGTTAGATTTGAACTGTCAACCTCTTGGTTAGCAGCTGAACTCTTAACCACTATACCACCAGCGTTTCCAGCATGTAACTAGTAGACAATAAAAATTTAACTAACTAGGCTGGATTAAACCCACAGTCATCAGGGTATGGAAGAATGTTCTGCTACTCTGGGTGTTAACTTACTTCTCTCTCTCTCTCTCTCTCACATATACACACACACAAACAACAACAACACTGCCACCACTGCCATAACACACTGCACACAAGTCAGGCATGTTGGGGAGCGAGACATTCTTGTATTATCAAAATCTCATCATATGTACTTAGGCTTTTTTCTTGACATGTGTACCTTCATAGCATTAGGGCTAACTCAGCACATCTCTTGGTGAGAGAATGTGGGAATCAGCAGGAATCTCCCCTCAGAGCTGGGTTCCTCAGCCTGTACCAGGTAATGGAGTGTCTGACAAAATATAAATGCAACAGTATGGGCTTGGCTGACTTTTCAGAATGAGTGGAGGCTGAGAGAGTAGAATGTGGGCCATTGATACTTGAAATGCATGTTAATGTACTGATTCACGTCAAAGATAAGTTGCTTTTATAAATAGTCCTTCTCTCCCCAGTAAATAGGCTAGAAGAGATAACTCTCTGATAGGAATGAGACTTCAGGGCTGGGGTACTCCTATATGAAGGGGCCTATTTAGTCAGTTATGGGGCCAAATTGTGAATGTGCTGCTGGAGGCTGGAAATGAATACTGCCCCTTGTGCTTAAGGACCAGTAGATGATGGTTTCAGCCAACTTCAGCCCAGTCTACGAAGAGCCCTCACCTCCCTGAATAAGCAGCCCAACTGTTATATCTATTTAATAATTAGAGAAGAAACATGTTGGTCGGAGCTGACAAGGAAAAGTAGGGCGTAGGGGGTGGGTAACTTCTTTATGCCTTTCATCAGGGAATGTTTGTGGTTATTTGTGTGTTCTGGATTGGGAGTCACTCTCACATTCCAAGGCATTGGAGGGTTCTACGCCAGGGCCTACAAAAATAGCTTTTGATTCAGCATATGCCATTCTAGCTCTGTGTTTTAGCTAGAATTTATAAAGGAAATAATACAAACCAAAATGTCTACAGGGCTTGATGTTTTCCATAGAAACTTCCATCTTTGGAACACATGAAATTAATGCAAGAAACGAAACTCTGTTTGGTGAAGGACTTAGTCACTCCTTTCTTTCTTATTCATTCATTACCTTATACTCAGTACTTACTGTTAAGAACACCTATTGCTCCTATATCCAGTTCCCTAGTCCAAGGTCAAGAATATGGGCTGTGGAATCAAAATGCCTGGGTTTGAATTCTAATTACACATTTATGTGACCTCAGATTCTTTATGTGTGAAATAGTACCCACTTCATAGGGATGTAGTGAAGAAATAAATGTGCTAATACATACTAAGCATTTAGATCAATCCCCGATATACATAATTTTTTCAAAAGTTTCTTGAACCTGTCTTACTTCTCCTTGCTCCTTTACATTAAAATAAACTTGGGGTTCTAATAATCAGGAAGAAGGAAAAAATGGACTTGGTATGCAACCAGACTTCTCTATCCCATTGAAAATTTGAATCAAACAACAAACTCTGTCCCCTCTTTGGACTAGTTTATCTTCTTTCATTTTGTAGTTCACAATATCCACATCGTTGTTGTTGTTAGGTGCCGTCAAGTTGGTTCCGACTCATGGCGACCCTATGCACAAAAGAATGAAACACTTCCCTTTCCTGAGCCATCCTTACAATCGTTGTTATACTTCAGCTCATTGTTGCAGCCACTGTGTCAATCCACCTCATTGAGGGTCTTCCTCTTTTCCGCTGACCCTGTACTCTGCCAAGCATGATGTCCTTCTCCAGGGACTGATCCCTCCTGACAACATGTCCAAAGTATGTAAGACACAGTCTCGCCATCCTTGTTTCTAAGGAGCATTCTGGTTGTGCTTCTTCTAAGACAGATTTGTTCGTTCTTTTGGCAGTTCGTGGTATATTCAATATTCTTCGCCAACACCACAATTCAAAGGCATCAATTCTTCTTCGGTCTTCCTTATTCACTGTCCAGCTTTCACATGCACGTGATGTTATTGAAAATACCATGTCTTCGGTCAGGCACACCTTAGTCTTCAAGGTGACGTCTTTGCTCCTCAACACTTTAAAGAGGTCCTTTGCAGCAGATTTACCTAATGCAATGCGTCTTTTTTTATTTCTTGACTGGTGCTTCCATGGGCATTGACTGTGGATCCAAGTAAAAGGAAATCCTTGGCAACTTCAATCTTTTCTCCGTTTATCATGATGTTGCTCATTGGTCCAGTTGTGAGGGTTTTTGTTTTCGTTATGTTGAGGTGCAATCCATACTGAAGGCTGTGGTCTTTGATCTTCATTAGTAATTGCTTCAAGTCCTCTTCACTTTCAGCAAGCAAGGTTGTGTCATCTGCATAGCACAGGCTGTTAATGAGTCTTCCTCCAATCCTGATGCCCCGTCCTTCTTCACATAGTCCAGCTTCTCGGATTATTTGCTCAGCATACAGATTGAATAGGTATGGTGAAAGAATACAACCCTGGCGCACACCTTTCCTGATTTAAACCAATCAGTATCCCCTTGTTCTGTCCGAACAACTGCCTCTTGATCTATGTAAAGGTTCCTCATGAGCACAATTAAGTGTTCTGGAATTCCCATTCTTTGCAGTGTTATCCATAATTTGTTACGATCCACACAGTTGAATGCCTTTGCATAGTCAATAAAACACAAGTAAACACCCTTCTGGTATTCTCTGCTTTCAGCCAGGATCCGTCTGACATCAGCAGTGATATCCCTGGTTCCATGTCCTCTTCTGAAACCAGCCTGAATTTCTAGCAGTTCCCTGTCAATATACTGCTGCAGCCATTTTTGAAGATCTTCAGCAAAATTTTGCTTGCATGGGATATTAATGATATTATTCTATAATTTCCACATTTGGTTGGCTCTCCTTTCTTGGGAATAGGCATAAATATGGATCTCTTCCAGTCAGTTGGCCAGGAAGCTGTCTTCCATATTTCTTGGCATAGACGAGTGAGCACCTCCAGCGCTGCATCTGTTTGTTGAAACATCTCAATTGATATTCCATCAATTCCTGGAGCCTTGTTTTTCACCAATGCCTTCAGAGCAGTTTGGACTTCTTCCTTCAGTACCATCAGCCACCTCTTGAAATGGCTGAACATCGACTAGTTCTTTTTGGTATAATGACTGTGTATTCCTTTCATCTTATTTTGATGCTTCCTGCATCGTTTAATATTTTCCCCATAGAATCCTTCACTATTACAACTCGAGGCTTGACTTTTTTCTTCAGTTCTTTCAGCTTGAGAAACGCCGAGTGTGTTCTTCCCTTTTGGTTTTCCATCTCCAGATCTTTGCATATGTCCTTATAATACTTTACTTTGTCTTCTCGAGAGGCCCTTTGAAATCTTCTGTTCAGTTCTTTTACTTTATCAATTTGTTCTTTTGCTTTAGCTGCTCAATATTTTAGAGCAAGTTTCAGAGTCTCCTCTGACATCCATCTTGGTCTTTGCTTTCTTTCCTGTCTTTTCAATGACCTCTTGCTTTCTTCATGGATGATGTCCTTGATGTCATTCCAAAACTCGTCTTGTCTTTGGTCACTACTGTTCAATGCATCAAACCTATTCTTCAGATGGTCTCTAAATTCAGGTGGGATATACTCAAGGTCATATTTCAGCTCTCGTGGACTTGCTCTGATTTTCTTCTTTTCGGCTTGAACTTGCATATGAGCAATTGATGGTCTGTTTCTCAGTCAGCCCCTGGCCTTGTTCTGACTGATGATATTGAGCTTTTCCATGTCTCTTTCCACAGATGTAGCCAATTTGATTTCTTTGTGTTGCATCTGTTAAGGTCCATGTGTATAGTCACCATTTGTTGGTGAAAGAAGGTATTTGCAATGAAGAAGTCGTTAGTCTTGCAAAATTCTATCATTCTATCTCCGGCATTGTTTCTATCACCAAGGCCACATTTTTCAGCTACTGATCCTTCTTTGTTTCCAACTTTCACATTCCAATCACCAGTAATTATCAATGCATCTTGATTGCATGTTTGATCAATTTCAGACTGCAGCAGCAGATAAAAATCTTTTATTTCTTCATATTTGGCCCTAGTGGTTGGTGCGTAAATTTCAATAATAGTCATATTAACTTGTCTTCCTTGTAGGCATATGGATATCCACATTAGATCACATCTTTTCAAATATTATGGGGTATGTTATGGATTAAATTGTGTCCCCCCAAAATGTATGTCAACTTGGCTAGACCATGATTCCCCGTTTTGAGTGATTTTCCACCATTTTGTGATCTGATGTGATTATCGTTATGTGTTGTAAATCCTATCTCTATGATATTAATGAGGCATGATTAGAGACTATTGTGTTAATGAGGCAGGATTCAATCTACAGGATTAGGTTGTATGTTGAGTCGATCTTTTTGAGATATAAAAGAGAATTGAGCGAGAAAAGAGGGCCCTCATGCCACCAACAATGAAGAACAAGGAGGAGAGTGCATCATTTGTATCCAGGGTCCCTGCGTTGAGAAAATCCTAAACCAGGGGAAGACTGATGACAAGGACTTTCCCTCCGCAAAGCCGAGAGAGAAAGAAAGCCTTGTCCTTTACATTAATCTAGGGTTTCGTCATATTTCTCATGGATTAAAGCTCCCTTCATTAATCTCCTCGCCTCTAGTATTTCTCCTCTCAGAACCCTTCTGCTACCAGGGTAATTATTCTGAAATGCAAATATGGCCATATCAAAAAATAATATTCAAACTCCCCAACATGTCATTCAGGGCAACCACTTTTCCAACCTTATCTCCTTGCTATTTCCTCCCATTTTGTTCCTCCACAATACTGAAAGGATCTCAGTAATCCCACCTCAGCAGAGTCTCTAATGTTTCCACACCTCTGTCTAATACATTCTTTCCCTTCTATCCCATCTGATGGGCATCCTTCAGACTCCTGCCCAGGTTTCCCTTCCAAAGGACTACTGGACCAGGACTGGAGGAAGACTCATTAACAACCTGCGTTATGCAGATGACACAACCTTGCTTGCTGAAAGTGAGGAGGACTTGAAGCAATTACTAATGAAGATCAAAGACCACAGCCTTCAGTACGGATTGCACCTCAACATAAAGAAAACAAAAACCCTCACAACTGGACCAATGAGCAACATCATGATAAACGGAGAAAAGATTGAAGTTGTCAAGGATTTCATTTTACCTGGATCCACAGTCTATGCCCATGGAAGCACCAGTCAAGAAATAAAAAAAGACGCATTGCTTTGGGTAAATCTGCTGCAAAGGACCTCGTTAAAGTGTTGAGGAGTAAAGACGTCACCTTGAAGACTAAGGTGTGCCTGACCGAAGACATGGTATTTTCAATAACATCACGTGCATGTGAAAGCTGGACAGTGAATAAGGAAGACCGAAGAAGAATTGATGCCTTTGAATTGTGGTGTTGGCGAAGAATGTTGAATATACCATGAACTGCCAAAAGAACGAACAAATCTGTCTTAGAAGAAGTACAACCAGAATCCTGCTTAGAAGCAAGGATGGCGGGACTGTGTCTTACATACTTTGGTCATGTTGTCAGGAGGGATCAGTCCCTGGAGAAGGACATCATGCTTGGCAGAGTACAGGGTCAGCGGAAAAGAGGAAGACCCTCAATGAGGTGGATTGACACAGTGGCTGCAACAATGAGCTGAAGTATAACAACGATTGTAAGGATGGCTCAGGACAGGGAAGTATTTCGTTCTTTTGTGCATAGGGTCACCATGAGTCGGAACCAACTTGACGGCACCTAACAACAACAACGATGTGGATATTGTGAACTACAAAATGAAAGAAGATAAACTAGTCCAAAGAGGGGACAGAGTTTGTTGTTTGATTCAAATTTTCAATGGGATAGAGACTTCTGGTTGCATACCAAGTCCGTTTTTTCCTTCTTCTTGATTATTAGAACCCCAAGTTTATTTCTTACATGCTATTATCTAGAATAAAGGCCTTATTACTCAGCTTCTTTTGACATTAATAGCAGCCATGTGACTATTTTATCACTAATAAGGCATAAATAAAAGTGTTTTGTGTAACTTCCTGGAGGAACTTAACAGGAAAAGGAGGGCCCCGGCCTTCTTTTGCTTTTTCCTTCTTTCTGATATCTTGTATATGACTGTGAGTGTTGGAAAATTATCAGTCATTTTGTACTCAGAGGTGAATTGAGGATGGGAGCTGTATACTAGGATAAGTAAAGCAATAAGATAAGAGGTGGGGTCCCAGATAATACAATAGATCTACCTTACTATACCACATCCAGATTGTTAACGTGAAATCTGATTTCTATAATGTTTAATCATTACTAATGCAAATGTTGTGTTATATATAGCTAGTGAATCCAGCACATAAGATAAAAAAACTAAGCTGTCAAGAGAAATACAGCTGTTTCTGTATTGAGACTGAGGAGATATTTACCCCTTGGGTTCTTGGAACCCTGGTGGCGTAGTGGCTAAGTGCTATGGGTGCTAACCAAAGGGTCGGCAGTTCGAATCCACCAGGTGCTCCTTGGAAACTCTATGGAGCAGTTCTACTCTGTCCTATAGGGTCGCTATGAGTCAGAATTGACTCGATGGCACTGGGGTGGGGTTTTGGGTTCTTATAGAGAAGATGCTGTGTAATATAGTGAGCAATATTTTCAGTAATGTCTTAAAAGTAAATACACCAATGAGTTTGATGACACTGTCTTTTATATTGATCTTCAACATAGCATTCCAACAAATAACAATGTGGGATGCTACAGTAAAAGTAATTCTTCAAAGATAGGGGGAGTGTGGAATGTGAAGCCAGTTAACTGCTCTTTAGTGGTTTATCTTAATGCCAGAGTAGATTTTAGATTATGGGTGTGGATGAACTGTATATTCAGTGATATCTAACAGGTACTTTTCCGTAAGTATTTTTTTTCAAATGTCTTTTTTTTTTCTCAGGAAGTATTGGTAGATATCAAACAAAATGTTTGAGGGAGTTATTTTACTTATCAAGTAAAAGCAGAGCCAAACGTCTACTCCAAACCATGATGGAGTAACAGGGATCAGACTTACCCTCTGTCATGGAATGAATTATGTCCCCCAAAAATATGCGTATCAATTTGGCTAGGCCATGGTTCCCAGTATTGTGTGATTGTCTATCATTTTTTCATCTGATGTGATTTTCCTACATGTTGTAAATCCTGTCTATGATGTTAATGAGATGGGATTAGTGGCAGTTATGTTCATGAGGCAGGACTCAATCTACAAGATTAGATTGTGCTTTAAGCCAATCTTTTTTGAGATAAAAAGAGAGAAGTGAGCAGAGAGACAGGAGGACCTCATATCACCAAGAAAGCAATGCCAGGAGCAGAGCTCATTCTTTCAATCTGAGGTTCCTGCACTGAGAATCTCCTTGACCAGAGGAAGACTGATGACAAAGACCTTCCTCCATAGCCAACGGAAAGAGAAAGCCTTCCCCTGGAGCTGACACCCTGAATAACAACTTCTACCTCCTAGACTGTAAGACAATAAACTTCTGTTTGTTAAAGCCATACACTTGTGATATTTCTATTATAGCAGCATTAGATAACTAAAACACTCTTCTACTCAGACAACTGAAATACCAAACAAAACATGAAAAATGGTTTTCAGACATTTGACAATAGTCAGTGCAGGACAGTGACCCCAGAGTAAAGTGAACAAAATAGGTAAACACTATGATTGTCCCAAGTTACTTCACAGAATTTCTAGGCTTCAGTACAGGAAAAGTATACCTGATAGTCTCCTTGAACTGAAGAGATTGAACTCAGAATATGGGTAATCCAAGGTAACTAGAATTCATGTGGCAAAATGCTAAAGATTTGCACAGAGAGTTCTGGAGATTTTAAAGTTGGTTCCTCTCAAGTTTTCAGCGGGGTACTGATGAGTACTGATTAGTGTATGTGTGTGGCAAAACTGTCCAAGGCCATGAAAAAAATCACTGGAAGAGATCAGGTAGAAAACTCTCCGAGCTCACACAAAACCAGAAATATTTCATGTTCTCATTAGCCATAGTGGAAAGATCTCCCTACACCGGGGCATCAGATAGAGTCCTCAGAAGGTTATTGCATTAATGCTGGGGCCAAGTTAACCCTAGATGAAAAGCAGTTCTGCAACCATCTAGCAAAGCTTAAAAGCTTGCCTTGAACAGATCAAATTGTTACCAAGTAACTTAACTGCATCCTAGAACAAAGATAAAGAAACTCACATTTTTTGGCAACTAATAAAAATTACCTTGAATGTAAAGAAACGTGGGGTGAGGTATCATGTTCAATAATGTATCCTAAAAACACCAGGTCAAATAGTTTTTTTTTCCCCCTCCTGATTCTTACTGGCTTTCTATTGATTACTGAAGATACCCTATGTTTTCCAGAAAAGCATCCCAAAACATCGATAGACTCGTCCTACCCTAACATTTGAAGCTTAGTCATCCCTTATATCCCCCGGTAGAGTTTTTATGCTCTGCCCCAAGTTAGGATGCCCGTCTGATACTATGCTCTCCTGTTTCTTTTTCGCTTCTTCAGCCTGAAATGCTCTTGCTCTTCTCCTGTTGAAATCTCCCCAGGTTTGACATGGTTGTCTTTTTGAAACACACACTCTAGTTTCAAAAAAAAAGATGCCGTGATAAGAAAGGCTCGTTTAAATCTCTGTGTGCCACTTGTTCGCTTTTGAGAAAGTTGCACAGCTCCCTCTTAGCTTCAGTTTCTTCATGAAGAAGATATCACCTTATTAACTTTTTTGTAAGTCAATGGAAACAATATAAGTAAAGCAGCTGGCACACAGTTGGTATTAAGTAAATGCTAATTTCTTTCCTCCCTTCTTTCCAGTTCCTCCAATTTTATTTGATACTTTCTTTGTGATCAGACTGAGGGAGATTTTTAAAGGCTTTTCCCAATAGGAAATTAAGAGAAGTTTGTGGACCCTGCTCAAATGTAGGTCCAGAACTCATGGATGAATAAACCACCCAGTCATGAAATAGCCAGAGAAATCGCTGTTCTAGCATTTCTTCTAGCATTTTTAACAATTTTTTTAATACCATAGACATGAAGAATAATTATGTGATTGAGAGGACCAAGTGAATGAGAAAATGAAAATTAGATGACATATTGATAAATACGTTGAGAGCAGAGATCTTTCTCTATGTAGTTTGTAGGTCAAATAGAAAAGCAGACTACTTGTTATTTTACATTTAAACTTGTATGCAGAAACATTTTTCTTAGGCACTTCAACACCTTTCACAGAGTTAACAACTATTGAAGGTAGGTGATTGCAAAAGAGGTGATTATATTTTCAAACAACTTAATTAACCCAAACCCACTGCCATTGAGTCGAAAACAACTTAATTAGATTTCATTAATATTTAACTAGTATTTTAGTAGCTCAGTGAGAGTATTTTTATTTGATTTTGATCAGCACAGCGTCTATTAGCATTAATTCAAAATAAAAATATTTGTTTTTCAAATACTTGCACTCATAAGACAGAGAGATGCTGTATTATTCAGGATAGACTATGTTATGCTATGAAAACAGATTGATCTTGCAATCTCAGTGGCATAACACAACAAAATTTTATTTTTTACTTAAGTTACACGTCTAACACAGGTTAGCAGAGGAGCTCTGATCCACATAGTCACTCATAGTCCTAGGCTACCAGATTCCAGCATCTCCTTGCAGGGCCTCAGTGATTTCTGTATCATGTGAAGTGAGAGAATAAAGAACTCATGCTCTCTCTTCTTTTCTGGCTTATAATTATTAAAGGTCATTTCTACTCATAATCCATTGATCAGAACTTATCACATGTCCCTGCCTAACTGCAAGGGTGCTGTAAAATATGGGGAGTACATGTGTATTCAGTGAACTATAAATATTTCTGCCACAATTATAGTACAAACTATACTTGTCCTAGGTAATTATTGGGAGATACAAAAACTGATCTAAATCAATTGATATATTTAAGTTACAACAACCTCAAAATGTGATACGAGATTCTCTCTGAATACTTAAGTGAGATGAGATGAATCCTGTCCTTAGGTGCACATCCTTCTTTTCCATGAATGTTGTTGTGGGAGACAATTTTCCATGGGTATCTCATGTTTCTACACATTTAGCAAGCAGAAGCACTGACTTCTTACATCTAGACTCTCTCTCCAAGGTTAATTATATAGTGAATAGCCTTGGAAAGATATAATGTCTCCCTCTGGAGCAAAAGGCAGGGATGCTTATTGACTACTATAAAAGATTTGGGCTCCCTAAGCTCAGGGTTTCCCTTCTGTAATGCAACACGCATGGTATGTGCCAGCACTCATCTGGGCGCATTGCAATGTCTCCGTGGTAACTGATGCAAAAAAATGCTAATACTCTGTCTAGTGCTGTTGCTTTAAGTAATAATCCATTCTTCATATCTGCCCTGGAGTCGTGTTTCCTTCCATCAGCATCTATGAAGCTATGGTGGGCTAACTTGTAAGAAGAGTAAAATCACAGATCCTTCATGGTTTTTGACAAATGTATGTAACAAACACATCTAATATACAGCCAAAGATGACTGGTTCATTTAACAAACAGAAGTTGTGTACATAGCATGTGTGAGATTGAATACCATGTATTAGGAAATGCAAAGATGAAAAGGCCTGGTACTCAAGCTACTTACAGTGCAGTTGGAAGATGTATATGCAAATGAAAATAATAATACAGTATCAGAATCATTGTAATGAAGTGATAGACAAAAAGCAGTGAGACTCCAAGAAGTAAGAGCAGCACAGTGTCCTGGGGGAAGCTTTACATTGAGGAGGTAGTATTTTAATTGAGATATGTAAGGTAAATACAGACTCATCAGGTGGTCAGAAAGAAGAATAGACTTCTAGGTAAAGGAAAAATCATAAAAACCCTGAGGTATGGCCTGTTTTTTTTTTTTTTTTTTTTTTTTTTTATGGCCTGTTTGGGGAACTGCAAGCCATTCAGCAATGGTGAAAAAGACAGCTTGAAAGGTAGTCAGTGCCTACTCTTTGACACCAATAACTGATTTTATCCTGTAGGCTCTGCAGAATGTTTTAGGTGCACTTTAAAAAATAGTAACAGAAGGAATTGTGATAATAAGACTCTCAAGAGGATTTTAAGGAGCAAATTTTACTCTTTCTAGAACAATAATTTACTATGATCACCTTTTCATATAAGGTCATTCTTTTATTAGTGTTGAAAATTATTTTCTTCTTCTAATTAAATCATCTCTATGTAATATTAGTTGGAATCCACTCGATGGCAACAGGTTTGGTTTTTGTTTTTGGTTTATGTCATATAACATATGGACTTAAAGTAAATATTTAAGGCCAGTTTGGAAATTGCACCTACAACAGAGCTGTATCATCAGAGGTGAGTTATGTTCATTAAATCTATTGCTAGTGAGAAAAGATTACAAAATTTTTATTGAACAATTTTATGAATACTTTCCTTCAAAAAGGCAAGTTCTCGTGGTCTTTACTATTTCTGTGAGAACGTTTTCTTTTGGGGGAGGCTGATTTTTCAGTTTAATTTTCATGTACTGTTCTGATGAAATACTTTTGGATGCCTCCCAGCAATATTTCTGAAAAGGCTTACATTGAAATGGAGTTGGCAAGCCTTGTGAAAAGTAAGTATGTCATCTGTGTATGTTGCATAGCTTAAATTTAACTTGGTGGTTCCAAAAAAATGTTTACATATTTCTTGAAGAGGTTGTGGGCACCTTTCTCCTGAAGAATAGGGTTTTCCTTGTGGTGAATTAGAGCTTGGTGCTGGAAACCTAGGGGATATGCATATTAAAACATTCCTGGTATTTGGTCAGCCACTTGCCAAGTCTGCTGAAGAGCGAGACACTGTTTTTTGCTTTTATTGGAATTTACAAATGTAAGGCAGGTGTCGTTCTATATAGCTGTTCACCTTTTGACTCCTTTTATTACTCTGGAAAAGCAATTAAAAGAAATATCTAGGAGCAGGGTAAGGCAAGACACATCTTATAAAACTGGACTGTGGGTAGCTAGCTGTGTCGGAGTCGTAGAGATGTCACAGCAAAGTAGATCCTTACAGGGTAGTACGAGAAACTCAACCAAATCTCAAACAATGGCTCAACTTGGAGCTTTGCTTACTTGGAAAAAGTACAGTCAGAGTGCTCCTTGGAAGTGAGGATGGTGAGATTTCATCTCACATACTTTGGGCATATTATTAGGAAGGACTAGGTCCTGGAGAAGGACATCAATCTTCGTGTCTTAGTTATCTAGTGCTGCTATAACAGAAATATCACAAGTGGATGGCTTTAACAAAGGGAAATTTTTTCTCTCTCACAGTTTAGGAGGCGAGAAGTCCAAATTCAGGGTGCCGGCTCCAGGGAAAGGCATTCTTTCTCTGTTGGCTCTCATCAAGATCCTTGTCATCAATCTTCCACTAGTCTAGACAATTCTCAGCAGAAGGACCTCGGTCCAAAGGACGCAATAGACTCCTGGTTCTTCTTGCTTGGTGGTAATGAGGTCCCCTTCCTCTCTGCTCCATTCTCTGTTTTATATCTCAAAAGAGATTGACTCAAGATACACCCTAATCCTGTAGGTTGAACCCTGCCTCATTAACATAACTGCCTCTAATCCTGCTTCATTAGCATCATAGAGGTTAGGATTTATAACACATAGGATAATCACATCAGATCATGAAATAGTGGATAATCACACAATACTGGGAATCATGGCCTAGCCAAGTTGACCCACATTTTTGGGAGACACAATTCAACCCATAACACTTGGCAAGGTAGAGAGTCAGTGAAAAGGAGGAAGACCCTTGACGAGATGGATTGACACAGTGGTATAACAATGTGCTCAAATATAGCAACAAATGTGAGGACGGTACAGGACCAGGCAGTGTTTTGTTTTATTGTACATAGGGTTGCTATGTGTCAGAATCGACTTGACGGCACTTGCAGCAACAAATTCGAAAACTAGGAATCCCTGGGCAGCACAGTTTGGTGCTCAACTACTAGCCAAAAATTTGCTGGTTCGAACCCACCCACTCTGCTTCCAAAAAGCCACGGCTTTCAAAATCCTATGGAGTAGTTCTACTGTGCACACATGGGGTCGCTATGAGTTGGAATTTACTTGAAGTCAACCAAAAAACAACAATTTTAAAACTCCCTACATATTGCGATTTTAAAAAAGTGCTGCTAGTGCTTTCTGCATAAAAATATAGTTTCTATTTTTAATATATTGGTGGACAACTCATTTCACAATTAGAGATAAAGTTAAAGGTACAAATGTTCTTGGATGAGGCAGCATATATACATAACACATTATACTATAAACCCACTGAAAAAGCAGAATTTTGATGATAGAGGTGGGTAGGAAGGAGCAATCACTTGAGTACCATATGTATGAAGGGAAAGCAGATTTGGAAGATGCAATGAAGGGCAGGTGGAGATTTCAAATTCTAAAGAATGAAATACAGGTAGTCCCCGACTTACAGTGTTCCAGTTATAACAGTGAACCACACTTATGACTGTAATTTTTTTGGACATCCTATTTTTAGTAATATGTACTACATGCAATGTTATGTTACAATATATCTGTAAGTTTATATGTAATGTTTCCAACTTCCAGAGACAAATAAATATACTGATAATAAAAGGCAATAATAATGAAAAAAATGTGAGGTATTCGACTTAACATCAGAACCAACTTACGACGGAGTTATCAGGAAGCAATTCCGTCATACAATGGGGTCTACATGTAATGAAATATCATTAGCTAATATTTACTGAGTACCTATTATGTATCAAGCAATTCTAAATTCTTTTAAATGGATTATCTTCTTCAAACTACTCCTAAAACCATCGGAAGTGCATACTATTCTTATCTCCCATTTATAAGATGTGGCAGCTCAGGCAAGGGGAAGTTAAGTCACTTTCTAAGGTTACATGGGGGTAAGTGTTGAAATTCTAATTCACTAGTGCCTACATTCTTACCCACCATATTTGATTTATATCACAATTTTGTGTACATATCTTGTGAATTAGAGTTCCCTCTGTGGCACAGTGGGGTTGGTCCAGAAAACTAAAGTTAGTTTACTCCAGGATATAGGGTAAACAGCCATATATGCTGTTTTAAGACGATAGGAAAGTTCTTCTGTTCCTTCACCAACCTTTAAATTCTTCCTCCTTCACCACTGTAAAAAATAAGAATTCAGTGTTTGAATTAATGTGTGTTTGAATTAATGAATAACCTAAGTGTCAAGATTGTAGTTTCATATCATAATCAAAAGACATTGTCAGCATGCTCTTTAAATGCATTAAATTTCTTACTTCCCAGGGAATACCTGTAATTTAAACTATCGTTTATACCCTTCTTACAGAGGGTGGAAGCCTAGCGGAAAAGACGTTGGATATATGAGAGAGGGCGCTGTACCGTAGAGGAGATAATCCTTTGCTCAGTTTTCTCTAATTTTACCTTTCATTGGGGCCCAAAACCGGTTGGGTTATTGATAATGTGTGTTTTCAGCTGTCTGTTCCTAAAGTTTTCATTCCTTTGTCATGAAGATTTTTTCTCTCACTTAGAGTTTTCCTTTTCCTTTGCCCCTTTTCAATCAAAAAGAGTGAGGAAAGTACTAGTACTAGTACTAGTGAGTCAAGATGTTTAAGAGCCCAGATTTTGAAGTCAGATTTGATTTGGAATCCTGACTCTAGCCATGGTGGCACAACACTTAAACACTAGGCTCCTAACCAAAAGGTTGGCAGTTCAAACCCATCTAGAGGCTCTGTAGGAGAAAGACCTGACAATCTGCTTCCATAAAGATTACACCCAAGAAAACCATATGGGGCAGTTCTACTCTGTCATATGGGAACACTAAGAGTCAGAATCAACTAGACAACACTCAACAACAACATGCCCTTAGGCAAGGTGGTAATAACTTTGAACTTCATTTTTTTGTTGTTGTTCTATGAAATTAGTGTATCATTTGGGAATACCTATAGCTGACACTTACTTCTTACGGTAAGTAACAAAAATTCCATCTGTCAGTGGGGTTATTTTCCCCACCAAGAAGTTCAGTGGTAAGCAGCTGCTGCTTTTGGCACATGTCATGGATTGAATTGTGCCCCTCCTCTCCCCTAAAATATCTGTCAACTTGGTTAGTTCATGACTCCCAGTATTGTGTGATTGTCCACCATATTGTCATCTGATGTCATTTCCCTATGTGTTGTAAATCCTATCTCTATGATGTTAATGAGGTGAGATTAGTGACATTTATTTTAATGATGCAGGACTCAATGTACAAGATTAGATTGTGTCTTGAGTCAATCTCTTTTGAGATACAAAAGAGAGAAGCAAGCAGAGAGACAGGGGGACCTCATGCCACCAAGAAACAAGAGCTAGAAGAATAGCTTCTCCTTTGGACCTGGGGTCCCTGAGCTGAGAAGTTCCTCGACTGGGGAACATTGATGACGAGGACATTTCCTCAGGGCTGACAAGGAGAAAGCCTTTCCCTGTAGCTGCCACCCTGAATTCGGACTTGTAGCTTCCTAGTCTGCGAGAGAATAAATTTTTTTTTTAAGCCATCCATTGGTGGTATTTCTGTTATAGCAGTGCTAGATCATAGTCATCTTTTGTTTTTTAAATCTGAAAGCAAATTCTTTCCTAGAAACCCAGATTTCTGCTTATGCCTCATTGACCAGAACTCTATATTACTTGGTCACTCCTAGCTAAAAGGGAATTTGGACAAATAAGTATTTCATTCTCCCAAAGGGGATTTCATTGGATGGTGAGTCAGCCAAAAATGATATCACAAAGGACAATAATAAAATCTGCCTCATAGGTTAAGTAAAGATTAAATTACATAGTGTTATATAAAGTGCTAGTTCTGAGCTTATATATGTTGTTGTTATTAGCTGTCATCCAGTCTGTTCTGACTCTTGATAATCTTATGAATAACAGAACAAAACCTTGTCTGGTCCTGTGCCAGCTTCATGATCCTTGGTATGCTTGAGTTCATTGTTGTGGCTATTGTGCCAATCCATCCGATTGAGGGTTTTCCTCATTTTTGCTGACCCTCTATTTACCAAACATGATGTCCTTCTCTAGCAATTGGTCTTTCTGAAAATGTGCCCAAACTAAGACAGACTAGAAAGAAAGGCCTGGTGATTGACTTCTGGATATTAGCTAATGAAAATCCTATAGCTCAGAACAGAATATTGTCTGATACAGTGATGGAAGATGAGCTTAATAGGTTGGAAGGCACTACACAATAGCCATAACAATAGATCCAAACACACCAACAATTATGAATATGGTGCAGGACCAGGCAACGTTTCATTCTGTTATACATAAGGTTGCCCTGAGTCAGAGCCAACTAGACAACAAAAATAACAGTTATCACTGACATTTCTTATATTGTTATTACCATTATTAATAAAGGTAATATGAAACCCTTCAAAAACTCTCCTTGAGGTAAAATCCAAAGTTACAGATCATCCTATGTCACAGGTCTTTTATTTTCTGTGCAAACTCATCTCTGGCCACTTCTTCACACTTAAGATAGTGATAACTAACTGCTTGTTATGTTGCTGTTAGATGCTATCTAGCCGGTTTCGACTCGTAGTGACCCTACGTACAGCAGAACGAAAAACTGCCCAGTCCTGTACCATACTCGCAATCGTTGTTATGCTTGAGCCCATTGTTGCAGCCACTGTGTCAATCTGTCTCATTCAGGTATTCCTCTTTTTGTCTCACCTTCCACTTTACCAAGCATGATGCCCTTCACCAGCGACTGGTCCCCTCTTAATAACATGTCCAAATAACAAAGTCTCACCATTTTGCTTCTAAGGAGTCTTCTGGCTGTACTTCTTCAAAGTCAGATTTGTTTACACTTCTAGCAGTCCATGATAAATTGAATATTCTTTGCCAACACCACAATTCAAAGGCATCAACTCTTCTTCGGTCTTCCTTATTCATTGTCCAGCTTTCACATGCATATGAGGCAATTGAAAACACCGTGGCTTAGGTCAGGTGCACCTTAGTCTACAAGGCGACATCTTTGCTTTTCAACACTTTAAAGAGGTCTTTTGCATCAGATTCTCTCAATACAACACATCATCTGATTTCTTGACTGCTACTTCCATGGGTGTTGATTGTGAATCCAAGTAAAATGAAATCCTTGACAACTTCAGTCGTTTCCCTGTTTATCATGATGTTGCTTATTTGGTCTAATTGCAAGGATTTTTGTTTTCTTTATGTTGAGGTGCAATCCATGTATGCACAACCTATCCATATAGGTTGTAATCTTTGATTGTCTTCGGTAAGCCCTTCAAATCTTCTTCACTTTCAGCAAGCAAGGTTGTGTCATCTGTATATCTCAGGCTGTTAATGAGTCTTCCTCCATTCCTGATGCTGAGTTCTTCATAAAGTCCAGCTTCTCAGACTCTGCTCAGCTTTCAGACTGAATAAGTATGGTGAAAGGATACAACCATGACACACACCTTTCCTGACTTTAAACCACTCAGTGTTCTGTTCAAATGACTGCCTCTTGGTCTACACACAGGTTCCTCATGAACACAATTAAGTGTTTTATAGTTCTCATTCTTCACACTGTTATCCGTAATTTGTTATGATCCATGCAGTCAAATACCTTTGCATAGTCAATAAAACACAGGTGAACATCTTTCTGGTATTCTTTGTTTTTAGCCAAGATCCATCTGACATGAGCAATAATATCCCTCATTCCACATCCTCTTCTGAATCTGGCTTAAATTTCTGGAAGTTCAATATTGATGTACTGATACAACCACTTTTGAGTGATCTTCATCAAAATTTTACTTGTATGTGATATTAATGATATTGTTCAATAATTTCCATGTTCTGTTAGATCACCTTCCTTTGCAATGGGTACATATATGGGTCTCTTCCAGTCAGTTGGCCAGGAAGTTGTCTTCCAAATTTCTTGACATACGCAAATGAGCACCTCCAGTGCTGCATCCATTTGTTGAAACATCTCAATTGGTATTCCACCAATTCCTGGAGACTTTTTTTTTTTTTTGCCATTCCTTTCAGTGCAGCTTAGACTCCTTCCTTTAGTACCATTGGTTCTTGATTATATGCTATATGATCCTGAAATAGTTGAATGTTGATCAATTCTTTTTGGTACAATGACTCTGTGTATTCCTTCCATCTTCTTTTGATTCTTCCTGTGCCATTCAATATTTTCCCTGTAGAACCTTTCAATATTGCCACTTGAGGCTTGATTTTTTTTTTCCAGTTCTATCATCAAGCTACTACAGTAACACCAGCTGACAGATGTGTGGGGAACTAACTGCTTAGAGTTCCCTGTGTGAATCATCCTACTTCTCTTTTGCACATATTTATCCTGATCCCTACAGTACATCACTCTCATAGCTTTCAAAGGTAGTATAGGAATTATCTCTTAACTTGATGGCCTCCTGTGGTGGGCCCTGAATTTCTTGAGGTCTAGGTCAGCTTTCTTTTATATCTTTATGGTTCCTCCAAGTAATTGGCAGTCAGTACCTGTTTGTTAAGCACAGCTAAGGAGTTACGTTGTGTTAATTCTTCATCAACCTCCCTTCCAAAGCTCTTCATAAACATCTTTCTCAATTCTCCTTTTTCCTCCCCTCCATCAGATGATAGTGAACATCTTTTCAAAAAATGATAACTGGACCATGATTTATGCCTTGATGTTCTGGAAAGCAAACTTTTACTTTGATAGCTTGAGCTTCTGTTAACTCTGACTTCCAGCAGCAAGGAGTTAAAAATGGAACTACATAAACTAGCTAGAGAAAGAATCTCTGTTCTTTGGATTTTCCAATAGTTCAGTTGTCAGGGAAACAGCCTTCCCCCTGTGTTACATCCATTAGAGTTTTTTTTACTTAAATAATTTGGAAGATAGCCATTTTCCACAGTAGACTACTTCATGGAAACGATCATACTTGACATCCCTCTCCTTATGCCAAACTCTACACCAAACAGAAGAGCAACAATCCTGCAATGCAATACAATCTACCTTAAGATTGAATTATTATAGTAAGCAATTCATTTGATTTTTTTAAAAAAAGACTTCTTGCAAGAGTATGTGTATGAAAGTAAACACAAGAATAAATTTCCCAAATCAAAACCAGCCTAATAGATTTTATTTAACCTATTCATTTAGTTTACAATCTTGATTCTTATTTATATCAGATAAAAGTACCATGTGTTCTTAAAAGAGAAGAATCAGCTTTCCATGATATTTTCTTACTGTTATTAGTTGCTGTTGAGTGGATTCTGACTCATGGCAACAATTTGTGGCACTCAGGGACCATATGACATTTTCTAGGGAGGTGAATTTTCTTTTACCTGGGAGTACATGAGATAAACACAGTAAGACAAGTATTTTTGTAGATAACTGAAGTCAAGCTTTCAGTTAGGTTTTGAGAACTTTTACCCCTGAAATCTCAAAGTGATATAAGAGAAATCACAGGAGTATGTTAAAATTTTTCACCTGATTTTGGTCAAGGCAAACTGAGGTTAGTGGATTACCTCAAATTGCAAACTTTGCTTCTATAGAGAAAGTTCTTGAATATTATGGGATATGCCTGAGTTTTCTATCAAAGAAACTTAAAAAATTTATTCCTCTTGTTCTCTGAGACAGAGCTCAGTAACAAATCAATTGCAATTGACTTAGAATGTGACTATTTGACTTTGAGGAAGTTTAGCCTGCCATGAACAAACCAATGAATTTGGTTTAGTGGGCCTTCCCTTTTGTATTTTCTGTAGTTTAATTAGCATCCTTACTGTTTCTGTCACTTTATCAAAATTTGTTCTTAGGAAAACACATTAAATTCATTCAAAAAACCAAAGCCCAAATGATTGCAAATGGCTAGAGAATTGCATTTTTGAAGAAATCAAAGCCTTAAATTTAAACTGAAATAGAATTTGGGCTGGAGGGATACCTCCTGTGATCACCCTTAACTGTAATTAATAATCACCCTTCCACATTTGTGATATATTAGAAATTGTTTACCATTCTAAATTCACGTTATTCCAAAAGCAGTTTGGCGGTTAATTAAATGTGGCAGCCTATCTGGTCAGTGATCCTTCTCTAGACTAGAGATGGATCTTAAGAAAAGGGAGCCTGTGAGGCTGATGAGAAACAGCTTTTAGTATGCTGTTTTGACAAATGAACCTGTGGGAAAGTCTTATCATGCGAAGCTTGGTAAGAGAGAAATGAGTTGATAGTTTGGTGTGATGCTTTCCACTTCATAGCTGAAATATAGCAAGGGAGGGGAAACCACAGCCCATCTATCAGGGACCAGAGGGTCTCGAGTTGAAATAGCTTTCTATGTACTTAGGCTTGGAAAATAATAAATCCTGTGAAACAGAGAGATTCTATAAATGTTCCCGTGTCTATGTTGACAGTAGCTTTTCTGCTGGCCTCTATTATTATATCTTAGCTAATACTTAGAATATATTTCAAATCATTAAAAAAAGAGTTTCAGCCTATTACTAAAATAATAACGATTTCTAAGAAAACACTGATCAAACTTTTCAAAACAATCATCATTCATTCACCATTTAAAAAACGTTTAGAACTTACTACAGGTCCTGTCTCCACATGCCTGTCCGTTTGTTGTACTGTGAGGGCTTGACTGTTGCTGTGATGCTGGAAGCCATGCCACTGGTATTTCAAATACCAGCAAGGTATTTGAACATAATTATGGAATGATATCATATACATCATTCATAAGGAAAGCAAGAGATCATTAAAAAGACAGGAGATAAATAAAAAACCTAAATGCATGTCACAAGAGACTCTGAAACTTACTCTTGCATGTCCTGTAGCTAACACAAAAGGAAAAAATGATGAAGTAGAAAAGCTGAACAAAAAATTTCAAAGGGTAGCTCAAGAAGACAAAGTATTATGATGACATATGCAAAGACCTGGAGATGGAAAACCAAGAGGGAAGAACATGCTCAACACTTCTAAAGCTGAAAGAACTGAAGAAAAAATTCAAACCTTGAGTTGCAATACTGAGGGATTCTACAGGAAAAATATTAAACGATGCAGGAAGCATCATAAGAACATGGAAGGAATACACAGAGTCAGTATAACAAAAAGAACTGGTTGACCTTCTACCGTTTCAGGAGGTAACATATAATCAGGAACTGATGGCAGTGAAGAAGAAGTCCAAGCTGCACTGAAGGCATTGGCAAAAAACAAGGCTCCTGGAATTGATGGAATGCCAACTGAGATGTTTCAACAAACAGATGAAGCACTGGAAGTGCTCACTGGTCTACACCAAAAAATTTGGAAGAGAGCTACCTGGCCTACCGATTGGAAGAGATCCATATTTATGCCTATTCCCAAGAAAAGTTATCCAACCCAATGTGGATATTATCAAACAACATCATTAATGTTATATGCAAGCAATATTTTGCTGAAGATCATTCAAAAGTGGCTGTAGCAGTATATCAACAGGGAACTGCCAGAAATTCAAGCTGAATGTAGAAGAGGACTTGGAACCAGGGATACCACTGCTGAGACCAGATGGATCCTGGTGGAAAGCAGAGAATACCAGGAAGATGCTTACCTGTGTTTTATTGACTATGCTAAGGCATTCAATTGTGTTGATCATAATAAATTATGAATAACATTGCGGAGAATGGGAATTCTGGAACACTTAATTGTGCTCATGGGGAATCTGTACATGGACCAAGGGGCAGTTGTTCAAACAGAACAAGGGGATACTGTGTGGTTTAAAATCAGGAAAGGTGTGCATCAGGGTTGTATCATTTCCCCATATCTATTCAATGTGTATGCTGAGCAAATAATCTGATAAGCTGGACTATATGAAGAAGAACAGGGCATCAGGATTGGAGGAAGACTCATTAACAACCTGTGTAATGCAGATAACAAAACCTTGCTTGTTGAAAGTGAAGAGGGCTTAAACCACTTATTGATGAAGATCAAAGACCACAGCCTTCAGTATGGATTACACCTCAACATAAAGAAAACAAAAATCCTCACAGGTGAACCAATAAGCAACATTATGATAAATGGAGAAAAAATTGACATCGTCAAGGATTTCATTCTCCTTGGATCCACAATCAACATCCATGGAAGCAGCAGTCAAAAAATCAAAAGATACATTGCTTTGGGCAAATCTGCTACAAAAGACCTCTTTAAAGTGTTGAAAAGCAGAGATGCCACCGTGAAGACTAAGGTGCGCCTGACCCAAGCCGTGGTGTTTTCAATTGCCTTATTTGCATGCGAAAGCTGGATAATGAATGAGGACGACTGAAGAAGAATCGTTGCCTTTGAATTGTGATGTTGGCAAAGAATATTGAATATACCATGGACTGTCAAAAGAACAAACTCACCAACTGCTCTGCAGGAGAAAGATGTGTTAGTCTTCTTCCATAAAGAATAACAGCCTTGGAAACCCTATGAGGCAGTTCTACTCTGTCCTGTAAGGTCACTTTGAGTTAGAATTGACTGCATGGCAGTGAGTTTCGTTTAGTTTATACCTGAGGAAGAAGTACAACCAGAAGGCTCCTTGGAAGGATGGCTAGACTATGTCTCACATACTTTGGACATGTTATCAGGAGGGATGAGTTCCCAGGAGAAGGACATCATGCTTGGTAAAATAGAGGGTGAGCAAAAAAGAGTAAGACCCTCAACAAGATGGATTGACACAGTGGCTGCAACAATGGGCTCAAGCATAGCAAACAATTGTGAGAATGGTGCAAGACTGGCAGTGTTTCATTCTGTTGTGCATAGGGTCACTACAAGTTGGAACTGTCTCCACAGCACCAAACAACAGCAACAAGCAGGGTCACTCATGGTAGACAGGTTTCAGCTGAGCTTCCAGACAAAGACTAGGTAGAAGGACCTGGCAGTCTACTTCTGAAAAATTAGCCAATAAAAACCTTACAAATAGCAGTGAAACATTGTCTGATATAGTACCAGAAGATGAGCCCCTCAGGTTGGTAGCACTCAAAATACAGCTGGGGAAGAGCTGTTTTCCCAAGTAGAGTCAATTTTAATGACGTGGGTGGAGTCAAGCTTTCAGGCCCTTCATTTGCTGATGTGGCATGACTCAAAATGAGAAGAAACAGCTGCAAACACCCATCAATAATCAGAATATGATATGTACAAAATATGAATCTAGGAAAATTTGAAATCATCAAAAATGAAAAGGAAAGCATAAACATCCATATCCTGGGAATCAGTGAGCTGAAAGGACTGGTATCGATCATTTTGAATTGGACAATCATATGGTATACTATGCCAGGAATGACAACTTGAAGAGTAATGGTGTTGCAGTCATCATTAAAAAGAACATTTCAAGATCTATCCTGAAGTACAGTGCTGTTAGTGATAGGAAAATATCCATACGCCTACAAGGAAGACCAGTTAATACAACTATTATTCAAATTTATGCACCAGCCACTAATGCCAACGATGAAGAAATCAAAGATTTTTACCAACTTCTGCAGTCTGAAACTGATCAAACATGCAACGAAGATGCATCCATTATTGCTGGTGATTGGACTGTGAAAGTTGGAAACAAGAAGGAACTAAAAACCAAACCAAACTCGTTGCCATCAAGGTTGATTCCGACCCACAGAAACCCTATAGTGCAGAGTAAAATTGTAGTTGGAAAATATGACCTTGGTGATGGAGGAGATACCAGAGATCACATGACAGAATTTTGTAAGACCAATGACTTCTTCATTGCAAATACCTTTTTTCAACAACATAAACAGTGACTGTACACACAGGCCTTCAGAGATGTTATGCATAGGAATCAGACTGACTACATCTGTGGGAAAAGATGATGGAAAAGCTCAATATCATCAGTCAGAACAAGTCCAGGAGCCGACTGCAGAACAGACCATCAATTGCTCATATACAAGTTCAAATTGAAGCTGAAGAAAATTAGAACATGTTCACAGAGCCAAAGTATGATCTTGAGTGAATTCCACCTGAATTTAGAGACCATCTCAAGAATAGGTTTGACTCCTTAAACACTAATGACCAAAGACCAGACAAGTTGTGGAATGACATCAAGAACATTATACATGATGAAAGCAAGAGGTTATTAAAAAGACAGATAAGAAAGAAAAGATTAAAATAGATATCAGAAGAGACTCTGAAACTTGCTTTTAAATGTAGACTAGCTAAAACAAAAGGAAGAAATGATGAAGTAAAAAAGCTGAACGAAGATTTCAAAGGACAGCTCAAGGAGACAAAGTATTAGTAATAGAATTCATGAAGACCTAGAGTCAGAAAACAAAAATGGAAGAACATATTCAATATTTCTCAAGCTGAAAGGACTGAAGAGAAAATTCAAGCCTCTAGTTGCAATATTGAAGAATTCTACAAGGAAATATTAAATGACCCAGGAAGTATCAAAAGAAGACGGAAGGAATACACAGAGTCAGTGTGCCAAAAAGAATTGGTTGACATTCAGCCGTTTCAGGAGGTGGTATACGATCAAGAACCAATGGAACTGAAGGAAGAAATCCAAGCTACAGTGAAGGCATTGGCAAAAAACAAGGCTCCAGGAACTGACGGAATACCAATTGAAATGTTTCGACAAAGGAATGCAGCACAGGAGATGCCACTTTTCTATGCCAAGAAACTTGCAAAATAGCTCCCTGACCCAGGACTGGAAGAGATCCATATTTGTGCCCATTACAAAGAAAGATGATGCAACAGAATGCAGAAATTACTGAAAAATATCAATATCACGTGCAAGTAAAATTTTGCTGAAGATCATTCAAAAGCAGTTGCAGCAGTACTTCCATAGGGAATTGCCATAAATTAAAGTCAGATTTAGAAGAGGACATGGAACCAGAGATATCATTGCTGATGTCAGATGGATCCTGGCTGAAAGCAGAGAATACCAGATAGATGTTTACTTGTGTTTTGTTGACTATGCAAAGGACTTCTACTGTGTTGATCATAACAAATTATGGATGACATTATGAAGAATGGGAATTCCAGAGCACTTAATTGTGCTCATGCAAACCTGTACATAGACAAAGAGGAAGTTGTGTGAAAGAACAAGGGGAAACTGCATGTTTTAAAATCAGGAAAGGTGTGCATCAGGATGTATCCTTAATAATCAGAGAAGCTGGACTATGTGAAGAAGAACTCATTATCAGAATTGGTGGGAGACTCATTAAAAGCCTGCAATATGCAAATGACACAACCTTGCTTACTGAAAGTGAAAAGGACTTCAAGCACTTATTGATGAAGATCAAAGATTACAGCCTCCAGTATGGATTACACCTGAGCATAAAGAAAACAAAAATCCTCACAACTGGACCAATATGCTATGCTACATCATGATAAATGGAGAAAAGATTGAAGTTGTCAAGGATTTCATTTTACTTGGATTCATAATCAATGCCCACGGAAGGAGCAGTCAGAAGTCATACTATGCATTGCATTGGGCAAATCTGCTGCTAGGGACCTCTTCCAAGTGTTAAAAAGCAAATTTGTCACTTTAGGGACTAAAAAGGTATGCCTGATCCAAGCCATGGTTGTTTCAATTGCCTTATATGCATGTGAAAGCTGAACAATGAATAGAGAAGATCAAAAGAGAATTGATGCATTTGAATTATGATGTTGAGGAGGAATATTGAATATACCACGGACTGCTAGATGAATGAACCTATCTGTCTTGGAAAAAGTTCAGGCAGAATGCTCCTTGGAATCAAGGATGGCAAGACTTCATCTCAGATGCTTTGTTCATGTTATCAGGAAGGACCAGTCCCTCAAGATGGACATCGTGCTTGGTAAAGTAGAGGGTTGGTGAAAAGAGGAAGACCCTCAACTGGATGGACTGACACAGTGGCTACAACAATGGGCTCAAGCATAACAAGGATTGTGAGGATGGCACAGGACCGAGCAGTGTTTCATTCTGTTGTACATGGGGTAGCTATGAGTCAAAACCAACTCGACAGCACCTGACAACAACAACAGTCCCAGTACTCTGCTAAGTGTTAGGAAACAAACATGAGGAAAGCTTGGTTGCTACTCTCAAAGAACTAATGGTCTAGTGAAGGATAGAGAAAAGGAAACAATTACAGACGATGCAGGGATAGAGACTGGCTTATAAGACTAGAGACCAAGTTTATCTCACAACACATGACACAGCCATGGATGAGAGCGTCTTTGTAAGGTATTTTATTAATAGACAATAGTCAGTACATATTTGTGGGTGCTTGTGATAAGCACTGGTTGGAATCTGTTATTCTTTCTTTTTTCTTCCAGGCTTAAAATAAAAATTTCTTGGAGTGATATGAAATGTCTATGAAAGTACATTATAATATGTAAAGCATGATGCTGAAAGGTGGTAAAAATCAACACTTCCAAACATTATTTGTTATACCTTTGTGTGTTACAGTGCTAGAGTGATTTTGGCAAACCTTGACCTTTTTTTCCTGGGGATGAACAACAGGGACTAAAATTAATAAACACAGACAAGAGAATGTATTTATGTAATTTTAAATATAAAAACATTTCTGGGAATCCCTTGCCTTGTGAACTATTTTTTCTGACATTGTAGCCAGCATGTTTGTTTTTCCTCAGAAAGGAGACTGTTCACCCCATCAATACATAATTGCTAATCAGCCAGTTAACTCAGTAGAAGTTTTTTATTCTAAGGAATGTAATTTATCATCTCAGAATTTATATTTTTAAATGAATGTTGTTCTTTTAAAGTAGCTGTTTTTAGAGGTTGTACTCTTATTCTACTGCTCAAAATGATATGCAGTCACCTTTTCAAACCATTTCTTCCAATTCCCTGTGGCTTCTTCTTCTAAAATTTTTTACTTAAAAATGACATTCATAATTTTTCTAGTACTACAGAGATATAAAGGAGCCCTGATGGCACAATGGTTAAGTACTCGACTGCCAACTGAAAGGTCGCTAGTTCAAACCCACTGGCCACTCCATGGGAGAAAAGACCTGCCTGATGATCTGCTCCCATGAAGATTACAGCCTAGAAAACCCTTGGGGGCAGTTCTACTCTGTCCTATAGAAACCCTATGAGTTAGAATCGACTCAATGGCATACAACAGCAACAATATCAGAGATATAAGTTCACTATGTTGTTGTTATTTTTAGGTGCCATCCAGTCCGTTCCAACTCAAAGCCACCCTATGTACAACAGAACGAAACACTGCCCAGCCATGCGCCATCCTCACAGTTGTTGTTATGCTTGAGTCCATTGTTGCAGCCACTGTGTCAATCCATCTTGCTGAGGGTCTTCCTCTTTTTTGGTGACCCTCTACCAAGCACAATGTCCTTCTCCAGAGACTCATCCATCCTGATAACATGTCAAAAGTATGTGAGACTCAGTACTGCCATCCTTGCCTCTAAGGAGCATTCTGGTTGTACTTCTTCCAAGACAGACTTGTTCATTCTTTTGGCAGTCCGTGGTATTTTCAATATTCTTCTCCAACACCACAATTCAAAGGCATCGATTCTTCTTTGCTTTTCCTTATTCATTGTCCAGCTTTCCCAAGCATCTGAGGCAATTGAAAACACCATGGCTTAGGTCAGGAACACCTTAGTCTTCAAGGTGACATCTTGTTCTTTTAAGGTAGCCATTTTTTAGGGGTCATACTCTTCTTCTACTGCTCAGAATGATTTGTGAAGTCACCTTTTAGAACCTTTTAGTGCTTTTCAACACTTTAAAGAGGTCTTTTGCATCAGATTTGCCCAATGCAATGCATCTTTTGATTTCTTGACTGCTGCTTCCATGGATGTTGATTGTGAATCTAAGGAAAATGAAATCCTTGACTTCAATCTTTTCTCCATTTATCATGATGTTTGTTTTTGGTTCATTTCTGAGGATTTTTGTTTTCTTTATGTTGAGATGTAATCCATACTGAAGGCTGTGGTCTTTGATCTTCATCAGTAAGTGCTTCAAGTCCTCTTCACTTTCAGCAAGCAAGCCTGTGTCATCTGCATAACACAGGTTGTTAATGAGTCTTCCTCCAATCCTGATGCCCTGTTCTTCTTCACATAGTCCAGTTTCTCAGATTATTTGCTCAGCATACAGATTGAATAGTTATGGTGAAAGGATGCAACCCTGTCACACACCTTTCCTGACTTTAAACCATACAGTATCCACTTGTTATTTTTGAAAGACTGCCTCTTGATCTGTGTAACGTTTCCTCATGAGCACAGTTAAGTATTCTGGAATTCTCATTCTTTGCAATGTTATCCATAACTTATGATCCACACAGTCAAATGCCTTTGCATAGTCAATAAAACACAAGTAACCATCTTTCTGGTATTCTCTGCTTTCAGCCAGGATCCATCTGCCATCAGCTATAATATCCCTGGTTCTACATCCTCTTCTGAATCTGGCTTGGATTTCTGGCAGTTCCTTGTTGATATACTGCTGCAGCTGCTTTTGACTGATCTTCAGCAAAATTTTGCTTGTGTGTGATATTAATGATATGGTCCAGTAATTTGTACATTTGGTTGGATCTCCTTTCTTGGGAATAGGCATAAATATAGATCTCTTCCAATCGGTTGGCCAGGTAGGTCTTCTCCAAATTTCTTGGTACAGGCAAGTGAGCGCTTCCAGTGTTGCATCTGTTTGTTGAAACATCTCAACTGGTATTCCTTCACTTCCTGGAGCCTTGTTTTTTGCCAAAACCTTCACTGCAGCTTGGAATTCTTCCTTCAGTACCATCGGTTCTTGATCATATACCATATTCACTATAAAAAAATATTTATTCACTATAGAATATTTAAAACATTGGTAAGCAAAATAAGAGAACATTAACCACCTATCTCCTAGAAAGTATAGGCCTTAACTTTTTAATGTGTAATCTTTCATTTTTTAAGGTAAAGTCTTTTTTAAAATAGATTTATACTATAATATTGTTTTATAACTATCTACCATGTTGGATAATATGGTGTGAATCTCATTACATGCTTGGAATTTGTTACATAGATAAAATTTTACTTAGTTTATAAAGTCTCTATTTTTGGAAACTTATGGCGTGTCCTTTTTTAATTTTTTTCCTACTAAAGAGAGCACTATGATGAAGGCGCTTGTAGTTAATTCTTTATTCCCATCCACAATTATTTTTAATTTATTGTAAACGAAGATGGATATACAAAGAACATGCAGATAAACTACCACAGCAATATATGCCTGATTCTTAAAAATCTTGCTAAATTTAAATATTTTTTAAATCTCTTTCAATTTAGGTCACTACCAATTTGTCATTTTGTCATACTATGGTGGCTTGCATGTCCGTAGATGATGGAGGATATGTCACTGTTGTTTCAAATACCAGCAGGGTCAGTCATGGTGGACAGACTTCAACAGAGCTTCCAGGCTAAGACAGACTAGGAAGAAAGACCTGGCAATCTACTTCTAAAAACTAACCAATGAAAATCCTATAGATTATAACAAAACGTTATCCAATATGATGCTGGAAGATGAGCCCACTTGGTTGGAAGGCATTCAGAATACACAGTGGCTGCAACAATGGACCCAACATATCAGCAATTGTGAAGATGGCATAGGACCAGCAGTGCTTTATTCTTTTGTACATGGGTCCCATAAGCTGGCACATACTTGATGGAACTAACAACAACAACAACAACAGCAACATCAGTTTAGAAAGTGAAAAATGCTATTTCATTTTCAGGAGAATTTTTTTTTGTTACTAACAGGATTAAACTTATATTTATTGACCATTTTATTACTTTCATCTATTACCTGTTAGCATCCTTATCCAGGTTGCTATTGATATGTTATTTTCTCTTTATTTGTAGGAATACTTTATATATTAAAACTAGTAATCCTTTGCCATATGTTGTAGTTACTTTTCCTAATTTTTTGTCTTTTATAATATTTATGCTGTATCTTAGCATAAAAATTTAATTTTTGAATACTTAATTTTTTAATCTTGTTATTGTAATTATTCTCAAGTACTTTTTGGTTCCTTTGCAGGTAGATTTAATGATTTGGGAAACAGCAAAAAGTATTTGATACTAATATCAAGAATAAGATCAATAATGTACTTGGGAATTACAGTTGGAGTTTTTAAAATTAGGCAAACCGGCGAGACCAAAATGGCTGACTAGGTAGAAGCTCCCACTTATCCCTGCTGCAACAAAGACTCAAAAAAACAAGTGAATCGATTACATACAGGACAATCTATGAGCCCTGACCATCAAACACAGAACTAAGGAGTTGATCTGAGTGACGGGAGCAAAAAGCCACACGCTGAAGCGACAACTGCTTCTGGATCCAGCGTGTGATGCCACAGCCTTGAGCCCTCGCAGTTCCCTGGTGCCAGAGTGGTGGGGCTGATTGTGGCTTACTAAGATGGGGCAAGCACGGACGCAGGCCTAACCCTTGGGACCAACCTCGGAGGGGACCCAGCCAGTGCACGCAGGCTGCACACCGACGTGGCTGGCAGGCAAATGAAAAACCATGGGGAAGCAGCAACCGGTTTTGGAGCCTGAAGCGCAGCGTCCCAGACAGTAAACCTTGGCACTGGGATTTGGACTAAATTTGGAGGAGCTGATTGCGGCTTCCTGAGATGGTGCAAGCATGGGACGCAGCCCTAAACCTTAGAGGCAGTCTCAGCAGGGAACAAGCCAACGCACGCAAGCTACACACCCCTCTGGAATCTCAGAAAAAACAGTCCTTACCAAACAAGACAAGTAATTTTGTCTAACTTGCCACGCTACTCTCTACTATCTGATCCCTCCCCTCCCTGCCCCAGCTGGCTTCATTAACATTGGAATTCCCAGGGCCAGAGAGTGAAGTGCACTGCTTTTTTTTTTTTTTCTTCCACCTTTCTTTTCTAACCCATTCTCCTGGCCTGAGAAAAGCAGCATCTAACAATCAAAGGAAAAATCCTTCCCTGACTTCCCTAAACTGGAATAACAATACAGAACCAGCTCCGCCCAAGCATAAGAGACCCACAGTCTTTGACTTTCATCCCTACAGGTAACCAGGTGGCTATTATAATGCAAAGGCAATTCTGATAGAGATCTGACTGTAAGTGTTTTAGCTGAGCAGTGGAAAGGCAAGTTTTGGAGGTCAGATACCTCTTTACCTATTAAGCAGAGCCCTCACTGATCAGCATCAGGGAATTGAGGGCTAAGGCTCCACCCACACCACCTAGCCACCTGCTAAAGGGGACTGAGGATAGTGACACCTACCAATCTATAGAGATACAGGCACTGGATGCCTAAGGTACAGCTGCAGAGGCCATCCACCAGAGCGGTCTAGAGAATAGAGCCCCTCCTACCTCACTGACACTTGGGGGGAACGCTGTCAGCATCCTGCCCTCCTCAGAGTGTGACCCCCTGCTGCTACTAGAAACTGGCATATACGACCATCACCACTAAGCCTCTAAGTTAATAGGTGAGAGCCTATACCACACACTAGGTGACCCTGAGGACTAGGACACCTGAGCTGATTCTATTCAAGAATAGTGAATGGACTCACAGGCTTATATACCTGGTATAGACCAGCTGGTAACAGGACATAAGTGACTCAAAAGCTACAGCAATCAAGATAGCACAATCTAGTAGCCCATCTGGGTGTATTGTAACAAAACAAAACAAGAAGACTCAGTGAGCAAATATAAAAGAAAACATTACAATATCTTATAGATGGCTCAGAGACAGCAGTCAATATCAAATCACATAAATAAGCAGACCATTATTGCTTCTACAAATCTCAAAATCAAAGAATCAAAATCATTCACAGATGTAGATACATTCCTGGAATTGCCAGATGTAGAATATAAAAAACTAATATACAGAATGCTTCAAGACATCAGGGATGACCTCAGAAATGAAATAAGGCAATCTACAGAAAAAGCCAAGGAACACACCGATAAAGCAGTTGAAGAAATCAAAAAGACTATTCAAGAACATATTGAAAAAATTAATAAGCTGCGGGAATCCATAGAGACAGCATTCAGAAATCCAAAAAATTAACAATAAAATTATAGAATTAGACAACTCAGTAGGAAGTCAGAGGAGCAGAATCGAGGAATTGGAATGCAGAGTGGGGGAGATGGAGGATAAGGCAATTGACACCAATAACGTTGAAGAAAAATCAGATAAAAGAATTAAAAAAAAATGAAGAAACCCTAAGAATCATGTGGGACTCTATCAAGAAGAATAACTTGCATGTGATTGGAGTTCCAGAACAGGGAGGGATAACAGAAAATACAGAGAGAATAGTTGAAGATCTGTTGGCAGAAAACTTCCCTGGCATGGTGAAAGATGAAAAGATATCTATCCAAGATGCTCATAGAACCCCTTACAAGATAGATCCCAAAAGAAAATCACCAGGACATATTATCATCAAACTTGCGAAAACCAAAGATAAAGAGAAAATTTTAAAAGCAGCCAAGGATAAACAAAAAGTCATCTACAAAGGAGAATCAATAAGAATAAGTTCGGACTACTCAGCAGAAACCATGCAGGCAAGAAGGCAATAGGATGACATATATAGAGCACTGAAAGAGAAAAACTGCCAGCCAAGGATCATATATCCAGCAAAACTCTCTCTCAAATATGAAGGTGAAATTAAGACATTTACAGGTAAACACAAGCTTAGAGAATTTGCAGAAACCAAACCAAAACTGCAAGAATTACTAAAGGAAATTCTTTGGTCAGAAAATCAATAGTACCAGATACCAACACAACACACGGTCACAGAACAAAACATCCTGATATCAACTTAGATAGGGACATCACAAAAACAAAATAAGACTAATTTTTTAAAAAATTGCTCAAAACAGGGAATCACTGATGTCATTATGTAGAAGACTACAATAGTCAAAAAAGAAGGACTAAATACCGGAGGCTTAGATCTTACATATGGAGATGAAACCAAGGCAATATAGGGTGATAGAAGTTAGGTTTTTACTTGGTCAAATAGCGGTAAATATTAAGGTAACCACGAAGAGGTCTAACAATTCTGTACTTCAAAATAAAAACCAAGGTAAACATAACGGCTCAGCAAAAATAAATTCAACTACTGTGAAAAGGAGGAACACATATTCTACAAAGAAAAACTTCTCAGCACAAAAAAGTAAGTGGAAAAATGAAATTGTCAACAACAAACCAAAAAAGACATCAAAATGACAGCACTAAACTCATACTTATCTATAATTACGCTGAATGTAAATGGACTAAATGCACCAATAAAGAGACAGAGAGTTGCAGACTGGAAAAAAAAAAAGATCCATCTATATGCTGCCTACAAGAGACACACCTTAGATTTAGAGACACGAATAAACTAAAACTCAAAGGATGCAAAAAATATATCAAGCAAACAACAATCAAAAAACAACAGGAGTGACAATATTAATTTCTGACAAAATAGACTGAAGTTAAATCCACCACAAAGGATAAAGAAGGACACTATATAATGATTAAAGGGACAATTTACCAGGAAGATATAACCATATTAAATATTTATGCATCCAATGATAGGGCTGCAAGATTCATGAAACAATCTTTAAAAGAATTGAAAAGTGAGATAGACACCTCCACAATAATAGTAGGAAACTTCAACACACCACTTTCGGAGAAGGACAGGACTTCCAGTAAGAAGCTCATTAGAGACACGGAAGATCTAATTGCTACAATCAACCAACTTGACCTCATAGACTTATACGGAACACTCCACCCAACAGCTGCATAGTATACTTTCTTTTCTAGTGCACATGGAACATTCTCTAGAGTAGATCACATATTAGGCCATAAAACAAGCCTTTGCAGAATCCAAGACATGGAAATATTACAAAGCATCTTCTCAGACCATAAGGTTATAAAAGCAGAAACCAATAACAGAAAAACCAGGGGAAAGAAACCAAATACTTGGAAACTGAACAATACCCTGCTCAAAAAGACTGGGTTATAGAAGACATTAAGGAGGCAATAAAGAAATTCATAGAATTCAATGGGAGTGAAAACACTTTCTATCAGAACCTTTGGGACACAGCAAAAGAAGTGCTCAGAGGTCAATTTATATCAATAAATGCACACATATATAAAGAAGAAATAGCCAAAATCAAAGAGCTGTCCCTACAACTTGAACAAATAGAGAGCAACAAAAGAATCCATCAAGCACCAGAAGAAAACAAATAATAAAAATTACAGGTGAACTAAATAAGTTAGAGAACAGAAAAACAATTGAAAGAATTAACAAAGCCAAAAGCGGTTCTTGGAAAAAATTAACAAAATTGATAAACCATTGGCTAGACTAACTAAAGAAATACCAGAAAAGAAACAAATAACCCAAATAAGAAATGAGATGGGCTATATCGCAACAGACCCAACTGAAATTAAAAGTATCATATCAGATTACTCTGAAAAATTGTACTCTAATAACTTTGAGAACCTAGAAGAAATGTATGAATTCCTAGAAACACACTACCTACCTAAACTAACACAAACAGAAGTAGAACAACTAAATATACACATAACAAAAAAAGAGATTGAAAAGGTAATTAAAGAAAACTCCCAACAAAAAAAAGCCCAGGCCTGGATGGCTTCACTGCAGAGTTCTACCACACTTTCAGAGATGAGTTAACACCACTACTACTGAAGGTATTTCAAAACATAGAAAAGGACGGAATACTACCTAACTCATTCTATGAAGCCAGCATAACCCTGATGCAAAAACCAGGTAAAGACAACACAAAAAAAGAAAATTACAGACCTGTATCCGTCATGAACTTAGATACAAAAATCCTCAACAAAATTCTAGCCAATAGAATTCAACAACATATCAAAAAAATAATCCACCATGATGAAGTAGGATTTATACCAGGTATGCAAGGATGGTTCAACATTAGAAAAACAATTAACGTAATCCACCACATAAATACAACAAAAGACAAGAGCCCCATGATTTTATCAATTGACACAGAAAAGGCATTTGACAAAGTCTGACACCCATTCATGATAAAAACTCTAAGCAAAATAGGAATAGAAGGAAAATTCCTCAACATAATAAAGGGCATTTACACAAAGCCAACAGCCAGCATCATCCTAAATGGAGAGAGGCTAAAAGCATTTCACTTGAGAACAGAAACCAGACAAGGATGCTCTTTATTACTGCTCTTATTCAGCATTGTGCTGGAGGTCCTAACCAAAGCAATTAGGCTAGACGAAGAAATAAAGTGCATCCAGGTTGGCAAGGAAGAAGTAAAATTATCTCTATTTGCAAATGACATGATCATGTACACAGAAAACCCTAAGGAATCCTCAAGAAAACTGCTGAAACTAATAGTTCAGCAGAGTATCAGGTTACAAGATAAACATACAAAAATCAGTTGGATTCCCCTACATCAACAAAAAGAATATCGAAGATGAAATCACCAAATCAATACCATTCACAGTAGCCCCCAAGAAGATAAAATACTTAGGAATAAAACTTACCAAAGATGTAAAAGACCTATACAAAGGAAACTACAAGGTACTACTGCAAGAAACCAAAAGGGACCTATATAAGTGGATAAAAATACCTTGCTCATGGATAGGAGGACTTAACATTGTAAAAATATCTATTCTACCAAAAGCCATCTATTACACAATGCACTTCTGATCCAAATTTCAACGACTTTTTTTAATGAGATGGAGAAACAAATCACCAACTTCATATGGAAGGGAAAGAAGCCCCGGATAAGTAAAGCATTACTAAAAAAGAAGAACAAAGTGGGAGGACTCACTCTACCTGATTTTAGAACTTACTATACTGCCACAGTAGTCAAAATAGCCTGGTACTGGTACAACAACAGACACTAGACCAATGGAACAGAATTGAGCATCCAGGTATAAATCCATCCACATATGAGCAGCTGATGTTTGACAAAGGCCCAGTGTCGGTTAATTGGGGAAAAGATAGTCTTTTTAACAAATGGTGCTGGCATAACTGGATATCCATCTGAAAAAAAATGAAACAGGACCCATACCTCACACCATGCACAAAAACTAACTCCAAATGGATCAAAGACCTAAACATAAAATCTAAAATGATAAAGATCATGGAAGAAAAAATAGGGACAATATTAGGAGCCCTAAAACATGGCATATACAGAATACAAAGCATTACCGAAAATGCTGAAGAGAAACCAGATAACTGGGAGCTCCTAAAAATCAAACACCTATGCTCATCTAAAGACTTCACCAAGAGTAAAAAGACTGCCTACAGACTGGGAAATAAATTTCAGCTATGACATCTCTGACCAGGGCCTTATCTCTAAAATCTACATGACCCTGCTAAAACTCAACCACAAAAAGACACACAACCCAATTAAAAAATGGGTAAAGGATATGAACAGGCACTTCACTAAAGAAGACATTCAGGTAGCTAACAGACACATGAGGAAATGCTCTCAATCATTAGCCATTAGAGAAATGCAAATCAAAACTACAATGAGATTCCATCTCACTCCAACAAGGCTGGCACTAATCCAAAAAACACAAAATAATAAATGTTGAAAAGGCTGTGGAAAGATTGGAACACGTATACACTGCTGGTGGGAATGCACAATGGTACAGCCAATTTGGAAATCAATTTGGCACTCCTTTAAAAAGCTAGAAATAGAGCTATCATATGACCCAGCAATCCCACTCCTAGGAATATATCCTAGAGAAATAAGACCGTTTACACTAACAGATATATGCACACCCATGTTTATTGCAGCACTGTTCACAATAGCAAAAACATGGAACCAACCAATGTGCCCATCGATGGATGAATGGATAAATAAATTATGGTATATTCACACAGTGGAATACTATGCATCAGTAAAGAACAGTGATGAATCTGTGAAACATTTCATAACATGGAGAACCCTGGAAGGCTTTATGCTGAGTGAAATTAGTCAGTTGCAAAAGGACAAATATTGTATAAGAACACTATTGTAAGATCTGGAGAAATAGTTTAAAATGAGAAGAATACACTCCTTTGTGGTCATGAGAGTGGGGAAGGAGGGAGGGTGAGAGACGGGTATTTACTAAATAGATATTAGACAAGAACTAATTTGGGTGAAGGGAAAGACAACACTCAACACGGGTGTTCAGCACAACTGGACTAAACCAAAGCAAAGAAGTTTCCTGAATAAACTGAGTGCTTCGAAGGTCAGTGAAGCAGGGGCAGGGGTTTGGGGACCATGGTTTCAGGGGACATCTAAGTCAATTGGCATAATAAAATCTATTAAGAAAACATTCTGCATCCCACTTTGAAGAGTGGCATCTGGAGTCTTAAATGCTAGCAAAAAGCCATCTAAGATAATGAGTCTCAACCCACCTGGATCGAAGGAGAATGAAGAACACCAAGAACACAAGATAATAATGAGCCCAAGAGACAGAAAGGGCTACATGAACCAGAGACTACATCATCCTGAGACCAGAAGAACTAGATGGTGCCCGGCTACAACCAATGACTGCCCTGATGGGGAACACAACAAAGAACCCCTGAGGGAGCAGGAGAGCAGTGGGATGCAGACCCCAAATTCTCATAAAAAAAGAAAAAAAATTTTTTTTTTAATTTATTCTCGTAAGATCACACTTAATGGTCTGAGACTGGAAAGACCCTGGTGATCATGGCCCCCAGACCTTCTGTTGGCCCACTACAGGAACCATCCCCAAAGCCAACTCTTCAGACATGGATTGGACTGGACAATGGGTTGGAGAGCGATGCTGGTGAGGCGTGAGCTACTTGGTTCAGGTGGACACTTGAGACAATGTTGGCATCTCCTGCCTGGAGGGGAGAAGCAAGGGTAGATGGGCTTAGAAGCTGGCAAAATGGTCACTAGAAGAGAGAGTGGAAGGAAGGAGCGGGCTGTCTCATGGGGAGGAAATTAAATGGGAGTAAGTAGCAAGTTGTGTATGGGTTTTTGTGTGAGAGGCTGACTTGATTTGTAAACTTTCACTTAAAGCACAATAAAAAATATTAAAAAAAAAAAAAGGCAGAAAGGGACAGGAAAACTGGACAAATGGACAGGGGGAACCCGAAGCGTAAAGGGAAAGGGGGAGAGTGCTGACAAGTTGTGGGGATTGCAACCAATGTCACAAAACAATTTGTGTATAAATTTTTGAATGAGAAACTAATTTGCACAGTAAACTTTCATCTAAAGCACAATAAAATTTATTTTTAGAAAGAAAAAAACTTTATCAGAAACAATTTTTAAAATGTCTAATATAGTTTTCCATCATATTCAGACTTTCAATCTCTCTGAAATGCAAGTATTATTGCACATTAAGTCTAAATGAAAATACTGTTTTTTATGAAACACTATTAATTTACAGTATGACTGCAAAAATAAAGGCACTCATTTCAAGGACCTCAAAAAAAATTAGGTGATAATTGTGTAATGAGATAGTTGTTTGTAGGGCTGATCAAATATTTTTTAATTTATTTTAATGATATGTCACAATATGTATTAAATCTATATACTATATGATTAAAACTTACTTAAGCCCCATGTAGTATTTTTAGATAATTTTATGGTTACTCTTGTTAGGAATCCTAGACATATGTTTCTGTTTTAGATTCCAGAGGGATTCTAATCATACACTATTGCTGTGTATGTGGATTCTAGATTGGGGCCCCTCTTGGACTCTCTTATTATTGGCATTGCTGGATCTGGGCTGCCCATTACTAAAGTCCCTTTGGACTTGCTCTTCTTTCTCAAGCAACCCCATTTGCAGGTATCTGGGGCAGGGCATAGGTAATGAGGCTGTCTTGTTCCTTCCCTGTCATGGCCCTAATTGTTGAATAGCATCATACTTCTGTCAAAGTCCTAGGAGAGTGATGTACTGTCCTTCTGCCTTGAATTTATTGCCTTTTAATCACACAATTCATAGTTATATGCTCACTATTTGGATACACAAACTGGTACATGTTTTCTTTATAACACATAAGAATGTTACCCAACACCCTGATGTTAACTTTCTCTGTGAGCCTAATACTAACTTCCCTTTCCCAGGAACAGCACCAACTTAATCCATCGTGACCTTATTATTCATGTACTTTAAACTTCAACGTGCACTTCCTTCTTGTTGAGCTGAGCTTCCCTATCCCTCCCTTGCCTAGTAGCCACACAAAATTAGGAGCAATGTTTTTACTTTGAAAAATATTAGAAAAATTTTTTCTCAAGACCATTAGCCAGTCACTCCCTTTTCTAATTCTATGGCAGGCTTCTTTCTCTTTTTTTATTGTACTTTAGATGAAGGTTTACAGAACTAGCTTCTCATTAAATGATTAGTACACACATTGTTTTTTGACATTGGTTAACAACTCCATGACATGTCAACACTGTCCCTTCGTGACCATGGGATCCGTATTACCTGCTTTCCTGTCCCCTCCTGCTTTCTAGTGCTTGCCCCTGAGCTGATGTGCCTCTTTAGTCTCATTTTGTTTTATGGGCCTGTCTAATCTTTGGCTGAAGGGTGAACCTCAGGAGTGATTTCATTACTGAGCTAAAAGGGGCCGTACTCTCAGGGTTTCTCCAGTTTCTGTCAGTCCAGCAAGCCTGGTCTTTTCTTGTGAGTTAGAACTTTGTTCTACATTTTTCTCCATCTCTGTCTGGGATGCTCTATTTTGATCCTGTCAGAGCAGTCAGTGGTGGTAGCCAGGCACCATCTAGTTGTACTGGACTTAGATGGGTGGAGGCCATGGTAGTTGTTGTCCATTAGTCCTTTGGACTAATCTTTCCCTTGTGTCTTTAGTTTCCTTCTTTCTCCCTTGCTCCTGAAGTGGCGAGACCAGTGGAGTATCTTAGATGGTCATTCACAGGCTTTTAAAACCCCAGATGCTACTCACCAAAGCAGAATGTAGAACATTTTCTTTACAAACTATATTATGCCAGTTGAGCTAGATGTTACCTTAGACTATGATTCCCACAGCCCTCATCACAGTAATGCGGTCCCTCAGTCAGTTTGTATGTGTCTATGTAGCTTCTGTGACCTTGACTTGGACAAGTTGTGCTGGCTTCCCCAGTATTGTGTACTGTCTTACCCTTCATCAAAGTTACCACTTATCTATTGTCTATTTAGTGTTTTTCCATCTCCACCCCTCCCCTCCCTCGTAACCATCAAAGACTGTGTGTGTGTGTGTATGTGTAAACCTTTTCATGAGTTTTTATAGTAGTGGTCTCATACAATATTTGTCCTTTTGTGATTGACTGATTTCATTCAGCATAATACCCTCCAGATTCATCCGTGTTGTGAGATGCTTCACAGATTCATCGTTGCTCTTTATTGTTGCATAGTACTCCATTGTGTGTAGATACTATAGTTTATCTGGAAATGTCCTAATTTCACCATCATATCTGAACAAGAGTTTTGGAGGATGTATTTTATCATCCTTGGTTGGCAATCTTTTTCTTTCAAGGTTTTATATATGTCATCCCATTGCCTTCTTGCCTGCATGTTTTCTGCTGAGTAACCAGAGCTTAGTCTTATTGTTTCTCCTCTTAGGCTTCTTGTTTCTCTCAAGCTGCTCTCAAGATTCTTTCTTTGTCTTTGGTTTTAGCAAGTGTGATTATGATATGCCTTTGTGATTTTCTTTTGGGTTCTATCCTATATGAGGTTTGTTGACCTTCTTGGATGGTCATCTTTTCATCTTTCATGATATTGGGGAAGTTTTCTGTCAGCAATTCTTCAATGCTCCTCTGTGTGTTTTCTGTTTTCTCCCCCTGTTCTGGAACTCTGGTCGTTGGAAAATTTTTGCTTTTGATTTTATCCCACATCATTCTCAGGGTTTCTTCATTTTTCTTTGCTCTTTTCTCTGATTTTCCTCAAACAAGGTGGTTTCCATGTCTTTGTCTTCAATTTCACTGACCCTGTCTTCCATGGTTTCAAACCTGCTCCTCAGATCTTCTGTGACACTGTCCATTTCTGAAATCTCATTGTTTATCTTTTGGATTTCTAATTGCTGTTTTTGTACGATTTTCAGTTGTGAATTTATTTTGACATTTTGTTCCTGTATTATTTTCCTGAATTCTTTCATTGTTTTGCCTGTCTTTTTCATGATTTTGTCTGCCTCTTCCATGATTTTGTCTATTTTTTCCTCATTTTTGTCTGCTTTTTCCTCCAACTCCTATATGGCTCTGAATATTAAAGATTCGAATTCCCTATCAGGTAGTTCCAGTGCATTTTCTTCTTCTGTAAGGTCATCTGATGTTTTATTTTGATGCCTACTGAAACTATCTTGTCCTTTTTTTTTTTTTTTTAATGTTTTGATATTGTCTGCTGTCTTCAGGACATTCACTAGTTATTTTCTTCTTTTATTGACTTGAAATTTGTTTGGTTTTTCCCACTGTTTTATTTTATTTGGTTATGTCTGAGCAGCCAGGCTGGGCATTCTTTGTTGTTTGCTTGTTTGTGGGTATGATACTTCTCACCACCATGTTCAATGGGCAGGGCCAGTCACTCAGCAATGGTTCAGCAGGGCAGATCCAGCAGAAGAGGAGAGGCTGGGAGGGGTTGTTTGTAGCACATATAGAGGGTTACACGGTGGGGCCAGGGGTCATTGCAGGGCAGGTCACGGTAGGCCATGCTTTGCTGCTCAGGGGTGCAATGTTCAATACATGGTGCAGATAGGCAGGAGGGAGAAAGGAGGTTGTGATGTGTGGAGATAAGTGTGTGTGGAAAAGGAGAGAAAGAGAAGAGAGAAACAGGAGCCAAAAAAAAAAAAAAAAGTGCTGAGGGAGCCTACCATTGGAGTGGTGCAGACCCAAAAAAGCTACATGCCAGTAGCTTTCAAGCCAGGTGGTGAGGCATGGCCCATCAAGAAAGGACAGATATGGCACATGCAGCTAGATATGAGAGAGAAAGAAAAGGAAGGAAGGAAGAGAGAGATAAGAAACTAGTTTAATAAAAAAGGAGAGAGAAATGCACATGCAGCTAGGTGGTCAGGACATAGGACCTGACGGAATGTGGAGAGAGACACGAAACTGAGAAAAGTGAAAAAAAGACAAAGATGCCAGGTGGTTGGGAGGAAGAGAAGTAGAGACAGTCAAGAAACTGAAGGAAAAAAAAAAAGAAGAAGAAAGAAAAGAATCCCCAAGGGAGCCCATTGGTGTGGTGGTGCAGACTAGGGAAGTGGCTCCCTAGCAGTATGGCACTGTGCAACCTGTCTAGAAGAAGCAGAGATGGCACTTGTTGCCAGGTGTTCAGGAGACAGGAAGGGAAAGACAGTAGAGAGAGACAAAAAATCGAGAAAAGAAAAAAAATCTCCAAGGCAGCCTACTGGCTGTGTGGTGCAGACAAGGGAAGTGGCTCCCAAGTTGCTAGGCACTGCACAGTCCATCTAGAAGGCACACAGATGGCACATAGTGCCAGGTGTTCAGGAGAGAGGAAAAGACGGAAAGTAGAGAGGGTTGAGAAACCAATAAATGAAGAAAAACAAAAAGGAAAAAGAGAAAATTATAATAATAAATAAATGCTCCTAGAGATCCCACCAACATGGTGGCGCGGACCAGGGAAGCAGTTCCCCAGCTGAGCAGTGCTTCACAACCTGTCAAGAAGAAGCAGAGATGGCATACAGAGCCATGCGTTTGGGAGAAAGGAAGGGAAGGAATTGAGAGAGCGAGAAGAAACCAAAAGAAGCTGAAAACAGCAACAACAGCAACAAGAAAAATGGCACTGAAGGAGCAGGCCAGTGTGTGCAGGGCGAATCCAAGCAGCATGGAGCCAGCTCCTCCCAGGTCGAATGTCCTCAGTCTGCTGGGAAGCTGTGGAGGCTGAGCAGGGGAAGAAAGTTGGTGGGTGGGAAAGCATGTATTGCTGGTTACCAGGTGCTCTGTCTCTTGTTGGGAGCTCCATGAAGCTGTCTTCCTGTACTCCCTATCTGCCTATCTTGGTGGCTGAGTATTCCAAGATAGTGAATCTATGCTGCATTAGCTGATAGGTGGCCTCCACTCCATATCTCTCCTCGCTGTCTGTTCTCTGTCAGTTTCTTATTCCGTTCAGTGCATGGTTCGTTATCTCTTCGTTTGATGCTTAGGGTTCCAGAACTGACGTTTGTCTCTGTCTTACTTAGCTTTTCAGGTCTTTGGTGTGGAGGGACAGTGTGGTGCTTCTGTCTATAGCACTATGTTGGTGCCACCTCTTCCACTGTAGTTTTGATTTTCATCTCTCTAATGGCTAGTGATTGTGAGCATCTCTTCTTGTGTTTGCTAGCCACCTGAATGTCTTCTTTGATGATGTGTCTGTTCATGTCCTTTGCCCATTTTTTGATTAGATCTTTTGTCTTTTTGTTGTGGAGGTGTTGAAGTTTCCTATATGTTTTAGAGATTAGACTCTTGTCAGATATGCCATTGCTGAAAAATTTTCCCCAGTCTGTACATTCTCTTTTTACTCACGTAGTAAAGTCTTTTGATGAACATAAGTATTTAATTTGTAGGAGGTTCCAGTTATCTTATTCAAGGAAAACTCCAAAACACTACTGAAAGAAACCAAAAGAGACTTACATAAATGGAAAAACATATCGTCTATTGTTTGTTATGTTTGTGTATTTATGCCATAGATTATTACCCCTAGCTTTGGCCCTAATGTTATCTTCTAGGAACTTTATAGTTTTAGGTTTAACATTTAGGTCTTTGATCCATTTTGAGTTAGTTTTTGTGTATGGTGTGAGGTATGGATCCTGTTTCATTTTTCTGCAAATGGATATTCAGTTTTGCCAGCACCTTTTATTAAAGAGACTATCTCTTCTCCATTGAATGGACTTTGACCCATTATTGAAGATCAGCTGTCCGTAACTGGATGGATTTACTTTTGGGTTCCCAATTCTGTTCCATTGGTGTCTTAGGCTGTGTTCTTTAGAGAAGCAAAACCAGCCAAGTGTATAAATATATAGAGAGGTGTATATCAAGGAAATGGCTCACAAAGTTGTAGAGGCTGGAAAGTCCCAAGTCTGTGGGTCAGGTTGGAGGCTTCTCTTGACTCACATAGCTGCAGGGGGATGGTAAGTCCAATAACAACAGGTCAGACAGCAGGCCTCTGGCTCACAGACTGCAGAGGCTGATGAATTCTGAGATCAGCAGGTAAGCTGGTAGCTCAAGTCCCAAGAACCAGAGGTCAGATGAACAGTAGCTAGCTGCAAGATCCAGAGCAAGCAAAAGTCAGTGAACTTTGCCAGAAAGTCCACCTGTACTGGATGCAGGCCACACTCCTAAAGAAACTCCCTTTCAACTGTTTGGCTGCTCATAACAGATCTCATCATGGAAGTGATTACATTATATCAGATCTCATTATGGAGATGATTACATCATTATGTAGCTGCCAAACTACATCATAACTGCCAAATCACTGAGAATCATGGCTCAGCCAAGTTGCTACATAACCTTAACCACCACAATTAGTCTATGTGTCTGTTGTGGTACCAGTACCAGATTGTTTTGATTACAGTGGCTGTATAGTAAGTTCTGAGATAGGAGAGTGTGAATCCTCCTACTTTGTTCTTCTTTGATAATGTTTTAACTATTCAGGGCTTCTTTCCTTTCCGTACAGAGTTGGAGATCAGTTTTTCCATTTTATTAAAGAATGTTGTTGGGATTTAGATCGAGATTGCCTTATATCTATACATCTCTTTGAGTAGTATTGACATTTTCTAAATACTAAATCTCCCAATCCATGAGCCTGGCATGTTTTTCTGTTTACGTAGGTCTCTTTCAGTTTCTTTCAGTAGTGTTTTGTAGTTTTCCCCTTATAAGTCTTTTACATCCGTGGTTAGATTTATCCCTAGGTATTTTATCCTTTTGGGGGCTATTGTAAATGGTATTTGTCATGGATTTAATTGTGTTCCCCAAAAATATGTGTCAGTTGGTTAGGCCAGGATTCCGAGTATTGTGTGGTTGTCCTCCATTTTGTGATTTTCCTGTGTGTTATAAATCGTAATCTCTGCCTGTGCTCAAAGAGCATTAGGGCAGGATGTAACCCCTTGCTCAGGTCACATTTCTGATCCAATATAAAAGAATTTTCCCTGGGGTGTGGCCTGCACCACCTTTTATCTTACAAGAGATAAAAGGAAAGGGAAGCAAGCAGAAAGCTGGGAACACCATACCACCAAGAAAGCAGTACAGGGAGCAGAGTGCATCCTTTGGACTCAGGATTCCCGTATGGAGAAGCTCCTAGTCCAGGGGAAGGTTGATGAGGTGAACTTTGTCCAGAGCCAACAGAGAAAAAGCCTTCCCCTGGAGGTGACACCCTGAATTTGGACTTCTAGCCTACTAGACAGTGAGAAAATAAACTTCTGTTTGTTAAAGCCAAACACTTGTGGTATTTCTGTTACAGCAGCATTATATGACTAAGACAGAATAGTTTTCCTGATTTCCTGTTCAGAGCTCTCCTTGTCAGTATGGAGGAATCCAACTGATTTTTGTATGTTGATCTTTTACCCAACCACTTTGCTAAACACTAACTTTCTTATGAAATCTCTGTGATTTTCTATGTATAGGATCATGTCATCTGCAAATAGGGATAGTTTTACTTTTTCCTTACCAATTTGCATTCCCTTTATTTCCCTTTCTTGCTTTATCGTTCTGGCAAAGAATTCCAGTAGTGATAAAGGGCATACTTGTCTTGTTCCAATTCTCAGTCTCTCTCTGTTGAGAATAATGTTGGCTGTTGGTTTTATGTATATGCCCTTATTTATGTTGAGAAATTTCCCTTCTATTCCTACTTTGCTGAGGGTTTTTATCAGGATTTTATCAAATGCCTTTTCTGTACCTATTGAGATAATCACGTGATTCTTTTCCTTTGGTCTATTTATGTGGTGGATTACGTTGATTAATTTTCTTATGTTACATGGCCAATGTAAAACTCTGACTTCCTTCTTCCATCCCCGCTGTGCATCTATTTTGTTTTCCCTCTAATTGCAGACTGGCTTCTGCTCAGCAGACTGCTACGTGGTGAACACTGGCCAGAAACCTGTACCAAGTTTGACATATTACAGTCCAGGCTCTTACACAGATGGGCCTATTCAATTTCTATAGTTCATACCCTTGCATCCCTGGTGTGAATCCCACCTGATCATGATATATTATTTTCTTGATATGCTGTTATATTCCGTTGACTAGAATTTTGTTGAGAATTTCTGTGTCTATATTCATGATGGATGTTTGTCTGCCATTTTCTCTTTTTTGTGATATATCTGAGTGACTTTGGTGTAGGGTTATGCTGGCTTCATAGAATGAATTAGTATTCCTTCCTTTTCTATGTTCTGGAATAGTTTGAGTAGAATTGGTGTCAACTATTCTCTGAATATTTGGTAGAACTCTCCGGTGAAGCTGTCTGGGCTGGGGCTTTTTTTTTGTTGGGAGTTTTTTTTAATGACATCTTCAATATCTTATTTTGTTATACATCTGTTTAGGTTTTCTCTCTCCATTTGTGTTATCTCAGGTAGATAATGTGTTTCTAGAAATTTGTCCATTTTTTCTAGGTTTTAAAATTTGGTAGTTTACAATATTTCATAACATTCCCTTACTATCCTCTTTATCTCGTGTGGCTCTGTTGTAATGTCACCCATTTCATTTCTTATTTTGGTTATTTGCATCTTCTCATTTTTTTTCCTTTGTCTGTTTGGCCAGTCGTTTGTCAATTTTGTTGATCCCCTCAGAAAACCAACTGCTAGTGTTGTTGATCCTATTGTTTGTCTATGTTCTGTTTCATTTATTTCTGTTCTGATCTTTATTATTTACCATCTTCTGGTGACTATGACTTCTTTTGCTGTTCTTTTACTATTTTTTCAAGTCATCAGGTTAAGTTATTGATTTGGGGACTTTTTTTTTTTTTGATGTGTGCATTTATTGCTATAAATTTTCCTCTGAATACTGCTTTTGTTGTGACCAAGAGATTTTATTATGTTGTGTCTTCATTCTTATTTGATTCTAAGAATTTTTTAATTTCATTTTTAATTTCTTCTATGACCCAGTAATTTTTAAGTAAGATGTTATTCAGTTTCCATATATTTAATTTTTTTCCTTGCTCTGTTATTAATTTCTAGTTTTATAGTGTTTTGGTCAGAGAAAACGCTTTGTATTAAGTTTTTTAACTTATTAAGGCTTGCTTTGCTGCCTAGAATATGGACTATTCTGGACAATGATCCATGTGTGTTGGAGAAGAATGTGTGCTGTGCTGCTCTTGTGTGGTGTATTCTGTATATATCTATAAGGTCAAGTTGGTTGTCTTTGTTTTTTAGATCTTCTGTGTCTTTATTGAGTTTCCTTCTAGTTGTTCTGTCCATCGTCAAAAGTAGTGTGTTAAAGTCTCCAATTATTATTGTAGAACTGTCTATTTTTCTTTTTTATTCTGTTAGAGTTTGTTTTATGTATTTTAGAACTCTGTCATTGGGTGCATAAATAATTATTATTGTTATGTCTTCCTAGTGGATTGACCCTTTAATCATTATATAATGCCCTTCTTTGTCTCTTATAATGGATTTTTACTTAAAGCCTATTTTATCTAAAATTATTACTGCTTCTCCTGCTCTTCTGGATACCGTTTGCTTGATATATCTTTTTTTTCCTATCCTTTCAATTTTAGCTTGTGTATGCCTTTGTGTCTAAAGTGTGTCTCCTGTAAGCAACATATTGATGAATCTTGTTTTTTTATCCATTCTGCCACCCTCTGTCTCTTGACTGGTGCATTTAATCATTTGCATTCAATGTGATTAACGATAGGTATGGATTCATTGTTGTCATTTTGTTATACTTTTTTGTGGTGTTAATGGTTTTTTTGTTCCTCTTAATTTTCTATGCTGAGTTCTTTTTGTATACGGAGTTTCCTTTCCTATCAGTTGTTGTCTTAGTTTTTGTGTTTAATGAGTCTTTTTTGGCTTTCTTCTTTATTTAGGTGAGTAGATTGATTACTTTTCTTTGTTATTAACTTGAAATTTACCTTAACCCTCTTAAAACAGTCTGTTATATCTTGAAATTGCCTTGACTTACTCCTCATATTATTCCCCCTTAATGTTTTGAAGTTGTCATTGTTTACAAGTTAACTCCTCTCATTTCCTGTAGTCAGTTATTTTAGCTTTATTTTGCTTTTGTCCTTATCTGGGTTAGTATTTTGAATGATGTTGTTGTGTGTCTTTATTTCAGGTTGTTGTCTGATGTCATTGATTCTCTATTCGAAGAACTCTTATAAGGGTGTTCTGATCTTTACAAATTCCCTTAGTTTCTGTTTATCTGAGAATGTCTTAGTTTCACCATCATTTTTGAGAGACAGTTTTTCTGGATATAAGATTCTTGGTTGGCAATTCTTTTCCTTCAGGATTTTATATATCTCATCCCATTACCCTCTTGCCAGCATGGTTTCTGATGAAAAATGAATGCTTAGTCTCATTGGTGCCCCTTTGTAAGTGATACTCTGTTTTTAACGAACTGCTTTCACAATTCTTTCTTGTTTTTGGTTTTGAAAACCTTGATTATGATATACCTTGGTCAGTTTTTTGGTGATCTATCCCTTATGGGGTTCACTGAACTTCTTAGATGGTAACCTTCTCATCTTTTATGATATTTGGAAAGTTTTCATCCAGTATATCTTCAAAAATTCTCTCTGTACTTCCCCCCCCCTTTCCTGGAATTCCTAGTACATGTGAATTATTCCTCTTAATGGTGTCCCACATAATTCTTAGGCTTTCTTCATTCTTTTTTCCGATTTTTCTTCAAACTAATTAGTATCAAGGAATTTGCCCTCTATTTCATTGATTCTTTCTTCTATTGATTCAATTCTACTTCTGTGTTCTTCTATTAAGTTATGTATTTCTGATATTTTATTGTTAATCTTCTGAATTTCCAGTTGTTTTTTATGGTTTTTAATTATTTATTAATTCTGTCATTTGTGTGTGTGCGTGTGTGTTGTTTTCTTGGATTCTTCTAGGTTTTTTTTCTGTGTTTTCCTTGGTCTCTTTGAGGATCCTAAATGTAAGTCTTTTGAATTCCTTTTCAGGTAGTTGCATTCCATTATCATTTCCTCTTCAGGAAGGTTTTCTTTCCTTTTATTTTACTCCCTTGTTTTCGCTATATTACCTTGTTTTTCCATATGATTTGTTTTGTCTGTTGTCTTCAAGGCATTAAGGTGTTATTTTATTAATTTATGTATTTATTGATTAATCGTATGTTTGTTTTGTCTTGATTTTTTTGTTTCATTTTGATATATCAGGGTGAATAGAGGTGAGTGTCCTCTGCAGATTGCTGGTGAGAGCACTCACCAACTGTTGTCAGATGAGCAGGGCAGTGGCAGGCAGTTTGAGCATGCACTGCTGTTCATCAGAAGGGCAGGGCAGCTCGGGGCAGGCTCGGTGGGCACAGCTCACCACCTGTCATCAGTCCAGTGGCATGGGAGCACATGCTGTCACTCAAAGGGTGGGCAGTGCAGTGGATGAGAGGGTGTGGTGGGTGAGGGGGTGTGGCATATAGGGGGACGTGGTGGGTGATTGGCAGGGAGGATGTGCTCACTGTCGTTTGTTGGGTGGGTGTGGTGATGGGCAGATGATTGGCAAGTGGCCAGGGGCATGGGAGTGCTCTCTGATTCTCACCAGGTGGGCAGAGCAGGGGGCTGGGGTCTGTGGCAGGCAACCAGCTGCTTGGGAGCACTCACTTCGCACCAGGTGGGCGGGAGGGTAGGCGAGGTGGTAGTAGATGACCAGATGTGTGGGAGAACTCTCTGCTACTCATTGGATAAGCAGGGTGTTGTGTATGGGGGTGTGACAGATGGGGAGGTGTGACAGGTGGGGGTTGTGGTAAGCAGCCAGTGGCATGGCTGCACTCACTGCCACTCACCAGGGGGGCAGGGTGGCAGGTGTGGCAATGTCGTGGGCAACCTGGGTGTGAGGAACTCTCTGTCACTCACAAGTTGGAGACTGGTGGGTGAGGGAATGTGGCAGGTGACCAGTGGCACAGGAGCTCTCACTGCTGTTCACTGGGTGGGTAAGGAATGGCAAGTGGGGTGGGGTTGGGGGAGCAGGGGAGAAAGGGGAGAGCTTGTACTACAGTCCCTGGGTGGGTGGGGTAGCAGAGGTGGGGGAGGTTCATGCCACTAATCACCAGGAGGGTAGGGGGAGAGGGAGTGTGCTCCCCTGGTCACCAGGTGTGGGTACCTGGATGCTCCCTGTTGGCTACAGCCAGCAATTGGGACCTCACCTCAACCAAGTGCAGGGGGAGGGCTGCAGACACTCTGTGGATCTATTATTCCATGTGTGCCACCCACCCTGATGGTCAGGAACCACCACTAGTGAGTAGTCCTGACTCTGGATCCTGTCTCCTTCCCTGCTCTGTGGACTCCAGGATCCCTGGAGCTTTTTCCCTCCTTTCTGTACTTTCCCTCCTTAGATCTGGTTCATATTCTGCTTACTTTGTTTCACTCTGGGTATGTCTACACAATTTCTCTGTCTACTACCAGAAACTCAAAGAAGTTGCCTTCCTGTACTCCTCACCTGGGATCACTGCTGACTCTGTCTCGGGATGGTCACACTGTGCCTTGCCAGTTGGCAGGGCACCTCTGCTCCATATCTCTCCTCATTCACTGTTTTCATCCAATTTCTCCTTCCAGTCAGAGTTTGATCTAATTCTTTTTTCTTCCATTTGATGCTCAGTGTTCCAGGATTGTCATCTGTATCTGTTTCATTTGGTTTCTCGGGTCTTTGCTGTAGGAGGATGGCATGGTGTGTCTAAGCTGCCATCTTGGGCTGTCCCTTGTCTGCAGCTTTCTTACTTGTGATGTTTATAATTAGAGTTGGTGTCTAGGTAATACTAGTCTCATAGAATGAGTTGGGAAATGTTCCTCCTCTTTTTATTTTTGGGAGAGTTTGTGAAGAATTTTTTTTTAATCTTCTTTAAATGTTTGGTAGAAGTCCCTAGTGAAGCCATCTGAGTCTGTGCTTTTCTTTTTGGTAGTTTTTTGTTTAGTACTAATTCAATCTCATTGCTTGCTATAGGTCTATTCAGAATTTTCTTTTTCTTTTGGAATCAGTTTCAGTAGTTTATGTTTTTCCAGATTCTTGTCCATTTCATTTAACTCATCTAATTTGTTAACATACGGTTGTTTATAGTATTTCCTGATAATTCATTTTTACTTTTGTAGACTGTCTTATTTATCTAGTGCTGCTATAACAGAAATACCACAAGTGGATGGGTTTAACAAAGAGAAATTTATTCTCTCACAGTCTAGTAGTCTAGAAGCCTGAATTCAGGGCACCAGCTCCAGGGAAAGGCTTTCTCTCTCTGTTGGCTCTGAGGGAAGGTCCTTGTCATCAGTCTTCCCTTGGTTGAGATGCTTCTCAGTGCAGGAGCCCTGGTCCAAAGGACACACTCTGCTCCTGGCACTGCTTTCTTGGTGGTATGAGGTCCCTCTCTCTCTCTGCTTGCTTCTCTCTTTTACCTCAAAAGAGATTGACTTGAGACACAACCTAATCTTGTGGATTGAGTTCTGCCTCATTAACATAACTGACTCTAATCCTGTTTTAGTAACATCACAGAGGTAGGATTTACAACATATAGGAAAATCGTATCAGATGACAAGACGGTGGACAATCACACAAGACTGGGAATTATGGCCTAGACAAGTTAATGTACATTTTTGTGGGACACGGTTCAGTGCATAACATAGGGTCAGTAGTAATGTCCCTTCTTTAATTCCTAATGTTAATAATCGAGTCTTTTCTCTCTTTTGTCTTCATCAATTTATCTAGAAGTTTGTCAATTTTGTTGATGTTTTCAAAAGAATCAACTTCTGATTTTGTTGATTTTCTCTATCGTTTTTTCTAATCTGTATTTCATTTATTTCTGTTGTAATCTTCATTACTTTTCTTCTGTTTGCATTTGTCTTAGTCATCTAGTGCTGCTATAACAGAAACACCACAACCGGATGGCTTTAACAAAGAGAAATTTATTCTGTCACAGTCTAGTAGGCCACAAGTCCAAAATCAGGGCCTTAGCTACAGCGGAAGGTTTTCTGTCTCTATCGACTCTGGAGGAAGGTCCTTGTCATCAATCTTCCCCTGGCCAAAGAGCTTTTTAGACGCAGGAACCCCGGGTCCAAAAGACATACTCCGCTTCTTGTGCTGCTTTCTTGGTGGAATGAGGTCCCACGTCTCTCTGCTCACCTCTTTCTATTATATATCAAAAGAGATTAGCTTAAAACACTATCTAATCTTGTAGATTTCATCAATATAACTGCCACTTATCCATCTCAATATATCATAATGATAGGATTTACAGCATATATGAAAATCACGTCAGATGACAAACTGGTAGACAATGATACAATACTGGGAATCATGACTTGGCCAAGTTGACAGATATTTGGGGGGGACACAATTCAATCCATGACAACTTTTAGATTTCATTTTGCTCTTCTTTTTCCAGCATCTTAAGATGGAACGTCAGATTGTATTCTATGATGTATTCTTTTTTAATATAGGCTTTTACTGCTTAAAATTTTCCCTCCAAGCATTGTTTTAGCTTCATCCCACGACTTTTGGTATGCTTCATTTTTTTTTATCTCAAAATATTTTCTAACTTCCTTTTTGATTTCTACTTTGACCCATCAGTTATTTAGGAGTATGTTCTTTAATTTCCACGTATCTGTGAATTCCTCAAATTTCTTCCTGTTACTGATTTCTAATTTTGCTCTACTGTGGTTAGAGAGGAACATTGGTGAGGCAGTGACTAAGAAATTGTCTGCTAACCAAAATGTCAGCAGTTTGAATCCACCAGCAGCTCCTTAGAAACCTTACGGGGCAGTTCTATTTGTTCTACAGGATCACTATGAGTCGGATTGACTCGACGACAAAGGGTTTGTTTTTTCATTTGTTTGTTGTTAGAGAATATACTTTGCATGATATCAGTCCTTTTAAAGTTATTGAGGCTTGTTTTATGGGCTAGAATATGGTCTATTTTAGAGAATTTCATTTGCACTTAAGAAAAAAGTTTTTCTGCTGTCATTGGGTGAAATGTTCTATGGATGTCTGTTAGGCGTAGTTGTTTATAAAACCAAAAAACCAAACCCCTTGCCATCAAGTTAATTCCGGCACATAGCGACCCTGTAGGACAGAGTAAAACTGCCCCGTAGGATTTCCAAGGAGTGGTTGGTGGATTCAAATAGCTGACCTTTTGTTTAGCAGCCTTAGGTCTTAACCATTATGCCACTAGGGTTTCATCTATTTTCTTATTGATATTCTTTCTCATTGTTCTACCATTATATAAAATAGTGTATTTAAAGTGTCCAACTACTAAATTGTCTACTTCTTTCTTGACTTTTGTCTTGATTTTTTTTTTCATGTACATACATGGTTCATATCTTTATAACTGTAATGTGTTCCTAATGGATTGACCCTTTCATCATGAAATGTTACCCTGTTTCTAGTAACCTTTTTTGTTTCAAAGTATATGTATTCTGATATTAGCCTATTCACTCCAGCTTTCTTGAGTTTGTAGCTTGCATAATATATCTTTTTCCATCTTTTTACTTCTAACCTATTTAAGTCTTTTAGTCTAAAGTGTGTTGCCTCTAAAAAAAAGACAGTATATAATCGGATTTTATTTGTTTATCCAGTCTGACAATCTCTGCATTTTAATGGAAATATTTTATCTATTCTTTTAATGTTATTATTGGGACTATTCCATTTATGTTTGACGTTTTACTTTCTTTTCTATGCCTCATATCTTTTTTAGTCCTCTGTTCTTCTCTTGGAAACCCTGGTGGTGTAGTGGTTAAGTGCTACAGCTGCTAACCAAGAGGTCGGCAGTTCAAATCTGCCAGGTGCTCCTTGGAAACTCTGGTTTTTTTTTTTTTTTTTAATTCCTTTTTTACTGATTTCCTTGCATGAAGTGAATATTTCTTATGCAACGTTTTAATTTCTTTATTTATTTTCCACTATATATTTTTGTTATTTTATTGGTTATTCCTCTAGAGCTTACCATATACAGTAAAACTTTAGGAAACTGGAACTATGTAAGGTGGAAACCTGTCAGAGATGGAAAACTAGCACTAAAATGAGGTAGAATTCATAATAGACAGTGACAATAAGCATCCTGTCAAAGGGGGAAAACTATGAGATCCAGAAAAACAGAGAAGTCCCGTCGACAGCCAGCTCTCACAAGCTTCGGTGTACATCTTAACTTACAGAATCTACTTCATATTTATGCTAGCTTAATTCCAATAAAATATAGAAGTGTCACTTTCTATATAGCTCTACTCCCTCTTCCCTGATTTGGTGCTATTATTGCTGTACACATTTCTGTCTGTATATGTAACAAATCCATCAATACATTCTTTAATTATTACCTTATATAATTATGTATATTCAAGAACTGAGAAAAGAGAGCAAGTACAGTGAAAGCTGGAAACTGTATAAGGCGGAAACCTGTCCCATTGAACCTGTTGCCTTTGAGTCCATTCTGACTCGTAGCTACCCTATGGGATAGAGTAGAACTTCCCCATAGGGTTTCCAAGTAACAGTTAGTGGATTCAAACTGCTGACCTTTTGATTATCAGCTGAGCTATTAACCACTGTGGGAAGGGAAACTCAAATATTTTCCACTAATAGAGAATGATAGAAAAGTAATAAGACTGTACCCTGTGAAAGGAAGAAACCTGGAGAAACTGGAAAAACAAGGCAGTCCTGCCTAGTTCCAGCTCTTGCAGGTTTCAGTGTACCTACTGATAGAATTGTTATGCTAACTATATTTACTGTTTGTGGTTCTACTAATTTGTTCCTGTGAATTCAAGTCACCATCTGGTGTCATTTCCTTATTCCAATACACCTTTGCTCCTACATACCTCCTTTGTGCTGTTATCATAAAAAAGTACATATCTCTATGTTATAGGACCAACAATATAATTATGTTATGTTGTTGTCATTGTCGTGTGCAATTGAATCAGTTCTGACCCATAGCAACCCTATATGACAGAATAGAACTGAACAGAAGGTTTCGAAGCACGGCTCGAGAAGACAAAGTATTATAATGACATGTGCAAAGAGCTGGAGATAGAAAACCAAATGGAAAGAACATGCTCAGCATTTCTGAAGCTGAAAGAACTGAAGAAAAAATTCAAGTCTCTAGTTGCAATAGTGAAGGATTCTATGTGGAAAATATTAAATGATGCAGGAAGCATCAAAAGAAGATGGAAGGAATACACAGAGTCATTATACCACAAAGAGTTGGTCAACATTCAACCATTTCAAGAGGTGGCATATGATCAAGAACTGATGGTACTGAAGGAAGAAGTCCAAGCTGCACTGAAGGCATTGGCAAAATACAGGGCTCCAGGAACTGACTGAATATCAAATGAGATATTTCAACAAATGGATGCAGTGCTGGAAGTGCTCACTCGTCTATGCCAAGAAATTTGGAAGACAGCTACCTGGTCAACCAACTGGAAGAGATTCATATTTTTGCTTATTCCCAAGAAAGGTGATCCAATTGAATGTGGAAATTATTGAACAATATCATTAATATCCCATGTGAGCAAAATTTTGCTGAAAATCATTCAAAAGTGGCTGCAGCACTATATCAACAGGGAACTGCCAGAAATCCAGGCTGGATTCAGAAGAGGACATGGAACCAGAGATATCATTGCTGATGTCGGATGGATCCTGGCTGAAAGCAGAAAATACCGGAAGGATACTTACCAATTGTTTATTGATTGCACAAAGGCATTTGACTGTGTGGATCATAACAAATTATGGATAACATTGCAGAGAACAGGAATTCCAGAACACTTAATTGTGCTCATGAGGAACTTGTACATAGATTAAGAGGCAGTTGTTTAGACAGAACAAGAGGATACTATGTGATTTAAAGTCAGGAAAGGTGTGCATCAGGATTGTATCCTTTCACCATACCTATTCAATCTGTATGCTGAACAAATAACCCGAGAAGCCAGACTGTATGAAGAAGAACGGGGCATCAGGATTGGAAGAAGACTCATTAACAACCTGCATTATGCAGATGACACAACCTGGCTTGATGAACATGAAGAGGGCTTGAAGCGCTTACTGATAAAGATCCAAGACCACAGCCTTCAGTACGGATTACACCTCAACATACAGAAGACAAAAATCCTCACAACTGGACCAATAAGCAACAGCATGATAAATGGAAAAAAGACTGAAGTTGTCAAGGATTTCATTTTACGTGGATCCACAATCAACAGCCATGGAAGCAGCAGTCAAGAAATCAAAAGACACATTGCATTGGGTAAACCTGCTGCAAAGGACCTCTTTAAAGTGTCAAAAAGCAAAGATGTCACCTTGAAGACTAAGGTGTGCCTGACCCAAGCCATGCTATTTTCAACCACATCATATACATGCGAAAGCTGGACAATGAATAAGGAAGACCAAAGAAGAATTGACACCTTTGAATTATACTGTTGGTGAAGAATACTGAATATACCATGGACTGCCAAAAGAACAAACAAATCTGTCTTGGAGAAGTACAACCAGAATGCTCCTTAGAAGCAAGGATGGTGAGACTGTATCTTACATATTTTGTACATGTTGTCAGGAAGGATCTGTCCCTGGAGAAGGACATCATGCTTGGTAAAGTACAGGGTCAACAGAAAAGAGGAAGACCCTCAATGAGGTGGACTGACATAGTGGCTGCAACAATGGGCTCAAACATGACAATGATTGTGAGGATGTCATAGGACAGGGCCGTGTTTTGTTCTTGGTCCATAGGGTCGCTATCAGCTAGAACAAAGTTAATGGCACCTAACAACAACCATATGATAGAGTAGAGGCCTCATGATATACTCTTTATAAACTCATTTTATAAACCATTTAAGAAAAGAAAGCAGGAAAACTATTCATTTATAACATGTTTTTGTAGTGATGTAATTACCAGTGCTCCTTTTTTTTTTTTAATGTGTGAGTTCAAATTACCATCTGGGGACACTTGTTTTCAGGCTGAGGAACATCCCTTAGTATTTCTTGAGTATTTCTCTCACTTCGTGTTTATCTAGGAATGTCTTTATTTTGCTTTCATTTTTGAAAGATAATTTTGCTGAGTGCATAAATTTGAGTAATAGTCATATTAACTGGTCTTCCTTGTAGGCATGTGGATACTATCCTATCCCTGACAACATTGTACTTCAGGATAGATCTTGAAATGTTCTTTTTGACGAAGAATGCAACACCTTTCCTCTTCAAGTTGTCATTCCCAGTATAGTAGACTATATGATTGTCCGATTCAAGCTGCCCAGTACCAGTTCATTTCAGCTCACTAATGCCTAGGATATCAATGTTTATGTGTTCCATTTTATTTTTGACGATTTCTAATTTTCCTGGATTCATACTTCGTACATTCCAGGTTCTGATTATTAATGGATGTTTGCAACTGTTTCTTCTCATTTTAAGTCAAGCCACATCAGGAAATGAAGGTCCCGAAAGCCTTACTCCATCCACTGGAGAAGGACATCATGCTTGGCAAAGTATAAGGTCAGCGGAAAAGAGGAAGACCCTTAACGAGGTGGATTGACACAGTGGCTGCAACAATGAGCTCAAGCATAACAATGGTCGTAAGGATGGCGCAGGACCGGGCAGTGTTTCATTCTGTTGTGCATAGGGTCACTATGAGCCGGAACCGACTCATCGGCACCTAACAAAAACAACAACAGTTTTGCTGGGAATAAGATTCTTGGTGGCAGCTAATTTTTGTTGTTGTTGTTTTCTTTTAGCACTTTAAATAATGTCGTTCCACTGCCTCTGTCCTCATTGTTTGTGATGAAATGGCAACTGTTATTATTATTGGGGATCCTGTGTAAATGATGAGTCACTTCTCTCATGCTGCTCTGAAGATTCTTTTTTTGCCTTTGGCTTTTGACAATTTGATTATGATGTGTCTGGGTGTGGATAGCGCTGAGTTTATTCTACCTGCATTTTTTTAAGCTCCTTGGGTGTATAGATTAATGCTTTTCATCAAATTTGAGACTTTTTAGGCATTGTTTTTTCAAATATTTATTCTACTCTTTTCTCTCTCCCCTCTCCTCTTGTTGCTGGAATCAAATGAGATTCTTGCCTCTCACTGATCAAGAATGAGCAAGTAAGGCATAAAGAGTTTTCCACACAAGCAAAGCTCTATTAAAGAGGCTTGCAAGTGGACACGAGGAGGGCCTAAGCAACGCATACACCAGTCTCACAGAACGAAAGAATTGCCTGGGTTTTTAAAAGCTCTTGAGTGGGAAAAGATTCATGTTTATTCGTAGGCATAGGTGGGGATACGTTAACTACGGTGTGCGCGCAGAAGCTTTCTAAGATGGCTCCTGTCCCGGAGGCCTCTGGGATTTGTAGCAGAACTTATTATGGTGTGTTGTGCCTGCGCAGTCTCTCACTCCCCAAGTTCGATTTCCCAGCTGCAGCTGCAGCCCCTCACTGCCCCTGGTGGAAGGTCACACAGCGGTCACAGGTGGATGTTCTGTGCATGTCCCTGGGGCTGGTTTTATCTAGCTGCTTCTGAAAGACAACTTTAAAGAAGTTTGTGGGCTGTTTTCTGATACCCTGCCCCATTGTTCTGGGGAATGGCTTTGTTTTTGTGCCCTGGCCCATTTCCTATTACTTTCTTTGCAGATTTGGGGGCCCTTCTGTTCATTGTGTTACTCTGGCACTCCCATTATGTTTATATTCGTGCACTTAATGCTGTCCCACATTTCTCAGAAGCTCTGTTCATTTTCTTCATTTCCTATTTGTTACTCAGATTGCATGGTCCCTTTTTCTCTAGCTTCGTGTTCACTGACTCTTTCATCTGTCAGTTCAAATCTACTGTTCAACCTTTCTAATGAGTTCATTGTTCTTTAAACTACAGAATTTCCATTTGGCTCTTTTTTATGATTTATATCTGTTTATTCATATTGCCTAGTTGGTGAACATCGTCATCATAGTTTTTTTTTTTTTTTTTACTTCTCTAATTATGATATCCTTTAGTTCTTTGAACATATTTATAATGACTGCTTTAAGTTCTTAAGTTCAACATCTGGGTCCTTTCATATGAAGTTTCTCTTGCCTGCTTTTTTCTGTGTATGGGTCACACCTCCCTGGTTCTTTGAATGGCTCAATTTTTTGTTGAAACTAAACATTTTAGATAATATAGCAACTCTAGGCACTAATTCTTTCCCCTTCTTTGGGGCTTCTTTGGGGTTTATTTATTTAGTGACTTGGCTAGACTATTTCAGTGAAGTCTATTTCTCCTGCATTCTGAAGCTTCTGATATCACTCCTCAGAGAGTGCACCCTTGGGCATGCCCACAAGCACCCTAAGATGACAGTGATTTTAGCAGGGATTTCTTTAAAGTCTTTTTCCCTGATCTCTCTGCTAAGCTGTCTACATCATTTGATATCAAACCCAAATGTTTCAAACTCTTTGCTGTCGAGTTGGTTCTTACTCATAGTGTCCCCATAGGGAAGAGCAGAACTGCCCATAGGATTTTCAAGGAGCAGCTGGTGGATTCAAATTGCCAGTCTTCTGGTTAGCAGCTGAGCTTTTAGCCACTGTGCACTAGGGCTCCAGATGTCAGGCCCCATTAATTTTAGGCTTATACCTTTATTTTTTTTTAATAATGCCCTGTGGCATTAATTGCTGTACAGTCCAATACAATTAAATTTGGGGGTAGTTTTTGAAGCCAGTCTTTGGATTTTGTTCTGACTTCAGTAGAACTCTTCCTAGCAGTCTCTGATAATCTAGCTAGCCCAAAGTTTAGCGTGTGCTTTCAGAGTTACCAGCACCCTTTTAAGTGTTTATCATCAAAATCCCCATTGTTCTTAAGTGCCCTTAGGCTTGAACTTCCCCACACTCTGTTTCAAATAGTCAGTTCCTTTGGGGAGAACTTCTGAGCTCTCTGTTCTTATATTGACTACTTTTCTCCCTGGGCAAAATCTCTGAACCACTGCTTACGGTGCTGGAGGAATGGGATGGGGAGCAATAGCCTCTGTCTTCTCAGCTTGCCTCTTCTAGCATGGAACCTCCACTCTATAAGCAAGATGGTGTGAGAAAGATCAGGGCTTCAGTATTCTCAGCCTGCCAGTCTTGGTGTAGAACCTCCAATAACTCAGAGCATGGAGTGAGATATGCTAGTGGTCTACCCCTCCCAATGAGACACTATATCCCTTGGTTGACATCTGAGGGAAGAGGGAGCCCTGTTTTCTCAGAATAGAGCTTCCATTAAGCTAAGATAGGGCTGGAGGAGGGAGAGAGCAGGTCATGGCTCACATGCCACAGACTTCCTTTTTTCTTACAGAGATTTATTAGATTTTCTTGAATAAATATTTCGTTACTTGATGTATGCCCTTAGAAATTTTTCAGAGTCTTTATGTGGTGTGTTTTTTAAAAATGTTTACAAGTTATAGTTGTTTTGCTGGGAAACAGTACACAGAATTTTTCATGCCACCATTCCAGAAATCTTAAGTTCATTGATTATTTTAAAAAGACAAGTGATATAATCAGATTTACACTTCAGTAACATAACTACAGAAGCATTGTGGAAGTTGTATTGGGTAAAGAGAGAATGAAGGTGAGGAAAGCAGGGAGAGACTATTAAAAGTATATTTGAGAAAAGGTTTTGGAGGGCCTAGACTGAGACAGTTGCAGTAGAGTTGAAGATGATAATATGGACTAAAGAGATTTTGAAAGTAAAATGAACTAAGTTCTTGGCTGTTTGGATCTGGGAAGGAAGGATGCTTCTATATTTCTGACTTAGTGGGTAGGCAAGTAATTCACTGACGTAGAGAATAGAGTGAAATAGTGTGGAGTGAGAACAAACTTCGGGTTAGATTGAAATATGTTGTGTTTTGTGGCTCTGAAGACCAGCCACCTGCCCTTGCTCAAAAGCAAACAAACAAATCAAAGCCTCCCACATCCTCTCAATGCCTTATACAGGTAGACCACAACTTATGACGTATTTGAGTTGTAATGAACTGCACTTATGACCTTCTTTTTTTTGTTCATGTTATCATTAGTAACACGTACTACATATGATATTAAAATATATCTGTAAGTTTATATGTAATGTTTCCAACCCCCCAAAGGCAAATAAGATCTGATTTTTAAAAATACTGATATTAAAAGGCAATAATAATGAAAACTAAAAAAAAAAAAAAAGAGGTATTCGACTTATGTCAGAACTGACTTACAGCAGGGTCATCAGAATAGAACCTTGCCATAAATTGGTGACTGCCTGTATAACACTTTCACCTAAAAAAAAAAAAAGTATATCAGTAGCTAGTGTGACTATCCTGCTGGCTTATGAAGAAACTAAGAGTGGGGGATGGCAGTGATTACAGAGAAAAGGTGACACACTGAGATCCCGTGCTCCAGGTGGGAGTGTACAAAACAAACAGAACTTATTTTCTCCTTAGGGAAATGCGTATATAGAAATATTCCCAATTCAAACAGTATTTGTTTACTACCTTTTGTGTGCAAGACACCATGTTGTGTGGTTGCTGGTGTTACAAATATACATAATATATACACACATCCTTAGGAACTTAAAATCACCTAATAGGGAACCCCAAGTCAACCCGTTGCCATAGAGTCAATTCCAACTCATAGCAACCCTACAGGACAGAATAGAACTGCCTCATAAGGTTTCCAAGGAGCAGCTGGTGTATTCAAACTGCCGACCTTTTGGTTAGCAGCCAAGCTCATAACCACTTCACCACCAGGGCTCCTAATAGAGAAAGCAGGTAATGAATCAGATTCCCAGGTGGCTATAGCATAGGCTATAGGAAAACAAGTACTTTTTTTATTTATTTGTTTCCTATGATCCAAAGAGTTAATTGACTGTCACTAGAAAAATCTTTCAAGAACAAAAATTTATTTATTCCACATATATTTATACAGCTTCCATATGTGTCAGGCACAATTTTAGGTACAGGGGAATACAGAAGCAAATAAAATGTAATCTCGGCTCTTATGGACTCAACAACACCATGGAGCTTTACATTCCAGTGGGAATGACAGACAATAAACAAGCAATGTAATGAGTGCCACTCAGAAAAATAAAGAAGGGTAAAGCCACAGGCCACCACCCATCTGCCAATTTGTCTTACTGTGATGGCTTGTGTGTTGCTATGATGCTGGAAGCTATGCCACTAGTATTTCAAATACCAACAGGGTCACCCGTGGTGGATAGGTTTCAGCAGCCAGGGTACTGTTACCACTCTTAGGCCTGTAGGGGCAAGGGGAGGGAGCACTGTTTTTGGTACCTGGCAAGAGCTGTAACTGTTTCAGGTCGGCTGCTCGACAGGAATTATGACTGTAGTTTGGAAGAAAGTTACTGCCAAAACTGCAGCCCCACTGAAAGGGACCATGTGGCATAAATACTCTCTCCTCCTGGCCTCCAGGCTCTGCCTCCCACTGGCCAGATCCAACCAAAAGCTAGAAGGCACAGGAAACTGGAGAATGCAATCTGTAGGGGTCACTATCTCAGGACACAGAGCAAGGAGAGAAGGGTAGAGAAGGGACCTCGGAGATGGGGGAAGATGAAGACTCACCAGTCCAAACCCTTTCTCAAAGGTTTCTGACATGAGGCAAGCACTGGAACCAGAAAAGCAGAGTCAAAAGATAATTTAGCTGTGTGTTTTCAAAACTGTCCAGGACATGGAACACCATGACCAGTGGCCTCAAGTTTCTCTTTCTCTTGACAAGCATTACTTCTCTAGTGAAGCTGTGTCATAGCCTATTGTCACTAGCTGTTGTAATCACTAAACACATTCCCCTTGTTGGTATTCAACAAACTGATTATACTTTGGCTTTTCATATAGTCTTTTTTTTAATAGGGAAAGAATATGTTTACCGCCTTATTTGAATGTTGTGATCTGAGAAACTTCTTGTTCCTATTATAAATTGGCTTTCTATGTACCAATCTGTATAAAATATTGATTCTTCTGAGTGTGAGGAGCTGAGAGCCATATTGGCTCTTTCATCAAATTTCCTCCCTGCAAGACACTACCTTAGCAGCCAGCTGGCTACCAAGATAACATCTCTGCCTCGTCTTTACTTTGCAATCATAATAATTAGATTTTGCATGAGTACTCAGTAAAGAACTAAAATGTATTGAATATTTATCTCTGGAACATGAGGGTTGCATATGCTGTCTCATCCTATCCTCACAGCAATCCTGGAATGTATCCCCATTTGACATAAGGGAAGCTAAGGAGAAAAGAGAACAACTTCAGTGTCCCTCATCCAGTAAGCTGTAGAGCTGGGATTTGAACCCATATCTTTAGGACTCCAAAGCCTGCTCTAGTTCTATCCAAATGTATTGCCTTTCTGGCTGTTGATCTTGTTGACCAATGACCAAGGGATGTGTTCATAGCAATTCAGTTTCGCAGGTGATAGGCATTGTGAGAAATGTGAAAGAATTTACCAAAAATAACCCCTTACTTCTGGAAGTTTGTAATCTAATTTAACAAAAAGAAGTTAAATACCAGTGTAAGACATAATTAAGCCTCAGAATAAGATTTATTAATTATAAACACTGTTAGAAGTCAGAACTTAGTAGGGAATTAATTTAGTTGTGGGTGGCTTAATGTAGGTTAGTTATACAGAGGGGTGGAGGTACTGGATGCTCTAGATAAGAGATCTAGCATTAGTGAGGGTATTTAGGGCAGAGAGCAGACAAGCCTGTGTGGAGCAGAAAGGAAGTGGAATGAAAGAAACTAGTCAATGAGCAGTCAGAGAAGATCTCAGCCTTGGAATACCTGATTTCGTTTGTCTAAGCTTGGTTTTTCAGGCATTATAAAAATACTGAAGGGTATTGTACACTACTGATCAAAAACTGATTTACTGAAAACTAGTCTGTCAGAGGTGTGTGGAAAGTCAGGAGTCAAAGATAGGAGTTGATTTCTTTGGGCCAGAGATGCCAGCCAACAGTTAATGGAAACTCTCTAGCTAGGGCAGTGCTTGCCACAGGCAGCTTTTCTGCATCTGCTCATGAGCTGAAGGTATTCTGTCTCTGGCACTTTATGGATCTATAACACCAAGCTGGGAAGGCCATAAGGAAGGAGGTAGAGAGGTTGCAGATGCATTTGTTCAAGGATTTTATCCCTCTTAAGCAAGCAGTTTGTTTAGTGAGTTTTGGCATGGGCCCGCGGTGAAAACCAGGCTCTCTATAACACTTCAAGCATTCTGGAGGAAAAGTGTTACGCAAATTGAAATGATGCTATTTATGACTGCTTTGGTTTTCCTCTAAGTGTCTGGAATGTCTGCTCAGAGATTACCAAATTGAGGGCTCAAAAGGCATGCCTAAGAAATCTTGCCACACGTGGCAGCTCTTATCAACATCCAGTTGTGCAAAACCGAACAGGATTCAGGGACTATTGGGAGCGTGGGTGCTATTTATATCACATAAAAAGGTGGCCCAGGGTCATCGCTTTTATACCAGCCTTGATAAATTCACCATGGCGTGTGGTTTTCCTCAATTGTTGATGAAATGTCTCCTGCAGTGACACTCAACAGCAAAGGATAACTTTCAAACTCTTAAACTGGTATTCAATGTCCTGTACAGCCCTTCTTTCGGCTTCTTTTTACTGTTTACCTATAAGAACCCTCTGCTATAATTAAATAGCTCTACTCTGCTTTGCCAAACATTTTTACTTCCTCACCAGTATATTTTTGTTCACCCCATCTAGAATGCCTCCTCCACTTCTCCTCCCTACTCTTCCTGCCCTTTATTTAAATTCTACACATCCTTTAAGGGAAACCCTGGTGTGTAGTGGTTCAGTGCTATGGCTGCTAACCAAAGGATCGGCAGTTCAGATCCGCCAGGTGCTCCTTGGAAACTCTATGGAGCAGTTCTACTCTGTCCTATAGGGTCGCTATGAGTCGGAATCGACTCGACGGCACTGGGTTTGGTTTTTTTTTTTTTTTTTTTTGGTATATCCTTTAAGAGACAATATAAATTTCAATTCGTTGAGAATCTCTATCTTAACCATCTCAAACACCTTCCTTTAACACCCGTAGTATGTATATTACCTGTACAGAAGTTCATTTTGTCATTAATCATGTTTGGCTTTATGAAATGTCTTCTGTTATTGATTGAAATACTATTTAAACTTTTATTTTAATGTAATTGTTTTTAATATAACTGCTTATATGTATCCTTCTAACTATATTATAAACTCCCTAAAGGCATAAACTTTATGCTTTTTTTAAAATAATTGCTCATACTATACACATGTACTGTGTACTTGATGCTCAATAAACATTGATTAACTGAAATATTTAATAACTTTTTGGTATGCTGATATAATGTTGTTGTTAGTTGCCATTGAGTAGTCTCCGACTCATGGCAACCTCATGTCCAACAGATGGTGCCTGATCCTGTGTTATCTTCATAAATGCTGGTATGGTTGAGTCCCTTGTTATCACTTTGTATTTTGAGTACCTTCCAACTTTGGGGATTCATCTCACAGCACTATATCGGACGATATTCTGTTGTGATGCATAGGGTTTTCATTAGCTAGTTTTCAGAAGCAGATCACCAAGCTTTTCTTCCTAGTCTGTCTTAGTCTGGAAGCTACACTGAAAACTGTCCATCATGGGTCACCGTGCTGGTGTTTGAAATACTGATGGCATAGCTTTCAGCATCATAGCAACATGAAAGCCGCCACAGTATGACAAACTGATGGATGGTGTTATAGAATGTTAGACCTGCTTATAAATGTTAATCTGTCAACAATAATAGATGATTTACTATATATAAAGTTAGTACTTGGTTCTGTGAAAATATAAAAAATTAAATTCTCTGCCTTCATGAAGCTTTCACACTAAATAGAGAAAAAATTTTACACTGATGTAGTTCAAGTTCTGAATGTAATATCTGAGGGGATATAGAGTGACTGGATCTAAACATTACAAAAGAGACAAGAATTAAGATTTTAAAGAAAAGAGATGAGTGACAGGTCTTTAGAAAATGAAGAAGTGTAAAATATAAAGAAAGATTCATGAGCATCAGAAGTTTGGTCGACCAGCTAGATGATGATGAGATTGATGGGCCTACTATTACGTATACCATCTCTCATTTGATCGTCCCCAAAGAGATATTATTTTCATTTTACAGAAGAAGAATCTGAGGTTCAGCAACTTTCCTTTAATTACATAGAAAATAGTGGAGCCAATGTGCAGAGCTTTCTCTGTCTGATTCAAAAGTCCATTCCCATTTCACTGCTTATACTGTTTTCTGTTGAGGAATGGGCTTTAGAGTCATTTACCAGTTGCTATGGATACTGTGGAAACCCTGGCGGCATAGTGGTTAGGTGCTACGGCTGCTAACCAAAAAGTCAGCAGTTCAAATCCACCAGGTGCTCCTTAGAAACTCTATGGGCCAGTTCTACTCTGTCCTATAGGGTCGCTATGAGTCAGAATCTACCCGACGGCAATGGGTTTGGGTTTTATGGATACTGTGGTGATTCATAAAGCTGCTGCAGTGAAAGAATGAAAGGTCTAAATTATAGTATTTTTTAAATAAGTTAATATTTGATTTTACATTTTTTGTCATTGACTAAACCTAAATTTACTGGTAGTCAGTCTCTGCCAAGTTCTGATTTAGGGATTAAATGAGTCATTTAAAATTTGTACATTCATTATCTGATAATATGAAGGATTTGCTTGAACATAACTTTGTTCTCCTAAGCAGGTTATAAATCTTGATTACATAATTAATTAGGTTAGCAAACTTTCCTCTCACATATCGTGCGTGAATTAGGATAGTCTGAATTAAGAGGTTTCCTATACCAAATTAGCAAGTCTTTAATTACTACCTGCTATATCACTATCATGGAAACCCTGGCAGCGTAGCGGCTAAGTGCTACGGCTGCTAACCAAGAGGTCGGCAGTTCGAATCCGCCCGCCGCTCCTTGGAAACTCTACGGGGCAGTTCTACTCTGCCTATAGGGCTGCTATGAGTAGGAAGCGACTTGACAGCAGTAGGTTTGGTTTTCGGTTTTATATCACTATAATAGACCCTGTGAGGGATTTGAACATGTCCAAGACATGATTTCTGATTCTTAAGAACTTATAAAAAAAAATGAGCACCCTAAATTAGCAGAATTTGAAAGATGGAAGGGCCCCTAGATGCATTTCTTCTTTTTGCTCTTTTATACTTTATTATGGAAAATTTCAAACTAACTCTAAAGGAGAGAGGGTAGTGTAATGAACCCCATACACTCGTAAACCAACTTCAACAGTTATCAGCATTTTTTTCCAATCTTGTTGTTATAGTTTTGTTTTTGCTTTGTTGTTTATTGAAGTACTTTGAAGTGTTTTAAAGTAAGTCCCAGACATGTCATTGCACCTGTAAAAAGCTAATAAAGGTTTTGTCTGTTAACTTAACCTCTTTGCCACTATTACACCCAAGGACATTAATAGTAATACTTAATATCACTTAATATTCCATGCACATAAAATAAGCTATCACACTAGTCTTTCAGGAAAGCTGAGGGGATCTAGCAATGTGTTCTTGTTTTTTCGACGTGATACTCTAGTTTAATGTTGATCTCAACAACTGTGACAGTATCATAATTGCTGCTGTAGTACTCTTACTAGTGACCCAGACTTTTTTCCCCAGAAGGAGGAGTTGCTCCCACTTCATCACCAAGAGTGATAAGCAAGAGCTACATACGCTGATACAAGGCCAGTAAAAAGCTAGAAACTTCCATCAGGCATTGTCTAAGCCATTGAAGATGACTTAAATGCTCTTTATCTCCCCCTCTTCCAACTCCTCATTCTAAGTCTACCCAACACTTTTGGCTGTAACCGTTCAGAATTGCCCTGTGTACCAAAAGAGATGGACTGCTGCTATTTTTATGAATGCTTCTGGGTGAACCAGGCTTGGTTCTATTTTGCCACTTGATTTTTTTTTTTATAGTATTAGCTTCTGAGACTGAAATTTTACAGTATGTTCCCTGTGACCTATCCAAATAACAAGGCTAGTCACTTAATGAATAAGAGATGACTTATATCTCAATGATCTGTAGTTTGATCTAAAAAAAAGCCAGATACGTGTGACCCCATGCTAAAGTATGGATATAATGCTTTTCTGATTATTTGCCATTTCATTCTATTGTAGGGTAACATGCTATCGGGAAGGCAGAAATATCTACACTATTCAACTCTAAACCACAGTGAGGTTTGGTACATAGTTTTGTAGAAGAAGGAATTAAGCCATTGATTTTCTTGCTACTGCTCACGACTTTCATCAAACAGTCATCACCAACTCGTCATATGCTATGAAGCATCAGGCAAGGTAGGTCACAGGAAAACACTTGAAGTGGATAGACTATACATAAATATTTGTAGCCTGCTGGGGTGTTTTCCCAATTGTAAAAATGTTAGAGAAAATATGAAGAAAATGTGCACCATTTGCTTAGAGAAAGAATGCTTTATATTCTATGCCAATGTCTCTTTCTTCTTTTACTTTTTTTTTTTTTTTTAGGATTAGGAATTAAAAATATTTGATGCCATCTTAGGTAGAATATGATCCAGTGACAAAATATAATTGTGAATTTGTCTAGCTTCTAAACTGCTTTAACTGTTTTCTTTACCTCTGTGCACAATTGGCTTCTGGGTAAAGAGCCTCACTTATTACCATCCACCTACCACCCACCTTCTTGATTGGTATTGACCAAGTCATAATACGGGATCCTCCTGGGAGATCGTCTATTGAATAAAGTTATTTCCTTTACTGGATCCTTCCCAGTATGGCGTCTGTAAAACATTCTGAATTTTTTGGTTGTTATCAAAACAGTCTCCTTAAGCCCACGGTCTGGGTTCTGATTTGGATTGGAGAGTTGCAGTTTCATAAGGATCAAATAAATGTGCATTTCTGGAAAGAAGGAACATTTTTTGTGGTCAAGACAAATGCCACTGGACATCACCAGTTTTAGACGTAGGGGCATCTGAGAAGACTGTGAGATTTTCCCATATTTTAGCTTCTTGCTTTTTGAATCTAGGCTTCTGAAACTGGAATGATTTTTTTTGCTTAGTGTGACAATAGTTATACTTGATCATACTTCAGACCCCAGTATTTAAAAGCTCCCTGATTTCAATGTGTATACTTAATCTGGCCTGTGCAATTATTAAAAATAAGAAAACTAGCATATGTATTACAGTATCTGCTCAGGTTCAGGCACTACAGACGGTATCTTTTTCTGGTTTTGATTTAATGAACCTCAAGATTCTCCTGCAAGGGATATGTGAAAATTGTGGGTAAGGGGATGAATGGTTTAGTGGTAGATTAAGCAGAAGGGAATGGAAATAAATAAGGGTAAATTTTTTTATAGATTAATTTGGTGATGGGTCAGGAAACTTTAGTAGGAGATATTTTTAATAACCTCTTTTTTGTAATTTACTTTGAAATCATTTCAAACATATAGAAAAATTCCAAGAATGGTGCAAAGAACTCCTAAGGACTGTAACCCCTCCCCCAAGTTCTCCAATTTTTACATTCTGCCACTTTGTTCTCCCCTCTCTCTCCCTCCCCTAAATACCCAAGTATGTTTTTTCCAAAAATCAAGATACTCCCCTGCCTAAACAAATGCAACCATCCAAAGAAATCAACAGTCAGACAATACTACCATCCAATCCACAGATCCTATTCAGATTTCATCAACTGCACCAGTTGTCTCTCTTTTTCCTTTCTGGTTCAGGATCCAATTTAGGTCATGAGTTACATTCAGTTGTCATATCTCTTTAGGCCCCTCAAAGTAAAGTAATTCCTCAGTCTTTTCCTGGCTTCCGTGGCCATGACAATTTTAAAAAGTAAGACCTTTGATTTTGAAGGTGGTTCTCAAACTGGGTCCATCAGATGTTTCCTTGGGATCAGTTTCGGTCAAGTTTTCTCAGCAGGAATACTATCGAAGTGATGCGTGCTGTTCTCAATGCATGACATTAGTGGGTACATAATGTTTACTTGTCCCACTACTAGTGAAACTAACCTTTGCCACCTGGGCAAGTTAGTGTTTGCCAGATTGTGCCACTCTAAAGTTATGACTATTCCGTTGTTAACTGATAAGTAGGAGCCTGGTGGTTCAGTGGTTAAGCACTTGACTGCTAACAGAAATGTCAGCGGTTGGAATCCATTAGCCACTCACAAGGAGAAAGATGTGGCAGTCTGCTTCCATAAAGATTTGCAAGCTTGGAAACCCTATGGGAAGTTCTACTCTATCCTATAGGGTCACTATGAGTGTGAAACGACTCAACAGCAGTGGGTCTGGGTTTGTTTTTGTTGTTGTTGTTATTTGCTTAATTGATAAATATTTCATTACATTACTACCCTCACTTTAATGATCAAATCATCCCAGATTTGGTTCGTGATAGCTACTTCACACCGGTTTCTGTGTCATTTTGGCATGTCTACGTTTTTATTTAGGGACTTTCTTACTTTCTGACACATCAGGGTGTTCCAGGTTCACCTTAGACTTTCTCTGCCCCTGCCCTGGAATTCGAGAAGTCGCTGGATAGTGCAAACAGTGAAGTGCTCAACTACTAGCTGAAAGGTTAGAGGTCTGAACCCACCCAGAGACATCTCAGAAGACAGGTCTGGCTGTATGCTTCTGAAAGGTCATAACCTTGAAAACCCTATGGATTAGTTCTGTTACGCACACATGGGCTGCCATGAGTCAGAATGGGCTCTATGGCAACTGACAACAACCACAAGCCCTGGAATTCAAGTGTTTCTCTACGAAGTCCCGGTTCATTCTAATAGAAGATGGTACTTAGAAATGAAGGTTTCTGCGTTTAATGTGCTTATTGCTATGGAGGTGTTGGTATTTCTAGACCCATTCAGCAGAAGAATCTGTGTATACATACACACATACACACATATACAGAAAAAAGTGTGTATATTATACACACACATACATCTATATTTTTAAACCTACCTATTTTTTTATGTGTGTATATTTTTTTAATTAAGTTCATACCAACATAGTGATACTTCGAATTCTAATCCAGCTCCTAAAGGTTCTTTCAAACACTCTCCCTTTCCATATTTGCAAATCACTTCACTAACAATAAGAAAGCTGGCTTGCATTTTTCATAAAATATTTACTAACATGCTCCAGTTTCCTAGCATGTTTCCAATCCTTCAACCATGCCAGCCACCTCCTCAGCCCCACCGCTGCCTCCTTGCCTTCACTGCCACCTCCAAGGGGAGAAAATGGAATGAAATGGAAGGGAAGGGAAAGAGAAGGGAACTTGAAGAATTTCTTAGCATTACTTTCTTAATATAGTAAACGCTTGGAATCTAAGAATTGAATATTCATAGATTCAGATATTCACAAGAATTTCCCAAGGTCTATGTAGAAATTCTGCCTGGTTTTCTTTCAGGATGCTTTCTCTTGGAACTCAGCTGCCATGCTGAGAGGAAACCCAGACCACATGGAAAGGCCAGGTATAGTTGTCCTAGCCAACAGCCCAAAAGCATTATTAACTGCCAGGCATGTGAGTGAAATGACTCCAACCTTACCCAGTGTTTGACTGCAACCACACAAGAGACCCTGAGCAATAACTGTCTAACTGACCCAATCAACCCACCAATCAAGTGAGACAGTAATAATGAAATAACTGTTATTGTTTTAGGCCACTGAGTTTGGGGTGATTTGGTACACAGCAATAGATAAGCACAATGCTTATCTAATGAGTGTGTCTAGCTAACTGTCCAGAATCTGATCACAACACATATTTGTCATTTAAATTTAATACCTTACTTATTTGATCCTTGTAACAACCTTCTCAGATATTACAATCTCCAATTTCTAGTGTTGAAGAATTACATATTGTGATGGAAACTTGAGAAATTAAGAAGGTCTTGAACTGTGTTAAGGGTCTGCTACAATTCAGTTTTATTCCCAAGATTTCAAATCCTGATTCCCCAAAGACTTTTTCTGCCATTCCTCTTGACTTTTCTGCAGCATTTGACACCATACAGCATCACTTTCTTTTGGAAATGCTCTTTTTTTCTGGCTTCGCAGACATATAATGGCCCATTTCATCATTCGGTTCTCTAACAACCTCTGCCTTCTTGACTCTTCTTCCTTCCCCCTTCTTCTAAATGCGAGCATTTCTCAAGATGCAACCTGAGGTGCTCTGTCTACTCTTTACAGTCTTTCTCAGAAGTCTTTGTCTCTCACTACAACTATGAGTTCTAAACAGATGAATTTCCCATATCTGTATTTATAGCCCTGACTTTTTTCTGCATTTGTACTTAACAGCTGATCGCTTCCTCTTAAAAAAAAAAAAAAATTTTTTTCCTTCCTCTTAATAGCCCTAATATTATCACAAAACAAAGTAGCACCATAACCAAAATTTCAACTTTCTCATCAAAACAGACTCTGCCTTTTGATTTACTTATTCCAGGCTTTTGGCATCATTATTCTCTCAATATATCCAAAGTTTAAACCTCGGAGTTCTTCAATTAATCCCTCTTATTTTTCTTCCTTCTAGTCAGTCAAGTCCCTTTGATTCTTTCTGCCTTTTCAGTTATATTTGCCATTACTCCACCTTAGTAATTGCCTCCTAACCCCAGTCTTTTTCTTCCCTAAGATGTCTTGAACATTAGCATCAGTTCATGCTCCTAAAATATTTTCATATCAAATCCCAATTGACCTCTAATAATGTCTCATTATTTAGAAAATAAAGATTCTCAATAATCTGACCACAATCAGCCTTTCTAATTTAGCCCATCCTTTCTCTCGCAAATATAACCCCAGCACCAGTCAGATTGGGTCCTAAAAAAAATAAAGAAGACCAAACCTGTTGCCGTCCAGTCGATTTTGACTCATAGTAGAAATACCCCATAGAGTTTCTAAGGAGCTCCTGGTTGATTTGAACTGCTGACCTTTTGGTTAGCAGCCAAGCCCTTAACAACTAAGCCACCAGGGTTTTCAGACTGAGTCTGCTCAATGTTAAATATTTCACACACGCACTTACTTCTTCAACTTTATTCCCTTTGTTTCTCTGAAATGCATTTTTTTTTTTTTTTTTTTTTGGTTCAACTCCAACTCTCCATGAATTCTTATCAACCCACTGGTCATAAAATGGCTATGAAGAAAAATAAAACAGTTACAGGGAGATGTTTGGAGGGGAGTATTATTTTATATATAGTGCCAGGGGATTCCTTTCTCACAGAGTGGCATTTGATGAGAGATCTGGAAGAAATGAGGACAAATCCATGGAAATATCTGAGAGAAGATCATTCCATGCAGAGGGATCAGCAAGTGCCAAGGCCCTGAAGCCAGATGTGCTTGGTGCACTGAAGAAAGGCACAGCTTGGATATGTATGTGTGTGTATATAGAGGTGTATGCATATGCATATGTAGGTATGTGTATGTATGCATATATATACATATACATAAGGCACAAAGCGAGCACAATTACAGATACTTCTTAGACATAACCTCATAACTCACAACATTATATCGCAGGATCTTAGTGAGTCTTCCCCAACCCTGATGCCACAGTCTTCTCCAGATAGTCCAGCTTCTCAAATTATTTGCTCAGCATCCAGATTGAATAAGTATGGTGAAAGGATACAACTCTGACACACACCTCACCTAATTTTAAAACACTCAGTATCCCTTGTTGTGTTGGGACGACTGCCTCTTGGTCTATGTGCAGGTTCTACATGAGCACAGTTAAGCATTCTGGAATTCCCATCCTTCATGATGTTATCCATAATTTGTTATGATCCACACAGTCATATGCTTTTGCATAGTCAGTAAAACACAGGTAAGCATCTTTCTGGTATTCTCTGCTTTCAGCCAAGATCCATCTGTCATCAGCAATGATATTCCTCGTTTCATGTCCTCTTCTAAATCCGGTTTGAGTTTCTGGCAGTTCCCTGTTGATATACTGCTGCAACTGCTTTTGAAGGATCTTCACAAAATTTTACTTGTGTGTGATATTAATGATATTGTTCAATAATTTCCCATTCTGTTGGATCACTTTTCTTTGGAATGGGTACAAATATAGATCTCTTCCAGTTGGTTGACCAGGCAGCTGTCTTCCAAATCTGTTGGTACAGACAAGTTAACACTGCCAGTGTTGCATCCATTTGTTGAAACATCTCAATTGGTATTCCATCAATTCCTGGATCCTAGTTTTTTACCAATGCCTTCAGTGCAGCTTGCACTTCTTCCTTCAATACCATCGATTCTTGATCATATGCTACCTCTTGAAATGGTTGAACATTGATGAATTATTTTTGGTACAGTGACTCTGTATTCCTTCCATCTTCTTTTGATGCATTGCATCCCCCATCATTCAGTATTTTGCTCATAGAATGCTTCAACATTGCAACTCGAGGCTTGATTTTTTTCTTCAGTTCTTTCATCTCGAGAAACGCTGGAGCGCATTCTTCCCTTTTGGTTTTCTAACTCCAGGTCATCCACATTTCATTACGATATTTCACTTTGTCTTTTTGAGCCACCCTTTGAAATCTTTTGTTCAGCTCTTTCACTTCATTATTTCTTCCATTTGCTTTAGCTACTCTGCATTCAACAGCAAGTTTCAGAGTCTCTTCTGACACCCATTTTGGTCTTTTCTTTCTTTCTTGTCTTTTTAGTGACGTTTTGCCTTCTTCATGTATAATGTCCTTGATGTCATTCCACAACTCGTTTGTTCTCCGTGGATTAGTGTTCAATCTGTCAAATCTGTGCCTGAGATGGTCTCTAAATTCAGGTGGGATATACTCAAGGTCATATTTTGGCTCTTGTGGACTTTTTAAAATTTTCTTCAGCTTCAACTTGAACTCAAAAATGAGCCATTGGTGGTCTGTTTCTCAGTCTGTCCATGGCCTTGTTCTGACTGGTGATATTGAGCTTCCTCATCAACTCTTTCCGCAGATGTAGACTGTTTGATTCCTGTGTATTCCATCTGGTGCTGTCCACATGTATAGTCACCATTTATGTTATTGATAAAAGGTATTTGCAATGAAGAAGTTGCTGGTCTTGCAAAATTTTATCATGTGACCCCTAATGTTGTTGCTATCACCAAGGCATCTTTTCCAACTACCAACCCTTCTTCTTTGTTTCTGAGTTTTGCATTCCAATCAGCGGTAATTATCAAGGCATCTTGATTGCATGCTTGAGCAATTTCAGACTACAGAAAAAAAAATTTTTTTTTAGTTGGTAAAAATATTCACTTTCTTCATCTTGGCATTAGTGATTGGGGCATAAAAGGTTTGCTCCACTATTGTCTAATTCCTATGTTGTTGAGAAGTCTAATATTTTGATGTCTAGCCCATTATTAGTTTCTGGTGCTTATTTAGTAGCATGGAGTGAAGGAGGGGATCCAGGATACTCTTTATTCAGACTCTCAACTAATCCCCCAATCTTAGGACCTTCCTCTCAAGTCTGTTTTCATAGATATCTGGGCCTTCTATAGCTGAGCCTTTCTTTTACAGCACAAATTATCCTGTTGGCATTACTTTCTGCTGGTACTTAAGTTTTAACTTTATCTGCTCTGTTAAGCCAGGTATCACTAAATCATCTATTTTCCATCCTCCAAAATTGTCCTTAAATATCTAGTTTCTTTATTTATTCTGCTCTTTTTTATTTTTGTGGAGTTTATACTGTTTAAAAAGGAGCCCTGGTGGTGCAGTTAAGTACACAGCTGCTAACGGAAAGGTTGGTGGTTCAAACCCATAGCTTTGTGGGAGAAAAGACCTGGCAATTTGCTCCCCAAAAGATTACAGCCTAGGAAACCCTATGGGGCAGTTCTACTCTGTCATATAGGGTTGTTAGAAGTCAAAAATCGACTCAACAGCACCTAACAACAACAACAAAAACAGCATACTGTTTAAAACGTTCTTTAAGTTGATTTCTGGACATTGCAGAAAAAACTATGTGTTCAATATGGCTTGTTTCACAGAAAGTTAAGGATTTCAGAGTTTCAAGATATAAATCATCTTTGGTATATTATTTCTTTTTAAAGAGCCTCAATTTCCATATAGAATCTACAGCAAATTCCCTAATAGTGGAAAATAATATTTTCTAATATAAGAATGTTAGATTGGAAATGAGTTAGTGAAAATCAAATCAACACATGATAAGTGAGGGTCTACCATGACCTTACTGAGCATAAAGGGGAAATAAAAAAGTATAAGATGCAGTCCCTCCATTCACAAACCTTTCCATCTTGTTAGGATGATAAAATGTACACACTATTTATATGAGAGAATTAAGGTATTTCAAAGAAATATATCATCAGATACATAAAAAAATAATAGAAATTAACTTGAAAAAATGATTAAATTCAGTGGAATGGAGAAGGCAGATAGGTGTTTTAAGAGAAATGGGAATGTATTTTGAAAGGTATAAAGACAAGATTAAACAAAATTGTTTTGAAAATAAAATATATTTGCAACACTCAATTTCCTATCTATGTTATTCATTTCATGTAATCTTTCTTGGGGAATTTTGAAAGTAGCAGCAATAATTAATTTCAAGGAAATGTTATTAATGTGATGTATTTTCAGTCATTTAAAAGCAGGCTTTATGGCCTTAAAATGGGTTTTTCTTCACTCAGATTCCTTGAGTCTTTCAGTTTCAGCTACGGGATTTGAAGTGGAGATTAGCCCTTGTGTCTGGCAAAGCTAGATTTAATTGGATTAGCAAATGCAAGTCTAGAATTTTAAATAGCAAATTTGTGCACATTCTTGGCATTCTAAATCCATTGGAGGCATTTTGGAATGCTTAAAAGTCTCCAAAGGGTCCAGACTAACCCATCTACCCACTCGGGCAACTATTTCAACCTAAGAAGAGACTATGTTTGAATTTTAAAATGTTTTTCAATTTCTCAGTTTACCACTGCAATTAGCCCTTTGCTCATGAACATGAGTGCATTAGAGAATGTACCTCCTGTTCTTACCTCTTTTAATCTCCGTGGCTGATTCCAGGGGTCTGTCTCCAATTATCCAATCATCACTTCCCCCGTTTGATAAGTGGGTACTGAGTATAATTTCTTGCATTTGAGTTCCCATTCTTTTGCGAATTAATTCCTCAATAGGTGAGAGAGTGGTAGTATCCCTCCTTCGTCTCCCCACGCACATTGTTAGAATCCTAGGAGTTTACCCGGCTTGCCTTTATATAGTTTAACTCTGCTTGCTGATCACCTTCTGAATCTTCAGCAATGTTTAATTCTGATCCTCTATTCTTCCATGGAACTTTCCCCAATTATTCGAGTTTACCTTTAACCCTATGTTCTCTGAATTTGTATTTTTACAAATTCTCTAAATTTGTGTATTTGTATTTACAATAGGTTCAGACACCTTAGCATGTAATTTTTCTCTAATTGCATGATGCGTATTTGATATGATCAATTCCCCTAGGTTGATTAAAAAATACATTTTCCAAAAAGGGCATGTTACATATAAAATATCATTTTGTTAGTAATTACGTCCTTTATTGTTGTTATTAGATGATACTGAGTTGGTTTCAACTCATAGCGACCCTAGGTACAACAGAATGAAACACTGTCTGGTCCTGCACCATCCTCACAATTGTTGCTATGTTTGAGGCCATTGTTACAGCCACTATATCAATCCATCTTGTGGGTCTTTCTATTTTTCGATGACTCTTTACTTTTCCAAGCATGATGTCCTTCTCCAGAGTCTGTTCCCTCCTGATGGCATGTCCAAGGTATGTGAGACTAAGTCTTGCCACCTTCACTTCTATATAAAAAGTGGATCAATTCGTTATATTGTAACTGATTGTAACCAGTTGTAATTGTGTTTGAATTGGGATATCACTAGTTAAAAATAATCATCTATCAGGACATATATGTTGCCCTAAAGAAATATACACTGTGACTAGATTTTTGAATGTGAAAAGTATTTTCACATCAGAAAATAATTTTCAATCCCAGAATAATACTTTCATTCCAGAATTCTTGAAATTTATTGATAAAATGTTTCCAGTTGTTAAACTTTGTGTTTGGTGAGTGGAGTTTTACAAAAGGAGAAGAAATATCAAGATTCCAGACTAAATTTCTTCCATGAACAACTGCATCCTTTGCCATGAGACTAGAAGAACTGGATGGTGATTGGCTACCATTACTAAACATTTTGATCAAAGATTCTGTGGAAAAATCCTGATGAAATGGGAGAAAATGTAGAACACAATACCAAAATCTCATGGAATCCAGAATTTCTAGAGCCATGGAGTTTGGATGAACCCCCAAAACTATTACCCTGAGATAATCTTTAAACCTTAAGCCTTAGACCAAAAATATCCCCTGAAATCTTAAAACCAGTGTTGTCATTGTTATTAGGTGTCATCGAGTTGGTTCCAACTGATAATAACCCCATGTATAATGGAATGAAACACTGCCCAGTCCTGCACCATCCTCACAATCATTGCCACACTTAAGCCCATTGTTGCAGCCACTGTGTCAGTCCATCTCACTGAGGGTCTTGCTCTTTTTCTCTGACCCTCTACTTTACCAAACATGATGTCCTTCTCCAGGGACTGATCCCTCCTGACAACATGTCCAAAGTATGTGAGACAGTGAGTTTATGTTAATTAATGGGGGAGGAACAATTCAGAAAAGGAGGGTGAGAAGGGTTGCATGACTTGAAGAATGTAATCAGTGTCACTGAATTGCACATGTAGAAACTGTTGAATTAGTGTATGCTCTGCTGTGTATTTTCTCAACAGCAAAAACAAAAAAATAAAATAAAATAAATTATATATAAAAAAACTTCAGCCTTATCTTTGGCAATCTTTGCACATGTCTTTCCCTTGTACCCTAAATTGACTTTGAACTGGTGTCTAGAGCTAAGCAAACACTAAATAATGCCTGTATCATTTTGCATTTGAATTCCCACATTCACAAACTCTCTCAGCTCTGTGTTACTTTGGATTTGAAGCTCAGTCTCTTGGCACTTTTCATCAAAAAATGAAGAAAAGGAAGAACGAGAGGGAGGGAGGAAAATAAAGAGGGAAGAAGAAGGGAGAAAAGGAGGGAGGAAGAAAGAAAATCACTCATTTCAAGTCTTATTTTGTGATGTATACAGCTTTCTTGAATATTGAATATTTGGAGGTTATGAAGGAGGTGTTAGATCTTGGAGCTTGGAGCCTTTTCTATCTTCTAGTTCTTTCCTCCTTGATATTCCTGCATTCATCAGTAAATTCTCCCTATTGTCTAATGGGAAGCACACCTGTTTATATTTGGGCCCTGGAGGCTCAGCTTCTCCTTTAAAATGGACTTTTAAAATCTTGTCTTCAATAAAAGCAGTCTTCTTCTTACAGGGAAGTTTCCTATTAGCTGCCCAGTATACAGATTGAATAAGTATGGTAAAAGGATACAATGCTGACACACACCTTTCCTGATTTTAAGCCATGTGGTATTCCCTGTTCTCTTTGAATGACAGCCTCTTAGTATATGTACAGCTTCCTTATGAGCACAATTAAGCATTTGGAATTCCCATTCTTTGAAATGTTATTCATAATTTGTTATGATCCACACAGTCAAATGCCTTTGCATAGTTAATAAAACACAAGTAAACATTTTTCTGGCATCATGTATAATTGCCATAGTCGTTAACATTTTTTAAACACTTATTTGGGCTATGCAGTAGTCTGAAGGCCCTGTCAGGTCATTGTATTAGTTTCATAGGGCTGCTGTAACAAATTACCACAAAATGGGTGACTTAAAACAATAGACATTTATTCTGCCACAGTTTTGGAGGCCAGAAGTCTAAAATCAAGGTATCAACAGAGCTGTGCTCTCTCAGGAGACTCTAAGGAAGAATCTTTGTTTGCCTCTTCCAGCTTCTAGTGGCTCCAGGTATACCTTGGCATGTGGTTGAATTAACTCCAGTCTCTGCCTCCATCTTCCATGGCCTTCTCCTCTTCTCCATGTGTGTCTCTCCTTTGTGTATTTCTTATAAGGACACTTATTATTGGATTTAAGGCCCACCTTGAAAACCCAGGATGATCTAGCCTGGAAATCCTTAATTACGTATCCATAATGGACCTTTTTCCAAATAAGGTACATTCCCAGGTTCTCGGGGTTAGGACATAGACATATCTTTTGGGGGCTACCATTCAACCTATTACAGTCATTTAAGTTTTTTCGTGGTTGAAGAAACCAAGGTTCAAAGAATTCCTGTAACTTGACCAAGATTGTTGTTGTTTTTAAGTGTTGTCAAGTCGGTTCTGACCTACAGTGACCCTATGTACAACAAAAAGGACATGGCAATCTACTTCTGAAAAAATTGGCCAGTGAATTGGCCAAGATTACATAAGCAGAATTTTACTCTGTATTAATCTTTCACCAAGATGTGTGTTATTTCTATCACATTGTCTCTTATGTGAAATTCTTTGGATTGCAAGTATTTTGAGTAGAGTTGGAAATTTGTAAACATGTGAATCTTATTTTCTTCTTTACTAGAGTGTGCTACTATGAGTCTACTGTCCCTCCATGTAAACCCACCCTCACCAGGAAAGATGTTGGTGGGACCCCTTTTAAGAACACCTGAAACATAGTCATCCCATCTATTCTGTATTAAGATGCTGATAAAGAATGACAATCTCTCAGCAAACCAGCTCACTGCTGTAAACAATGTTTACATCATTCCCTTTCATACCAGCAGAAGAGGCAGATGGTTTAAGTCATGCATTTGGGTTATCAGCAGAACACATTTTTTCCACAGATGAAAATAAATAGCACTTTTTAAAAAACATGCTTTTTAAGGCATGTTTTAATCTGAATAGCTATTTATCAACAAAACTCAGAAGACACTCTTGTCTGGTGGATTTGAACTGCCAACCTTTTGGCTGGCAGCCGAACTCTTAACCACTACACCACCAGGATTTCCAACTATAGCATAAACTATAGACTTTAATTAATAATAATATATCAATATTGGTTCAATTATAACAAATGTATTACAGGAATGCAAGACTTAAACTGTCAAAACAATGTGCAGAGAGCCAGGGGTAAATGCGAACTCTCTGTGCTTTTTGCTCAGTTTTTCTGTAAATCTAAAACTGCTACAAAAAATAAAGTCTATTAAAAAAAAAATGCAGAATACACTTTCAACTTCATGCACATAACATGTTGACCTAGACCCAGATGTTCTGAGCTTGCAATCTATTTGAGAGGATTTTGGTCTTACCCTGAACTGACATTTTTCCTGACCTCTCAAAAGGGTTATTTCATAATAACAGATATTTTGTTTCATTTATTGCTCCAAGAATGGGAAATTTTCATCATTTCATTTTCATATTCTAAGTTTATTATTTCCTCTCTAGTTCATTTCAGTTCTTTCCCTCAACAACCACGCCAACATGCATTTTTTTTTTAATTGTTGTAAAAGCACCAACATGCATTTTAACACCGAATTTCATGGAAATGAATTTAGTGATGTACGCTTTTGATTGATGTAATACTAATTCTATTTTATAGGTGGGGAAGTAGGTTCAGAGGCAAATGACTTTTCATAGGTTGTAAGGCCAGTTCTTTTTAGAGAATTCATGACCATTGTTCTTAGCATCACGGCTGACCTGCATCACGGCTGACTTTCTCTTGTCAAATACAACTCATCTAAAAATTGGCTATAATTTTATAAATTCTAGATATTCTCTGCTATTCCTGGAATTGTGTCTTCCCTTAGCATCTGATTTTTTAGCATCTGATTAGCACTTCAGGAGTTTTGCCTTAGTGTATTAATCTGTTTGACAATTTCTTCTTAAACAATCATCCTTCTTCTTGAGATTCTTTATCTACATTGAAGGCTGAGCATCTTTTCTGCTTTGAACCCCTTTCCTTATCCCCAAAGATGCCTGGGTTGTTCTATTTAAACTGTAAATGTATGTTGATCATTGCATCCAGAAAGACAAACTCACCCTCTTCAAACACTGATTTCCACTACTTTAGACTAGGCTACCATTGCCATAAGGAGCCCTGGTGGAGCAATGATTAAGCAAGCATTTGGCTACTAACTAAAAGGTTAGTGGTTTAAATTCACTAGACACTCAGTAGAAGAAAAGACAGAGTGAGCTGCTCCCATAAAGATTACGGCCTAAGAGGAAACCCTATGAGGCAGTTCTACTCTGTCGTATAGGGTCGCTGAGTCAAAATCACTAGACAGAACCTAACAACCACAACCATTACCATGGAATTCCTGATTGGCACAAATGGTTAAGTGCTTGGCTACTAGCTGAAAGGTTGGCAGTTTGAACTCACCCAGAGGCACCTCAGAAGACAGGCCTGGCAATCTGCTCCTGAAAAGGCACAGCCTCGAAAATCCTATGGGCCAATTCTACTGTGCACATATAGGGTTTCCATGAGTCAGAATCGACTCAATGACAACTAACCACAGCATCAACAACCATAACCATTGCATTACATGGTGTTAAAAATCATGAACTCTAGAACCAGGCAGCTCGGGCTCAATTCCAGCTGTATTTTTTACTAATCATGTGCCCTTGGACAAATTACTTAACCTCTCTGTCCCTCAGTTTTCCAACCTATAAAATAGTTGTTACAGATTTAGTGGAGATTGAGTTAATACTAGAATGAAAATCATGCCTGAAGTATATTAAGCACTAAATATTTGTTTAGGTTTTTTGTGTTTGTATATGTATTTATTAAATAAGTATTTTGTTTCCTGAATTATTGTGGCTGCCAAATGTTGTCTGTTTGCCTCTAGTCTTGTTCCTCACCAACTCATTTGCCATTGCACTCAGAGACCCTTCTAAAGTACAAATAGTATAATTCTCTGCTTAAAAACCTAATGATGGGGATTTCTGCTTCTGACCATGATGGAGTAACTGGTATGAGACTGGACCTCTTACCATAAATATCTCTAAAACTGGAAACCAAAATATACGAGGAAAGTTTTTCAGGCAATGGACAACAGGCAGTGCAAATCTGTGATCCCTGAGATGAAGGAAACCCACGAAGTAAGGCCCACAACTGCCCAGTTCTATGCCTGGCAATAGTTTCCTGGATGCAGCATAGACAAGCAGAGTGGAGTGGTCCCACTGAGCTAAAGAGGCAGAGATCAGATTTCTGGGTAGCAGAAGCAGCTGGAAGGTGATGAGTGGGACATCTAAGAGGAGGGAGTTGTCCCAGCAGTCTAGATGATGGAATCCCTTAAGTCCATGGCTAAGGGCTGAGCTGTATATGCTCAAACAAAGCACCAGAGGCTTAATATATAGAAGTTGCTATGCAGTTAAGAGCTGAACAAAGATACTGGAAGTCAAGCAGTACCTATGGACACTGGATTTCCAGCCTTGCCAGCTTACAGACGTATCCATAAAACCTCTTTAATGCCTCCTGCATCCAAGTGTTGCACAAGAAAGGCCATGTCTTAGGAGTCAGGGCCACACCCTACAGTAATACCGACTATAGAAGTGCCCTTGAAAAGCCTGAAAATGAAACTCTAACAAGACCTATAAACATACAGAGTTTGGAAGTTGAGTCCTGCTAAGTTAAAGGGACTTGCAAAATATACCTTAGGCTTTTCACAGGTCTGCACTGATAAAACATAAAAATCAAATTTACACAAATTCTAAGTGGTCAGCCACTATTTGAACTGCTTGCTAAAAAGGAAGTAAGGAAATACTAATTCTCTGTATTATACAAAATATATCATATTTAATCAAAAAAGAAACAGAGAAATGAAATGCATAGTCAAGGGAAGAAAGGCAAGAGAAACAGAAACTGAGATGGTTCAGATGGACCAAGAGATAGTCGTTTGATTTTCTTCAAGGTAAATCATTGGGGCCCATGCGCTTGTTGGTCTGTTTTACTGTGGTGGTGTGTGTGTTGCCGTAATGCTGGAAGCTATGCCACTAGTATTTCAGATACCAGAAGGGTCACGCATGGTAAACAGACTGGGAAGAAGTACTTAGCAGTCTACTTCTAAAGAAATTGGCCAGTGAAAACCTTATGAATAGCAGCAGGACACAGGTTGGTACAATGCCAGAAGATGAGCCCCTCAGGTTGGAAGACACTCAAAATACAACTGGGGAAGAGCTGTCTCCTCAAAGTAGAGTGGACCTTAATGAAGTAGAGTAAAGCTTTTGGGACCTTCATTTGCTGAGGTGGCACTACTCAAAATAAGAGCTGCAAACAACCATTAATAATAGGAACATGGAATGTATGAAGTATGAATCTAGGAAAATTAGAAATCACCAGAAATGCAATGGACCATATAAAGATCAATAGCCTAGACATTAGTGAGTAGAAGTGGACTGGTATTGGCCACTTTGAATTGGACAATCGTATGGTCTACTATGCCAGGAATAACAAATTGAAGAGGAGTAGAGTCGCATTCATAATCAAAAAGAACAGTTCAAGATCTATCCTGAAGTACAGTGCTGTCAGTGATAGGATAATACCCATATGCCTACAAGGAAAACTAGTTAATATGACTATTATTCAAATTTGCCCACCAACCACTAATGCCAAAGGTGAGGAAATTGAAGATTTTTGCCAACTTCTATAGTCTGAAATTGATCAAACATGCAATCAAGATGCATTGACAATTACTGCTGATTGGAATGCAAAAGCTGGAAACAAAGAAGTATCTGTAGTTGCAAAGCATGGCCTTGGTGATAAAACAACATCAGAGATAATATGCTAGAATTTTGCAAGACCGATGACTTCTTCATTGCAAATACCTTTTTTCAACAATACAAACAGTGATTATACAGGTTGACCTCACCAGATAGAATACACAGGAATCAAACTGACTACATCTGTGGAAAGAGAACAAGGCCAGGGACCGACTTGGAACAGACCATCAATTGCTCATATGCAAGTTCAAGTTGAAGCTGAAGAAAATTACACCAAGTCCACTAGAGCCAAAATATGACCTTGAGTATTTCCCACCTGAATTTGGAGACCATCTCAAGAATAGATTTGACACATTGAACACTAATGACCAAAGACCAGACTAACTATAAGGACATCATATGAAGAAAACAAAAGGTATTAAAAAGACAGGGAAGAAAGAAAAGACCTAAATAGATGCCAGAAGAGACTCTGAAATTTATTCTTGAATGTAGATTAGCTAAAGGGAACAAAAGAAAATAAAAGAGCTGAGCAGAAGATGTTGAAGGGCAGCTCGAGAAGACAAAGTAAAGTATTATAACGACATGTGCAAAGACCAGGAATTAGAAAACCCAAAGGGAAGAACATGCTCAGCATTTCTCAAGCTGAAAGAACTAAAGAAAAAATTCAAGCCTCGAGTTACAATATTGAAGGATTCTATGGGCAACATATTAAAGGACTCAGGAAGCATCAAAAGAAGGTGGAAGGAATACATAGAGTCACTGCACCAAAAAGAACTGGTCAACCTTCAACCATTTCAGGAGGTAGCATATGATCAAGAACCAGTGGTACAAGCTGCCCTGAAGGGAATGGTGAAAAACAAGACTTCAGAAATTGACGGGATGCCAATTGAAATGTTTCAGCAAATGGATGCAGCACTGAAGGTGCTTGCTCGTCTTTGTCAAGAAATTTGGAAGACAGCTTCCTGGCCAACCTCCTGGAAGAGATACACACTTGTGCCCATTCCAAAGAAAAGTGATCCAACAGAATGTGGAAATTATCTAGCAGTATCATTAATATCACATACAAGTAAAATTTTGCTGAAGATCATTCAAAAGTGATTGCAGCAATACATCGACAAAAATTCACTCCAGATTCAGAAAAAGACTTGGAACCAGGGTTATCATTGCTAATGTCAGATGGATCTTGGCTGAAAGCAGAGAATGTCAGAACGGTGTTTATCTGTGTTTTATTGACTATGCAAAGGCTTTCAGATGTTTGAATCATAACAAATCATGGATAACATTGAGAAGAATGGGAATCCCAGAACACTTACTTGTGCCCATAAGGAGCCTGTTCATAGACCAAGAGGCTGCCATTCAAACAGAACAAGAGGGTACTGAGTGGCTTAAAGTCCAGAAAGGTGTGCATGAGGGTTGTATCATTTCACCATACTTATTCAATCTGTATACTGTGCAAATAATCTGAGAAGCTGTACTGTCTGATGAAGAACACGGCATCAGGATTGGAGGAAGACTCATTAACAACCTGCAATATGCAGATGACAGAACCTTGCTGAGAGTATAGAGGACTTGAAGCACTTACTAATGAAGATCAAAGACCACAGCCTTCAGTATGGATTACACCTCAACATAAATAAAATAAAAATTCTCACAACTGGACCAATAGGCAACATCAGGGTAAATGGAGAAAATATTGAAGTTGTCAACAGTTTCATTTTAGTTGGATCCCCAATTAATGCCCATGGAAGCAGCAGTCAAGAACTCAAACGGCACGTAATATAGGGCAAATCTGCTACAAAAGACCTCTTAAAAGTGTTAGAAAAGCAAACATATTACTTTGAGGTCTAAAGGTATGCCTGACTCAAGCCATGATATTTTCAATCACCTCATATGCATGCAAAAGCTGGACAACATATAAGGAAGACCAAAGACGAATTGATGCCTTTGAATTATGGTATTGGTGAAGAATATTGAATATACCATGGACTGCCAAAAGAAGGAAGAAATCTGTCTTGAAAGAAGTACAGCCAGAACTCTCATTAGAAGCTAGGATACTCACATATTTGAATACTTTACTCACATAGTTTGGACATGTTATCCGGACGGACCAGTCCCTGTAGAAGGACATCCTTCTTGGTAAACTAGAGGGTCAGTGAAAAAGAGGAAGTCCCTTAACAAGATGGATTGACACAGTGGCTGCAACAATGGGCTCAAGCATAACAGTAATTGTGAGGATGGAGCAGGACCGGGCAGTATTTCGTTCTGTTGTACATAATGGGAAAATAATCTTTTCAATAAATGGTCCTGGAATAATTAGAATCTAATCTTCAAACACAAAACAAAAAACTTCAGCTTTTACCTCACACTACATACAAATATTAACTTAAAATGGATCATAAACATAAATGTAAGGATTACAACTATCAAGTTTCTAGGAGAAAACACAGGAAAAAGGAAAAATCAGTAACCATTAAATAAGATACTGATAAATTGGACTTCTTAAAAAATTAGATCAATTGCTCTTCAAAGGAAACTCTCAAGAAAATGAAAAAGCAAACTACACACTAGAAGAAACTATTTGCAACACATATAAATGATGAAATACTTAAATCCAAAATATATAAAGAACTGTTATCACACAACAGTAATACTAACAACCCAGTTTTTAAAAATAGCAAAAGGCACAAACACAAACTTTACAAAAGGCAAAATACAAATAGCCAACGAACACATAAAAACATGTCATCATTGGTCATCAGAAAATATAATCATAATAAAATACCACTCCACTTCACACCTACTACTAAAATGATTCAAATGAAAAAGACTGGTAATATAAAGTGTTGACAAGGATGTGGATCAATGAGAATTCTCATACATTTGTGGCGAGGAGTAAAATGGTCAACCACTTTTGAACACGTACTTTTCATATGACCCAGTTTATGTTTATAATATAAAACACATATCATATAATCCTCTTTTAGGTATTTTCTGAAGAGAAATAAAAACTTATATTTATAAAAGGCTTGTATATAGATGTTCATAGCAGGTTTATTTATAGTAGTCAAAAGCTAAACACAACCCAAGTATCCATCAACTGGTAAACTGGAGAAACAATTTGTGTTATATCATAAAATCACATACTACTCAGCCATAAAAATGAATAAACTACTAATATACAAAAGACCATGGAGGAAATGCACAGATATTTTGCTGAGTAGAAAAACAGAGTTAATACTGAACAATTCTATTTATATGAAATTCTAGAAAAAGCGAGAGCAGTTTTTCCTGGGATGGTGCGGGGCAGGGGGGAGTGTAAAGAGGTGGGCAGGAGGAGAGACAACTACAAAGGAGCACTAACAAACTTTTCTGGGATAGAAAAGTTCTGTCTTGATTGGGGTAGAGGTCACATACATATACATTCATCAAAATTCATTTGACCTTGAATGCATGACTTTTATTGAATGTAAATTATACCTCAAAACCAAAAGAAACCCATTGCCCTCCAGTTGATTCCTATGCACAGCCACCCTGTAGAACAGAGTAGAACTGCCCCACAGGGTTTCCAAGGAGCAGCTAGTGGATTCAAACTGCTGAGCTTTGGTTGCCATCCAGTTGACTCTGACTCATGGTGACCTGGTTGGTCAGAGTAGAGCTACCCCATAGGGTTTCCAAAGAGTGGCTGGTGGCTTCGAACTGCTGATCTTTTGGTTAGCAGGCAAGCTCCTAATCACTGTGCTACTGGGGCTCCTTTTATATACATATATATATACACACACACAAATATGTATATATAAAATGTTGAAATGGCAAGTGTTTTATAAATATAAAATACCATTTCAACATTTTTTATGTATACAGTTCAGTGACATTAATTATGTTCATCATGTTGGTCAACCATCAACACTGTTTCCAAAATTTTCCATCACCCTTAACAGAAGCTCAAGGAGCCCTGGTGGCTCAGCGCCTGAGCGCCCAGCTTCAACACACCAGCTGCTCATCAAGAGAAAGTCTGCTTCCATAAAGATCACAGCCTTCAAAACTGTATGGGGAAGTTCTACTCTCTTTAAGTTGGAATCAACTCGATGGCAACAGATTTCAAAACAAGCTCACTGTCTTCTAAGCAATGAGTCCCCTCTCTGACTCTTGCCTACCCCCGGTAACCAGTAATAAACTCTGGTCTCTATGTTGTTCTTGTTAGGTGCCGTCAAGTCCATTCCGACTCATAGCGACCCTAGGCACAACAGAACGAAACACTGCCCGGTCCTGCACCATCCTTACAATCGTTGTTATGCTTGAGCTCATTGTTGCAGCCACTGTGTCAATCCGCCTTAAGGGTCTTCCTCTTTTCCGCTGACCCTGTACTCTGCCAAGCATGATGTCCTTCTCCAGGGACTCATCCCTCCTGACAACATGTCAAAAGTATGTAAGACGCAGTCTCACCATCCTTGCTTCTAAGGAACATTCTGGTTGTACTTCTTCCAAGACACATTCGTTCTTTTGGCAGTCCATGGTATATTCAATATTCTCCACCAACACCAAAATTCAAAGGTATCAACTCTTCTTCGTTCTTCCTTATTCATTGTCCAGCTTTCACATGCATATGATGCAATTGAAAATACCATGGCTTGGGTCAGGTGCATCTTAGTCTTCAGGATGACATCCTTGCTCTTCAACACTTTGAAGAGGTCCTTTGCAGCAGATTTGCCCAATGCAATGTGTCTTTTGATTTCTTGACTGCTGCTTCCATGGCTGTTGATTGTGGATCCAAGTAAAATGAAATCCTTGACAGCTTCAATCTTTTCTCTGTTTGTCCTGATGTTGCTCATTGGTCCACTTATGAGGATTTTTGTTTTCTTTATGTTGAGGTGTAATCCATACTAAGGGCTGTGGTCTTTGATCTTCATTAGTAAGTGCTTCAAGTCCTCTTCACTTTCCGCAAACAAGGTTGTGGCATCTGCGTAACGCGGGCTGTTAATGAGTCTTCCTCCAATCTTGATGCCCGTTCTTCTTTATATAGTCCAGCTTCTCAGATTATTTGTTCAGCATACAGATTGAGTAGGTACGGTGAAAGAATACAGCTCTGACGCACACCTTTCCTGACTTTAAACCAATCAGTATCCCCTTGTTCTGTCCGAACAACTTCCTCATGAACACAAGTGTTCTGGAATTCCCATTCTTCACGGTGTTATCCATAGTTTGTTATGATCCACACAGTCAAATGCCTTTGCATAGTCAATAAAACACAGGTAAACATCCTTCTGGTATTCTCTGCTTTCAGCCAGGATCCAGCTGACATCAGCAAAGATATCCCTAGTTCCACGTCCTCTTCTGAAACCAACCTGAATTTCTGGCAGTTCCCTGTCGATATACTGCTGCAGCCGTTTTTGAACGATTTTCAGCAAAATTTTGCTTGTGTGTGATATTAATGATATTGTTCTATAATTTCCACATTCAGTTGGATCACCTTTCTTGGGAATAGGGAAAGATATGGATCTCCTCCAGTCAGTTGGCCAGGAAGCTGTCTTCCATATTTCTTGGCATAGACAAGTGAGCACCTCCAGTGCTACATCTGTTTGTTGAAACATCTCAATTGATATTCCATCAATTCCGGGAGCCTTGTTTTTCACCAATACCTTCAGAGCAGCTTGGAATTCTTCCTTCGGTATCATTGGTTCCTGATCCTATGCCACCTCTTGAAATGGTTGAATATCAACTAATTCTTTTTAGTATAATTACTCTGTGTATTCCTTCCATCTTCTTTTGATGCTTCCTGCATCATTTAGTATTTTCCCCATGGAGTCCTTCACTATTGCAACTCGAGGTTTGAATTTTTTCTTCAGTTCTTTCAGCTTGAGAAATGCCAAGTGTGTTCTTCCCTTTTGGTTTTCCATCTCCAGCTCTTTGCACATGTCCTTATAATACTTTACTTTGTCTTCTCGAGAGGCCCTTTGAAATCCTCAGTTCTTTTACTTCATCAATTCTTCCTTTTGCTTTAGCTGCTCGATGCTCAAGAGCAAGTTTCAGAGTCTACTCTGACATCCATCTTGGTCTTTTCTTTCTTTCTTGTCTTTTGAATAACCTCTTGCTTTTTTCATGGATGATGTCCTCCCACAACTCATCTAGTCTTCGGTCACTAGTGTTCAATGCGTCAAATCTATTCTTCACATGGTCTCTAAATTCAGGTGGGATATACTCAAGGTCGTATTTTGGCTGTCATGCACTTGCTCTGATTTTCTTCAGTTTCAGCTTGAACTTGCATATGAGCAATTGATGGTCTGTTCCACAGTCAGCCCCTGGCCTTGTTCTGACTGATGATATTGAGCTTTTCCATCATCTCTTTCCACAGATGTAGTCAATTCGATTTCTGTGTGTTGCATCTGGTGAGGTCCATGTGTATAGTCACCGTTTATGTTGGTGAAAGAAGGTATTTGTGATGAAGAAGTTGTTGGTCTTGCAAAATTCTATCATTCTATCTCCGGCATTGTTTCTATCACCAAGGCCACATTTTCCAGCTACTGATCCTTCTTCTTTGTTTCCAACTTTCACATTCCAATTGCCAATAATTATCAATGCATCTTGATTGCATGTTTGATCAATTTCAGACTGCAGCAACTGATAAAAATCTTCCATTTCTTCATCTTTGGCCCTAGCGGTTGGTACGTAAATTTGAACAATAGTCGTATTAACTGGTCTTCCTCGTAGGCGTATGGGTATTCTCACTGACAGCGTTGTACTTAAGGATAGATCTTGAAACGTTCTTTTCGATGATGAATACAACACCATTCCTCTTCGAGTTGTCATTCCCAGCAGAGTAGACGATATGATTGTCTGATTCAAAATGGCCAATACCAGTTCATTTCAGCTCACTAATGCCTAGGATATCCATCTTTATGCGTCCCATTTCATTTTTGATGATTTCCAATTTTCCTAGATTCATACTTCATATCTTCCAGGTTCTGATTATTAATGGATGTTTGCAGCTGTTTCTTCTCATTTTGAATCGTGCCACATCAGCAAATGAAAGTTTCGAAAGCTTTACTCCATCCACATCGTTAAGGTCGACTCTACGTTGCGGAGACAGCTCTTCCCCAGTCATCTTTTGAGTGCCTTCCAACCTGGGGGCTCATCTTCCAGCACTATATCAGACAATGTTCTGCTGCTATTCATAGGGTTTTCACTGGCTAATGTTTTTCAGAAGTAGACTGCTGGGTCGTTCTTCCTAGTCTGTCTTAGTCTGGAAGCTCAGCTGAAACCTGTCCTCCATGGGCGACCCTGCTGGTATCTGAGTACCAGTGGCATAGCTTCCAGTATCACAGCAACACACAAGCTCCCACAGTATGACAAACTGACAGTAATGGGTGAGCCTTCAGATTTCCCTACACCCTTAGCAACACTTCTGTTTTCCTTTTTTTTTTTAAATAATCATAGCCATCTTAGTGAATGTGAAGTGATATCTCATTGTGGTTTTGATTTGCATTTCCCTAATAATTAATTACATTGAGCATCTTTTCATGTGCTTGTTGGTCATTTGTATATTTCTTCTTTGCTATAATGTCTATTCAAGTCCTTTGCCCATTTTTTATTAGGTTTGTGTGTGTGTGTGTGTGTGTCTTTTTGCTGTTAAGTAGTATGAGTTCTTTGTATATTTCGTATATAAAACCCTTTTTCAATATACTATTGTTAGGTGCTGTCAAGTTAGTTCTGACTCGTAGCAGCCCCTTATACAACAGATCAAAACACTGCCCAGTCCTGCACCATTCTCCCAATCATTCTTATGCTTGAGCATTGTTGCAGCTATTGTGTCAATCCATCTTGTTGAAGGTCTTTCTCTTTTTCGCTGACCTTCTACTTTACCAACTATGATGTCCTTCTCCAAGGACTAGCCCCTCCTGATAACATGTCCAAAATACATGAGACGAAGTCTCACCAACCTTCCTTCTAAGGAGCATTCTGTTTGTACTTTTTTCAAGACAAATGTGTTCGCTCTTCTGGCAGGTTATGGTATGTTCAATATTTTTTGCCAACACCATAATTCAAAGGTATCAATTCTTCTTCGGTCTTCCTTATTCAGTGTTCAGCTTTCACACACATATAAGGCGATTGGAAATAACATGACTTGGGTCAGGTGCACCTTAGTCTTCAAAGTGACCTCTTTGCTTTTTAACATTTTAAAGAGGCCTTTTGCAGCAGATTTGCCCAATGCAATGCATGCTTTGATTTCTTGACTGCTGCTTCCGCTGGTGTTCATTGTAGATCCATGTAAAATGAAATCCTTGAAAACATCAATATTTTCTCCATTTATGATGGTCTTGCTTATTGGTCTGATTGCGAGGATTTTTGTTTCCTTTATGTTGAGATATGATCCATACCGAAGGCTATAGTCTTTGATCTTCATCAGTAGTGCTTCAAGTCCTCTTTACTTTCAGGGAGCAAGGTTGTGTCATCTGCATATCGTGGGTTGTTAATGAGTCTTCTTCCAATCTTGATGCTGTTTTCTTCTTCATATAGTCCAACTTCTCGAATTATTTGCTCAGCATACAGATTGAATAAGTATGGTGAAAGGATACAACCCTGATGCACACCTTTCCTGATTTTAAGCCACACAGTATCCCCTCGTTCTGTTCGAATGACTACCTCTTAGTCTATGTACAGGCTCTGAGTGAGTACTACTATATGTTTCCCCCAAATTTTCTCCCATTGTGTAGGTTGTCTTTTCATTTTCTTGATAAAGTCCTTTGATTAACAAAATTTTCAATTTTGATGAAATCCAATTTATCTTTTTGTCTTTTGTTGCTTGTTCTTTCAGTCTCATCTCTATGAATCCATTCTTAAAAAATAGGTTCTGAACCATTATCCTTACATTGTCTTCTAAGAGTTATTTTTGTTTTAGTCCTTACATCTAGATTCTTGATCCATTTTTAGCTAGTTTTCTTATATGGTGAGAGGTATGAGTCCAGGTTCATACTTTTGCTTGTAGAAATTCAGTTGTCCCAGCACCATGTATTAAACGGACTATTCTTCTCCAATGAATGGGCTTAGCACCCTTGTCAAAAACTACTGACCGTAGATGTACAAGCCTACCTCTGGTATCTCAGCTCTATTCCAGTGGTGTATATGTCTGTCATTCTACCAGTACAAAACTGGTTTGAGATTATATTTTTTATGATATTTTGAAATCAGAAATCGTGAGTCTTCCTACTTTGTTCTTTTTCAAGATTGCTTTGGTTATTAGGAGCCCTTTGTAGTTTCATAACTATTTGAGGACTGTCTTTATAGTGGGCCCTGTTGGCAGAGTAGTTAAGAGCTCGGCTGCTAACCAAAAGGCTGGCAATTCAAATCTACCAACTGCTCCTTGGAAACTCTATCGGGCAGTTCTACTCTGAACTACAGGATCTCTGTGAGTTGGAATTGACTCGATGGCAATGAATTTCTGGGCTTTATATATAGTTTCTGTAAAAAAGACTGTTGTAATTCTGATGGGTATTTTGTTGAATTTATAGATTGTTTTAGGTAGTATTGACATCTTAACAATATTAAGTCTTTCAATCTGTGGGAATGGAAAGTCCTTCCATTTATTTAGGTCTTCATTAATTTCTTTTAGTAATGTTTTATAATTTTCAGTGTACAAGCCTTACAATTCCTTGGTTAAATTTATTCCTAGGTATTTTATTCTTGTAGATGCTATTGTAAACAGAATTATATCCTTAATTCCCTTTTCAGGTTGTTCATTATTGATCTTTAAAAGCCCAGCCGATTTTTGGCAAATTGACTTTGTATACTGCCTTATTGCTGATTTTTTTATTAGCTCCAGTAGCTTTCTTGTGGGTTCCTTGGGGTCTTATATACATAGAATCATATCACCTATGAAAAGGGACATTTTTACATCTTCCTTCCTCATTTGGTTATCTTTTTTTTTTTTTCCTTTTTCTTACCTAATTTCTGTGGCTACAACTTTCGGTACAATATTGAATAGAAGCAGTGAGAACAGGCATCCTTATCATGTTCCTGAACTTAAGGAAAGAGCTCTCACTCTTTCTCCGTTGAGTATGATGTTAACTGTGGATTTATCTTTAACTGCTAAATTTTCTCTATTTGGGGCTTTTCTCCACTTTTACCTTAAAGTGTTTACGTTTACTGTCCCAGCAACCTAATAATCTTTTTATTCCTTTTTTAACCTAAAGAAAAAATATTTCCTTATAATCCAGATCAGTTGAGTGCTCTGTACTATTTTCCCAGCACCATAGTGTAATATTCAATAGAGAATATATAACATTTTATTGTTTTTGCTCAATTGTTTGCCTTTCCTGTTAAACGATAACCTCCCTGAGCACAGGAACTGTGCCTGCTTCATTCCTCATCTTACCTATCACAGGCTTAGCTTGTAGTTGGCACTTTACAAGTATTTGTTGAATGAGTGAATGAACAAACCAATAAATTAACTAAGAAGTTTACATAAATCTAAGATCTTCAGGTAGATTGTCAGTGATTTCAAGGGCTCTATTTTCTAAGTGAAATTAATTCAGGGTTTCCTCCTCTAAGTGAATGTTATTTTTGGTACAGCAGCACACATTTTATTATAGGTATTTTCATCTAAATTGTATTTCTCAGAAGCCACCATTTTTGTAGGAGCAGTGAGTCACAGAAATGCAATTCTTGGCTGTGCCGCCCCCCACCACTCCTTCCCCCTAGCTAGCCAGACCAAACATTCCATATTAACCATATTTTTGATTGTCTAAGGGATTTCTGTCTGATTTAGCTTGTTCATCAAGATATTTTGTAATCTTCTTCTACTCTGAAACATGTAACATTTTCTTTCTGATAATGTTCTTTACGTTTTTGCTATTGAAAAATAAGTGCTTTATATATGCAAAATATACACAAACTATTAAAATGAAGTCTAAACAGATAGATTCTTTACACTGCCACTGTTCCTTGTGTCTCTTATTCTTTTTTTTTTTTTTTTTGACATGTAGTTTCAAAGCTTTTAGGAAAAATTATATTACTATTAATTCAATTCAAAGTATCTGAAAGAAATAATAGAGTCCCCTTCTCAAGTTGTTCAGTGTGTGGGGACTTACAAGTAAACCAACCATTGTATGCTCAACAGAGGCATGTCCAGGGCACTAAATGGAGGTTGGAGACTGTACCTCTGTACACATTTTATCTCGTTGTTAAAGATCCCTTTAGTTCCATTTTAGAAATAAAGATGATGAGTCACACGGAAGTAATCTCTTCGAGGTCACATGACTAATAATTGGCAGAGCCCAAATCCAGACCTGTCAGACTTTTAAGACTTTGCCCTTTTACATGTGCTGTATTGCTCTCCTATAAATAAGAAGGGAATGACCCACAGTTCTACAGCTAGGTAGACTAGGTGGCAAGTGGTGGCATCAATATCCTGAGACCAGTAATTCACGTAGTGGGGCCACTTTGGAGAATATGACGTTTGGAGATTGGAGTTTGATGATATTGAAGAAGAGGTGCTTTTGGCCATTCTGTCCAGCTACTGCAGGCAGTGGGGATGAGAGTCTGGAGTGCAAGCAGGCCAATGCTAGAGATGAAGGTCTGAATACCATAAGTGACTATGCAGTTGCTGAAACTTTGGGTATTGTGATGTTTAAGGTTGTGTGTCAACTTAGCGAGGCCATGATTCTCATTGGTTTGACAGTTATGTAATGATGTAGTTTGGCAGTTATGTAATGATGTAGCTATCCTCCATTTTGTATTATAATGTAGTCACCCTCATGATGTGATCTGATATGACTAGCCAATCAGTGATTGGCTAATCTGATATGATTAGCCAATCACCTAAGGCAGATGCCTTACAAGACATTGCTGAATGTTCTCAAAGCATAATCCTCACCACTCATTTTTGCTTCAAGACCTATAACTAAACTTAAGTCCCAACGAGCCCTGAAAAGGGAAGTACAAAGTGTGACCCAGGAGGAGGTGTGTTATACTCCAAAAGAACTGTTTGACTTTTCTAACATGTGCAAACAGAAACCTGGGAATAGCTATTAAGAGTGTAGGATAATCGTGCAAGGAATATAAAGTTGCATCAGTCTGAGTTTATTGATATGGGCCCACTAAGCAAATTTTTCATTTGATGTTTCAGCTCGAGAGGTTAGGGAAGGATCTAATAGTGTATTTGGTTGGTTCACTAAAGCATGGTGGCCTTCACTAAATCAAGTTGATATACTGCACCTGCATTGTCATACAGTGAAGAAGATAGCCAAAGTGTTAGGGAAATTGGCATGTTAGAGTGGATTTATCAGTTAGACCCACAGACTCCCACATGGAGTGCCCAGAGGACACATATTTTACCACAACAGTGGAGAACAACTTTGTGAAGAGAGCCCCAGCATCTTCGAAGACTACTGTGATTGCTATTTTATGTAAGTCAGATTTGATAGTGGGAACTGCCTTAACTGTATTGAGACACCTAACTACAATGGGGCTGATTGGAACCCATGGTGGTAGGGGCCAAGTAGTGTCACACAATCAACAAAAACAAGGTAGGGGCAGTTACCATAATGCATAGCACAGTCAAAGCAGTGATCAGAATAGTCTTACTCATGGATTTATGACACTGGCTACTTATTCATGGTACCCCAAGGAGTGAAATAGATGGGATATCTACTAAATATTTACTTGATCTGTACAAGCAGAAATATTCTAGGTCAAGTGAACAGCAATCTAACTTGAGTCACCCAAATAGAGAGTCACAGTCCCTCAAACAATTCCGAGACTTGAACCAGTTTAAAGATGCACAACCCTTTGAATGAAGGGAAGGCTGGGTGGCCTTGACAAAGGACCCCACCATACTGCCAATAATTTATACTGTTAATCTTCCCCTCAGCCTTCCCAAAGGAATCTATAGCCTTTTACAAGAGTGACTGGATGGCCAGGGACTTGGAAGGAACATGAATGGAAACTTGTTGACAAAGAGGTATGGGGAAGAGTTACATGGATAGACCTCTCTGAATGGGACACATAAATGAAGATATTTGTGTTTCATGTAAATGCTCACCAAAGGGTGACCTCCACAGAGGAGGATTTTAACAATCAAGTGGATAGAATAACATGTTCTGTGGAAACCAGTCATTCTCTTCCCCCAGCCACTCCCATCATTGCCCAATGGGCTTATGAACAAAGTGGCCATGGTGGCAGGGATGGAGGTTATGTATGGGCTCAAAAACATGGACTTCTACTCATCAGTGCGCACTTGGCTACAGCCACTGCTGAGTGCCCAATCTGCCAGTAGCAGAGACCAACACACTTAGTCCCCAGTATGGCACCAGCAACTTGGTGGCAGGTTGATTACATGGGACCACTTCCATCATGGAAAAGGCAGCATTTTGTTCTTACTGGAATAGACAATTACTCTGGATATAGATTTACCTTCCCGGCACACAATTCTGCCACATCTACCATCCACCGAATTATAGAATGCCTTATCCCCATCATGGTATCCCACACAGCAATGCCTCAGATCAAGAGACTCACTTTACAGCAAATGTAGTGCAGCAGTGGGCCCATGCTCATGGAATTCACTTATCTTGCCATATTCCTCATTATCCTGAAGCAGCTGGCTTGATAAAATGATGGAATGGCCTTCTAAATAAAAAATTATGATGCCAGCTAGGTGGCAATACCTTTCAGGGTTGGGGCACTGTTCTTTAAAACTGTATATGCCCTAAACTTGCATCTAATATATGGTGTCATTTGTCCCATAGCCAGGATTCATGAGTCCAGGAATCAAGGGTGGAAATGGAAGTGGCACCGCTCAATATTACCCCTCATGACCCACTTCTAAAATTTTTGCTTCTTGTCCCTGTGACCACATGCTCTGTGAGTCTAGAGGTCTTAGTTCCAAAGGGAAGAATGCTCCTACCAGAAGACACAATGCTGATTCCATTGAACTGGAAGTTAAGAATGTCACCCAGCCACTTTGAGCTCCTCATGCCTCTGGATCAACAGGTAAAGGAGTTAAGGTATTGGCTGTTGAGATTGATCCTGATTACAAGGAGAAATTGAATTGATATTATGTAATGGAGGTGAAGAAGAGTCAGGTCAAACGGGCCCTTGCTTACAGGCTGCGAAGATCAACAAATCCCAAGATCGGCAGGCAAGACAGCAGGTCAGCTGCTAGCTGAAGTCCCAAGAACCGGAGGTCAGATGAACAGGAGCCAGGTGTAGGATCCAGAGTGAGCAAAACCCCACAAGTCTTGCCAGAACGTCCACTTATATATTTGATGCAGGCCACAACCCCAAAGAAACTCCCTTTCAGATGATCAGCTACTCACAGCAGATCATGTCACAGAGGTGATCACATTATATCAAATCTCATCATGGAAGTGGTCACATTATCATATGACCAACAAACTATGTCATAACTGCCAAACCACTGAGAATCATGACCCAGCCAAGCTGACACATAACCTTAACGATCACACACACACGCACACGCGCATATACATGTTACACTAATTTTATTTCCCTAGAGAACCCCAGCCTAAGGCAAAAAACCCAAACCAAAACCGTTGCCGTCAAGTCTATTCCAACTCATAGCGACAACATGGGACAGAGTAGAACTGCCCCAAAGGGTTTCCAAGGAGCATCTGGTGGACTCGAACTGCCAACCTTTTGGTTAGCAGCCGCAGCTCTTAACCACTACACCACTAGGGTTTCCAGCCTAAGGCAGGTATATATTAAATCATCCAGAGGGAGTATGTAGATTGAGAATAGACTTAAACTTCTATCTTTAACTTATTGGCCTCTAGATTTTTTTTTTTTTTTAGATTCCTGAAGATCATTCAGAAGCGGCTGCAGCAGTATATCTACAGGGAACTCATAGAAATTCAAGCTGAACCAAACCAGCAATATCATTGCTGATGTCCGATGGATCCTAGCTGAAAACTGAGAATACCAGAAAGAGGTTTACCTGTGTTTTATTGAATATACAAAGGCATTTGACTCCATGGCTCATAAAAAATTATGGATAACGTTTCGAAGAATGGGAATTCAAGAACACTTAATTGTGCTCATAAAGAATCTGTACATAGGTCAAGAAGCAGTCGTATGAACAGAACAAGGGCATATTGTGTGGTTATAAGTCAGGAAAGGTGTGTGTCTTGGTTGTATCTTTTCACCATACCTATTCAATCTGTATGCTAAGCAAATAATCCAAGAAGCTGGACTATATGAAGAAGAATATGGCATCAGGATTGAAGGAAGACTCATTAACAACCTGTGTTACACAGATTACACAACCCTGCTTGCTAAAAGTGAAGAAAACCTGAAGCACTTAGTGATGAAGACCAAAGACCACAACCCTCAGTATGGATTACACCTCAACATAAAACAAAAATCTTCACAATTGAACCAATAAACAACATCATGATGAAAGGAGAAAAGATGGAAGTTGTCGAGTATTTCATTTTACTTAAATCCACAATCAGCACCCATGGAACCGGCAGTCAAGAAATTAAGAGACATATTGCATTGGGCAAGCCTGCTGCAAAAGACCTCTTTAAAGTGTTAGATAGTGAAGATGTTACCTTGAAGACTAAGGTGCGGCTGACCTAAGTCATGATGTTTTCAATCACCTTATATGCATGCAAAAGCTGGATGATGAATAAGGAAGACCAAAGAAGAATTGACACTTTCAACTGTGATGATGGCAAAGAATAAAGAATATACCATGGACTGCTGAAAGAAGGAGCAAATCTGTCTTAGACGAAGTACAATCAGAACACTTCTTAGAAGCAAGGATGGTGAGACTACATCTCACATGCTTTGGACTTGTTATCAGGAGGGATCAGTCCCTGGAGAAGGACATCGTGCTTGGTAAAGTAGAGGGTCAGAGAAAAAGAGGAAGACCCTCAATGAGATGGATTGACACAGTGGCTGCAACAATGGGCTCAAGCATGACAATGATTGTGAGGATGATGCAGGACTGGGAAGTGTTTTGTTCTGTCGTATGGAGTGTTGCTATGTGTCAGAAACGACTCGATGGCACCTAACGACAACAAGATTTCTCTTGTGTACCTTATATAAGAAGTGCATGAGTGTATCAGGCTCAATTAAATTGAACTCATTCAGTTAATATTTATTGAATTAAAACCCAACCCAGAAAAAATTATTGAGTATTAATTGCATGTTCAACAGTGGGAAAGACTCTGAGAATGGAAAAGAAGTTAAAATTTCTCCTTTCCAAGACTTTATGGTCTGGTTGGCAAGTCAAGGTATGTTCATATACCAAGTACTAAAAGTTATAATGCACAATCTGGACTAGATAGGACCAGCATGTTTTATGCTTGTGGATATGTTTGAAGAAAATCTTGGGGGTCTCATAGCAAATCATCCCAAATCATCCAGATGACACAATGTAAACATCATTGATACAAAGCTCCCTCCAGTTTGCTGCTTCTGTTTCTATTCTGTCTGGCAGCTATTCATCACTTAACAAATAATAAAACTTCTCTTTCTAGAGCATCTTATACTTTATGTCCATTTACGTTAATGCTGAATAACGCAGCTGGACCTCAGGAAGACTGGAACTTGGACTTGGAAAGCTGTAGGGAGATGCATGTATGGTCTCACTTCATCACCCATCCCTGCTTCTCGCTGTATGTCTGATTCGTTCTCTCTGCAAAAAAACTCTTTCTCCTGCTAAAGCTGCCTGACAAAATATGACCACTGTCTTAATTTACTAGTGCTGTAGTAACAGAAATACCAAAAGTGGATGATTTAAAGAGCGTAATTTATTTCCACACAGTTCTGGAGGTTGAAATTCCAAATCAAAGTCTCGGGTATGTTGATTCCTTCTGTGAGCTTCTTCTCCAATTTCTGGTATCTGCTGGTGATCCTCGGTGTCCCTTGACATTCTTTGGTGTTTCTTGACACCTGTTTTCTGTCTGGGTTTGTGTGTCTGTGTCTATTCTGCTCTTTTTATAACTCAGAAGTGTTTAGGTTTAAAACACATCCTACTCTGGTATAAGATAATTAGCATGACAAGAAAAACCCTATTACTAAACGGGGTCATATTTACAGGTACAGGGGTTAGGATTTCCATACATATTTTGCGGGGATACAATTCAATCCATAACCACCACTCATAGAAGAATTTCTGAGTCTTAAGTCCCTTTCTCCTTGACATTGTGCATGTATTATTTTAAATTCTTGCAACAATACTTCAAGACTGAAATTATTCTTTTTGCATTACATATAAGGAAATTGATGCTGACAGAGACTGTCTCCCCAAGTCACTGCCATGTATTCAAAGACAAACAAGACAAGGTCTCTGCACTCACAAACTTTTTAGTCTAATGATGAAGCAGATAGTCATCACTATAGATATAGACTGATCATTATAGGATTCTGTAAAAAGTGCTAATAATAGATGTGTGAACAGAGTGTGGTAACACAAAAAATGATGCCTGGGGAAACCACTGTTGGAAACCACTGTTGGAAGGATATTTGAACCAAACTTAAGAAGTATAACTTTCCAGGTATAAAAGGGGGACATCCTAATCAGTAGGAATCTTAGATGTAGTGACAGAGGTACAAGAGTATTTGTCATAAATAAGAAAAGCAATGCTGTCCCTGTTCTCCTAGAACCCATGGCTCACCTTCTGGATCTGGCAAACCAAGCACAGGTACACTGATGATGAGCCTGGTTGCACATCCTGCCTGCACAGTTCTAAATAATTGGATGTCCAGCAAGTCAATGGATATTTAGTATAAAAATGCAGGCTCTCTCTTGCTCACTAATTTTCTCTCACTCTTTCTTTTCCCCACACTCCCACCCCAACCACAATATAAATCACCACGGAAAACAACGTCGGCTTTGGCAGTAATCACTGTTAGTTTTTTGAAATGATGAAAACATACCAGACATGGGCATTACAAAAGCTGCTTGTGGGGTACGTTATACTTCTTTCAGGATATTCTGAAGTACCATGTGTTTGTGCTGTTGCCGTCTTATGGCCTATATTATACAGCTTTGCACAGAGCTTTTGGGATACCACATTCTATTCATTTCCGTGGGCTGCCATAACAAATTACCACAAACTGGGTGACTTAAAACACCCCAAACCAAACCTATTGCCTTCGAGTTGATCCCAACTCACAGCAACCCTACAGGACAGAGCAGAACTGCCCCATAGAGTTTCCAAGGTTGTAAATCTTTACGGAAGCTGACTGCCGCATCTTTCTCCCTCAGGGCAGCTGGTGGATTTAAACCACCTACCTTTTTTTTTTTTACCTTTCGGTTAGCAGCCAAGTACTTAACCACTGTGCCACCAGAGCCCTTCTGACTTAAAACAACTGAAATGGGAGGCAGAGACAACAGGGCATTATATACAGATGCACCACACCATCCCTCCACAGCAAAGACCCAAAACACTAAGTAAAACTGATGCAAACATCAATCCTGGAACCCTAAGCAACAAATGAAGAGATAAAGAACTCAACCAAGCACCAAATGGAATAAGAAACTGACAGAACATACAGTGAGGAGAGATACAGAGTGGAGGACTCCTATCAGCCATCCTGGCTTGGATTTGCCATCTTAGACTCCTCAGTCACTGAGATCAGTGGACAGGAAGTACAGGAAGGCAGCTTCATGGAGCTCCCAGCAGGAGACAGAGCATGTGGTAACCAGTGATACACACTTTCCCACCCCCACCTGTCATTACCCCGTTTGACCTCTGCCATTTCCCAGAGGGCCGCAGACACTTGGCTAGGGAGGATTTGCCCCACCCATACCATGTAGCTTCTTCAGGGCCATTTTTTTTTTATGCTGTTGTTGCTTTTTTTGGATTCTTTGGTTTCTTCTCTCTCTCACACCTTTTTTCCTTCCTTTCTCTTGAACACCTGACTCTGTGTGCCATCTCTGCTTCTTCACAGGCTGTGATGCACTGCTTAGGTGGGGAACCACTTCCCCAGTCCAGGCCATCATGCCAATGGAATCCCTGGGGGCTTTTTTTTTTTTTCTTTTTTCCTTCATTTCTCTGTTTATCATCTCTCTCTACTTTCCTTCTTTTCCTATCTCCTGAACACCTGGCACTGTTGTCATCTCTGCACCTTCTAGATGGGCTGTGCCACTCGGCTTGGAGCCATTTGTCCAATCTACTCCATCAGGCTAGTGGGATCCATGGGAGTATTTCTTTTTTCTTATTTTTTTTCTATTTTATTTTCATTATATATACTTTTCTTCATTTCTAGGTTACTTGTGTTTCTCTACTTTCTTTATTTTCCTGTCTCCTGAATACCTGGCACTGTGTGCCATCTCTGATCCTTCTAGACAGGCTATGCAGTGCCTCACAGCTGGGAAGCCATTTCCCCGGTCTGCAACACCACACCAGTGAGCTCCCTTGTGGCATCTTTTTTTTTTTTTTTTTTTTGCTTGCTTGCTTCTCAATTTCTTGCCTCCCTCTACCTTTCTTCTTTACCCTTCCCCTGAACACCTGGCAATGTGTGCCATCACTGCTCCTTCTTGACAGGTTGTGCAGTGCCACTCAGCTGGGGACTTGTTTCCAGTGGGACCCTTTGGACCTTTTTTTTTTTTTCCTTTCTTTTCTTTCTTCTTTTTTTCTCGGTTTCTTGTCTCTCTCTACCTTCCTTCCTTACCCTTCTCCTGAACACCTGGAGCCTTGTGCCACATCTGTTCCTTCTTGACAGACTGTACAGCACTGCTCAGCTGGGGACCCACTTCCAGTGGGCTCCCTTGGGTCACTTTTTTTCTATTCTTTACATTCTTCCTTTTTTCTTGCTTTCTTGTCTCTCTCTACCTCACTTCCTTACGCTTCTCCTGAACACCTCACAATGTGTGCCACCTCTGCTTCTTCTGGACAGGCTCTTCAGTGCTGCCTAGCTGGGAACCCACTTCCAATGGGCTCCCTTGGGGCTTTTTTTTTCTTTTTTTCTTCTTGATTTCTTGTCTCTCTCTACTTCCCTTCCTTTCCTTCCTCCCAACCACTTGGCATCTTTCTCTCTCTCTCTCTCTCTTTTCTTGGTTTCTTGTCTCTCTCTGCATTCCTTTCTCCCAACCACGTAGCTGTGTGTGCCTTTCCCTCTCGTTTATTTTTTTAATCTATTATACTCTCTCCCTTTCTTCCTTTCCTTTCTCTCACCTACCTAGCTGTATGTGTTGTATCTGTCCCTTCTTGATGGCCTGTGCCTCGCCACCTGGCTATAAAGCCACTAGCACTTGACTTGCCTGGGTCTGTGCCACTCTGACAGCAGGCTTCCTCAGCACTTTTTTTTTTTTTTTTTGGCTCCTGTTTCTCTCCTCTTTCTCTTCTTTCCTCCACAAACCATGACCTCCCCCCTCCTTTCTGCCTATCTGCAGTGTGTGCTGAACACCACACCCCCATTAAGCACAGAAAGAGCCTGCTGGAACCTGCCCTGCACTGACCCTGGGCCCCACCCTGTCACCCTCAGAACTTGCCACAAACGACCCATCCCAGCCCCTCCTCTTCTGCTGGATCTGCCATGGTGCACCATAGCTGAGTGACTTGCCGGGCCCATTAGATAAGGTGGTGAGAAATATCATGCCCACAGACAAGCAAACAACAAAGAACACCCAGCCCGCCTGCTCAGACATAATCAAATAAAACACAAAATCATGATGAAACAAGCAAATCTGCAATCAGTAAACAAAGGAAATAACTACTGAATGTCCCAAAGACAGCAGACAATGTCAAAGCATAAAAAAAGGATGGAATGGTTTAGGAGGCATCAGAAATAAAACATTGGATTACATTCCAGCAGAAGAAAAGGCATTGGAACTACCTGATAGAGAATTCAAATCTTTAATATTCAGAGCTACCCAAGTTGAAGGAAAAAGCAGACAAAAATGAGGAATAAATAGGCAAAATCATGGGAAAGGCAGACAAAATGATGGAAAAAAACAGACAAAACAATGGAAGAATTCAGGAAAAGAACACAGTATCAAAATGCCAAAATAAATTCACAACTAGAAATCATACAAAAACAGCAATTAGAAATCCAAAAGAAAAACAATAAGATTTCAGAAATGGACGGTATCATAGAAAGTCGGAGGAGCAAGTTTGAAATAATGGAAAACAGGATTAGCAAAATTGAAGAAAAGGGATACCACTTTATTTGACAAAAAATCAAAGAAAAGAATGAAGAAACCCTGAGAATAATGTTGGACACAATCAAAAGTAAAAATTTGCAAGTGATCAAAGTTCCACAATGGGGGGAGAAAATGGAAAATACAGAGACAATCATTGAAGAATTGCTGACAGAAAACTTCCCTAATACCATACAAGATGAAAAGCTGACCATCCAAGAAGCTCAAGGAACCCCATATAGGATAGGCCCCAAAAGAAAATCACCATGGCATATCATAATCACACTTGCTAAACCCAAAGACTATAAGCTCTGATTATTCAGCAGAAACCATGCAGGCAAGAAGGCAACAGGATGACATATATAAAACCTTGAAACAAAACCATTGCCACCCAAGAATAATATATCCTGTGAAACTCTCATTCAAATATGATGATGAAATAAGGACATTTCCAGATAAACAGAAATTAAGGGAATATGTAAAAGCCAAACCAAACTTACAAAATTATTAAAGGGAGTGCTTCAATTTGAGAACAAACAACATCAGACTACAGCCTGAATCTAGGATGCAAGATTGCATTAGTGTCTTGGTCATCTAGTGCTGCTATAACAGAAATACCAGAAGTGGATGGCTCTAACAAAGAGGAATTTATTTCCTCACAGTAAAGTAGGCTAAAAGTCCAAATTCAGGGCGTCAGCCCCAGAGGAAGGCTTTTGCCCTGTCTTGGCTCTGGAGGAAGGTCCTTGTCCTCAGTCTTCCCCTGGTCAAGAAGCTTCTCAGGTGCAGGGACCCCATGTCCAAAGGACACACTCTGCTCCTGATGCTGCTTTCTTGGTGGTATGAGGTCCGCAACTCTCTGCTTGCTTCCCTTCCCTTTTATCTCTTAAGAGATAAAAGGTCATGTAGGCCACATCCCAGGGAAACTCCCTTTAAACTCCCTTTACCTTGGATCAGGGAGGTGACCAGAGTAAGGGTGGTGTTACAATCCCACCCTAATCCTCTCAACATAAAATTACAATCACAAAATGGAGGACAACCACACAATATTGGGAATCATGGCCTAACCAATTTGACACATATTTTGGGGGGACACTATGCAATCTATGACAATCAGCCAGATACCAACCTAGGTAATGAACTCACAAGGATTAATCAAAACTAAAAGATTTACAACAGGGAAAAAGTGAGGTTAATGTAAATGACAATAATGTCAGAACAATAAAGAGGGAAAAAATGATGTAGGTATAGAACTTTCTAATGGAGAGAAAGGCAAGGCAATACCAAGTAATTAGAGACTGGTTCAAACTTAGGAATAGAAGGGTGAATGTCAAGGTAACCAAAAAAGAAAGTTAACAGACATACTCATCAAAACAAAGAAGAAAAACTTAAAGTCTCAGCAAACACAAAATATACGAAAACAAAAGAAATGGAAAAAAATCCACAAACAAAAGGAATTCAGCACAGGAGAGTAAGAGGAACAAAGAAAATGCCAGCACTACAATAAAAAGCACTACAAAATGACACCAATAAACTTACACCTATCAATAATTACACTAAATGTAAATGGCCTAAATGCACCCATAAAGACACACAGTGACAGAATGGATTAAAAAAGAGAATCCGTCAACATGATGTCTAAAAGAGACACACCTTAAAAACAAAGACATAAATTTATTAAAAATCAAAAGATGGAAAAAATATATCAAGCAAACAGCTACCGATAAAGAGCAGGAAAATTTCAGATAAAATAGGCTTTAAAACAAAATCCACCAAAAAAGACAAAGGGCATTATATAATGAGTAAAAGGAGGATCCATCAGGAAGACATAACCATAATATCTATGCACCCAATGACAGGGCTTCAAAATACTTAAAACAAACTCTAACAGCACTGAAAAGAGAAATTGACAGTTCCACAATAATAGTAGAGATTTCAATACACCACTCTTGGTAAAGGACAGAACGTCTAGAAAGAAACTCAATGAAGATATAGAAGTTCTAAAGGATACAATCAGCCAGCTTAACCCCATAAACATATATAAAACATTCCACCCAACAGCAGCAAAGTACACATTCTTTTCCAATGCACATGGAACATTCTCCAGAAGAGACCACATCTTAGGCCACAAAGCAACCCTCAACAAAATCCAAAACATTGAGATAATGCAAAGTATCTTCATTGATCACAACATCATTAAAGTAGAAATTAACAACAGAAAGAACAAGAAAAAAAAATCAGTTACATGGAAACTGAATAACACTCTGCTTAAAAACCACTGGGTGGTAGAAGAAATCAAAGATGGAATTAAAAAATTCCTAAATCAAAAGACAATGAAAACACATCATACCAAAACCATTGGGACTCAGCAAAGGCAATGCTCAGGGGCCAATTTACAGCAATAGATGCACACACCAAAAAAAAAAAAGGACAAAAATCAAAACATAAGCTATACAACTAGAAAAAATAGAAAGAGAACAGCAAAAGAAGTCCACAGTCACCGGAAGGAAGGATATAATAAAGATCAGAGCAGAAATAAAGGAAATAGGGGATAGAAAAACAATATACAGAGTCAACGAAACCAAAAGTTTGTTCTTTGAAAGGATCAACAAAATCGACAGACCACTGGCCAAACTGACAAAAGACAAACAGGAGAAGATGCAAATAACCCAAATAAAAAATGAAATGGGGGACATTACAACAGACTCAAATGAAATAAAAAGGATCGTAAGAGAACACTATGAAAAACGACACTCAGAGGAAATGGACAAATTTCTAAAAACATACTACCCAAACTAACACAAAATGATGTTGAAATTCTGAACAGACCTATAACAAGATAAGAGATTGAAAAGGTAATAAAACTCACCCCCCCCCACCAAAAAAAAAAAAAAGCCTGGCCCACATGGCTTCACTGGATAATTCCACCAAACATTCAGAGAAGAGCTTAACACCAGTACTACTCAAACTATTTCAAAACATAGAAAAGGAAGGGATACTTCTGAATTCACTGTATGAAGCCAGAACAACCCTGATATGGAAACCAGGCAAAGGCACCACAAAAAAAGAAAATTACAGACCAATACCTCTGATTAATATAGATGCAAAACTTCTCAACAAAATTCTAGCCAATAAAAAAAAATAGAATTCAGCAAAAAAATAATTCACAACCGAGTGGGATTGATACCAGGTATGCATGGATGGTTCAACAGCAGAAAATCTATCAACATAGTTCACCACATAAAGAAAAGAATCAGATGGTCATTTCAGTCGATACAGAAAAGGCATTTTACAAAGTCCAACACTCATTCCTGATTTAAAAAAAAAAAAAAAAAAAAAAACTCTCAATAAAATAGGTGTAGGAGAGAAATTACTCAACATTAATAAAGGGCATCTATACAAAACCAACAGCCAACATCATTTCTCATGAAGAAAGGCTGAAAGCATTTCCTTGACAACAGGAAAAAGACAAGGATGCCCTTTATCACCACTCCTATTTAACACTGTGCTGGAAGTCCTAGCTAGAGAATAAGGTAAGAAAAGGAGATAAAGTGTATCCAAACTGGTAATGAAGAAGTAAAACTGTGCCTATTTGCCAATGATATGATACTATACACAGAAAACCAAAAAGACTCCATAAGAAAACTAGTGGCACTAATAGAAAGATTCAGCAGAATAGTATGATACAAGATAAACTTACCAAAATTGATTGGATTCCTATACACCAATAAAGAGAATGACAAAAAGGAAATGAGGAAAACAATACCATTTATAATAGCCCCTAAAAAAAAAATACTTTGGAATAAATCTAACCAGGGATGTACAAGACCTACACAAAGAAAACTACAAAACGCTACTGCAAGAAATCAAAAGAGATCTACATAAACTGAAAAACATACCATGCTCATGGATAGGCAGACTCAACATTGTGGAAATGTCAATTCTACCCAAAGCAATCTACAAATACAATGCAATCCCAATCCAAATACCAACAGGATTCTTTAAAGAGATGGAAAAACTAATCATTAACTTTATATGGAAAGGAAAGGGGCCCCAGATAAGTAATGCACTATTGAAAAAGAAGAACAACATAGGAGGATTCGCATGACCTGAGCTGAGAACCTACTATATAGCTACCGTAGTCAAAACAGCCTGGTACTGGTACAACAACAGACACATTGACCAATGGAACAGAATTGAGAAACCAGATGTAAATCCATCCACCTATGGTTCACCTGATCCTTGACAAGGGCCCAAATTCCATCAAATGGGGAAAAGACAGTCTTTTTAACAAATGGTGCTGGCAAAACTGGATGTCCGTCTGCAAACAAATGAAACAGGACCCATACCTCACACCATGCACAAAAACTAACTCAAAATGGATCAAAGACCTAAATATAAAACCAAAAACTATAAAGATCATAGAAGAAAAAATAGGATCAACACTAGAAGCCCTCATACATGGCAAGAACAGAATACAAACCATAACTAACAACACACTAAGTTCAGAAGATAAGCTAGATAACTGGGATCTTATATAAATTAAACACTATGCTCATCAAAAGATTTCACAAAAAGAGTAAAAACAGACCCGATAAAAATTTGGGGGTATTACAAATCCAACAAAGGTCTAATGTCTAAAATCTACAGGAAAATCCAGCACTTCTACAACAAAATAAACAAAGAATCCAATCAAAAGATTGCAAAGGAAATAAACAGACACTTCACCAAAGAAGACATTCAAGCGGCTAACAGACACATGAGGAAATTCTTGAGATCACTAGCCATTAGAGCAACACGAGTCAAAACCACTATGAGATACCATTTCACCTCGGCATTATTGGCACGAATCAAAAAAACAGAAAATAACAAATGTTGGAGAGGCTGCGGGGAAATTGGAACTCTAATGTACGTCTGCTGGGAATGCAAAACGGCCCAAACATTCCGGAAAATGATATGGCGCTTCCTGAGAAATCTAAAAATAGAAATACTATATGATCCAGCAGTCCCGCTCCTAGGACTATATCCTAGAGAAATAAGAGCTGTCACTGGAATAGACATATGCACACCCATGTTCATTGCAGCATTCTTCACAATAGCAAAACAATGGAAACTACCTGGGTGTCCATCAACAGATGAATGGATAAACAAACTGTGGTATATACGCAGAATGGAGTACTTGTTGTTGTTGTTAGTTGTCATTGAATCTGTTACGACTCATAGCGACCCTATTTACCACAGAACAAAACACTGCCCAGTCCTGCGCCATCCTTACAATCATTATTATACTTGAGCCCATTGTTGCAGCCACTGTCAATCCATCTTTTTGAGGGTTTTTCTCTTTTCCTCTGACCCTGTACTTTACCAAGTATGATGTCCTTCTTCAGGGCTGATCCCTCCTGACAACATGTCCAAAGACGCAGTCTCACCATCCTTGCTTCTAAGGAGTATTCTGGTTGTACTTCTTCCAAGACAGATTTATTTGTTCTTTTGGCAGTCCATGATATATTCAACATTCTTTGCCAACCATAATTCAAAGGCATCAATTCTTCTTCAGTCTTCCTTACTCATTGTCCAGCTTTCACATGCATATGAGATACTATGGTTTGGGTCAGGCGCACCTTAGTCTTCAAGGTGACATCTTTGTTTATCAACACTTGAAAGAGGTCCTTTGCAGCAGATTCGCCCACTGCAATGTGTCTTTTGATTTCTTGACTACTGCTTCCATGGCTGTTGATTGTGGATCCAAGGAAAATGAAATCCTTGACAGCTTTCAGTCTTTTCTCCATTTACCATGATGTGGCTTATTGGTCCAGTTGTGAGGATTTTTGTTCTCTTTATGTTGAGGTGTAATCCACACTGAAGGCTGTGGTCTTTGATCATTGTCAATAAGTGCTTCAAGTCTTCTTCATTTCGAGCAAGCAAGATTGTGTCATCTGCATACTGCAGGTTGTGAATGAGTCTTCCTCCAATTCTAACACCCTGTTCTTCTTCATATGGTCCAGCTTCTCGGATTATTTGCTTAGCATGCAGATTGAATAGGTTTGGTGAAAGTATACAACCCTGACGCACACCTTTCCTGACTTTAAGGACTACTACTCAGAAATCCTTTTACTTATACCTAAGTAGTTTTCTCCCCCATTTCCAACATTGGCTATTTTATTGGTTAATCCATATTCACAATCTCCCTATCCTATTTGCATCATCCTCACTCTCAGGAAAGTCTTTTCTGTCTAATTCTTAGGGAAAAGACAGATTACTTGGAAAAACTTCCTTAATTTCTATCTCTTTTTACCCTCAAAATTTCAAAACAAGAATTCTCCTTTTGCTAGCCAGTGGTAATCCTTACATACTCCTTATTCCCAGTGCCTCTCTGCTAATTTCTTCCCCCAGCCTGTATATAAATTTGTTTTAAAAATCCCTTCTCTACCTTTATTCTTCCCAAATAACTATTCTTAAAAGTGTGGGCCAATAAATAGCTATTTCTACTGGTTTTTTTGGTTTCCAATCTGTCCATTAATGAAAGAATGGGTACTGCCTCTACTATATCCCTGGATCTGCTCTGATAAGGTCCTCAGAGAACTTCGAATTTCCAATGCAGTCTTACTGGAATTTTCAGAATTTCTCAGTTGTTGTAGTTATACTCTCTCTTCTCCTCCTCTTACTTTTTTTTTTACTATTCTTCTGGTCTCTTTTGGACTTTAGGTTCCATTTCCCCTAGGGTTAAGTCATCAAGTTCTTCTCATTCTTTGTTCTTTGCATGGAAGATCTCATCTATTCCCTAGTTCTGGTGATATCTACAGGCATATGACTCACATAGCCCATCCAAGCATCTCTCCTGGGCTCTAGATCATATTTACAAATGCCTAACAACCTTCGCTTGGTTGAGGCACAGACACCTGAAACATCACATGTCCCAAACTGAACTCACTTTTTAGTTTTCACCCCATTTCCCAAGGCCGTCCTTCATCTCCATCATTACCCAGTCACCCAAGCCAGCAACCCTTAAGTCAACGTCTCTTGCTTTTCCCTCTTCTAATCACACCCAATCAGTCACTAAATTCTATTGTTTCTATCTCCATCTCCTAAATACCTATTAACTTCATCTTCTTTTTTCCATGCCTTAGCTTCATCCCTTATTATTTCTTACCTGACTATTTCAATAATCTGCTAACTGGCCTCCATCAATTTACCTGCTGGAGTTATATTTCTCAATTGATTATCTTATTATGTCACTCCCTTAAAATTCTTTGCTGGATCTTTAGTGCCTTCATTACTGTCTGAACTACATCTTACCACATCTTACATTCTACCTACTTCTCTAGCTTTATCACCTCTGACTGTTCATAACAGATTATATGTTACAGTCTTTACAAACTAGCAATGATTGCCTCAGTATTCCTTTCCTTTCTATCTCTGAATGGTTGCTCATGTTATTTCCTTGACCTTTCTCACTCTGTCTCCTAGGGAATATCTATTGATCTTTCAAACTTAGCTGAAGTTCTTTCTCCACTGTTTCCATAGCTTTTTTATAACTGAATATATATATATATATATATATCCCCTGTATATATTTACTGGCATACTTCATCAGACTAAATGACTTTCCTGGGGAAGGACCATGTTTTATTCATCTGTGTATCTGTAATATCTTTCACAATTCCTTGCACTGAAAATGCACTCGAAAAATAATCATTGAATGATGCCTCTGTATCTGATCCCTCTTCTAGTTTACACATTACTGTCAAAATTAGTTTTCATAAAACAACACTGTCATCATGTCACATCTCCATTCTAAATCTTCCAAGAAACTTAGCTCACCTATGGAAAAATGTCCTAACTCCTCGGTATGATGCTTAGGTTCCTCACAACCTGTCTCCCCATATGTCTTTCTAACATCACTCTTATTGTCTCTACATACACCTTTTCTTCTTTATCCAGAATGGTCTTGAATATTCTGCTAACTCTCCATGTGAATTTTCACTTTCATTTTATTGCTCATATCATTTTTCTGAGGTCAAATGACCTTTCTCTTTTCTAACTTGTTTAATCTCACTTCAATGGTTAAGTCTAAATCTACAGCCTCTATTTACAAATGAAAAAATGTTTTGTTGGCCATTCCATTAAGAAGAAAGTGCTTCCTCTCCACTGTCACAGCACTTGTTTTTTATGCCTATCGAAGTTTATTGTGTTCAGATTTTTTTTTATTGTTTGTATTACTGATTATCTCTTATATTATGGAAATTTTTACTTTATATATTTCAACTATATGACTAGTTTATAATGCCTCAGGGATACAGATTGTGAATAACATACTTTGTGTGACTGTTAATGCCTAGCCCAAAGCAATCTCCATAACAGTCTCAAAAAAATTGTTGAATAAATGAGGAAATGCATTTATTGTCCTTTAAATCATTAACCAGGTCTCTTGTCGTTGACATTCTTTCTCATTTTTTCTCACATCCAATATGATGATATCTTGTTCTCCTGATTTGACGTACATGATTTTAGTCTTATACAAGTTTAAGGGTATTTTTGCCGGCCAATTCTGACTATTTTTTATACTTTGCAACTGATCTTCTGATTTTTGTCTTCATGACTTTTATTTTTTTAAACTTGTCCATTTCTTTTTACCTTCCTGACTCTAATCATCTTCCTTTGCCTTAAGTCAGTATGTAAGATGTTGATAAGGACTGAGGAGGAGAATACAGAGAAAAGGAGGAAGGGGAGAGGGAGGAGAAGTTGTTAACCTGAGTGATAGCATGTCTCAAGGTATAAGGTCCTTATTTTCTTTTGTAAACATTGTCATGGGGAATGTGAATTCTAGAAATACTGAACATATTCATAAATAGAGATAGAGAGAAAAACTGTTGCTTCTATATCCCAAAGTAGGAAGGGAACATGTGGTCACCAGATGTGATAAAACAGAACTCCAGGGTCTCATTGTTTTCAATTTTTGGATCTATCATCTGTCCCAAACCTCTAGGTCCCTTTTGCATGTCACCCCACCCCAAGATTGAACAGAGATACACACGCCCCACCTTATTTCCAAGGCAATGTCTCTAGACTCATAGCCTTATCTTTTTCCCTTTTCAGCCTCAGCCACTTGAAACAGAACTCTAATTTGTAATAGCTGTGAGGTACTTAGGGATGCTAATAACATTAATTATTATTTATCTTTTCAACTTTCCCAATCAAAGGAAATAGATGATTTTTAAAAAACACATATTAGTTTTACTAGCTATTGTTTATCTTCCCTCCCTTTACCCAAGCTGGACCTGCAGGCCCAATTCCAACTCTGTTCCTACAAAGCCTCTGCCTATCCCCGACCTCACATGCTATGCATTGGTGCCCAGTTCTACTGATCCCTTTGCCAGAAACAGCCAGTTATACAAATGAAATTATACATTTAAACCAGATGAGTTTGGCTTGGTGATTGGCCCTGGGCACAGACTACAATTTAGGTCAGACTTATGAAAAGCTTGGTGAATTTGGCACTGCCTTTGAGGAAGTGTGGACTGTCTTAAAACTCCAGAGAGAAACTTTCAGAGTATCAGACATTCCATCTTTTGTGGGCTTCCATACAAGGCCACCCTCAGTGGGCATAGGAGAAAGGGCCTATTTTCAAACTATTCAAGTCATGTTGTGACTAGAATTTGAAGTCGTGTAACACTGTGAGAGCGTGAGAAATAATTTGCACTGACCATGGACTAAGCAGTTTCACTCTACTGTATAAGTACTCTGGTTTAGATGGTACAGGAAGATATTTCTACTCCTAAAATAGATTCTATGTAAAAGTTTCTTTAAACTGTTTGTATTTCATAGAATATTACCATTTCTAAAATGTGAAGAAGAAAGTAGAACCAAGTTAGGATGTTGTAGAAAGACGATGACTCAATCCTGTTCACCAGTTGAGGAGTTTGTAGGTTCCAAGGTGGGGTCTCTGGATGCTTCTTGTTGGCTTCAGTAGGAATGAGGCTCAATAAAGATCTCAGTACGAAGGCCTGAGAATTTTTTCTATTCCGGATTTTTAAACTTGAAAGAAGCCTCATTCACTCACCCTGAAGCCTTCACTGAAAAATAAATAATTGAAACCATAGAGGAGCATGATTAATGAAGATACATTATAAGAATTTATTATACTGTTTTTGGAGGGCTGTTTTTCCTCCATTTTTTCTCATCTATCTCCTCTGTTACCTCTCCTGCTACACTGGAGACTGAACAAAATGCAGATGTTAAGAACATAAAGATATCAAAGAGTTAGTTTTGGCTAAGTTGGCAGTGACCACATTACAGATCTCAGATTTTCCCTCCATTCATGTGGCTTTTTTGTAGACTGGACAATAAATTTACTATACTAATATGAAGCTACTACACATTTGATCCAAATGTGCCGCAGTGGATAAAAGGTCTGCCAGGAACTTCTAGATCAGACTCAGGTATGGCTAGAGGACCCTAGAGTTTAAATGAAACTTTTTCAAATCTGACAAAGACATTACTTAAGACATTTGGAAAGTTATTAAAACAAATAACGGAAAGCTTTTTTTGTGCCTAATCTTACATGCATTTTAATACAAGAAGCCTTATAAAATAATTATAATTAGCTAATGCTGGTTCCATTCACCTGAATAAGTTTCTACATTTTGGTTGAGGTAGTACCTTTTTAACATTGAGGAACCCACTTCACTACCTACCCCTGCATTTACACAGCCCTGATGCTTAAAAGTGTTAAATCCTGTACAGATGATCTAGAACCATCCTAAAACACTATGGTAAAATGGTGTGTTTCTTGTTTTAATCGTTAAAATTTTTGGCTAGCAAACAGGAATGTCTATATTTTTATCTTAAAAGGGTATGTTTAGAATGATTCTCAACCTTGACTGCACATTAGAATCACCTAAGTAGTTTTAAAAATTTCCGATGTCCAGGCTGTGTGATACCCTGGTATCAGTACTTTTTCTGGCTGTCTAGGTGATTCCAATGTGCAGCAAAAGTGGAGACTACTAATTTAGAAGGACAGCATGCTGTAGGGAAAAGAACAAAGATTTTGGAATCAGCCAGTCGCTTGGTGGGTATTTCATTTCCAGCACTTCATTCATTCAAAAGTACTTGAACACCTAATAAAAAATAAAAGCAGGGATGTCACCTTGAAGACTAAGGTACACCTGACCCAAGCCATTGTATTTTTAATTGCATCATATGCATGTGAAAGCTAGACAATGAATAAAGAAGACCAAAGAAGAATTGACACCTTCGAATTGTGGTATTAGTGAAGAATATTGACTATATCATGGACTGCCAAAAGAGCAAACAAATCTGTCTTGGAAGAAATAAAACCAGAATGCTCCTTAGAAGCAAGGATGGTGAGACTGTGTCTTACATACTTAGGACATGTTGTTAGGAGGGATTAGTACCTGGAGAAGGACATCATGCTTGGCAAAGTACAGGGTCAGTGGAAAAGAAGAAGACCCTCAACTAGGTGGATTGACACTGTGGCTGCAACAATGAGCTCAAACATAGCAACGATGATGGTGCAGGACCAGGCAGTATTTCATTCTGCTGTGCATAGGGTCGCTATGAGTCAGAATCTACTCAACAGCACCAAACAACAACAATAAAAAATAAGCTGCCTAATATACACAGGGGCACTCAATACATGGGAACTATTATATAGTAAGAATAATGTCTGGTAATAAAAGTATTTTATGAATAGCAGTCTGTACATATAGAATACAAATGCTGTTATTAATTTAATAAAATTGCACCTTAGGTACCTACTTTGATATACTAAAAGGTTAAATTATGTATAGTGTATTCGTAAGGATGACAAAAGCAAATAGGCATATCCTGCCCACCTTTAAGCATTCTTACAGTTTGTACTTTCCTTAAAATGCTTATTTTAATTGCACTTTAATTAAATATGTACTATCATCTTCAGCATATGAAAAATATTTTCTCCACTAGGGCATGCTAAACTCCAAGCTTCTTCAGAACAGAGAATTTTTCTTACTCATCCTGGCGTCCTTCTCTTTGCATGGTGCTTCTCTCTCTATGATGCCTGGTGTGCAGCCTGTTTTCTGAAGCCAATATTATAAATAGGTTGTGTTATACTAGTTTGGTCACTTCCAGGAGGCAATTAAAGACAGAATATTGACATATATCTGTATGGGCTGTGTATTCATGTATCTGTTTAGAGAGAGGGGTTCTTTACTAAAGAAAAACCGTGTTTAGTTTAATCTGTTCTTTGGCTCGTGGTAGTAGGCATTTTCCTGAGTGTTGTCAGAAGATTATCTTGTGGGTGGTCTGCCATGTTGAATATTGGATCTAAGATCTCAGCTTCAAGGCACTCTTCCTCCATAATGCCAGCAGACGGTACAGTCCATCAACACCTAATTACTTCCTACTAGTTTGAACCCACAGTCTTTTTTTGGTTTAGTACCAGAATCAACTTCGGGAGACACTGAAGAAAGAATGTCTGGAATTGGGAAACTAAATATGTGGACTTTTCTTTGGGAGGTGATTGATCAGAACATTTGCTCTCCACAGTCTGCTTACGAAAGACAACTTTGAGAAGGAGAGGCTTTCTGTCCTCATGGCAACTGTGTTGCCTGCTGAAAAGTCTGATCTGATTGCTTTTTTTGTCTTAACAACAATTTTTAAAAAGAATCTGAGATGGAAACTAGTTAATTAAAAGAGTATATTCCTTTTAACTATCGGCTGTACTTATAACCACACTGTCACAGATTGCACTTGTAGCTGAAACAGCCACAGAATTACATAAATCCCTGACACATCCTAAACTATTTTAGAGAAACACCCGAAATTAGGATAAGCAGTCCATCTTCAAATGAAATAGAAGAGCATCCATACTTTTTGCCTTGCTCTAATAAATGTATGGTCATGCCGAACATGCTGTAAAAATGGCTGGTTGAGATTAGAGACTAGAAGTGGGCCTAAATTAGTTTACCCTCTTATTTCAAGGAAATAAGTCTCAACCAACTTAATTCTAATTAATAATCACAACCCCCACAGCATCCACAAAAACAAAAGCCATTTAATCTATTTAGTAGTTAGAAGCAGAAAAGTTGCAGGATCTAATGATAGCTGTCTCTTGCCCTTAAGTTTTTTTCTACATGCTGGTTTCCAATAGAGGCACTGGCTAGCCTTCTTCTAATGTGTATTTATTTTATTAAAATTCTGCTTAACAGAACAACTTGACTAGGCAAGTCGTACGAGATATTTCATCATTGCCAGAAGAGACAGGATCTTACTCAATTAAGCGTTGAATATATATGAGCACTGGGTTTGGGGATATATGAGCTTTCACCAGTAAAGCTAGGTTAAACTGTTAATTTTTTTGAATTTAAAAAAAGTACATTTAATCCTGAATCTTAAAGCTAATTTAAAGAACAGAAATTCTTTAGGTCTGAAAGTAATTCTGATTATTTACAAATATTATTAATTTTGAGGAGTTACATGGAATGGTGGCCATTGAAAGGAGAGAAGGAACCTTAAACTTTCATAGCACAGATATCAATCATGACTTACAAGTTGGATGCATTAGAAATCCAGAATTGTTCTTCAATGAATAGTCTCTTGTATATGATCTTACCTAAGGAAAGAAGCAAGAGCCTGTTGAAGAAAGAAGGGAAAATAGAGTTAAAAATGACTGAATGCTGTACTATTTCCCACCCCACCCCGGTACCTCTGTGAAGACCCAGCTCTTGTTCAATAATGGTGATCAATTAGACATCCTAAGGTACAAACATTTTCACATTCTCAGAACAAATTTCTTTTGGGTTTTTCCCCCTTAACTTCAGAGTTTAAAATATATATATGCCTTCTCTGTTCTTGGCTACTTCTAATTTGCTGTTGTCAATCAAATGTCAGATCATTAATCCATTTACAGTAAAAGTGTAATACATTTTCTAATAAAATTTTCTTGGATCAAAAATATCCTGTTTCATTCTGTGTAATGGGGAGACACCTGCATTTTAGAGTCATTTTGACCAAGTGGATTTACGTTCAGAATACCCAGCTTGACATTTTCATACAAAATATCATTTGAAAACCATGGATTTGAAAAACAAAATACAATTAACGCTATAACTGATGAGTCACAAAGTAGAACAGAAGCCAATAAAGACATTATTTTCTCTAAAAGAGCTAGAAAACTTAATTGAAATACTTCTAATGATTGGTGTTTTAAGACTGGCCTTGCTCTTCATCTAACTTTTATAATGTACATGTTGTAAACTAGTTCTTCTACTCATCCCACCTTCCCTCATCTCTGGCCTTAATTTAGATGATTTGGAATGTAACCTACTGCTGTGGGGTGATTCCGACTCATAACAACACCGTAGGATAGAGTAGAATAGTCCCATAGGGTTTCCGAGGCTGTAAATCTTTACAGGAGCAGACTGCACATCTTTCTTCCTAGGAACAGAAATGTTCCCCTTTATCTAAACAAATTTTTCTAGTGCAGAAGTTTCACTGAACTCCCACCCTAATCAGTAAGAAATAATATATAGTTTTCAGCATTCCCCATACAGAACTTTATTAGCATGATTGATCCATCTGGTATTAATCTTTTCTTCTCTCTGTGATCTAGGTTATGATGGGGCAATGCCTGGGACAGCTGTAGCACCAGTGAGGAAAACCCTAATTTCCACTGTAAAAGTTCTTTCTCTAATGGGAGTTTCAAGCTTAGCATCTTCCTGTGTTTGTATGAGGGCAAAATGTGACTGACCCAGAGATTTTCTAATTGCACATCCTGGGAAGGCCAATCAGCCAAAAACATCATTGGATGTTCATTCTGTTCCCTAGTTCAAGGACAGAAACGCAAATCACACCTTATATGTGATGCCATAAAAGTGCTTTCTTTGGTCAATTATGAAGAGTGCCCATTGGGTTTTAAAACTTTGATCTTTGACTTTTGGGAGTGAGATATTTTACAATCATCCAATTATCTGGTTTGCGTCCAGTGTAATCATTTAATTCAGATATAAAAATTTAATGAAGGTTACATGGAAAGTATTAATATTAGTATATAACATTTATGGAAAGCCACACTGCCCTAGGAATTGAATAAAGCACAAAATTAGACAGAGTGCCTGCCAGTTAGCTTAGACTACGGTAGCCAATTTTTTTTTTAAAGAAGTTATAAAAAGAGAGAGAGACTTAGAATGTCTTTTTATAATCACTGCAGCATAAAACCTAACTAAAAGATTTGGTTTATCTCTTTCACCAAAATCCATTATTATCATTCTGTTTCAGTCCTTGGAAATACTACTTATAGTGTCTTAACAAGTGTGCCAAGATAACTAAAATAGCTGAATCTTTCTGTCAAATTAGCATTTGGGGGCGGGATACATAACCCTAGCAAAAGTTAATCTTAACAGCCAACTAGAAGAGAGATTATGTTTTATCCCAATAAATCTTTTGGTGTGAGAAGCTATAGGCTACTGTACATTCCCTACCCAAGACATGTTGTGAACACTGGACTGATTTCAGGTTCTGCAGTGATTCACTGGTCAAGTTGTCACAAAGAAGGGAAGTGATAGCTGTTTTCCCAAATTCTTTTTGAACTTTCAAAGCATCATCCTATCTCCCTTTTTCCATTTGTTATTATATTTCTCAAAAAAAAAAAAAAAAAAGCAGCCTGCATGGGGTACCCATTTTTGTTCACCACCCCCTCCTATTACTTTGCAACTTGACATCCAACCCCACCACTCAGGGAAACTACCCTCTCAAAGCTCTCTGGTCACCTCCTAATGACCAAATCCAAAGACTTTATTCAACTTTGTTTATACATATAATATGACATAGTTAACACTACGCAGCAGTAGACACTGTTGAACAGCCCCACCTTTATTAATTTCTCTTCCCAAGGCTTTGTGACACTGCACTCTCCTGAGCTCCCCTTGTCAACCTCTTTTAATATTCCTTTATTGTTGTTGTTGTTTACTTGCCACCAGTCAACTCTGAATCAGACACTTTTGACTCAACAGCATCTGCCATATATAGCAGGATGAAATGTTGCCCAGTCCTGTACCATCTTCATGAGTATTGGTATGTTGGAGTCCATTGTTGTGGCCATTGTGTCAGTCCATCTCGTTGATGGTTTCCCTAGCCTTCACTGGCCTCCACTTTACCAAACATGATGTTCTTCTCGTGATTGGTCCCTCCTAATGATGGGTCCAAGGTAAACAAATCAAAGTCTTAGGGAAGATTCCGTGATCCATAGGGTTTTCATTGGCTAATTTTCAGAAGTAGATTACCATGTCTTCCTTCATAGTTCTTAGTCTGGAAGCTCCACTGAAATCTGTCCATCATGGGTGACCCTAATGATGTTTGAAATACCTGCGGCATAGCTTCTAGTATCATAGCAACACACAAGCCACCACAGTACAACAAATTTACAGATGGGTGGTAATAATACCTCTATCTTTTTATCTTTCCCCACCCCCTAAATGGAGGTATTTCTATAGTTTCTATTCTTGATCATCTTGTTTTCTTCCTCTTCAGCGACTCCCTTAATTCTTGCACCCACTGAATGAATTTCACTATGAGATCTAGTTGACCACCTCTGTGACTCCAGTCCCTACTATTCTCCCCCTTGCTCCCTGTGTTCCAGTCACACTGGCTTTTTACCATTCCTTGTGCAATGAAAGCTGTGAGAACTGAAATTCGATGGGACTGCCTTGTTTTTCTGGAACTCATGAGCTTTCTGCCTTTGACAGGGTGCAGTCTTACCACTTTTCTGTCTCTCTCTATTAGTGGAAAATACTTGAGTTTTCCTTCTCTGACAGGTTTTTGCCTTACACAGGTTCTGACTTTCACAGATTTCACTGTTTGCCAATCCTGCTCTCACCACAGTGAATTTGCAGCTGATGCTCCCTGTGCTAGGACTGGGAGTCCCTGGGTGGTACAAGTAGTTGGCAGTTCAAACCCACCCAAAGGCACCTTGGAAGAAGTCCTGGCAATCTGCTTCCAAAAGGTCACAAGGTCACAGCCCTAAGAATCCTATGGAGTAGTTCTACTCTGTACACATGGGGTTGACATGAGTTGGAATCAATTCGATGGCAACTAACAACAAGATGCTTGGACTGTATGGCTTGTTTTCTTATCTTCCTCAGGTCACAGCTCAACTTTTGCCTCTCTGGCTTCCCCAGGCTACCCTATGTGAAGTGGTTTTGTCTACCCTTGGCACTTACTTTCCAGCTTCATTTTTCTCTGTGGTACTTAACACCGTCAGACATATTATATATCTTACTTTGCTTGCTTATTATCTGCCTCTCTGTTGACCAAAGAAGAATTGATGCCTTCGAACTATGGTGTTGTCGGAGAATATTGAATATACCATGGATCTCCAGAGGAACAAACAAACCTGTCTTGGAAGAAGTATAGCCAGAATGCTCCATAGAAGCAAGGATGGAAAGACTTCATCTCACATTCTTTGGGCATGTTATTAGGAGGGACCAGTCCCTGGAGAAGGACATCATGCTTGGTAAAATAGAGGATCAGTGAAAAAGAGGAAGACCCTCAACAAGATGGATGGACACAGTGGCTGCAACAAAGGGCTCATGCATAACAATGATTATGATGGTGGTGCAGGACCAGGCAGTGTTTCATTCTGATGAACCCACCCAGAGGCACCTTGGAAGAGGGCCTGGCAATCTGCTCCCAAAACATCATAAGGTCACAGCCCTAAAAACCCTATGGAGCAGTTCTATTGTGTACATATGAGTTCGTTATGAGTTGGAACTGACTAGACGCTACCTAACAACGACAACACATTCTCAGTGCTTAGAGTGGTGCCTGGCACATGGTAGGAACTCAGTAAATATTTGTTGAATGAATGAATGAGTCAGCAGAGCTATAAAAAAAAGAGGTCAAAATTCTTAATGACTCCAAAATTGCTGGATGTGACCATTCTTCATCTTACCTGTGGAATGAACACCATGGAGCATTTTCTTGGGTCACCTTTCAGATCACGATACGAAGATTTGTGTTGAAGTGATTTATTAAGGCAGTTCTTTCAAGGGCAACTTCTTTCTCCTCTAGAGATTGCACTGGAGAAGAAAAAAAAATCAAGTAGAATATAGGTGTAGGCCTGAATTTGACTCCAGTGCTTTTACTTAGAAAGTCCTTTATAGGTGAGAGAAATTAGTCAGATATCACCCAACAATGGTCTTAAGTTCAACTGAATTAATTATTTTGTGTCATCAACAATTTTTTTTTTTTTCTGTTTGACATGTCCAAACACAGCTCATTGAGAAAGTCAGCAGGGTGTGAAAGCCAAACAGTATTTTAAGTTCCTGTGGTCTTGAGAGGTTATTTTCCCAATTACCAGAAGATACACCACCACAAATTCAAGGGTTCTCATTTGATTTTCAGTATATTCATATTGGACTCGTCTTGAGACCAGAATATGGTCTTCCCATAATTTTGTATGCCCACAGGCCCATAAATCCCATTAAATAATTTTAAAAATGTCTTCATAAAATATTCTGTCAAAAGCCTTTTTGTTAACAAAACTAAGTTTTCTTCACACCCTGAAAATTTGTCCTTTGTAAAAATCAGAACTCTCTGAAGTCTGGTTAATTCACAGAACATTAGCTTGGTTTCAAGAAAGCAAATACCACAGCAAGTTCAAAGTAAAATGTTAGGGTACAATAGTGTATAGCCATTTCAGAAAAGGCTTTATTTTAAAATATTTCCTTTATTGAACATTTGTCTAGACATGCCTTTCTTGCTTCATGTGGAAATTAATAGCTTGAAAAGAACTCTGTGAATGGTTCCAAGTGCAAACTTCAAAATTGTTGAATAACTTAATAAGGATGCATTTCATTCCTGGTTTACCAAATATGGTTTTGACAATGCTTCCAACAGTCAAGATGGTTTCTATAGTGGAGAATGCCACATTATTTAATAATAGTGGCACCCTAAATGAGAAAAGCAAATGCTCTTTAAGACATTAACTGCACAGGCCATCTACTTAGAATTGGAAAAATAATTTCATCCAAGTGTCCTCTAAGACCTTTAATGGGGTAGAAAAAGTTCTCTAACAAAGAAAAAAAGTCCTAGATCAAAGAAAACTCTGAGCTTCTCCTTTATTAGCAAAAAGAACTGTTCACCTGAGCAAGAGTTGGATGAAATAACATTGGTCTACTTGAAGCTTCCCCACAAACTTGGAGGGGAAGTAGACTTCTCAATGAGACTGTAAACACAATATATCTGTGTTTCAGATATGCTTACATATCTTATTTTTTTCTCAAAACAACCCTGTTAGACAGATGTAATTATCTCTACATTATAGATAAGAAAACTCTAATTTTAAGAGATTTGGGGACTTGTGGCTAAGCTGGGACTTGAACTTGCAGCCTGTGATCCCATGGCCAATGTTCTTAACACCAAATCACACTATCCTATGAGTCTGTCTAATAATCTGAGGCAGAATAGGTATTGGGTCAAAAGATATCATGAGGGACTCTCCTGGATGATGGTAAACCAAAAAACCAAACCCACTGCAGTGGAGTAGATTCCAGCTCCACACATATTCCTTCAGAAACTTCCCATGGAAACACTGACATTGTCTATGCCTGTTCCAGGTCCTGTAACTGTGTAACAAATTACCCCACAACTCAGTGACATAAAACAACCATTTATTATACACATAGATTCTGAGTGTCAGGAATTTGAAACTGGCAAAGTGCAGGCAGTGTGGCCTCTGCCACACAAAGTCTAGGGCCAAAGAAAGGCTGAAGGATGGAATCATCAGAAGTCGCCTCATTCACATGTTTGTTGGTTATGCAAGCTGTGGGCTTAGACCTCAGTTAGGGCTGTCAGCCACAACCTTGCCAAGTGGCCTGGGCTTCCTTCCCACGTGGTTCATAACCTCTAAGGACAAGCCCAGCTTCAGAGAAAGAGTCACACGAGTGTAACACCTTTTTGGACCTAGCCTTGGAAGTCATGCAGAGTCATTTCTGCTGTATTCTATTGATTCAAAGTGAGTCAATAAGGCAAGCCCATATTCAAGGGAGAATTAAACTCCTTTTGTAGAAAGAGTGTCAAAGAATTTGTGGAGATGTTTTAAAACTACCACAGTGCCCCTCCCCCAGCTTTTGAGTGCTTTTTTGTGCAAGGTCCTGCCTTTGTGGCTTTCTTTGCAGGACCAACCTCAGGCAGTAGAACCACTTTGCTCATAACCCTCAAGTGAGAGTTGATACGTGGAACTTTCCTTTTCAAAGGGTAGGATGTAATTCACATCAACCCTAAGGGATTAGAATGAAGCAACCTTCCGCAAGACTTTGCTTAAAATCACCTTGATTGGCTTCTTTTCTTTCCTTGCATTACTTTCCCCCACTTTCTTACTGGTGTCTTCTAGGAGAACTTCCTTAATAAACCTTTGTACGTGAATTTTCACTGCATAGTCTTCTTCTGGGGAATCCAACCTTGAGATAGCCCTGAGCAGCACATCTGCAAAATGATTCTAACATGTAAGGGGCAAATTAAGGTGGTACCGTCTTTGATCTCCTTAAGCTGCCATGACACACAGCGAATGGGTGGGTTATTCTAAAGTGTTTTTCCAAGGTTTATTAATTCACAGATTTAAACAATCACAAAATATTTAGAAATACTTTATATTTTAAAAGTCTGAGCTTTTTTCAGTTGTCGAGGTGTTTAAAATATACTTTTATTCAGCCTCCTTCTCTGGTAATTTCCTATTGCCTTAAGACATATTTGCAGACTGCCAGGTTTCTCTAAGAAATCACTTGGCCATTTTCCCAGTAATTGTATTTGCATGAATTATATGTGCATCAAGACAGAGAAAAGTGTATTCACTAGAATTCCCTTTGAAAAAGCAGTGGATGTGGCATGATGGGTTACAGTTACCATTACAGAAGGCAGTTGTTGTTGTTAAGTGCCATACAACAGAACAAAACACTTCCCAGTCCTGCGCCATCATCACAATTGTTGTTATTCTTGAGCCCATTGTTGCAGCCACTGTGTCAATCCATCTCATTGAAGGCCTTCCTCTTTTTCACTGACCTTCTACTTTACCAAGCATGATATAATTCTGGCTGTACTTCTTCTAAGGCAGATTTTTTCATTCTTCAAACCTACTGCCATCGCAGTCAGTGGTATATTCAATCTTCTTCGCCAATGCCATAATTCCAAGGCATCAAATCTTCTTCAGCCCTCCTTATTCATTGTCCAGGTTTTGCATACAAATAAGGCAATTTAAAATACCATGGCTTGGGTCAGGCACACTGTAGTCTTCAAAGCAATATCTTAGCTTCATAGCACTTTAAAGAGGTCTTTTGCAACCTGTTTGCCCAATGTAATACACACTGATTATAGATCTAAGTAAAATGAACTCCCTGACAACTTCAGTACTTTCTTTGTTTATCATGATGTTACCTATTGGTCCAGTTGTGAGGATTTTTGTTTTCTTTATATTGAGATGTAATCCATACTGAAGGCTGTGATCTTTGATCTTCACCAGGAAGTGCTTCAAGTCCTCTTCACTTTCAGCAAGCAAGGTTGTGTCATTTGCATATCACAGGTTGTTAATAATTCTTCCTCCAATCCTGATGCTGTGTTTTTCTTCATACAGTCTGGCTTCTCTGATTATTTGCTCAGAATACAGATTGAAGAAGTATGGTGAAAGGATACAACTCTGATGCACACCTTTCCTGATTTTAAACCATGAAGTATCCCCTCATTCCACTGCTATACATAAGGATTTAACTGAATGATTTTTTTCAGAAGTATATCACCAGGTCCTTCTCCCCAGTCTTCCTTAGTCTGGAAGCTCTGCTGAAACCCGTTCACCATGGGTGACCCTGCTGGCATTGGAAATACCAGTGGCATAGCTTCCAGCATCACAGCAACATGCAGCGATGTGGTCCTATGCAGTGAATAAGGACTCAGGAAAGGGGAAATGTAAAGAAGGGAGAAACAGTGGGAGGGACAGGGGGAGTAAGAAAGAGGAAGAAAACATGGAGAGGAGAGTAGAGAGAAATAGGAAGGGAAAGGAGAGTAGCCCGAGAGATGGGGCAGATTTTTTCAGTGTGATTACTTCTCTGTGATCTCAAGGTTCTTCGTTAAATCTACAAATCATAAGGTGTTTGTTACGTTTAGGTCTCTTGTAGAAGCAAGGAGAGAAAAGTTTTGCATTACATTTGTGCAAGTTGCTAATTAAGCACCATTGATTCTAGAATGAAAAAAAAGATATACTGGATGTTATTTAGACATTTGTAGAGGTCACGCAGAGGGCACTGGACATTCCAAGTCCCAAAATTGGGAGGTTGACATAGTCTCTAAGGTCAGGAGAGTCCCAAGGGACATCTGGGTTACATTTGTTTTCTTTCCAGTGCATATGCATGTCACAGGCTGTTAATGAGTCTTCTGATGTCACATCGTTCTTCATGTAGTCTAGCTTCTCTGATTATTCGCTCAGCATACACATTGAATAGCTATGGTGAAAGGATACAAGCCTGATGCACACTTTTCTAGGCTTTAAACCATGCAGTATGCCCTTGTTCTGTTCAAATGACTGCCTCTTGATCTATGTACAGGTTCCTCATGAGCACAATTAAGTGTTCTGGCGTTCCCATTCTTCACAATGTTATCCATAATTTGTTATGATCCACACAGTTGAATACCTTTGCATAGTAAACATCTTTCTGGCATTCTCTGCTTCCAACCATGAGCCTTCTGACATCAGCAATGATATCCCTGGTTCCATGTCATCATCTGAATCTGGCTTGAATTTCTGGCAGTTCCCTGTTGATGTACTCCTGCAAACACTTTTAAATGATCTTCAGTAAAATGTTACTTGTGTGTGATATTAATGCTATTGTTCAATAATTTCCACATTCTGTTGGATCACCTTTCTTTGGAATGGGCACAAATATGGATCTCTTCCAGTCAGTTGACAGGTAGCTGTCTTCCAAATTTCTAGGCATAGATGAGTGGACACTTTCAGTGCTGCATCTGTTTGTTGAAACATTGCAATTGGCATCCCTTTAATTCCTGGAGCCTTATTTTTGTTCAATGTCTTCAGTGCAGCCTGAGCTTCTTCCTTCATTACCATCCATTGCTAATCATATGCTTCCTCCTGAAATGGTTGAAAGATGATCAGTTCTTTTTGATAGAGTGACTCCGGTTATTCCTTCAGTCTTCTTTGGATGCTTCCTGCATCGGTTAATATTTTCGCCATAGAACCCTTCAGTATTTCAATTCCATGCTTGAATTTTCTCTTTGGCTTTTTCAGCTTGAGAAATGCTGAGTATTCTCTTTTCTTTTCGTTGTCTAACTCTAGTTTTTGCACATGTCATTATAATACTTTATTTTGTCTTCTCAAGCCACACTTTGAAATCTTCTGTTCAGTTCTTTTACTTCATAATTTCTTTCTTTCACTTTGGCTACTCTACGTTCAAGAACAAGTTTCAGAGTCTCTTCTGACATGCATTTTGGTCTTTACTTTCCTTCCTGTCTTTTTAATGTCTTCTTGCTTTCTTCACGTGTGATGCCCTTGATGTCATTCCACAACTCATCTGACCTTCATTCGTCAATACATCAAATCTATTCTCATGATGGTCTCTAAATTCAGACGGAATATCCCTGAGGTCATACTTTGGCTCTTGTGGACTTCTAATTTTTTTCAGTCAATTTTAACTTCCATATGAGCAACTGATGGTCTTCTCCACAGTCGGTCCCTGGCCTTGTTCTTACTGATGAAATTGAGATATTCCATCATCTCTTTCCACAGATGTAATCCATTTTATTCCTGTGTTTTCCATCTGATGAAGTCCATTTGTATAGTCACCATTTATGCTGTCAAAAAAAGGTATTTGCAAAGAATGTCATTGGTCTTGCAAATTCTGTCATGCAATCTTTTGCATCATTTCTATCACCAAGGCCATATTTCCAACTACTTTCTTTGTTCCCAAGTTTTCCATTTCAATTACCAGAGATTATCAATGCATGTTGATTGCATGCTTGATCAATTTCAGACTGCAGAAATTGGTAAAAATCTCCAATTTCCTTATCTTTGGCATTAGTGGTTGGTGCTAAAATTTGAATAAAACCAAACCTGTTGCCTTTGAGTCGATTCCGGCTCATAGCAACCCTATAGGACATAGTAGAACTGCCCCGTACAGTTTCCAAGGAGTGCCTGGCAGATTTGAACTGCCGACGTTTTGGTTAGCTGCCGTAACTCTTAAACCACTATGCTACCAGGGTTTCCAAAATTTGAATAAAAGTCGTATTAACTTGTCTTCCTTTTACACTTATGAGAAGACATATCATATACTATATATTGTTAGAATGAACTGAAGTTAAACCACTCGCTTTTGGAATAAATACATCTACTTCCTCTAACTTCAGTAGTTATTTTCTTAAGATCCCAGGAATTTATATACAGTTTACTGGATTTATACTCACCCTAACATTTTTGATAGTCTCTTTTTCCATTTCTAATATTTCTCACATTACCCCTCTAAGACAAACATTAGAAGTTTATTTAAGCTAATCCACTCAGAATTGCTTCTAGGGTACAAATATCCATGAAGAACAAGAAAACAGAAAGGAAAGGTTGTTGTTGTTGTCAGGTACAGTTGAGTAAGTTCTGACTCATAGCAACGCTATGAACAACGGGAAGAAACACTATTCAGTCCTGTGCCATCCTCAGCTATTGCTATGCTTGAGCCCATTGTTGCAGCCACTATGCCGCCGATTCATCCCCTTGAGGGTCTTTCTTTTTTTTGCTTACCCTCTACTTACCAGGAACTGGTCCCTCCTGATAACGTGTTCAAAGTATGTGAAATGAAATGTTGCCATTTTCATTTCTAAGGAACATTCTGGCTGTACTTCTTCTAAGACAGATTTGTCTGTTCTTCCGGCAGATCATGGTATATTCAATATTCTTCACCAACACCATAATTCAAAGGCATCAACTGTTCTTCAGTTGTCCTTATTCATTTTGGCTCAGAGTTAAGTGCACATTAGTCCTCAAAATGATATCTTTGCTTTTTAACATTTTTAACGAGATTTGCCCGATACAATATGTCCTTTGATTTTTTCGCTGCTATTTCAGTGGGCATTAATTGTGGATCCAAGTAAAATGAAATCCTTGACAACTTCAATCTTTTCTCCCTTTATCATGATGATGCTTATTGGTCCATTTGTGAGGATTTTTGTTTTCTTTATGATGAGGTTTAATCCATACTGAAGGTTGTGGTTTTTTATCTTCATCAGTAAGTGCTTCAGTTCCTCTTCATTTTCAGCAAGCGAGGTTCTGTCATCTGCATAATTCAGGTTGGTAATGAGTCTTCCTCCAATCCCAATGCCACATTCTTCTCCATATAGTCCAGCCTCTCTGATTATTTGCTCAGCATACAGATTGAATAAGTAAGGTGAAAGGATACAACCCTGACACACACCTTTCCTCACTTTAAACGACGCAATATCCCCTTGTTCTGCTGGAATGACTGCCTCCTGATTTGTGTACAGGTTCCTCATGAGCACAATTAAGAGTTCCGGAATTCCCGTTCTTCTCAATGTTATCCATAATTTGTAATGATTCACACAGTCCAAGGCCTTTGCATAGTCAATAAAACACAGGTAAACATCTTTCTGATATTCTCAGCTTTCAGCCATGATCCATCTGACATCAGCAATGATATCCCTTGTTCCATGTCCATTTCTGAATCCAGCTTGAATTTCTGGCAGTTCCCTGTCAATATACTGCTACAGCTGCTTTTGCATGATCTTCAGCAAAATTTTACTTGTGTATGGTATTAATGATATTGTTAGATAATTCCCACATTCTGTTGGATCACCTTTCTTGGGAACAGGCATAAATATGGATCTCTTCCAGTCACTGGCCAGGTAGCTGTGTTCCAAATTTTTGACATAGATGAGTGAGCAACTCCAGCACTGCATCCATTTGCTGAAACATGTCAGTCGGTATTCCTTCAATTCCTGGGGCCCTGTTTTTTGCCAGTGCCTTCAGTGAAGCTTGGACTTCTTCCTTCAGTACCATTGGTTCCTGACCATATGCTACCTCCTGAAATGGCTGAACATGGACCAATTCTTTTTGTCATAGTGACTCTGTGTATTCCTTCCATTTTCTTTGGATGCTTCCTGCGTCATTTAATATTTTTCCATTAGAATCCTTCAATATTGCTACCCGGGGCTTGAATTTTTTTTTTTTTTTTTTTCAGTTCTTTCGGCTTGAGAAATGCCAGGGGTGCTCTCTTCCCTTTTGGTTTTCTATCTCCAGATCTTTGCACATGTCATTATAATACTTTGTCTTCTCAAGTCACCCTTTGAAATCTTCTATTCAGCTCTCTTACTTCATAATTTCTTTCTTTTGGTTTAGCTACTCAATGTTCAAGAGCAAGTTTCGGAGTCTTTTCAGACATCCATTTGATCTTTTCTTTCTTTCCTGTGTTTTTAATGACCTCTTGCTTTCTCCATGAGTAACATCCTTGATGTCATTCCACAACTCACCCGATTTTCTGTCATTAGTGTTCAGCAAGTCAAATCTATTCTTGAGATGGTCTCTAAATTCAGGTGGGATATATTAAGGGCATACTTTGGCTCTCCTGGAGTTCTGATTTTCTTCAGTGTCAACTTGAACTTGCGTATGAGCAACCAATGGTCTGTTCCACAGTCAGCCCCTAGCCTTGTTCTGACTGATGATATTGAACTCTTCCATCACCTCTTTGCTCAGATGTAGTCGATATGATTCCTGTGCATTCCATCTGGTGAGGTCCATGTTTATTGTTGCCATTTATGTTTGTGAAAAAAGGTATTTGCAATGAAGGAGTTGTTTGTTTTGCAAAATTCTATCATCTGCTCTCTGGCATCATTTCCATTACCAAGGCCATCTTTTCCAACTACCGATCCTTCTTCATTTACAACTTTTGCGGTCCAATCACTAGTAATTATCAATGCATCTTGATTTCACGTTCGATCAATTTCAGTCTTCAGAAGCTCATAAAAATCTTCAGTTTCTTCCTCTTTGGTCTTAGTGGTTGGTGCATTAATTTAAATAATAGTTGTATTGTGGAGTATGGATATTATCCTATCACTGACAGCATTGTAGTTCAGGATAGATCTTGAAATGTTTTTGACGATGAATCCAATGCTAATCCTCTTCAAGTTGTCATTCCTGGTATAATAGACAATATGATTGTCCAAAACAACATGCCAATACCAGTCCATTTTAACTCACTAAGGCCTAGGATATCAATGCTTATGCATTCCATTTCATTTTTGACAATTTCCAATTTTCCTAGATTCATACTTTGTACATTTCACTTTCCAGTTATTAATGGATGTTTGCAGCTGTTTCTTCTCATTTTGAGTGGTACCTCATCAGCAAATGAAGGCCCCAAAAGCTTGACTCCATCCATGTCATTAAGTTCTGCTCTACTTTGAGGAGGCAGCTCTTCCCTGGTTGTATTTTGGGTGCCTTCCAACCTGAGGGTCTCATCTTCCTGCACTATATCAGACAATGTTCTGCTGCTATACATAAGGTTTTCACTGGCTAATGTTTTTCAGAAGTAGACCAACAGGTCCTTCTTCCTAGTCTGTCTTAGTCTGTAAGCTCAGCTGAAACTTGTCTGCCATGGGTGAACCTACTGGGATTTGAATACTGATGGCATAGTTTCCAGCATCACAGCAACATGCAAGCCCCCTCACCCCCACAGTATGACAAAGTAACAGACATGTGGGTGGGGGGGGATTAAGGTAGAGTTCCTTAAATCACTTTCAGACCTAGTGCATTACTCTTCTTGATTTTATTGCCTGATATTGAGAGTTTGATTTTGGCTCTGAATACTAATGCCAGTGGCTATTTTTATGATTTGTGTAATGGAGGAAGTGAAGATATTGCTAGTTACTTTGGTGCTGTACTGCATGATTTACAGCCTGCAGAGAAAAGGAGAAAAAGGGATTGAATGAGAAGACTAAGAAAAGAGACAGAACGCTAAAAACGGAAGGTGAAAAAAAAGAAATTATTAAATGGAAAAAGGGGATGGTCTTAACAAGTTTCCAGTGCAAAGAAAATTTTAGGGATACTGAGAAATACAAATCAAAATATTTCCCTCCTTTTTTGCTTACTTATTTCATATGCCTAAAATCGCACCATCAAGGCATTATTCATTGAATCTGTAAGATTTGGTGGGGGGGTGTTCTGAAACTTCAGTGACAATTACTCTTGGAAATCTGACTCCTCAAACTTAAAAACAACACTGGAGTGGGACTGGGTTTTCCAGCGGATCTAACCGTAGCTAAAAGTATCAGATGTGGAACATAAAAGGTTGTACAATGACGACTTGGTTTTTGTTTATCTTACAGCCTTTTTAACCTCCCTTCACTTGCTTCCCATCACCATAGGAATATTCTCTACATGTGCATTAGCCCTTCTGAGAGCAAGATGCTGGAATGATAGACATAAAATAAATTTCTGGCAGGGGAGAGAGAAGGGGCATTAAAAGGTAAAGATGAGAAGGTTCCAAAGAGAAAATTGGCTAACTTTTATATTTTGCCTAAGGCCTCATTCTGTGGCTCTACTCTTGTGTCTGCTTACCAAGTTGTTAAGCTATATTGGGAAAACAGGACTTTCAGTGACTGGCTTAACCCATTTTAGCTGTATACACTCACAATTTTGGTTTTTAAAACCCTCGTTTTCTGATGTAGTTGTTTCGGTAGTAAAGCCTACAAGAGATTTTAGCATCTGAAATTTTGGTATCACAGCTTTATATGAATGGTTACCAAAATACAATTACTGGTATTTCTCAAATATTCTCCTTAGTAATATAGTATTTATATCTTACAGAGGTATAGAGGACAAAAAGCTCTTTCTCATTCTCTCTCTCTCTCCTCCCCGCTTCTCATAAGTAGTTGTTTTTCACCTGAAATAAGTGAAATCCTAAAAGTTCCTGAGTCTTTCAAAAAAATACAAATTATATGGTAGAGAAATTATATGGTAGAGACATCTTTTCCTTAAATCAGAAGAGCATTTTCAATTATTAAATGGTGAAAAGTGAATAATAAAAATGTTTAGGTAAATATTACATACTACTTGATCAGGAATATTATGAGCTGCTCAAAACAATTTTAGATCCTATTGAATGGACTCTTACTCTGATCTTTTTCACACTTCAGGAATGTTTGTTCTAAACTATGTGCCTTACTGATTCTGCTTATTCCTCAAAAATGCTCTTTTTACACATATTTTTCTATTATTGTTATCTAATTTAATTCTGTTGGAAACCCTGGTAATGCAGTGGTTAAGTGCTACGGCTGCTAACTAAAAGGTCAGCAGTTTGAATCTGCCAGGCACTCCTTGGAAACTCTATGGGGCAGTTCTACTCCGTCCTATAGGGTTGCTATGAGTCGGAGTTGACTCGATGGCAATGGGTTAAGTTAGATTAGGTTAATATGGACCACATGCATACGAAAAAATTGTGGTGTTTTGTAGATTGTTCTATAAGTATGACAGAGACCAAGCTGTTTGGTATTGTTCCTCATCTCTTTATGTCCTTACTCATTTGATATCAATATATTTGAATAATTGCTAAAAGAGGAGTGTTGAAATTTGCAGTTAAAATTATGGATTTGTCTATTTCTCCTTTCAGTTTTGTCAGTTTTTGCCTCATGTATTTTGAAGCTCTGTTATAAGGTGCATGTTGTTGTTGGCCTTATTAGGTGCCGTCGAGTCAGTTCTGACTCATAGTGACCCTATGCACAACAGAATGAAACACTACCCAGTCCTCCGCTATCCTTACAATCGTTGTTATGCTTGAGCTCATTGTTGCAGCCACTGTGTCAGTCCACCTCATTGAGGGTCTTCCTCTTTTCCACTGACCCTGTACTCTGCCAAGCATCATGTCCTTCTCCAGGGACTGATCCCTCCTGACAACATGTCCAAAGTACGTAAGATACAGTCTCACCATCCTTGCTTCTAAGCAGTGTTGTGGTTGTACTTCTTCTGAGACAGATTTGTTCGTTCTTTTGGCAGTCCATGATATATTCAATATTCTTCGCCAACACCACAATTCAAAGGCATCAGTTCTTCTTCGGTCTTCCTTATTCATTGTCTAGCTTTCACATGCATATGACGTGATGGAAAATACCATTTTTGGGTCAGGCACACCTTAGTCTTCAGGGTGACATCTTTGCTCTTCAACACTTTGAAGAGGTCCTTTGCAGCAGATTTCCCCAATGCAATGCGTCTTCTGATTTCTTGACTGCTGCTTCCATGGCTGTTGATTGTGGATCCAAGTACAATGAACTCCTTGACAACTTCCATCTTTTCTCCATTTATCATGATGTTGCTCATTGGTCCAGTTGTGAGGATTTTTGTTTTCTTTATGTTGAGGTGTAATCCATACTGAAGGCTGTGGTCTTTGATCTTCATTAGTAAGTGCTTCAAGTCCTCTTCACTTTCAGCAAGCAAGGTTGTGGCATCTGCATAACGCAGGTTGTTAATGAGTCTTCCTCCAATCTTGATGCCCGTTCTTCTTCATATAGTCCAGCTTCCCGGATTATTTGTTCAGCATACAGATTAAATAGGTATGGTGAAAGAATACAACCCTGACACACACCTTTCCTGACTTTAAACCAATCAGTATCCCCTTGTTCTGTCTGAACAACTGTTCCTCATGAGCACAATGAAGTGTTCTGGAATTCCCATTCTTCGCAGTGTTATCCATAGTTTGTTATCATCCACACAGTCGAATGCCTTTGCATAATCAATAAAACACAGGTAAACATCCTTCTGGTATTCTCTGCTTTCAGCCAGGATCCATCCGACATCAGCAATGATATCCCTGGTTCCACATCCTGTTCTGAAACCGGCCTGAATTTCTGGCAGTTCCCTGTCATATACTGCTGCAGCCGCTTTTGAAAGATCTTCAGCAGAATTTTGCTTGCGTGTGATATTAATGATATTGTTCTATAATTTCCACATTCGGTTGGATCACCTTCCTTGGGAATAGGCATAAATATGGACCTCTTCCAATCAGTTGGCCAGGAAGCTGTCTTCCATATTTCTGGTCATAGACGAGTGAGCACCTCCAGTGCTGCATCTGTTTGTTGAAACATCTCAGTTGATGTTCCATCAATTCCTGGAGCCTTGTTTTTTGCCAATGCCTTCGGAGCAGCTTGGACTTCTTCCTTCAGGATTCCATTCAGGAAGCATCAAAAGAAGATGGAAGGAATACACAGTCATTGTACCAAAAAGAATTAGTTGATATTCAACCATTTCAAGAGGTGGCATATGATAAGGAATAAGGTGCATACACATTTAAAATTGTTATATTTTCTTGAATTAACCAATTTATTTTTATCCCTTTATCCCTAATAAAAGATCCCTTGTTTTGAGTTTATCTTGTCTGATATTAATATAACCACTTCAGCTTTCTTTTGACTACCTGTTCATAGCATCTATTTTTCCATCCTTTTACTTTTAAACTGTGACTGGATGTTAAAAGTGGCTTACATGTAGATACCAAAAAATCAAACTAAACCCACTGCCACTGAATCGATAACAACTCATAGCAACCCTACAGAACAGGTTAGAACTGCCCCACAGGGTTTCCAAGGAGTAGCTGATGGATTCAAACTGTCAACCTTTCGGTTAGTAGCCAGGCTGTTAACCACTGTGCTACTGGAGCCCCACATAGTAGATGACGAAAAAAGATAGGCATAGCAAAATCTCACTATTTCATCAACTTTGACAACCTTTTTTTTTTTTTTTTTTTACTTGGAGTATTCAGGCCATTTAATTTAGTGTAATTGTCAATGTGGTTGGGTTTAAAACTATCTTTTTATTTTTATTCATCTTTGTTCAATTTTTCCTCTTTCCTTCCTTGTTTTCTTGGATTATCTAAGTATTTTATAGAATTCCATTTTATCTCCACTATTTTTAGTTTTTTTTATTAGTTTATTAACTATACATCGTTGTTTCATTTTTAGTGGTTTCTTTGGGTTTTATGGTATAATTTTTTTTACCTGTTGTTCTCTACCTTCAAACTATTATACCACATCATGTATATGGTAAAAACATTAAAACAATATACCTTCACTGCCTGCTGTTTTTGCTATTGTTGTCATACATTTTGCTTCTGCACATATTATAATCTTACGATACGCTATTATTTTTACTTGAAGCAGTCAATTGTATTTTAAAGAAATTTTAAATATCAAACAAAAACCTCTTGCACTTACCACAGATTTGCCATTTCTGGCATTTTTCATTCCTTTGTGTCAAATTTCTATTTGACATCATTTTTCTTCCACCTGAAGAATTTCTTTTAAAATGTTAAGTAGTGGAAGTCCTTTGACAATGAATTTTCTGTTTCTTCTTTTTTTAGCTTAAAAACATTCTTATTTTTCCTTCACTTTAAGAGGATAGTTTTGTTTGGATAAAGAATTCCATGTTGATCAATTTTTCTCCTCTTTTAGGATTTGAAAGAGTCCTTCCATTTTCTTTTGGCTTACATAATTTTGGACAAGAAGTCTGTAGTTCACTTATATTTGTTCCTCTCTACTTATTTATTTATTTTTTTTTTTACTTTTTATGTCTGTTTTTCTTTGGCTAATTTTAAGTTTTTCAGTTTAGTACTTTTTTATAGAAATTTGATTGATGATTTGTTTTGTTGTGGTTTTCTTTGTGTTTATCATGCATGGGGGTTGTTGAGTTTCTTATACCTCTAAGTTTATAATTTTCATCAAATCAAACCTGTAAATATTTGTTCTGTTCACTCTTCCCCTCCTTCTGTGACTCTTATTAAAAATGTCACTGTCCTCAAATAAAGCAACTGTTTTGCTTCAACATAACAAAATCAAACATTTTAACATACCATATTAATAGAACAAAGGAAAAGAACCATATGATCCTATCAATAGATGCAGTAAAAACATTTGACAGCAAATAACAACATTTTATGAAAATTAAAAAAAACACTTAGCAAACTAGGGATAATGGATAACTACCTCAATGTGATAAAGTGCATTTATGAAGCCCACCACCAATATCATACTCAAGGCTTACAGACTAAAAGATCTTCTCTTAAGATGAGAAAAAAGAAAAGGATGCCACTTTTATCACTGATATTCAACATTGTACTGGACATTTTAGCCAAAGCAATTAGGTAAGAAAAAGAAATTAAAGATATCCAGATTGGAAAAGAAAAGATGAAACTATATTCATAGATAACATGATCTTAAAAAAACATATATATAATCCCAAAGAATCCACAAAAAGCAAAAACTACAAAAGCTAATAAATAAATTCAGCAAAGTTGCAGGGTGCATAGTCAACATGCAAAAATTAGTTGTGTTTCTCTGCACCAGTAATGAACAATTCAAAAAGGAAATTAAGAAAATTAACCCATTTATAATAGTATTCCAAAGAATAAAATTACTAGGAATAAATTTAACCAAGGTGCTGAGATGGTTTTACACTGAAAACTCCAAAACATTGTTGAAATAAATAAATAAATAAATATTTGCCGTAGAGTCAATTCCAACTTATGGCAACCACATGTGCGTCAGAGTAGAACTTTGTTTCTTAAGGTTTTCAATGGCTGTTATCTTTCAGAAGTAGATCACCAGACCTTTCTTCTGAGGTGCCTCTGGGTGGATTTGAACTGTCCACCTTTTAAGCCAAGTATGTAACTACTTGCACCGCCCAGAATCCTAAATAAGTGGGAAGACGTAAATAAGTGGAAGGGCATCTCATGTTCATGGATTGGAAGACTTAATATTGTTAATATTTAGTACTACCCAAAGCAATCTACAGATTCAATGTAATCATTATAAAAATTTCAAAGGCTTTTTTTTTTTTTTTTTGGCAGAGATCAAAAAGGTAATCCTCAAATTGATATGGAATTGCAAGAGTCCCCAAATAGCCAAAAGAATCTTTGAAAAAGAACAAAGAGGACTCACACTCCCTGTTTATAAAACTTATTACTTATCTACAGTAAAGGAAAGTGTAGTACTGGCATCAGGGTGGACATATAGACTGACTGTACAGAAATAAATCTATACACTGCATTCAATGGGGACAGAATAGCCTCTTCAACAAATAGTGTTGGAACAACTGGATATCTACATGAAAAATAATGAAGTTAAACTTCTACCTAACACTGTTTATTTTTGCATGTGGTCCATTTTTTCCACTAGAATGCTTAATGTTTTAATCATAGTTATTTTAAATTCCCTGTCTAATATTTCAAAATCTGTGTCATACCTCAGTCTTGGTCTGATGTTTATTTTGTCCCTTTATACCCTGTTTTTCTTGCCTTTTTGCATGCCTTCTAATTTTTTGTTGAAATCCGGATATGATGTTTTGGGTAATAGGACCTGAGATAAATAGGCCTTTAATATGATATTTTATATTAATCTGACTAGGAGTTTGTCAGTGTTGAATGTTTTCTGTAGCTGTAAGTGCCAGAGGCTTCAGTTTCCTCTAGTGTCCTTGTTTTTTTCTCCCCTGTTGTCCTTGAGTTTTCCTAGAAACTCCTTCTTAAATAGAATCTGTGCCTTGCAGCTCTTTCAGCTGTAATCCACTGTTATCATACTGGAGCCCTGTTGATGTAAGATGTGTGGGAGAGAAAGTGTTCTATAATTTTATGATTAAATCTCAGTCTTTCAGTAGGCCTGTGCTCTCATGCTATGGACAAGTCTTTCTTAGTTTCTTTTCCCTCATTAGGTTAAACAGGAAGGCAAGATGCGGCTGGAATTGTGTGATTTCCCTTAGTGCAAGTGGGATAAGACTCACCGAAAGTCTTTTCCTCTACACCAAATCTTGTTATGAAGAATGCTCTGGGAATGTTTCAAAATGATTGTTTTTTCCCTTTCCCTTGCCAGAAACATAAGGGCATTTTTCTCAACTCTTTACTGTGAGAACTTGATGGAATTTCTGGAGGTAAAACCCATGAAAGTGTGCCCTTTCAAGACTGTGGTCCTAAGGAGTTTCTCACTCTCATGCTAGTCCACACTCAGCCCCATAAATACATCAAAATTAACATTTAAAGATTCCTACTAGTTTATGGCATCAGCAGCTTCTACTTCAGCTGAGTTTATCTCAGTAGTGATTCTCTGCTATTTCCTGTTTCTCCAGATTTGGGGGTGTCAGTTTGACCTGTGACCATTATTCTCTAATGGGTCCTAGAAGAGCTGTTGGTTTTCAGCTTTTTTCTTGTTGTAAGGATACGAGTGATGACTTTGAAACTTTTTATGTATTGGAACTGAAACTGGAAATCAGATTTTTTTTTTTAATCCATGAAGTACAATATTGTTAATAGAATGAGTATTGACCACTTTCTATTAAATTTTCCTTAAAAATACAATGTGTTTTAAATTGGCAATTCAATTCTTCCAGTTTATCTTAAACATTTTTTTTTTCTGTTCCATCATTTCTGCATGCTATCTCATGAACAAGAACCTGAGTGGCATACACAGTTTACAAGCTGCCGTTAACTGAAAGGTTGGTGGTTTAAACCCACGCAGTAGCTCTGCCAAGGAAAAGGTCTAGCAAACTGCTTCTGTAAAGATTACAACCAAGAACACCCTATGGAGCAGTTTTACTCTGTAACATTTGAGGCTGCCCTGAGCTGGGATCGACTCTGGCAAACAACAACAACCTCATGAACACCAATTTATCCACGTCTGACTGATCTCTATTGTCTATTCACCATAGCTTCTATTCAAGTCCTTTTATTATTTTGTCTATTTTAGCTGCATTCTGTAATATTTTCTTTAGCTTGTATATGAATTACACAATTCGCCCTTGATACCCTATCTGGTCTTTTGTTGGATCCATACCGTTAATTGCTATTTTTAAATAATTAATTGGTTCTAAAATAGTTTCATTTTGTCCCCAGTTCATTCTTCAGTTACCTTTTAACCTAATTTTCTTGTCATTATTTCAACTTGGATGTCTTTTTTCAAAGATTTCATCTCTTCTTTAATTGTATTTCATTCATAAAGTCTCCCTCCCACCCAGTGCCTGATGTCTTTGTCCAGAATAGATATTTTTTCTGGGTTTCAGGATATGTGCTTACATTTCCTTTGTTTTATTTGCCATATTTGTGTGTGTGTGTGTGTGTTGTTGTTGTTGTTCTTGCTCTGTCTTTTCCACCTTTTTCTTATATATTTCCAAATATATTGTGGATAGATTGTCCTTACCTACATTTCTATCTTATCTGGCCTCACTTTGCAAACTGCCCTCTTTCTTTGAATTCTCTATTTGACTCTTTAGCTACATAGAAGAAGGCAGTGCTAGAATGGAGGAGAGAAGGAAGAGCTGGAAATGCACACTAATTGCAGTCAAGTATTTTGTCTTTAGTCTCTTTCCCTGGATGTCTGTTAAACACATTATATCATATTTTGCTCTTTCTCTTTGGGGGTATTGGATTATTTCCTCATTTTAGAGTGAGTCCACCAGTTTAGCTCCACTAAGTCTTGGGGTATATAAAAATAACCACTACTTCACTCTCTTTCCCAGCCATTTCTTCTGCTTTCCTCCCAATTGTGGTTATGTTGGATAAATACTCAAAATTTAGAGGTTTTTCCAACAATCAACATGATGCTTTTTAGCTACTGTAAAAACGTATCCAGTGGTTTGGGAGTGGTTTTTCCCTTTTATTCCCATCTTTTATTCTGCCAAATTTGTATTTATTATAGACAATTAGTTCTGGGTAACTCTTCCTGAAGTATTTCTCTCATGTTACTTTAAGCCAGAAAAAGCAAAATCATGACTCTTTAGTTCTTCTGACTTTTCATTCAGCTACCTTTCACTCCTCTTTTCTGGTTCTTTGTGAGACTTTTCAAGATTTTGTCCATTCACTTTCTTCCCTATGGTTGTTCTTTCTTTTTCTCTGTGTGTGTGTGTGTATTTGGGAGGGAGAGGCGATAGATAGAGAAATCTTGCATTAATTCACAAAATCTTAACTAGAGATACTTTTTAAACTTTAGGCTTCATGATTGTACCACTTCTCCAGGTACAGTAATTTTTTTTTTCTTTGTTGATTTTACTTACATACATTAATGTAGGTCCAGGTAAGGTCTTTTCTGTAATCCTACAAACATTCAAGGCAGTATCTAATTAAGATTAAACTATGTGGTCAAGACTCAATGTGCAGTAATAGTTCAGTAAAAGTAGAGTTCATTGAGGACTGGAATAATAGCTCAAAGATAACAACAAGCCTGGCACACTCATAAGACCATGAAGAAACATGAACAACTCTTATATTTATTGCATGAAATAAGTATACTCTGTTGAAATCACAGGGAGGTCTCTTTCATAAAAACATTATCAGGAGATTATTGGAAATCACCGAGGCCCACAAATTATCCAGAGAACAAACTTTATACTCCAGTATTGCTGAAATCTGAGCCAGGGCCATAGGTTAAAGTTCAAGAACTGTGAGAAAATACTTCACAGAAATTGAATTATGAAAAATTTTATATGTTCTATCTAAACCTGACAAATGTCCAGTTAAAGAGAGTCCTCATCTGAAATTCCCAGTATAATTTTTATGATTTTAACATACAAAAAAACCTGTTGCTATTGAGCTGATTCCAACTCATAGCGACCTATAGAATAGAGTAGAATTGCCCCACAGGGCTTCCAAGGCTGTAATCTTTACAGGAGCAAACTGCCACATCTTCTTTCACAGAGTGACTGGTGGGTTCAAACTGCCAATCTTTCAAATACCAGACAAGTGCTTTAACTACTGCACCACCAGGGCTCCCTTTTTTTAAATGTATAGGACCTTAAAAGGTAATAAAATATGTAAGACCTCATATAACTGGAGACAAAAACCAGTAAAATAACAAAGTTTTGAAAAATATTGCTCCATCTTTTCACCCCCAACTATATTAAACAAATATCAGTAAGCTGATATTTGTTGAATGAGTACTCCAAGTTTTGTTCACTCTCAGTAGAATGAAAGCCTAGACAAAAATTAATTCCCATTGAGTTTTTCTATATGAAAGGAATAGAATAGGTAATAGCCAAGTAATATAATTTCAGGGGCCCAAAAGGCCCCAAAGTGAAAATAAATTCTTCTTTACCAATTTGCTGATACCTAAAATCTCACATTCCACAATCCATCTCTTTTTAGTTAAGGATTTAATACCCAATTAAATGCAGATATCCCCTGGGTAAGGTTTCTCATCAGTTATTTATTCCTCAGAATTAAAAAAAATAATAATTTGAAAACAGATTTTACCAAGGGGTACAGTATGAGGATCTTGAGATCCAGGAAATGAAGGATTAAGAATCTGCACCTTCTCCATAGTTTTATCTGGATTCAGCCTCGCTAAATCTGTTTTAAAGTTTCCTTAACTCCAATATGTAATGTCTTTTTGAGTAAGGTGTCCTTTCAGAGACACAGGTCATCTTTCATATAGCTGGAGATGGGGTTGAGGAGAGGCAGGGGAGTGATGCCTATCAGATGTGTAAATTACACTGTTCTCCTTTTATTCTCATTCTGACCCCTCATATCTTCATTTGTGTGTTTATAATAATTTCAACACAATTAATGAGACCATTCCTTGGCAAATTTAGTTATATCCTCAATGCATGAGGGGATTTCAATTACTCAGCCTATTTTTTTCAACGACCCAAGTCCCCACACTAGATAACTCACATTAAGGTAAGTATTCATTATGCTCATCTTCATAGGACTTCTCCAAAAAACACTAGATCACTGTCAGATATTGAATTATATTAAAGACTTCAGAGGAAACATGGCAGAGTAAATGTAAAATTACAAAAACTACCTTTTCTAAACCTAAACTAATAAACATAAGAAGTAAAATTAACAAAGAAAAATTTTTTAAATACTCTAACAAGGAAATGGATACATCCATGAATTTTAAAATCTAAAAATTGTCTCTGGATAAATTCTGTGAATTAATGCAAGATTTCCCTACCAATCAACTCCCCTTCCTAAATACACACACACACACACACACACACACACACGTGCACAGTGGGAGTGCCAGAGGGAGAGGAAAGAAAGGGGCAGAAATGATACTTGAAAAAGTGATGATTAAAATCTTCACAAATTTGATGAAAACATTAATCCACACATTCAAGAAGTTCAGCAAACTCAGGATAAACTGAAAGAGATCTACACTTGAATACAATCAAACTGTCAAAGCAAAAGACAAAAAGGGGAACTTGAAAGCAGCAAGAGAGAAATGGCATCATGTACAAGGGATCCTCAAGAAGATTCTTTAACAACAGCAAACATGGAGGCCAAATTCAAAGTGCTGAAAGAAAAGAATTTCAACTAAGAATTTTAAATCCAGCAAAGCTAAACAAATGAAGGATAAATAAGACATTCCAAGATAAACAAACCTGAGAGAATTCATTAGTAAGGATTTATCCACATGAAATACTAAAGGAAATCCTTCAAGATGAAATATAAGGACATTTGACACTAACTTGAACCCTTAGGAAGACAAAAAGAGCACCAGTAAAAGTAACCCTATAGCTAAATATAAAAGGAAGTATAAATGTATTCTTTGTTTGTAAATATTTTTATCCTATTTGATTTAAAAGACAACTGCATAAAACAATAATTATAAATCTGTTTTACTTGGCATACAATGTATAGAAATGTACTTTGTATAACAATAATAACACAAAGTAAAGGGATGAAGAATAGAACTACTTGGGAACAAAATTTTATATACTATCGAAATTAAGTTAGCAGTAATCTAAACTAGATTGTTATAAATTAAGAAGTTAATTGTAATGACATGGGAAATCATTAAGAAAATACTCAAGAAAACATGGCAAAAGAAATAAAGGAATTAAAATGGTACACTAGAAAATATATATTTAACACAAAAGAAGGCAATAATAAGGGAATAAAGGAACCAAAATATAAAACATAAAAACAACTAACAAAATTACAGACATAAATACTATCTCATCAGCAATTATATTAAATGTAAATGATTTAAGCATGTCAATGAAAAGACAGAGAATGGCAGAGTGGATAAAAGAAAAGTACATTACTCAACTATATGCAGTCTACAAGAAACATTTTAGATTCAAAGACACAAATATGTTCAAAGAAAAAGGAAGGAAAAACATACTTTTGTTGTTATTAGATGTCATCAAGTCAGTTACAACTCACAGTGACCTAATGTACAACAGAAGGAAACACCGCCCGGTCATGCACCATTCTCACAATCTTTGTTATGTTTGAGCCCATTGTTGCAGCCACTGTGTCAATCCATCTCATTGAGAGTCTTCTTTCTTTTCTGCTGACCGTATACTTTACCAAGCATGATGTCCATCTCCAGGCATTGGTCCCTCCTGATAACATGCCTAAAGTACATGAGTCTAACCATCCTCGATCTAAGAAGTATTCTGGCTGTACTTTTCCAAGGCAGAGTTGTTCATCCTTCTGGAAGTCCAGATTATATTTAGTATCCTTCACCAGTATCACAATTCAAATGCATCAAGTCTTCTTTGGCCTTCCTTATTCATTGTCTAGCTTTCACATGTACATGAGATGATTGAAAATACCATGGTTTGGGTCAGGGGCATTTTAGTCTTCAAGGTGACATTTTTGATTTTTAAGACTTTAAAGACATTTTTTGCAGCAAATTTGCCCAAGAATAAATACATCATTTGATTTCTTGACTATTGCTTCTATGGTTGTTGACTACGGATCCAAGTAAAATGAAATCCTTGATAACATCAATCTTTTCTCCATTTATCATGATGTTGCTTATTGGTCCAGTTGTAAGGATTTTTTTTTTTTTTTTATGTTTAGGTATAATCCATACCAAAGGCTTTGGTCTTTGATCTTCATCAGTAAGTGCTTCAAGTCCTCTTCACTTTCAGCAAGCAAGGTTGTGTCATCTGCATAATGAAAGTTGTTTATGAGTCTTCCTCCAATCCTGATACCCCGTTTTCTTCATACAGTCCAGCTTCTCAGATTCCTTGCTCAGCATACAGATTGTATAAGTATGGTGAAAAGATACAACCCTGACATACACTGTTCATGATTTTAAACCACAAAGTATCCTCTCGTTCTGCTCAAATAACTGCCTCTTGGTCTATGCACAGGTTGCCCATGAGCACAATTAAGTGTTTTGAAATTCCCATTCTTTGCAATGTTATCCATAGTTTGGTATGATCCACACAGTCGAATGCCTTTACATAGTCAATAAAACACAGGTAAACATCTTTCTGGTATTCTGTGCTTTCAACAGGACCCATCCGACGTCAGCAGGGATATCCCTCATTCCACGTCCTCTTGTGAATCTAGCTTGAATTTCTGGCAGTTCCCTGTCAACGTACGGCTGCAACCACTTCTGAATGATGTTCAGCAAAATTTTACTTGCTTGTGATAGTAATGAAACTGTTCAAAGATTTCTGCATTCTGTTGGATCACCTTTCTTTAGAATAGGCACAGATATGCATCTTTTCCGGTCAGTTGGCCAAGTAGCTGTCTTTCAAATTTCTTGACATAGATGAATGAGCACTTCCAGCACTACATTCATTTGTTGAAGCATCTCATCTGGTATTCTGTCAATTCCCAGAGACTTGTTTTGTGCCAGTTCCTTCAGTGCAGCTTGGACTTCAGTGCAGCTTGGATTCAGTACCATAAGTTCTTAATCATATGCTACCTTCTGAAATGGTCGAACATCGACCACTTCTTTTTGGTATAGTAACTGTGTATTCCTTTCATCTTCTTTTGATGCTTCTTGTGTTGTTCAATATTTAGAATAGAATTTTTCAATATTGCAACTGGAAGCTTGAATTTTTCTTCAGTTATTTCAACTTGAGAAATGCCGAGCATGTTCTTCCCTTTGGTTTTCTAACTCCAAATGTTGGCACATGTCATTATATTACTTTACTTTGTCTTCTTGAACTGCCCTTTGAAATCTTCAGTTCAGCCTTTTTACTTCATCATTTCATCCTTTTGCATTAGCTAATCAGCATTCAACAGCAAGTTTCAGGGTCTCTTCTGACCCCCATTTTGGTCTTTTCTTTTTTTCCTGTTTTTTAATGACTTTTACTTTCTTTATGTATGATGTCCTTGATGTCATCCACAACTCATCTGGTCTTCCACATCAAATCTTTTCTCAAGATGGTCTCTAAATTCAGATGGGATTAAACTCAAAGTTGTACTTAGACTCTCATGGATTTGTTTTAATTTTTGACGGCTTCAATTTGAACTTGAATATGAGCAGTTGATGGTCTGTTTCACATGCAGCCCCTAGCCTTGTTCTGACTGATGATATTGAGCTTCTCCATCATGTCTTCCACAGACGTAGTCAATTCGATTCCTGTGTATTCCACCTGGAGAGGTCCATGTATGTAGCCACCATTTATGTTGTTGAAAAAAGATATTTTCGATGAATAGGTCTTTGGTCTTGCAAAGTTCTATCATGCAATGTCTGGCATCATTTGTATCACCAAGACCACATTTTTCAACTACTGATCCTTCTCCTTTGTTTTTAACTTTTGCATTCCAATCACCAGTAATTATCAATGCATCTTGATTGTATGTTTGATCAATTTCAGGATGTAAAACATATAATATGCAACAGCGAACAAAAAAAGAACTGGACAAAATAGACCTGTCAGACAAAATAAATTTTAAAAGACAAAAATTGTTAATGAAGACAAAGAAAGACATTTTATCATGACAAAAGGACTTATTCCTCAAGGAAATATGACAACGGTAAACATATATGCACTAACAACAGAGCCCAAAATACATGAAATGACTACTGACAGAATTGGAGGAGAAAACAGATAATTCAATAATAGTAGTTATTAGATACTTCATTACCCAGATTCAATAATGGATAAAATAACTAGGCAAAAGATCAATGTGGAAATAGAAGACTTGAAGAACAATATAAACCAACTAAACCTAACAGACACCTATAGAACACCTCACCTAACAACAGCAAAATACATGTTCTTTTCAAGTACACATGGAACATTCCCCAGGACAGGCTGCATGTTAGCCCATAAAACAAGCCTTAATAAATGCCAAAGGTTTAAAATCAACAAAGTATCTTCTTTGATCACAATGGAATGAAATTATGTATTAATAACAGAAGAGAATTTTAAAAGTTCACAAATGTGTGGAATTTAAATAGCATACTCCTAAATAATCAATGGGTCAAAAAAGAAATCATATAGAAATTATGAAATACTTGCAGATCAATAAAAAATAAAACATATATACCAAAACTTATGGAATACAGCTAAAGCAGTGCTCAGAAGGCAATTTATAGCTGTAAAAGCCTATATTAAAAGATAAGAAATATCTCAAATCAATAGCCTTAACTTCCACCTTAAGAAATTAAAAAAAGAAGAACAAAGTAAATACAAACCAAGAAGAAAGAGGTAACTAAAACAAATAGAAGTGAAGATAAATGAAAATCAATGAAATCAAAGTTTGTTTCTTTGACTATATAAACAAACTGGATAAACCTTTAGTTGGACTAACCAAGACAAAAAAAAGAGAAGATGAATTATCAGGAATAAAAGAGGCGACATTACTACTGACCTTATAAAAACAAAAAGATTTATGACGTAATACAATAAAAAACTGTATGCCAACAAATTAGATAAACCAAATGAAATGGGCAAATTTCTACACACAAACTACCAAAAACAACTCAAAAAGAAATACCTGAATAGGACTATAACAGGTAAAGAGGTCAAATTAGTAATCAAAAATGTTCTCATGAGTAAAATCCCAGACATGTTTTAGCTTCACTGGTTATTTCTACCAAATGTCTAAAGAAGAATCAACATTAGTCCTTCACAATCTTACTTAAAAAATGAGAACACAGTTCTCCAACTCATTCTATGAAGCCATTATCCTCAGTAAAAAGAATCCAGAGAAGTATAAAAAGGGTTATATATCAGAGTCAAATGGGATTTATCCCAGGACGTCAATATTGGTTCAACATATTAAAATCAATCAATGTAATATGTCTTATTAATAGAATAAAGGATAAACACCACATTATCATCTAAATAGATGCAGAAAAACATTTAACAAAATCCAGTTCCCTTTCATTATAAAAACACTTGATAAACTAGTAGTAGAAAGTATCTTCCTCAACCTGATAAAGGGTGTCTGTGAAAAACCAACAGTACACATCATACTTAATATAGAAACCATAATGATAACACTTCAAACTCACTGTTGTTGTTGGTAGGTGCCACTGAGTTGATTCCAACTCATAGTGACACTATGTATAATAGAACAAAACACTGCTCGGTCCCCTCATAATCACTCTTAATGCTTGAGCCCATTGTTGTAGCTACTGTGTCAATCCATCTCTTTGAGGGTCTTCCTCTTTTTCACTGGCCTTCTACTTTACCAAGCATGATACCCTTCTCAAGGAACTGGTCCTTACTGATAACATAACCAAAGTATATAGGACGAAGTCTCACCATCCTTCCTTCTAAGAACCATTGTGGCTGTACTACTTCCAAGACAGATTTGTTCGCTCTTCTGGAAGTGCATGGTTTATTTAGTATTCTTCTGAAACACCATAATTCACAGGCATCAATTCTTCTTCTGTCTTCCTTAATCATTGTCCAGCTTTCCCATGCATATCAGGCAGTTGAAAGTGCCATGACTTGGGTCAGGCACACCTTAATCCTCAAACTGACATCTTTGCTTTTTAACAATTTAAGGTTGTTTGAAGTAGATTTCCCCAATGCAACACATTGTTTGATTTCTTGACTGCTGCTTCCATGGGCGTTGATTGCAGATCCAAGTAAAATGGAATCCTTGACAAGTTCAATCTTTTCTCCATTTATCATGATGTTGCTCATTGGACCAGTTGTGAGGATTTTTGTTTTCTTTATGTTGAGATATAATCCATACTGAAGGCTGTGGTCTTTGACCTTCATCAGTAAGTGCCTCACATCCTCTTCACTTTCAGCAAGCAAGACTATCATCCTCAGTATGCAGGTTGTTAATGAGTCTTCCTCCAATCCTGATGCCCCATTTTTCATACAGCCCAGCTTCTCAGATTATTTGCGCAGATCGAATAAGTATGGTGAAAGGATATAACTCTGACACACACCTTTCTTAATTTTAAATCATGCCGTAGCCCTTTGTTCTGTTTGAACAACTGCCTCTTTGTCTATGTATAGGTTCCACATGAGCACTATTAAGTGTATAATTCCCACTCTTTTCAATGTTGCTCGTAATTTTTTTACTATCCACACAGTCAAATGCCTTGCATAGTCAATAAAACACAGGTAAACATCCTTTTGGTATTCTCTGCTTTCAACCAAGATCAATCTGACATCAGCAACAATAACCCTCATTGTAGGGCCTCTTCTGACTCCTGTTTGAATTCCTAGCAGTTCCCAATCAGTGTGTTGCTACAGCCACCTCGCTAGGGTGCTTATAATAAAAAAGACAGAAAATAATAAGGGTTAGCTAGGATGCAGAGAAGTTGAATCCTCGTACATTGCTGGTGGGAATGTAAAATGCTACAACTGCTTTAACAATTTGACAGATCCTCAGAAAGTTAAGCATTGAGTTATCTTATGACCCAGGAGCTCTATTCGTAGGTGTATACCCAAGAGAACTGAAAACATGTTCACACGAACACTTGTACATGAATGTTTATAACAGCATCGTTCTCTATAGCTAAGAAGTGTAAACAATCCAAATGTCCATCAGCTGATGAATAGGTAAATAAATGTGGCATGTCCATACATACAAGGAAACATTTTTCAGCCGTAAAAGGAATAAAGCACTGATTCATGCTACAACATGAATTTTGAAAACCTTGTGCTTAGTGAAAAAAAGTCAGACGCAAAAGGCCACATATTGCATGATTCCTTTTATATGAGGTATCCATAATAGGCAAATCTGTAGAGAAAAAATGTAGATTAGTGGTTGCCAGTGGCTTAGGGAAAGGATGAATGGAGAATGACTGTTCATGGGTATTTTTTTTTTTTAAATGTTCTTCAATTAGATAATGGTGGTAATTTTACAACTGGGTGAGTATACTAAAAACCACTGAAGTACATTATTTAAAAGGGTGAATTTCATTTTATATAAACAGTATCTCTATTTTAAAAAAAATCTAATAGGATTTCCTATCTCAAAAAAACCAAACCCATTGCAATCTAGTTGATTCCGACTCATAACCACCCTATAGGACAGAGTAAAACTACCCTGTAGGGTTTCCAAGGCTATAATCTTTACAGAAGCAGATTGCCATATCTTTCTCCTGTGGGAAAAAGAGGGTTCAAATTGCCAAACTTTTGGATAGCAGCCAAGTGTTTAATGCTGCACTACCACAGCTCCTTTCCTATCTCAAAGAAGAAAAATTTCCACTGGAGTTCCATGTAGAAGTATGATTTGGGGCATGTTATTATGTTGCTGGAACCTGGTAACATAGTAGTTAAGAGCCCAGCTGCTAACCAAAAGGTCAGCAGTTCAAGTCTACCAGCTGCTCCTTGGAAACCCTATGAGGTAGTTCTGTTCTGTCCTATAGGGTCACTATGACTCAGGATTGACTATTAATCAACAGTAGACAATGGGTATTTTTTATTATGTTGCTACATTCTAACTTTAGCCATCCTTTAAAGCCCAGTTTAAATTTCATCTGTTCCATGTAACCTTCCATAAACACTCCTGCTCCTAGTCATCTTAACTTTTCAAAGCTGAACATGTCTGAGATCTGTCACACATATTATCTGTCAGTCAGTCAATCAATCAACAAACATTTATTGAGTACTTACTATAGAGTCGCTGGGTGGTGCCGAAGGTTAAGAACTTGATTACTAGCCTAAAGGTTGGCATTTTGAACCCAACCAAAGGAGATTTTAAGACAGTCTTGAAGATCTAATCCTGAAAGGTCACAGCCTTGAAAACCCTATGAAACAGTTCTACTGTGCACACATGGGGTCACCATGGGTCAGGGTTGACTTGATAGCAACTAACAATGTCAACTATGTACTAGACATGGTTATAGGTACACAGGAAACAGTGATGATCCAGATAACCAGAGCACCTGCCTTTAAGGAGTTTTAATTTTAGTAAATGAAGAAAAAAAGTAGCATGTAAAAAAGATTAAAAACTGGGATAACTCTAGGTACTGATAAATTATATGAAGAATATGGAAGAGAGGATAGGGACAGACATGGATGAGAGAGAAGAGGTATGGAAGGGACAGTAGAGCTATACACAGGAGCAGGAGGAGGGGTTAAAAAGGAAAATGAGGAAACTTTGTAGGGTGATGAATACGTTCATTATATGGAATATGGTGATGTTTTCACAAATGTATCAATATGTCAAAGCTTATCGAATTGTGAAATTAAAATATGTGCTGTTTATTCTATGTCAATTATACCTCAATAAGTCTATTCAAAATTGAAAAACACATATGGAAAGAGAAAAAAATGATAGAGACCTGTGTGCAGCTTGAGATATCATGGTCAGGGAGGGCCTTTCAGAGAAGTATGTTGAGACTTAAATAATGATAAAATGAAGCTGTGAGAAGATCCTAGGAGGATGTGTTCTAAGCAGAATAGAGACAAGAAGGAGGACAGAAGGAAGGCCAGTGTAGTGAAATACATCAAATAGGCCATATCATGAGAAGGAGTTTGGATTTTGTTAAAGCTAGATAGGAAACTGATAGAGGCTTTTAAGCTGAAGAATGGCATAATTTATTCATTCAACAAATATTAATAGAGCACTATTCTTCTATGCTACCATGCGTCTTTCAGTTTGTCATACTGTGGTGGCTTGTGTGTTGCTGTGATGCTGGAAGTTACATCACTGGTATTTCAAATACCAGCAGGATCACCAATGGTGGACAGGTTTCAGTGGAGCTTCCAGATTAAGACAGGCTAGGAAGGAGGACCTGGGAGTCTACTTCTGAAAAAAAATTGGCTAGTGAAAACGTTAAGAATACCAGCATAACACTGTCTGAAATAGTGCTGGAAGGTGAGCCCTTCAGATTCAACAGCACTCAAAATAAAACTGGAGAAGAGTGCCCCCTCAAAGTAGAGTCCACCTTAATGATGCATATGGAGTCAAGCTTTCCAGACCTTCATTTGCTGATGTGGTATGACTCAAAATGAGAAGAAACAGTTGCAAACATCCATTAATGATCAAAACGAAGTATGAATCTAGGAAAACTGGAAATCATCAAAAATGAAATGGAACACATAAACATCTACATCCTAGGCATTAGTGAGCTGAAATGGACTCGTATTGGCCATTTTGAATTGGAAAATCATATGGTCTACTATACTATACTAGTATGACAATGACAAATTGAAGGGGAATGGCATCATATTCATTGGCAAAAAGAGCATTTCGAGATGTATCCTGAAGTACAACTCCGTCAGTGACGGGATAATATCCATACTCAACAAGACAGACCAGTTAATACTATTATTCACATTTACTCACCAACCACTAATGCCAAAGAAAAGGAAATTAAAGATTTTTATGAACTTCTGCAGTCTGAAATTGATCAAACATGCAATCAAGATGCATTGATAATTACTGGTGATTGGCATGCAAAAGTTGGAAACAGAGAAGAAATGTGAGAAGACCTAGAGTTAGCAAACCAAAAGGGAAGAACATACTCGTCATTTCTCAAGCTGAAAGAACTGAAGAAGAAATTGAAGCCTCAAGTAGCAATATTGAAGGAGTCTATGGACAAAACATTGAACAATGCAGGAAGCATCAAAAGAAGATGGAAGAAATACACAGAGTCACTGTACCAAAAAGAACTGTTCGACACTCAACCATTTCAGAAGGTGGCATATGAAGGAGGGCCAACAAGATTTGTGAAGGAAATTTAATTGTGAGGAAAAAAAAGAGGAGTCAGGGATGACTCCAAGATTTTTGGCCTGCAACTGGTAGATGATGGGTAACAACTGAGAAGGTAACGATTGTGGGAGGAATGAAATTTTGGGGAAGTTTATCAAATGGCATATTAGGAGATGTCTAGTAGGAAATTGAATATCCCATACTGAAATTCAGGACTGGAGCTAATAACCTGGCAATCATCAGCATATTTATAGAGGAGAGAAGAGGTCCGAGCACACTAGACAGCATCACCCAGGCTTCTTTACCCTCTGGCATGTTGTTGGTTTTGACTAATGGAAGGAAAGAAAAGCAAGGTCAGGGTATTTGTTCCCTTGGATCCTATGGGGTGGCACCTCTCCTATAATGAGCAGTTTCATTGGGTTCTGGTCACTGTTCTCTCCCCGACCCCTCCAGGGATGCAAGTGAAGGAGTGATTACTGCATTGTTAGCAGCCCTGGGTGCTTACCATCACTCGTTGGGTCCCATTACCCTGTCTACTCCATTAAACTGTCTTCAGTTACTGCTTCAGAGTAGGCAGTCTGTTTCTTGCCATGACCCTAATGTTGTAACAGTAGGTCTGATAAAAATAGGTTCAAGGTAGTAGCACTTGAACTCTGAGGCCAATCTGTTGTCATTATGGATTTTTATTTGGATAATTGATAATTAAAAATAATTTCTATATAATTATCAAAATTATAATTTTTATTTAATTTGCTTCCTTTTAGTCTGTCTTACAACCCAATGAATAAGAAGCAGAATCTAAATGACTTGTTACAGTACCTTGAAAAAATTGTGACACTTTCCTAAAGTTCAATTTCTTAGTGAGTTTCTTAGTGGACATGGTAATTACTCTGCTTCTAGAAGGTCTTAAAAACTAAGCTTGTCCCTCCACTGAGGTCCTTGAATAAGGTTGTTAGAGAGCACAAAGGCTGAGTGCTTACTTTTAAATTATTCTAAATGTACAATGCTGTTTTTAATTGTCATTGAGTCAGCTCTGACTCTTGGTGACCTTAGGTATAACATAACAAAATGTTGCCCAGTCCTGTGCCATCTTCATGACTGTTGTTGGTATGTTGTGAGTTACAGGGTTTTCATTGGCTAATTGTTGAAAGTAGATCCCAGGCCTTTCTTGCTAGTCCATCTTGGTCTGCAAGCACCCCTGAAACCTCGCCATCATGGTGCCCCTGCTAGTATTTGAAATTCCTGTGGAGTAGCTTCCAGTATCACAGCAACATACAAGCCACCACGGTACAACAAATTGACAGATGGGTGATAGAAAGGTGCAATACAGGTATCTAAAACCCACAAATGCTACCTAGAATTAGAAGAGAGGGTTGGAGATGGGGGAATACTGTCAGTACCTATTATTATGTCAAAATACATGGCTTTTTTAGCTGTGTTCAGTAATTTTCTTTTATTCCGTTGGAATAGATTCTTTTAGTCAGAGTCACATGACTAAAGGCAGAAAAGAATCTAAAGACTTTGGAATGACAGTCTAAATATTGACTATTCTCAGCATGTTTTCCCTGGATCTCTTTGCTGAAAGCTACATCTAGGAATGATACACAGTCACGTAGTCCTGGAGGTTGGCAGCTGAGACTCTGTCCATCTCTGGCCTCAGCACCCAGAGGATAATTCTTAAATCTACAAACCATCTCGTGCAGCATTTTTTTTTTTCCTCCTCCTCCAATAATATCCAATTACTGAGTGCTGTGCTGGGAGAACCTGGGGAAATGCTAGAAGGAAACGCAGCTGAGAGCCACTGTGGTTTGACAGCTCTCCAGCTACTTTGAAAATATTTTGGCAAAAACAAGATATTAAGTAAAACTGTTTCCTTTGGTAACATACCCAAAACTGCAGGTTTTACATTTTCAGTCCTAAGTTTTGGGCCAAAAGGGGAAAAAGAAAAGAAAAAAAAGGAAAAAATCTGTTCTTGTGGAGGAAGACAGAATCCAAGGCAGAAGAGGAATACTTTCCATGAGATGCAGGAATGAGGGTAAAAGGAAAACAGATGAAAGCATATTTAGCATTCTCTACTTCTTTTCTCTACTAAGGAATTTCCCCCTGTCAAAACACAACATTCTCTTTTGCCCAAGATGGTCTGGAAGGGATTCTCTGGGGATGACCAGGCTAGGATTTGTGTTATTACTTATTAAGGATGATCAATGGCCAGTTAAGGACAGTCAGATCATTGGGCCCTTTATTTCAGGCCATCCCACATTATAGCAGACACAGAAGGGAGTGAGCTGGATGGCTGTTCATCTCAACCCACTAGTTGGTCCTTGGAGAACATGTTTAACTCCTCTTATTTCATTTTTCTCCTGATTGTAGCCATGCACAAAACCCTCAGTTCTTGAACACACCAAGCTCTCACCTCCCCCAGGGCCTTTGTAAATATTGTTTTCTCTACCCACAATGCTCTCCCCCAACTGCCACCTGTCTTTACTATCTAACATGGCTGATTCTTCAAATTACACATCAGATTTCATTTTTTTCAGGGAAGCCTCCCCTTATTGCCCAGATGCTGTTGGCCTAGTCCAAAGTTAAATCAGGAAACCATCTTTATCAATCCTGAGTCTTTCATGGGGCGATCTCTGTATAATCATTAGATGTAACCAAGAGTCTATCTTCGCTTATGCCAATGAGCCCAAAAAGGATTTATGACCATATAGTCAAAAGCCTAGAGTTATGTGCTATAGTTCCTGGTTGAATTCACCTTGAAATAGTGAAATCTGTAATGATGGTGTTTCTCTAAATGGCCTTATCTAAAGTTCACCTGTTACTCATGTAAAACGCTGGTCTTTGAAACCCAGAATTGCTATTTGCCAGGCAAATATTTGTTATAAGTTTTGGACAATAAATTAATAGAGTTATAACTTTTAGACAGTTATTAAAAATTTAACCCTTTTTGAACATGGAATAAAATACATTTTTATTTGTCCAACAAGGACCTTGCTGACACAGTTAATAATAATTTAGCCACATTGAAAGCTCATGTTTCAGAGCAGTCATTAATCAACATGGAGGCTAAATCCTGCCCTAGGTGCTTTATTCAGATTGACTTTTAAACTAGCTGCACAGTGAGAGACTTTTCTAAGATCCAGTCAGAAAACAACCTGGGGTCTGGAAAAACTAATTTAGGTGATCTTGGTTTATAGCCCGGTTTTTCAGCTTCACCACTACTGCATTTTGGGTCAGATAACTCTTTACTATGGGAAATTTTCCTCTGCGTTGTAGGATGTTTAGCAGCATTCCTAGGTTCTACCCCCTAGATGCCATTGGCACCTGTCCCCAAGCGTGACAACCCATTGCCGTCAGGTTGATTCCAACTCATGGCGACCTTATAGGACAGGGTAGAACTGCCCTGCAGGATTTCCAAGGAAACCTTTACGGAAGCAGACTGGCACATCTTTCTGCTGAAGGAAATATGGCAAACAGAACTATTTCCAGACATTGCCAAGTGTTGCCTGGGGGAAAAAAAATTGCTCTCTGATTAGGGAGTAGGGAAGCAAGCCTTCCAGATACCCAGGATTCAGGCTGATGGCCTTGTTCACTGGATTCAAACCTCAAGAAACTGTAACCCAGAAACTGGCCTCTTACTACTTCTGAAGGCAGGATCAAATCCACCCACAAGATGTGCTGAAGCTAAGCATGCTTGAAGCTGTCTGTGGTAAACATATACTAAGCTTGGTATTTTATAAGCTCTTAGGGAAGGCCACACATCTTCTGATATTGGCTTTCCTTCACGTTCACTAACTTTGTTTAATTTTGGTGGCCTTGTTAAGGGGTTCTTAGAAGGATGAGAATTTACTTTACCATCACATTTGCAGTTAAACCTGCCTTAACCAGATCAGTTGCCAACAAGTAAACTCCAACTCATGACGATGCCATGTGTGTCAGAGGAGAACTGTGCTCTACAGGTTTTTTAATGGCCGATCGTTTGGAAGTAGATCTCCAGGCCTCTCTTCTGAGGTGCCTCTGGGTAGACTTGAATCTTCAGCCTTTTCAGTCAGCAGCTGAGCATGTTAACTGTTTGTACCACTTGTGTTGTTGTTGTTGTTAGGTGCTGTCGGATAAGTTCTGACTCATAGCAACCCTATGCACAACAGAACGAAACACAGCCCACTCCTGCTCCACCCTTACAATCATTGTTATGCTTCAGCTCATTTTTGCAGCCACTGTGTCAGTCCACCTTGTTGAGGGTCTTGCTCTTTTCCGCTGACCCTGTACTCTGCCAGGGACTGATCCCTCCTGACAACATGCCCAAAATATGTAAGACGCAGTCTCGCCATCCCTGCCTCTAAGGAGCATTCTGGCCGCACTTCTTCCAAGACAGATTTGTTCATTCTTTTGGCAGTCCATGGTACATTCAATATTCTTCACCAACACCACAATTCAAAGGAGTCAATTCTTCTTCAGTCTTCCTTATTCATTGTCCAGCTTTCACATGCATATGACGTGATGGAAAATACCATGGCTTGGGTCAGGCGCACCTTAGTCTTCAGGGTGACATCTTTGCTCTTCAACACTTTGAAGAGGTCCTTTGCAGCAGATTTCCCCAATGCAATGCGTCTTTTGATTTCTTGACGGCTGCTTCCATGGCTGTTGATTGTGGATTCAAGCAAAATGAAATCCTTCACAACTTTAATCTTTTCTCCGTTTATCATGATGTTGCTCATTGGTCCAGTTGTGAGGATTTTTGTTTTCTTTATGTTGAGGTGTAATCCATACTGAGGGCTGTGGTCTTTGATCTTCATTAGTAAGTGCTTCAAATCCTCTTCACTTCCAGCAAGCAAGGTTGTGTCATCTGCATAACACAGGTTGTTAATGAGTCTTCCTCCAATGCTGATGCCCCATTCTTCTTCATATAGCCCAGCTTCTCGGATTATTTGTTCAGCATACAGATTAAATAGGTATGGTGAAAGAATACAACCCTGACACACACCTTTCCTGACTTTAAACCAATCAGTATCCCCTTGTTCTGTCTGAACAACTGCCTCTTGATCTATCTAAAGATTCCTCATCAGCACAATTAAGTCTTCGGGAATTCCCATTCTTCGCAGTGTTATCCGTAGTTTGTTATGATCCACACAGTCGAATGCCTTTGCATAGTCAACAAAACACAGGTAAACATCCTTCTGGTATTCTCCGCTTTCAGCCAGGATCTATCTGACATCAGCAGTGATATCCCTGGTTCCACGTCCTCTTCTGAATCCAGCCTGAATTTCTGGCAGTTCCCTGTCGATATACAGCTACAGCCGTTTTTGAATGATCTGCAGCAAAATTTTGCTTGCATGGGATATTATTGATATTGTTCTATAATTTCCACATTCAGTTGGATCAGCTTTCTTGGGAATAGCCATAAATATGGATCTCTTCCAGTCAGTTGGCCAGGAAGCTTTCTTACATATTTCTTGGCATAGACGAGTGAGCACCTCCAGCGCTGCATCTGTTTGTTGAAACATCTCAATAGGTATTCCATCAATTCCTGGAGCCTTGTTTTTCACCAATGCCTTCAGAGCAGCTTGGACTTCTTCCTTCAGTACCATCGGTTCCTCATCATATGCCACCTCTTGAAATGGTTGAATATCGACTAATTCTTTTTGGTATAATGACTCCGTGTATTCCTTCCATCTTCTTTTGATGCTTCCCACGTTGTTTAGTATTTTCCCCATGGAATCCTCCACTATTGCAACTCGAGGCTTGAATTTTTTCTTCAGTTCTTTCAGCTTGAGAAACACCGAGTGTGTTCTTCCCTTTTGGTTTTCCATCTCCAGCTCTTTGCACATGCCATTATAATACTTTACTTTGTCTTCTCAAGAGGCCCTTTGAAATCTTCTGTTCAGTTCTTTTACTTCATCAATTCTTCCTTTTGCTTTAGCTGCTCGATGCTCAAGAGCAAGTTTCAGAGCCTACTCTGATACCCATCTTGGTCTTTTCTTTCTTTCCTGTCTTTTCAATGACCTCTTGCTTTCTTCATGTATGATATCCTTGATGTCATTCCACAACTCATCTGGTCTTTGGTCACTAGTGTTCAATGCGTCAAATCTATTCTTCAGATGGTCTCTAAATTCAGGTGGGATACACTCAAGGTCATATTTTGGCTCTCGTGGACTTGCTCTGAGTTTCTTCTTTTTTTTTTAACTGAGGAAAATCAGAGCAAGTTGTACCACTTACCCCGTACCCAGTGCTGTCAACTTAGAGACTCCAAAATTGCCTCAGAGTTATTTATAATTCTATGAGGTAAGAAATCTCACTATCAAGTTACCTGACACATATGTTTAATGCTCAGTAAGACTGCACTCCTTTAGTCAATCTATTTTCATTGTTTTGACTCATTCAGCCTAATTATGTGTTCAGAACATATAAAGAAAAATAATAGCTAAATGATCACTTTCTAAGCATTTTAGATTACCTAGTGTTTATCCATTTTAAGAATGGTTGGAAGCACAGTGAGGCTAATCTTAATATAATTCATAGTGGTAGTTTCATAGTAAATTTACCACAGATTTACTGTGAAACATCACTAGGCTCTGTCCATTAATGACTGGAACAAAACATCTCTTTACATTTATATATTTACTTTGAAAGCATGTTCCACAGGGTATCAATCCTCTCATTCCTTAGGGGTTCCAAATATGGTCCCATCACACAGGCTGCCAATCTTGGTCACCACAAACAATTAACCCTACCATGAGGTATTTAAAATATGTAAAGGTTAAAAGATCGTAAAAATGAGACCATATGTCCAAACATACCACGTGTGCTTTGGCAAGAGAAATGTACATGTTAAGACGAATCCAACCAGCCTGCCTGGGAACTAGATCAAAACCAGGACAAAAAGATTCTTTTCATATAAGCTAGTTATTTCCCTAGCACTTACCCCAAGGTTAGCAGAGATGAAAGAAGCCAATCCACCCATATATCTGCCTGGCAAAGCCATCTTCCTTGGTGGATGAAGAGATAAAAGACCTAGAGCCCTGTACAGGCAGTCCTCAACTTATGATATATTTAAGTTGTAACAAACCACACTTCTGACAGCCTGTTTTTTTTCTTTTTTGTACATTTTATCATTGGTAATATGTACTACATACATTGTTGCAGCACATAAAAGGACCATACAGACAACTTGCACTAATTGTCTGACTAGAAACACCATCCCCATTCCTGGGGATAACACAGGTGATCCAGAACCTTCCACAAGTAAAGTTATTACAAAAACTGACACAATGCCAATGCTGTCTATTTTTTTATGGACATGTGTATTTTTTATGTATTAACGTGTGTATGTATTAAAATATATCTGTAAGTTTATTTTCCAACCCCAAGGACAAATAAAGATCAGATATATAAAGATACTGAAAATAAAATGCAATAATGATGAAAACTAAGAAAGATGAGGTACTCAACTTATATCAGAACCGACTTACAATGGAGTCATAGTAATGGCACCCCATCGTAGATCATAGACTACCTGTATTCAGAGAGGTAGATTTTCCTGGTCCAAATGCTGGCTCCACAACTGACTCTGTTAGGTTACTTAACATCTTAACATGTTAGCAAAGTACTTAATGTCTCTAAACCTGACTTTCCTCATCTGAAAAATGGAGATGATAGTATCATTCTTCTGGAGTGTTTTGAGAATTAAAAAGATAAACCAAAGTTGTTGAGAGTGGTTCCTGGTCAATAATGAGGGTTATTGTTCTTGTTGTTGCTGTTGTTAGGTGCCAACGAGTTGGTCACGACTCATAGCGACTGTACGTACCACAGAACAAAACACTGCCTGGTCCTGGGCCATGCTCACAATCATTGTTATGATTGAGCCCATTGTTGCAGCCACTGTGTCAATCCACCTCGTTGAGGGTCTTCCTCTTTTCCACTGACCCTGTACTTTACCAAGCATGATGTCCTTCTCCAGGGACTGATCCCTCCTGAAGACATGTCCAAAGTATGTAAGACATAGTCTTACCATCCTTGCTTCTAAGGAGCATTATGGTTGTACTTCCTCCAAGACCGATTTATTCATTCTTTTAACAGTCCATGGTATATTCAATATTCTTTGCCAACATCACAATTCAAAAGCATCATTCTTCAGTCTTCCTTATTCATTGTCCAGCTTTCACATGCATATGAAGCAATTAAAAATCCTATGGCTTGGGTCAGGTGCACCTTAGTCTTCAAGGTGACATCTTTGCTTTTCAACAGTTTGAAGAGGTCTTTTGCAGCAGATTTCTCCAGTGTAATGTGTTGTTTGATTTCTTGACTGATGCTTCCTTGGGTGTTGATTGTGGATCCAAGTAAAACAAAATCCTTGACAACTTCAATCTTTTCTCCGTTTATCATGATCTTGCTTATTGGTTTTTGTTTCTTTATGTCAAGGTGTAATCCATACTGAAGGCTGTGGTCTTAGATCTTCATCAGTAAGTGCTTCAAGTCCTCTTCACTTTCAGCAAGCCAGGTCGTGTCATCTGCATAAGGCAGGTTGTTAATGAGTCTTCCTCCAATCCTGATGCCCCGTTCTTCTTCATACAGTTCAGTTTCTCAGATTATTTGCTCTGCATATAGACTGAACAGTTATGGTAAAAGGATACAACCTTGATGCACACCTTTAAACCAAGCTGTATCCAGTTGTTCTGTCCAAACTGCCTCTTGATCTATGTACAGGTTCCTCATGAGCACAATTAAGTGTTCTGGAATTCCCATTCTTTGCAATGTTATCCATAATTTGTTATGACCCACACAGTTGAATGCCTCTGCATAGTCAATAAAACACAGGTAAACATCCCTCTGGTATTTTCTGCTTTCAGCCAAGAGCCATCTGACATCAGCAATGACAACACTGCTTCCACATCCTTTCCTGAATCTGGCCTGAATTTCTGGCAGTTCCCTGTCAATGTACTGCTGTAAACACTTTTGAATGATCTTCAGCAAAATTTTGCTTGCCTGTGATATTAATGATATTGTTTGATAATTTTTGCATTTGGTTGGATCACTTTCTTGGGAATAGGCCTAAATATGGATCTCTTCCAATTGGTTGGCCACGTAGCTGTCTTCAAAATTTTTTGGCATAGACAAGTGAGCAATTCCAGAGCTGCCTCCTTTAGTTGAAACATCTCAATTGATACTCCATCAATTCCTGGAGCTTTGCTTTTTGCCAGTGCCTTCAGTACAGCTTAGACTTTTTCCTTTAGTACCATCAGTTCCTGATCATACGCTACTTCTTGAAATGGTTGAACATCAACCAATTCTTAATGACTGTGTATTCCTTGCCTCTTCTTTTGATGTTTCCTGCATCATTTAATATTTTCCTCATAGAAGCCTTCACTATTGCAACTCATGGCTTGAATTTTTTCTTTGGTTCTTTCAGCTTGAGAAATGCCAAGTGCGTTCTTCCCTTTTGGTTTTCTATTTCCAACTCTTTGCACACGTCATTATAATACTTTGTGTTCTTGAGCTGCCCTTTGCAATCTTCTGTTCAGCTCTTTTACTTCATCATTTCTTTTGCTTTAGCTGTTTGACATTCAACAGCAAGTTTCAGAGTCTCTTCTGACATCCATTTTGGTCTTTTGTTTCTCTTCTTTCTCTTTAAAGTCCTCTTGTTTTCTTCATGTATGATGTCCTTGATGTCATTCCACAACTTATCTAGTCTTCGGTCATTAGTGTTCAATGCATCAAATCTGTTCTCAAGGTGGTCTCTAAATTAAGGTGGGATATAAAAAAAAAAAAAAAAAAACACCAAACCCAGTGCCATCAATTTGATTCCAACTCATAGCGACCCTATAGGACAGAGTAGAACTGCCCCATAGAGTTTCCAAGGAGCACCTGGTGGATTCCAACTGCTGACCCTTTGGTTACCAGCCATAGCACTTCTCAAGGTAATAATTTGGCTTTTGTAGACTTGGTCTGATTTTCTTCAGTTTCAACTTGAACTTGAGCAACTGTTCTACACTTGGCCCCTGGTCTTATGCTGACTGACATTGAACTTTTCCATCATCTCTTTCCACAGATATAGTCAATTTGATTCCTGTGTACTCCATCTGGTGAGGTCCATGTGTATGTTTATGTTGGTGAAAAAAGGTATTTGCAATGAAGAAGTCATAAAAAAAAAAGCCCACTGCTGTTGAGTCAATTCCAACTCATATCGACCCTATAGGACAGAGTAGAACTGCCCCATAGAGTTTCCAAGGAACGCCTGACAGATTCGAACTTCCGACTTCTTGGTTAGCAGTCATACCTCTTAACCACTACACCACCAGAGTTTCTGAAGAAGTCATTAGTCTTGCAAAATTCTATCGTGTAATCTCTGGCATCATTTCTATAACCAAGGCCATATTTTCCAACTACCAATTCTTCTTTTTTTTTCCAACTTTTGCATTCTAATCACCAGTAATTATCAATGCATCCTGACTGCATATTCAATCAATTTCAGAGTGTCACGTGTCTGTCAGTTTGTCGTACTGTGGGGGCTTGTGTGTTGCCGTGATGCTGGAAACTATGGCACCAGTATTCAAATACCAGCAGGGTAACCCGTGGCAGACAGATTTAAGCTGAGCTTCCAGACTAAGACAGACTAGGAAGAATGACCCAGCAGTCTACTTCTGAAAATAATTAGCTAGAACATTGTCTGATATGATGCCAGAAGATGAGCTCCCCAGCTTGGAAGACACTCAAAAGACGACTGGGGAAGAGCTGCCTCCTCAAAGTAGGGTCAACCTTAATGACGTGGATGGAATCAAGCTTTCAGGACCTTCATTTGCTGATGTGGGACAACGCAAAATGAGAAGAAACAGCTGCAAACATCCATTAATAATCAGAATGTGGAATGTACGAAGTATGAGTCTAGGAAAGTTGGAAATTGTCAAAAATGAAATGGAACATATAAATATCAATATCCTGGGCATTAGTGAACTGAAATGGACTGGTATTGGCCATTTTGAATAGGACAATCACATGGTCTACTATGCCAGGAATGACAACTGGAAGAGGAGTTGTGTTGCCTTCATCATCAAAAAGAGCATTCAAGATCTATCCTGAAGTACAACACTGTCAGTGATAGGATAATATCCATACACCTACAAGGAAGACCAGTGAATCTGACTATTATTCAAATTTATGCACCAACCACTAAGGCCAAAGATGAAGAAATTGAAGATTTTTACCAACTTCTGCAGCCTTTAATTGATCAAATATGCCTTATTTAGAAAAAAAAAAAAGTAAATTTAGTCTCCTCAGGAATGCTAACATTCAGGTACCACTCTTACGTATTTCATATTATGCTCAAAGGAGACACTGGATCTGAAAAAGATGCATCCAGGTTTGCCAGGGGTCTTCACCACCAAGCCCACCCTCCACGTCTGACAGGTCAAACTCATCTGGGCTGAGAAAGCCATTTATAATCAGAATCTTTATACTTCCTGGGTGGGTCACCTGCACAGGTGTGGAGTTTATCCGACTGATGAGAAATACTTACAAGAGTATTCCTGAAGATCAGCACTGGGAAGAGGAGTAAAACAATGGAAGTGTTGGGGTCAGTAGGAGATGGCTTCACTTCATGCACCGTATTTACCTAATTACTCAGAGTAGAATGTACCCCCCTTATTTTGGCTGAATGGAGTGTAAAACTGTCAAAAACTGTAACAAAATTACTTATAATATTAATATATTATTATGCTTATTAATATAAAAAAAATAAGGCTAATAATATTTAGGCTTATCCATGTGACTCTTCTTTTCCATTGGAATTATCATTGTTGATTATATGGCTACGTATCAAAATCGTAGAAAAAGTCACTGTAATATTTAGTGAGGAAATGAGAATTAGTTTATATTACCCTCAAGAAAAAGAAATATGTTCACATCTTTTTGACAAATTATTGACTTAACAAATGATCATAAAATATTCCAGACATGCAGAAATGTATGAAGAATAATACAGCAAATTTTTACTGAGGATGTTAGGAGTTCAGGAGTCTCAGTTCCAACTCCATATCTTTCTTCCCCTACTTATCCCACAACCAATACACCTTTAAAACTGGGGCCTCCGAACCTGCAGATGGTCAATTTCCCTGAAGGCAGCCAAGAATTTGGCATAAGTTTCCCAATCTGCTTCCGTTGAGTTTACACGAGCCATGCATTTTTAAAAGATGTGTAAAATATTCCATTCAATACTCTAAGTGTTTTGTTATGTTGTTGTTAGGTGCCGTCAAGTCAGTTCCAACCCATAGCGACCCTATGCACAGTAGAATGGAACACTGCCTTTTCCTGCACCATCCTCTCAATTGTTGCTGTGCTTGAGCCCGTTGTTGTAGCCACTGTGTCAGTCCCTCTCTTGACAGTCTTCCTCTTTTGCTGACCCTCTACTTTACCAAGCATGATGTCCCTTCTTCAGGGACGGATCCCTCCTGACAACAGATGTTTTTAGTGGGAGGCTTTTTCAGGATATCTAGCCCCTTCCATTCTTTTATATCAAAATGTACTCACTGTTATGAACTTATTTTTGTTTTTACTTGGTTTGCCTATCTATCTGTCCTCACTGTCAAAATCTGAACGCAAATGAAGACTAAATGGCCGTGAACAGAATTGGGATGCTTTAAAAATTACTGTAAAGAAACACAGTTTTCTGTGAGAGAGTAGTATTTGTATTTGAATGTATTTTTAATAGTTCCAAAATAATTAACAATGGCAAATTAGTCATTTCTGCTGTTACCCAATGAATGCCAAATCTAAACCCAAACCACACTATCCCTTTCTTTCCTCCAAAAATCTTTTAAAAAAAACATTCTCCCAATTTATAACTTCCCCATTTTAATGTAAATTTTTCTTAGGAATGTTTCTTAGGGAACTGTCTTAGAGAATGGAATGTGCATGCCAGCAAATCCACTTAGCCTTCTCCACCTCATCTAAAGTATGTTGCATACTTTAATGAGGAAATTTAGTCTCTCTTTTTTTTTCTTTTTGATGTTTTTTCAAAACTTAGAATTTCAACAATTTTCTTACCCCAGTGTAATGATTGCACCATAAACAACTGCTGAATTGGTATTTTTAGTTTAGTTTCCCAGGGTTTGGATAAGCCTGGGGTTATCATCAGGTGGGCTATCTCGCACTGGTAGCTATCTTTAATAAAAACACTGTCTCATACTCCTCTGTGTTTGCTCCAGGCCAATTAAGGGCTAATAACTCCTACTAAAAATTCTCCCTGGAAGACTGAAACTCCAGCAGTAGCTCCATTGGTTGATGTCCCACGCAGGCCTATCTTGGCCCCTCTGCAGGGGGTGAGGTAAATGTTACAGAATAGGAAACTGAGGCACAAAGAGTTAATTTTTCTAAGTTCAAACAGTAAATAGTGGAACGATACTGATTTCAGAGCTCATGACATTTTACTATGCTACATCGCAGATACAAAAACACAACCGTTTAAAGAGCTGGCAGCTACTGGTACAATACCTGACCTTGGTGATGTTTTAAGGGGTTAGGTTAACTCTGGCCACTTACAGCTCATTTGTTTGGAACAGCCCTGGGATATAGTAACTTAGATTTGTGTTTGCCATCTGCCACAGGCACAACCATGGGCTCTAAGCATCTTAGGTGCCACAGGTACAGCAGAACTGTCACGTGTATGGCCTGTTTCCTGGATCCACAGTTAAGAGGGAGAAATCAATTAAAATATAAGCAGTTCTAAACCAGTGAGAATTTCTACAGTCAGACTGGATTAGTGTCTCTATGACAATTCGTGAGCCCACACTAGTTTCAAAAAATGAAACTGTATAACCCCATCTGTATAAAAAAATAAATAAATAAAGCAAGATTAAATCTATTGCAGCACTCATTAACCTCGCTGTGGATTTTTGGCCCTTGATACAGACTGCAGTTGACTTCCTCTCTGCCTTCACAAAGACACCAAATTATGATCAGTTTGCTAATTCAGATCAGGGCCCCACTCGTAGCATCCACATCTTCTGGATAATGGGTTGACCGAAGTTTACCTTCATAATGTCTAGGAAAAAGTAACCTTCCTAGGGAAATAATATTTAAAAAAAAGTTAAAAGGAAATTATTTAAATTACTCAAGGTAACACACATTTTTAAATATGTTAGACTCTTTCAGCAACAATATAAATGATAATGTATAATCATGAGAATTGCTTCTTAAACCAGACCCTCAAAAAATTTCTATTGGGAAATGCTTCCTACTAGCTTGATTTGACTTTCTTCCCATTTTTACCTCATTAAGATCCAAGAGGAAACCCTGGGGCGTAGTGGTTCAGTGCTACGGCTGCTAACCAAAGGGTCAGCCGTTCGAATCCACCAGGTGCTCCTTGGAAACTCTATGGGGCAGTTCTACTCTGTCCTATAGGGTCGCTATGAGTCGGAATCGACTCAATGGCACTGGGTTTGGTTTTTGGTTTGGAAGATCCAAGAGGCTGTCACGCCCAAAATAAATTTTCTTTTTTTCATATTCAGCCTAGGATTTTTTTTAATAGAATTTAAATTTTCTCTCTCTCACTATCTCTACTTCTATAGCTCTTTAAGATGTAATGATTTTGTAATGACCATCACAGATTTTTAAATATTTTAAGACCTACCATCTCGGAAATACATGTCAGAAAACTTGTATTATTGAAGTTTTAGATGGAGCACTTATAAAATTGGGAATAAACTAATAATTAGTTATTTTGTTCATACAAGGTGCTTATTTACATGACTACTTCAAGTTTGAAAAACTCATTTTATTAAAGCCCTCAAAAATTAGACAGCTATTGCTTTGACAGTATTTGAATTTGAATGCTCTTGAGTAAATCTCTTTTACAAATGAGGATTTCAAATGTCTCTGTTTTATATATGTTTATATAATTGGGTCAGGTGAAAGGAAACCTCCAGAATATTTCCGTAACATCTCTACAATTTAAAGTTTAAATTTTTCTGGTCTTATTCTTGTAAGATGTTCTGAGAGTCTATTGTTGTTGTTAGGTGCCACCCAGTAGGTTCTGACTCATAGTGACTCCATGTACAACAGAACAAAATGTTGCCCAGTCCTGTGCCATCCTCACAATCATTGCTATGTTTGAGCCCATTGTTGTAGCCACTGTGTCAATCCATTTTGTTAAGGGTCTTCCTCTTATTCACTGATACTCTACTTAATAGACTTAAATATTTTCTGTACAAGGGGAAACGTTCTATTTCGTCAGCCATAGGTCCACTCTAATATTTAAAAATATCCAGCAAGCAATCCTCAAGTGGACTTTTGTTGTATCTTTAGCATGCCTTCCCTATTCCAGGAACAGCAATCCCTTCTTATGGTACATTGCTCCCCACTCCTCGCCTCATCTCCCTACCCTTTGCTCACTGAAGTAACATGGGAACCAAATAGCATCCGTCATTTTCTCACATAACCTCACAGCCTTAGCACATGGCTCAAGCCTGGCCAATCAGTGGCTTTCCACGAGAAGATTGTGAAGAGAGAGAGAAGAGAGAGACAGAGCCCGGGAGAGAGGGAAAGGATGAGAGAGAGAATGGGATTGAGACAGAGACAGAGAAACTAAGAAGAAAAAAAGAAGAGAGAGATTAAAACAGGGAGAAGAGGAAAAAGGGAAGGAGGGAGGGATGGCAGGAGAAGTTGAGACTGAACCAATGTAATTGTCATAACTATTATCTGGCTCTAGTTCCTGCCCTGGCTTCTGCTTCCCAGGCTTGGCTTTTTGTCTTTTGCTTCTATTCTGGGAGATACTTTATTTTCCTTCCAACAATTCTCTTCTACTGTTCAAGTTGGGTTTCTGTCCCTTGCAGTCAGATTCCTAATAATGAAAGAGCTACCCTAAAGTCTCTGTTGCCTTGTATGTGGATGGTACTCAAGTTCGGTTAAGTGGAGCATAGTTTGGACTTCATGCTAAATTTTATCCGTTCATCAAAAGGAAGGAGAAAAAAACTGGCATGTATTGTGACTATAGAAATTATTACTTCAAAGAGCAGTACTTAAAGGTATGATTGAATTAGGCCCCTTAGAGCAAGTGGATGAGGAGACTGGTTCCACGTCATCCTACTGGGGAAATTTAGACTGTACAACAAACAAAGCCTCAGAATTTTCAGTTCCCTAAGTTGTATCTTCCTTTCAGCACCTTTGTCATATTAGTTTCCTATTGCTGCCTTAAAACAACATAAATTTATTATCTTACTGGCCTAGAGGTCAGAAATCTAAAATGGGTTGGCAGGGCTATGTTCCTTCAGGAGTCTCTAGGGGAGAATCTATTTTCTTGCATTTCCCAAATTCCAGAGGCTGGACACGTTATTTGGCTCATGGCCCCTCATCACTCCCGCTGACCTCTGCTCTGTCAGTTACCTGATTCAGATGTTTCTGCCTCTCACTTATGAGGATCCTTGTGTTATATTTGGCTCCTCATAATTCAGGATAAGCTCCTATCTCAAAATTCTCAACTTAATCACATCTGTAAATTCCTTTTTGCCATGTCAGGTAACATTCACAGGTTCTAGGCATTAGAACATAGACATCTTGGGGGTGGGAGGCATCATTCAGCCTACCACACTTGGGTACTGCTGTTTGCCGGAAAAGGTGCCAAATTGTAGAGTCCCACACTACTCAGGAATCCGTGACTTGATATCTTCTTTCAGACTTGTCTGGAGAAGCATTAGCACTAATAGGGACACTATCCAGCTCCAAGTATAGGGCAGAGCTCAGGACCCAGTGTGGACCACTCATTCTATTTCTTTGGTTGTAGATAAGATGTAGAGGGTCAACAAAAAAGAGAAAGACTCTCAACAAATGGATTGACACAGTGGCTACAACAATGGGCTCAAGCATAACAACAATTGTGAGGATGGCGCAGGACTGGGCAGTGTTTCATTCTGTTGTATATAGGGTTGCTACAAGTCGGAACTGACTCAATGACACCTAACAACGAAAACAGCAACAGAGAAAATGAGCACTTGTTGGCATTCCAAGAATGCTGAGAACATGCCACTGGTGATGCAGAAGGTTTTCACCAGAGAGCAGGAACAGATCCACATCTAGGAAACCAGTCCCTCAAAGGCTTTAGGGTAGGACATGGTGTTTGCCAATGAAATTGGCAGAGAACTTATCTCAATTAATAGATCTTTAAAAATCTAGAAGTATGATGCACCTGATAACCAATATTCCCATCCCACTAACAACTACACAGCTAGTGCTCTGTTACCAGGGTAGGTGAGCGTGTTTCATAAGTCCTGCCTGGCATGCATAATGCTATAGTCACTTCTGGAAAACCACCTGGCCTACCACCTGCAAAGCAATCCAAGCAGTGGCAATAGTAGGAAGCCCTTACTACCCTTAGTACAAAGAGAAGGAGTAGATCTGAAGTCACCCAGTTGAAGCTGGAACCATTGAGAGGTTGACCTGAGGGAGCTATAGGAAACAGCTGTTGCAAGAGATACCACTGGGGAAGAAGAGGTTTTGGGGAGGATCTGCTGACTTCTCCCTGCTTCCTATCCTCCAGTTTCCCAGGAGAACCTTACACTAGCCAAATCCAGCAGGAAGCTGGTTCACTTGGAAGCCTGAAAGATGCAAGTAGCGGGGATGTCCTCTCCCTCCCACTCCTTCCTGCAATACTGAAGAGATCAGGGGGAGGGTATGGAAGGGATCAGCACAATGGTCAACTAACTCTGGGAAATTCTGTGTTAAACATGGAATAATAGATTTAACTATAGGATTGTTCATATACACTCTATTCACTGTTTCCCAAAATACATATACACACACCCATACAGAGCAAGAGATAGAAAGATTTTGAGGAATTAGTTCATGCAATTGTGGGGGTTAGCAAGCTTTGAAATCTATAGGTCAGGCAACAGGTGACTGGAAATTCTGGCAGACTTGCCTATTTACAGTCTTGGAACAGAATCCTTCTTCCTCAGGAAACTTCGATTTTTGCTCTTAAGGCCTTCAATTGATTGACTGAGGGTCACCCATATCATAGAAGGCAATCTAAGTTTAAGTTCAACTGATTTAAAATGTTAATTACATGTGAATACCTTCAAAGCAACATGTAGACCAGTATTTGATCAAAAAACTGGGCAATATAGTCTAGCCAAGTAGATCCATAAAATTAACCATCACACCACAAAATCTTCTAATGTCAGAACATCTCACAGAACTCATGTTCCAAGGACTTGACTTCGAGAAACTCTGCTTTCAGATAGACCAATCAAGTAGAACGAGGCTGATCTTGTATAAATTGCTCTGAGTGGGTTTCAGGAGTAAAGACTTCCAACGGACTCCATACACTTCCTTCTGAGGGAAGACTGTTAAGGAAGTTCCAAAGTTTAAAGGAAGGCAGGACAAGCCTTGCAGTTTTTTCTCTGCTCCCCATAAGGGCCATTCCGGAATGTGTTTTTAGTAAGAATCCTTACACATAAGACTGACATTCTGGCCTTTGATGATTCAAAGTAGGATTTAAAGAACCTGGAAAAGCTGACCCCTTAGAGGGCACTGTTTGGGGAAATCTAGCTTATTATTGGGCTCTTTAAGTTTTTTTTTCAGCTGATATAATCCAAAGTGTTTTGCCAAGTCTGGTCAACCTGCCAGACATACAGCAGCCTGGCAAAAGCTGGACATTCTCAAGTAGAAGAAGTAATGAAAATAAAGAGCATGCAAAGCCTGATGTTTTTCTGCATGCTTCTCTAGGCACTTGAAAAAACAAAAATAAAAAGTAATTACTATCACGGCACAACTTGCTGAGTCATTAGAATCTTTTTTTTAACAGACCTGTTTATTTCTAGAAGCCTACTGATTTTTAATAGTTGTTGTTATTAGGTGCTCTCAAGTGGTTCTGATTCATAATGACCCTATGAACAAAACACTGCCCTGTCCTGCACCATCCTCACAGTCCTTGCTATGTTTGAGTCCATTTTTGCAGTCCCTGTGTCAATCCGTCTCTTTGAGGGTCTTCCTCTTTTTCCCTGACCCTCTACTTTATCAAACATAATGTCTTTCTCCAGGGACTGGTGCCTCCTGATAACATATCTAAAGTAGGTGAGATGAAGTCTCACCATCCTGCCAAAGAGAACTCTGGCTGTACTTCTTCCAAGACAGACTTGTTTGTTCTTTCTGGCAGTCCATAGTATATTCAGCATTCTTTGCCAACGCCATAATTCAAAGGCATCAATTCTTCTTCAGTCTTCTTTATATTGTCCAGTTTTCTAATGCATATGCAGCAATTGAAAATACCTTGGCTTGGTTCAGGCCCACCTTAGTTCTCAAAGTGACATCTTTGCTGTTCAATACTTTAAAGAGGTCTTTTGCAGCATATTTTCCCAATGCAATATGTTATCAATTTCTTTTTCCCCTTCTTTTTTTTATTGTACTTTAGGTGAAAGCTTACAGCTCAAGTTAATTTCTCATACAAAAATTTATACACATATTGTTATGTGACATTAGTTGCAATCCCCACAATGTGACAGCTCACTCCCCCTTTCCACTCCTGGTTTCTTTTGTCCATTCAACCACTTCCTGTCCCTTCCTACCTTCTCATTCTGCCTCAGGACAGGAGCCACTCATTTGGTCTCATGAATCTGATTGAACTAAGAAGCACATTCCTCATGAGTATTATTTTTTGTTTTATAGTCCAGTCCAATCTTTGTCTGAAGAGTGGGCTTCAGGAATGGTTTTAGTTTTGGGTTAACAGAATGCCTGTGGACCATAGTTTCGGGGACTCCTCCAGTCTCTGTCAGATCATTAAGTCAGGACTTTTTACATGAATTTGAGTTTTGCTCTGCACTTTTCTCACTCCATCAAGGATTCTCTGTTGTGTTCCCTGTCAGATCGGTCATTGGTGGTAGCCAGAAATCATCCAGTTCTTCTGGTCTCAGGCTGGTGGGGTCTCTGGTTCGTGTGGACCTTTTGTCTCTTGGGCTAATATTTTCCTTGCATCTTTGGTGCTCTTCATTCTCCTTTGCTCCAAGTGAGTTGGAATCAATTGATGCATCTTAGATGGTAGCTCGCAAGCTATTAAGACCTGAGACACCACCCACCAAAGTGGGATGCAGAACATTTTCTTAATAAACTTTGTTATGCCAGTTGACCTAATGTCCCCCAGAACTATGGTCTGCAAGCTTAAGCCCCAGCTACTATGTCCCTCAAAGTGTTTGGATGTGTTCCAAAACTTCTTAGCTTTTACTTTGGTCCAGTTATGCTGATGTCCTTTGTGTTGTATGTTGTCCTTCCCTTCACCAAAGATGATCCTTGCCTACTATCTAGTTAGTGAATCCTCCTTCCTTTCCCTCCCCACCCTTGTAACCATCAAAGAATGCTTTCTTCTATGTTTAAACCTTTTCTTGAGTTCTTATAATAGTGGTCTCACACAATATTTGTCCTTTTGCGACTGACTAATTTCACTCAGCATAATGCCCTCCAGATTCATCCATGTTGTGAGATGTTTCATGGATTCATCATTGTTCTTTATCATTGTGTAGTATGCCATTCTATACCATAATTTGTTTATCCATTCATCTGTCAATGGGCACCTGTTTCCATCTTTTTGCTATTGTGAACAGTTCTGCAATGAACATGGATGTGCATATATCTATTCGTGTGGCGGCTCTTATTTCTCTGGTATGTTTGATTTCTTGATTGGCTGCTTCCACTGGCATTAATTGTGAATCCAAGTAAAATGAAATCCTTGACAACTTCAATTTTTTCTCTATCTACCATGATGCTGCTTATTGGGCTAATTGTGAAGATTTTTGTTTCTTTTCTGTTGAGATATAATCCATACTGAAAGCTGTAGTCTTTGATCTTCATCAATAAGTGCTTCAAGTCCTCTTCACTTTCAGCAAGCGGTTCATCTGCATATAGCAGGTTGTTATGAGTCTTACTCTAATTCTGATGCCATGTTCTTCTTCATATAGACCAGCTTCTAATTTTATTTGTTTAGCATACAGATTGAATAAGTAGGGGCAAAATATTAAACAATGCAGGAAGAATTAAAAGAAGACAGAAGGAATACATACAGCCTCTGTACCAAAAAGGACTGGTCAATGTTCAACCATTTCAAGAGATAACGTATGACCAAGAAGTGATGTTATTGAAGGAAGAAGTCCAAGCTGAATTGAAAGAATTTTTAATATAGATGTTACTATTTGAATCCAAGTGATTTTTTCATCCACTTGTGGATCCAAAGCTTAAGCTGTATCAAATAGCAGACACAAAGAAATTGTTGGAAAGGAAGAAATGCATGCCCTGTACCCTTTAAGTAATTGTTGAGAGAATAAATGAGATCATGTCTGAGAAAGTACTTCTAAATTATCAACTGCTCTTGATACGATGGCCAAAGAAGGATGCACTCTTTCTCTGGAGTTATGCCAGAAGCCTTAAAATGTTAAGATACCTAAAAAATTAAATCAGTCTCCTTTCATGTCCTCAGAGACTTAAGTTTTCTGCAAGTAACTCAAAATTAGCGCTCCATTGAAAATAAAATCTGATTTGAGGAGTATTCACATTTAGAAGCCCCTAGGGGAAAAAAAAATTTTTTTTTTCTTTAGGAGGCCAGGACTCTTTCCTCTTTCACAATACTGTAAACAACATATACTCCTGGAAATTATTCCAGTGTCTCACATCTCAAGACAGAAAGATTTTTTGTTTTGGTTTGGTTTGGTTTGCCTATATGTTGCCTTCTCCATGTCCTTGAAGATGGAAGGAATACAGAGTCACTATTACCACAAAGAATTGGTCGATGTTCAACCATTTCAGGAGGTAACATATGATCAGAAACCGATGGTACTGATGGAAGAAGCCCAAGCTGCACTGAAGGCATTGGTGAAAAACGAGGCTCCAGGAATTGATGGAATACCAATTGAGATGTCTCAAGAAGCAGATGCAGTGCTGGAAGTATTCACTCATCTATGCCAAAAAAATTGGAAGGCAACTGCCTGGCCAACCAACTGGAAGAGATCCATATTTATGTCTATTCCCCAAAAGCCAAGTGCAGAAATTATTGCTGTGTTGGGATCATTAATATCACATGCAAGCAAAATTTTGCTGTGAAGATCATTCAAAAGTGGCCGCAGCACTACATCTACAGGGAACAGCCAGAAATTCAAGCCAGGGATATCACTGGTGATGTCAGATGGATCCTGGCTGAAAGCAGAGAATACCAGATGTTTACCCATGTTTTACTGATTATGCTAAGGCATTCGACTGTGTGGACCATAACAAATTATGCATAACATTGTGGAGAATGGAGATTCCAGAGCACTTAATAGTGCTCATGGGGAATCTGTACATGGATCGAGAGGCAGTCATTGGAACAAAACAAGGGGATATTGATTGGTTTAAGGTCAGGACAGGTGTGTGTCAGGGTTGTATCCTTTCACTATACCTATTCAGTCTGTATGCTGAGCAAATAAACTGAGAAACTGGACTATATGAAGAAGAACAGGGCATCAGGATTGAAGGAAGACTCATTAACAATCTGCGTTATACAGATGACAGAACCTTGCTTGCTGAAAGTGTAAAGGACTTGAAGTACTTGCTGATAAAGATAGAAGACCACAGCCTTCAGTATGGATTACACCTCAGCATAAGGAAAGTGAAAATCCTCACACTTGGACCAATAAGCAACTTCACGATAAACAGAGAAAAGACTGAAGTTGTGAAGGGTTTCATTTTACTTGGATCCACAATCACCCATGGAAGCAGCAGCCAAGAAATCAAAAGACATATTGCATTGGGCAAATTGGCTGCCAGAGATCTCTTTAAAGTGTTAAAAAGCAAACATATCACCTTGAGGGCTAAAATACGCCTGACCCAAGCCATGGTGTTTTCAGTCGCCTCATATCCATGTGAAAGCTGCATGATGAATAAGAAAAACCAATAAAGAATTGATGCCTTTGAATTTTGGTGTTCTTGAAGAATATTGAATATACCATGGACTGACAAAAGAATGAGCAAATCTGTCTTGGAAGAAGTACAACCATAACGTTCCTTAGAAGCAAGGATGGCAAGACTGCACCTCATATACTTTGGACATGTTGTCAGGAGGGATCAGCCCCTGGAGAAGACATCATGCTTGGTAAAATAGAGGGTCAAGGAAAAAGAGGAAGCCCCTCATTAAGATGGATTGACACAGTGGCTGCAACAATGGGCTCAAGCATAGCAACAATTGTGAGGATGGTGCAGGACCAGGCAGTGTTTCATTGTGTTGTGCATAGGGTCGCTATGAGTCAGAACTGATTTGACGTCACCTAACAACAACAACCATCTCCTTGCTCCTGAATTACTCTTTCCTGCCCAAGTCACAGAAACCCTGGTAGTGTAGTGGTTAAGTGCTACGGCTGCTAACCAAAGGGTCAGCAGTTCGAATCCACCAGGCACTTCTTGGAAACTCTGTGGGGCAGTTCTACTCTGTCCTCTAGGGTCACTACAAGTCAGAATCGACCGACAGCACTGGGTTTGGTTTGTTTTTTTGGCCCAAGTCACAGTCTTGGTGGCAGTAACCATCATGTTGTATCGCTGCACCTTCACACATGATGCCCTGAGCCCTCAGAGTACCAGCATTTCAGTAAACAGAGCTACTGTAATCTTAATAACAAGAATATGGGTAACACTATCAAAATGGAATATCACCAGAAGATCTGAATCATAGAATGTTAGTATTGGAATTAACTTCAGAAATCATCTTCTCTAATGATTTGTGAGATTTTTATACAGCACATGTCTTTTGTAAAATGAAATCTGGAGTAGAGTTGCTGTTGTTGTTGTGTGCTGTTGAGTTGATTCAGTCTCATATATAAAATAGATTTAATCAAAACTGCATTGGTTGAAGAGGGAGGTGGATCCCTAACATCTTACTCACTTAGTCTCATTTTTATTTTCAAATACTAAGGTTATACTGAATCATTTGAAAACTATTCAATATAGTCCAACCCTCTCCCCATCCAGTGCTTCAGTGTCTTCTGTAATAACCACCAGCAGGTTGTTCAGCCTCTCAGCATTTCCAGGGATGCCAGTCCTCCCAAGGAAGACTGTCTTATTTTTGGAAAGCTTCTATTGTTTATTTAGAAAGTTCATTCTTACATTTTGTTGGTTTCCTTGTAACTTGTATTTGTTGGTCCTAGAACAGAGCTAGACTATGCTGTGTTTGATACAAAAGCCATTTACGTAATCGAAGCCAATAATCATATTCTTTTGAAGACTTCTCTTTTACAAACTAAATGTCCCTGATTTTTTCACCTGTTTCTCAGAACATGAGAAAATGTAGTCATAATCTTTTTATTCTAATTCTTTTCCTTTAGGCATGCTTCAGTTTGTCAATGTCAGTTTTAATTTATGTGCCTATAACTGTAAGCAGTAATTTCTATGTGGAACATAACCATCAGCTCTCTCGTTTTGAAGATTCTACCTCTGCTAATGTGGTCTATAATTGCATTTGATATTCGGGAGATTCATGAAGCTTAGTCAACTAAATCCCTGATATCATTCTCAAATATCTGACTGCAATTCTGAGCCAGATCTCCTTTATTTTGAACTTGTAGAATGGGTTTTATGGCTCCAAGTGGTCACTGTCTTTTGCTGTGGCTTATGGAGTCAGCCACATGGTTCTGTTAGAAAGATTTCCAGGTTCTGGTCATTTATAGAACCTGGCTCGTGGGATTTGGTAAATTAATATGATTGCCTATTTGTTAATATTTTATTCTGTCAATCACACAGATACTATCTTCTTAGTAATTTCCCATGGGTCTCTATTGATATACATTTATGGAAAAAAGTTGTGATTAGTTTAGAGCCAAACTGTATAACCATGGCTACCCATTTAGATCTGGCATAAAGACTTTCCTACTACAGTATTTTTGGGGTTTCGGGATGGCTCACTAGAAACCTGAAAGGATAGGAAATCTTCCTCTGAGTTGATTTGATTATACTCCAATGCTACTGTGAGTCTACAATTTTAAAGATCTACCACAAGACCAGGTATTTTATCTGCTGTTAAATAGATGAATTTTTAAGCATTAGAAAATCAGTCTGAATTTTCATTCTTCCCTAGGAATTTTCTCAAATTTGTGGGTTTCAGCCAGATACTTTGCCTTCCTTGAACATATTTTCATGTGGTTTTATAATATTTATGCAACATTATTTTCCATTAGTTCTCTAATTTTAATTGTTGGTAACAATTACATGGTGGAGAACCGATTTATCCATGTTAATGTCTGAGGCGACCATGACCCATTTTATTTGCTGCATGGTCAGCCCTGGTATTCATGGCAGGTTTTCTGAATATTTCTGATGAGGTCTTTAAGCACATGTAATTCTGAAAACACATTCCCATTCAGTAAGACCTATACAGGATGGTAAGTTCAACATGGCAAAAGGTTTCTCAAAAATTCCGTAAACATTAAGCATATTTATGCCATAGCATTAAGTTTGGTCAATTTGAAACTTACTGTATTGTAGTATAAGAGGCATTTTGTTTGCTTGTGTTTACTTTCCCAGGAGTAAATGCGTTTTGGTTAACCACAATGGCAAACTTAGTCAAGACATTTATGTCAACAAATCCAACTGCTTAACAAAGTCACATTCTTAGTTTCTAGGACAGCAGACTGGATTCTAAGTAAATGTGTTTATAAGGCGTGCTGTAAATCTGGGACTATAAACATGTCTACTTTTCTATTAAACCTGCTGCTGTGCATGAGGTACAATAAGCTCTCTTTTCAGTTTTATGGAGGCCTGCATGTTGGCTTGCCAGTCTTGATTGCTGTTGATCCTCCTATTCCCAAAGCCTCCTGCCAAGCTCTTGACCCAAGTCACGCTCCCTAATGATGTCATAACACTGCTTAGAATGTGCTCATTCACTGTACCTGCAGAGATTGCCCAAGAGCCACATACCTTCCCTGTTAGTCACAAGCTGATTGGAGAATAACATCTTGAAAAAAAGCAAGGCTTCTTCTTGCTCTGATCTCAAAGGTATCACATTTTTGTATCTTTCATAATGAATTTATAGTAAGATGACCATTATATTTATGGAATTATTTTAATATGTCTTGTTCTAAAGAGTTAACAATACAAATTATATTGTTTTGACAAAAAAAAAAAGCAGGATTTTCTCTGCATTCATAAGAAAAACCTGTATCAATTCAACACATATTTATGAAACACAAGGCCTGGTATTTGAGATTATCATCATGGCCACTGATGCCAGGCACCTGGAGGAAAAGAGGAAGAACTGGTCATAGATCTAGATATGTAAGTCAAGTGACATCAAATATATCCATTTGGAAACATCTGATCAATTTTAGGTTCTTCACTTTTCACCCAAATATTAGGTATTAACATAGATATATACATTGCATCTCTTTTTACTTTAAACTTAACATCAACCAAAATACCCATAGCATAATGTTCCAGAGCTCCTACCAATTAGACCTAATATTAAAACAAAAACAAAGAAAACTCAACAAAAATTTCTTAAAATCCACTGGTTTTGGACTCAGTCCAAAACAAATAGCTCATGTATTTGTACTCTTTGTTTCTCAGATGAACACTACCAAGGTAATATTGGTGTTTTAACCAGACATAACAATGGCCTGAGTACTAATGACTAAAATCTGCAAGTTAATTCCTCCTAGACTATGATAGACTTGAAGCCTACACTCCATCTTTTGGTATAAGACAGCATTTTCCCTTAGAGTGTTTTAGGTAGAAAATTTTCTTCTACCTTCAGGAAGAACTTTCATCAGCAACTAAAATTTTTAACCAAAGATTTAGAGACTGTGTCTGAACATTTCTTAGAGTTTTTTTGTCCACAATTGTACCTATCTACCTGGCATACAATTTGACAATTAACACAAATTAAAAAAAAAAAAAATTTCCTTAAATTGTTTTTCAAACTTGAGTGATATATGTAGTTGGTATGCTCTGATTCATGACAGCCTGTCTGAGGTTGGGTTCTCTAGAGAAGCAAAACTAATAAAGCTTATAAGTGTATGTAGAGAGAGATTTATATCAAGGAAATGGTTCATGTTGTTGTAGAGGCTGGAATGTCCCAAGTCTGTGGGACAGGATAGAGGGTTCTCCTGACTCATGTAGCCTGGGGGCTGGCAAACCCAAGATAGCAAGTCAGAGGACAGGGCTCTTGATCATAGGCTATGCAGATCAGCAAATCCCAACACAGGGAGTCAAGATCACAGCTAAGCTGCCAGCTGAAGTCCCAAGAACTGGAGGTCAAACGATCAGGAGCCAGCTGCATGATCCAGAATGAGCAAAAGCTCAGACGCCTTGCCAGAATGTCCACTTATACTCAATGCAGGACACATGCCCAAGGAAATTTCCTTTCAATTGATTGTCTACTCACAGCAGACCCCATCATGGAGGTCATCACATTATATCAAATCTCAACATGGAAGTGATCACAACATCGTACGACTGCCAAACCACTGAGAATCATGGCCCAGCCAAGTTGACACACAACCTTAACCATCACAGTTCACTCCTTGTCAACTTTGCATCTATATGCACCTCCTTAAACCATACATAATCACTGAGTAAAGACAATTATAGCCACACTTGCACCTAACGATACAACGAACACACACACAACTAAAAATGCACTAGCCATGTTTACATCTTATATTTTATAAGGGAAGAAAATAAAAATATTTGATGCACACATACAAAGAAGAAATACTCATAACAATTACAGTCCTCATTTTGCAGCTGATCACGTGGTCATAACTGGTATTTAGAACTACCTTCTTCCACTACCATTTAATATTTCCTTTGCCCTCATTTTTTTTTTTTCAGCAAATACCTCAGCTCGTCATAGGTCTTCGCCTGGTAGGGTGACCCAAACCTTCATTCCTGAAGGGTCTGGGCCATTAATACTCATGTCAGATGGGGTTGCTGTTGTTTTCCATTGACTTTAATCACAGGGCATGGCAGTACTAAGAGATCCCCTAAGGGATCTTCTGCATTCCAGACATCCTCTTCTTTACCTTCATTATGTAACATCAATACGATTTCCTCTTGGTAATCTGGATCGATTACACCAGCCATATGGTAACTCCATTCTTTGCCTGTTGACCCAGAGGCATAAGGACCCAAAAGTGGCCAGGTGGGATTCTTAACTTCCAGTTCAATGGAATCAGTGATGTGTCTCCAGGTGGGCACATTCCCCATTTGGAACTAAGATTCTAGATCCGCAGAGCATAAGGTCACAGGGATGGGAAGAAAAATCTTGCAAGTGGGTCACTAGGGGTAATAGTGAGTGATGCCATGCTCATTTCTAGCCCTTAATTCCTGGACCCATGAATCCTGGCTATGGGAGAAAGAGCACCATATACTGAATGCTGGTTTAGAGCATATACAGCCCCCTGGAGAACAGTGCCCCAACACTACAAGGCAATGTTACCTAGCTGAAGCTGTAATTGTGTCTTTAGAAGGCCATTTCATCGTTCTGTCAAACCACCTGCTTCAGGATGATGGGGAACATGGTAAAATCTGTGAATTCCATGAGCATGGGCCCATTGCCACACTTCATTTGCTGTGAAGAGAGTCCCCTGATCTGAGGTGATGCCATGTGGAATATCATGACAACAGATAAGGCATTCTGTAAGTGCATGGATGGTAGTTTTGGCAAAAGCGTTGTATTCATCCAGAGTGAGTGCTATTTTAATAAGAACGAAATGCTGCCCTTTCCATGATAGAAGTGGTCCAATGTAATCAACTTGCCACCAGGTTGTTGGTTGATCACTTTGAGGAATGGTGCCATATTGGGGACTCAGTGTTGGTCTCTGGTGCTGGAAGATGGAACACTCAACAGTGGCTGTACCCAAGTCATCCTTGGCGAGTGGAAGTCCATGTTGCTAAGCCCAACCATAACCTCCATCCCTACCACCACAGCCACTTTGTTCATGACCCCAATGAGTAATGACAGGAGTACCTGGGGAAAGAGGATGACTGGTTTCCACAGAATGTGTCATCTTATACACTTGATTGTTAAAATCCTCCCCTGCTGTCGTCACCCTTTGGTCAGCATTCACATGAAACACAAATATTTTCACTTCTTTGGCCCATTCAGAGAGGTGTGTCCACATATCTCTTCCTTATACCTCCTTGCCTCCAATTTTCCAATCATGTTCTTTCGAAATCCCTGACCATCCAGCCAAACCATTGGCCACAGCCCATGAATCAGTATACAATCACACATCTGGCCATTTCTCCTTCCAAGCAAAATGAACGCCAGGTGCTCTGCTTGAAGCTCTCCCCATTGGGAGGAATTTCATTCATCATTGTCCTTCAAGGAGGTCCCAGAAAGGGGTTGTAGTGATGCCCCTGTCCACTTTCAAGTGATGCCTGCATGTCATGCAAAACCATCTGTAAACCAGGCACAAGTTTTCTCTTCTTCAATTAACTGATCATAAGTAACTCCCCATGAGGCCATAGGTGCAGACTGGGAAATGAAAGGTAATGTGACAGAAGTGGAGATCATGGGCATTTGGGCCATTTCATCATGCAACTTATTTATGCCTTCAGGTCCTGCTCTGGCCTGATCTCGTATATGCCACTTCCTTTTAATGATCCAGTGCTGCTGTGTATATCCAATTTTATGACTCTGTGGGTCAGACAACATCCATTTCATGATGGGCAGCTCAGGCCATATGTTGACTTGGTGTCCCATGGTTAAGCATTCAGTCTCTACTAAGGCCCAGTAACAAGCCAAAAACTGTTTCTCAAAAGGTGATTAGTTATTTGCAGAGGATGGCAGGGCTTTACTCCAAAATCCTAAGGGCCTACACTGGGATTCACGAATAGGGGCCTACCAAAGACTCCAAACAGCATCTCTGTCTGCCACTGTCACTTCCAGAACTGTTGGATCAGCCGCATCATATGGCCCAAGGGGCAGACCAGCTTGCACAGCAGCCTGAACCTGTTGCAGATCCTTCTCTTGTTCTCGGCCCCACTCAAAACTAGTAGCTTTTGGAGTCACTTGATAAATAGGCCAGAGTAGCACACTCAAATGGTGAATATGTTGCCTTCAAACTCCAGAGAGGCCTACTAAGTGTTGTACCTCCTTTTCAGCTGTGGGAGGGGCCAGATGCAATAACTTTTCCTTCACTTTAGAAGGAATATCTCTACATGCCCCACACAACTGGACCCCTAGAAATTTCACTGAGGTGGAAGGAGCTTGATTTGGAGGGATTAATTTCCCACCCTTTAGCACCCAAATGTTTTACCAATAAGTCCAGAGTCATTGACACTTCTTCCTTACTAGTTTCAATCAGCATAATGTCATCAATGTAATGGACCAGTGTAATGTCTTGTGGAAGGAAAAGGCAATCAAGGTTCCTGCAGACTAAATTATGACATAGGCATGGAGAATTGACGGGGTAGGCAACTGAAGGTGTATTCCTGGCCTCACCAGCTGAAGACAAGCTGCTTCTGATGGTCCTTCAAAACAGGCATGGAGAAAAAGATGTGAGCTAGATCAATAGCTGCATACCAGGTGTCGGGAGATATATTAATTTGCTCAAGCAATGAAACCACATCTGGAACAGTGGTTACAATTGGAGTCACCACCTGTTTAAGTTTTCAATAATCCACTGTTATTTTCCAAGATCCAATTGTTTTTTTGCACAGGCCAGGTAGGCAAGTTGTATGGGACTGTGGTGGGGATCACCACCCCTGCATCCTTCAAGTCTTGACAGTGGCAGCAATCTCTGCAATCCCTCCAGGGATGTGGTATTGTTTTTGGTTTACTATTTTCCTAAGTAGGAGCAGTTCTATGGCTTCCACTTGGCTTTTCCTACCATAATAGCTCTTACTCCATTTGTCAGGGATCCAAGGTGTGGGTTCTGTCAGTTGCTGAGTATATATATTCCAATTATGCATTCTGGAACTAGGGAAATCACTACAGGATGAGTAGGGGAACCACTGGACCTACTGTGAGATGAACATAAGCTAAGACTCCATTAATAACCTGACCTCCATATGCCCCCACTCTGACTGGTGGGACATAGTGATGTTTTGAGTCTCCTATAATTAGTGTCAGTTCAGTGCCATTATCCAATAATTCCTGGAAAATCTGATTATTTCCTTTTCCCCAATGAACAGTCACTCTTTTAAAAGTGAGTGGATCCCTTTGGGGAAGGCTAGGAGAAAGATTAACACTATAAGTTTTTAGCAGTGTATTGTAGTCCTTCCTCAAGTGGACCTGGCCTCCACTTCATTCAAGGGGTTGTGGGTCTTTAAACTCCCTGAAGTCTGGGAAGTGATTGAGGGACCGTGACTCTCTATTCTGGCGATTTGAGTTAGACTGCTGTTCACTTGACCTAGAATTCAATCATTTCTACAGATCAAGTAAATATTTAGTAGATTTCCTATCTATTTCACTCATAGGGACACCATGACTAAGTAACCAACACCATAAGTCCATATAGATCAGACTATTCTGATTACTTCTTTGACTCTGCTATCCATAATGGTAGCTATGCTCACCTTGCCTTGTCAATTGAATGCCACCACTTGGCCCCTACCACCTTGGGGTCCAATCAACCCCACTGTAGTTAGGCATCTTAATTCAGGTAGGACAGTTCCCACTGTCAAGTCTGACTAAAATAAAATAACAATCACAGCAATTTTCAAGGATGCTGGGGTTCCCTTCACAAATTTGTTCCTCACCTTTGTGGTAAAAGGTATGTCCTCTGGAAAATCCATGTGTGTCTGTGGATCTAACCTGACAAAGTTACTCTAGCATGCCAATTTCCTTAAGCCTTTGAATACCTTCTTTTACAGTATACCAAGGCAGGTCTTGTACTTCACCTCGATTTAGTGTAGGCCACTGCATAATCCATGCTTCAGTGACCCAACCAAATAAACTATTAGATCTTCCCTAGCTTCTCGAGCTAAAACATTAAATGAAGAATCTGTGCTTAGTAAGCCCATATCAATAAACTAAGACCGACCCATCTTTATGTTCCTTGCACATTTTCCCACACCCTTAATAGCCATTCCCACATACATTCCCCAGGTTTCTGTTTGTGCATATCAGAAAAGTCAAACAGTTCTTTTAGACTGTAGCACACCTCCTCCTGAGTCACACTTTGAACTTCACCTTTGGGGTTAGCCAGGACTTGAATCTAGTTATAGGTCTAGAAGCCAAAATCAGTGGTGGGGAAATGTTTTGAGACATTCAGCATTCTCTTATAAAGCATCTGCCTCAGGTTTAGCAGACAAACATGGAGTAATCTCTTCAGATAGGAGTGTGAGGGTTGGTTATGTTGGCAGGAACGATTCAGTAAAATTTAGGGGCTCAGTGTCTCCGGTTTCCTGATTATTTTTCCATATATCCCCATTCCAGTTTCAGGATTCCATTTCTTCCCAATCAGTGCCCTCCCTTTAACTTCAGACATCTTTCGAGGTTGGCAATTGAGTTGGCATTGTAATTCAGCCACTCTTATGATAAAACTCTGGGTTTGGATTTTGGCAATATCAGCTCTGTTACTACAAGAAATAAGGCTTTCTTTCAAGGCACAGGTGGAAACTTTGAGGTCATTTATGCGGTGCTTGAGCTTTGACTCTGAAGCCCTGAGCTCATCTCTTTCTTTCACCAGTGTGTCTAGCAAAAGTAGGGCCCCAAAACCAGCTTCCTTATATTTCTCATTATGATGAAATTGTAGAAAGGTATCACACATGCAATCACTCAGAGCCTCGTCTTTCACCAATACCAGATCTTTTAGTAGTAATATTTTGCATATTTGTATTGCCACCTCGTCCCATGGATTAACCACGCCCTTACTTTACTACTGAAAGCAGAGTCATCAACATCTTTAAAACTAACCAGACTTAAGAATCAATTTAGAAAACTCATCCTTACAATTTTGTTTCTCTAGAACCACTCTCAGTAAGAAATGTCTTAGGCTGGGTTCTCTAGAGAAGCAAAACCAGTAAAGCATGTAAGTATATGGAGACAGAGATTTATATCAAGAAAATGGCTCAAAAGGTTGTAGAGGCTGGAACGTCCCACGTCCATAGGTCAGGATCGAGGCTTCTCCTGATTCACGTAGCCTAGGGGCTGGTGAACCCAAGATTGGCAGGTCAGAGAGCAGGTCTCTTGCTCACTGACTGCAAAGATCAACGAATACCAAGATTGGCAGTCAACATTGCAAGTAAGCTGCTAGCTCAAGTCCCAAGAACCAGAGGTCAGATGAGCAGGAACCAGCTGCAGGATCCAGAATGAGAAAAAGCTCCCGAACCTTGCCAGAATGTTCACTTACATTTGATGCAGTCCACACACCCAAAGAAACTCCCTTTTAACTGATTGGATACTCACAGCAGACCCCATCATGGAGGTGGTCACATTATATCAAATTGGAACATGGAAGTGATCGCAACATCATACGGCTGCCAAACCACTGAGAATCATTGCCCACCCAACTTGACACACTACTTTAACCATCACACAACCCTATGTATAACAGATTAAAACATTGCCCAGTCCTGTGCCATCTTAAAAATTGTTGATATGCTTGTGTCCATTGTTGCTGTCACTTTGTGTTTTGAGTGCCTTCCAACCTAGGGGGCTCATTGTCCAGCACTATATCAAATAATATTTTGTTGTGATCTGCAGGATTTTCTTTGACTAATTTTTAGAAGTGGGTTACTCATCTAGTGCTGCTGTAACAGAAATATCATAAGTGGGTGGTTTCGACAAAGAGAATTTTGTTGTTCCAGTAGGCTAGAAGTCTGAATTCAGGGCGCGGCTTCAGGGGAAGGCTTTCTATCTCTGTCGGCTCTGGAGAAAGGTCCTTGTGATGCATCAGTCTCCCCTTGGTCTGGGAGGATCTCAGCACAGGAACCTCAGGTCCAAAGGGCACACCCTGCTCCCAGTGCTGCTTTCTTGGTAGTATGAGGTCCCCATGTCCCTCTGCTTGCTTCTCTCTTTTATATCTCAAAAGAGGTTGGTTTAAGACACTATCTCATCTTGTAGATCTCATCAATACAACTGCCACTAATCCATCTCATTACATCATAGTGATAGGATTTACAACACAGGAAAATCACATCAGATGACAAAATGGTGAACAATCATACAATACTGGGTATCATGACCTAGCCAAGTTGACAGGTATTTTGGGGGGATACAATTCAATCCATGGCACCAGGTCTTTCTTATTAATCTGTCTTAGTTTGGAAGCTGTGCTAAACCTGTCCACCATCCCTGGGTGACCCTGCTGGTATTTGAAATACTGGAGGCATAGCTTCCAGGATCATAGCAACATTCAAGCCACCACAGTATAACAAACCAAAAGATAGGTGGTGTTTTTTAAAGAGAAAAAAATTCTTGTGGACCCCCACCATGTTAAAATATTTTATCATAATGCTAATTAAACATATATTGATTTTATATAACAATAAAACTTAAATAAATATATAAAGTATATGAGTTGTTACTCATAAAATTCAAAACATCAATGTTAATTTAATGTTATATAGTTGCTTTGTTAATAAAAATTACTACTTGCACCATGAATATGATAATCTTTTTTTAGTATCACTATTTGGAGACCCTGGGTGGTCCAACCAGTTAATATGATCAGCTGCTAACTGAAAGGCTGGAGGTTTGAGTCAACCCAGATGTACCCTGGAAGAAAGGCCTTGTGATGTACTTCCAAAAAAATCAGCCATTGAAAACCTTATGGAGTACAATTCTACTCTGACACACATGGGGCCAGCATAAGCCATAATTGGCTCAATGGCAATTGGTTTTTTTAAAAGCTTCAAGAAGACAAAGACCATGTGTGCTTTTTCTCATGTTGTGAGATTTTAGGAAATATTTGATGAGTGAAGGAGTAAGTTATCCATATTAACATGAACAATTTTTGAAATATTAAGCAGACCAAAGATGCACAACACCTTTATACTGAAAAATACATTTTGAGAGAACAGAAACAAAATAAATAGATATACCACATTCATGAGTTGGAAAATTCAATATGTACAGATGTCAATTCTCCCCCAAATTCATCTATCAATTCAATACAATCCTACACAAAATCTGAACGGGTGACTTTTTTGTAGAAATTGACAAGAGAGTCTAAAATTCATGCGGAAATGCAAAGGCCCAATGATGGCTTATGTATATATGGAGCCCTGGTGTCTCAGTGGTTAAGCACTCAGCTACTAACAGAAAGGTCAGCAGTTTGAACCTATCAGTTGCTCCACAGGAGAAAGATGTGACAGTCTGCTTCCATAAAGATTTACAGCCTTGGAAATTCTATGGGGCCGTTTACTCCATCCCATGGGATCGCTATAAGTCAGTGTCAACTCAACAGCAATGGGTTTATATATATATATATGTGTGTATATGTATATATATACACACACATATATATACACACACCATCTAAAAAATGTACTTACTTAAAAAGTATAGTATTAATGAGCTTATAGATATCCTGAAGCCCTGAAGCAGTGGAATGGAACAGAGAGCCTATCAACAGAGAAACATACACACACTCACCTGATTTATGGTAAAAGTGACACTGAAGTAAAGTGCAGAAGGGATGGTCTCTTCAATAAGTAGTGTTAGTTGTATATCCATATTAAAAAAATGTTTCTGGACCCCACTTTGCCATACACAAAAATCAGTTCAAGATTGATTGCAGATTCAAATGGGAAAGGTAAAACAAATAAAGCCTTTAAAGAAAAAACAAGAAGAATATCTATGTGACCTTGAAGTAAAGATTTCTTAAACAGAATACCAAAAAAGATAATCTATAGGTCTATAATAAAACAAAAAAATAATTAAAAAAAAATGGTGACTTCTGCTTTCAGAATAGATTGAGTAACAGGGACTGGATTTATCCTCACACCCGAAACAACCAAAATAAAATAAATAAAATCAGGCAAAATTAACGAAACAACCATTTTGAAGACACTGGAAATCAAGGAACAAAGGGCAGTAATCCCTAAATGATGGAGAACAAATGAGGTGAGTCCTGCAATTTCCCTAGTTTATTCTCTTGAGACAGTTTCTAGTCAGCAGTATAAAGAAGGGGAACCCAAGATGAGTTCAGCAGACTTCCTGAGTTGAAGGTACAGAGCTAAAAGTCCACGGAGAGAAAGGAGACTAGAGTTTGCTGGACAGAGTACTGAAGAAGGAATTGCTGCACAGAGATAAGTATTTAGCAGAGTACTGACTGATGCATGAATAGAAGGAAACCACCTGGTCCAGGAAAAGAACCATAGGGAAGAGTAGAAGGAACAGTACCCAGCACTCACTCAGGGAAAGAACAATGCTTGCTTCCAGTAGCCAGACTAGAAAACCTGATGTTTAACAGGACATATAGAAATAACTCAAAAGGGAGTTACTTCAGTAAAGAGAAAAAAATAAATTAGCTTTAGTCTGAATATTCTTCTGTTGCCACCTAACAACTCTTAATAGTAAAACTCAAAGAGATCATACTATTTCCAAATAACTGCATCCCAGGACAAAATCTTAAAGGAATATTCACTGTTATTTTGTTTTTAGGTGCCATCCTGTGTGCAACAGAATGGAACACTACCCAATCCTGTGCCATCCTCACAATCGTTGCTATGCTTGAGCCCATTTTTGCAACTCCTGTGTCAATCCATCTTATTGAGGTCTTCCTCTCCTTTGCTAACCCTCTATTTAGCAAGCATAATATCCTTCTCCAGGAACTGAACCCACCTGATAACATGTCCAAAGTATGTGAGACAAAGTCTCACCATCCTTGCTTCTAAGGAACATTCTGGCTGTACTTCTTCCAAGACAGATTTGTTTGCTCTTCTGGCAGTCCATGGTATATTCAACATTCTTCGACAACACCATAATTCAAACACCTCAGTTAGTTTTTGGTCAGTTCTTCTTTGGGCTTCCTTACTCCTTGTCCAGCTTTCGCACGCATATGAGATGACCAAAAACACCATGGCTTGGGTCAGGTGCACTTTAGTCCTTAAAGTGACATCTTTGCTTTTCAACACTTTAAAGAGGTCTTTTGCAGCAGATTTGCCCAATTCAATGTCGTTTGATTACTTGACTGCTGCTTCCTTGGGTGTTGATTGTGGATCCAAGTCTGATGAAATCCTTGTCAACTTATCTTTTCCCTGTTTACCATGATGTTGCTTATTGGTCCAGTTGGGAGGATTTTTGTTTTCTTTACCTTAAAGGGTAATCCATACTGAAAGCTGTAGTCTTCGATCTTCATCAGTAAGTTCTTCAAATCCTCTTCACTTTCAGCATGCAAGGTTGTGTCATCTTCATATCTCAGGTTGTTAATGAGTCTTTCTCCAATCTTGATGCCCCTTTCTTCGTTATATAGTCCAGCTTCTCATATTATTTGTTCAGTGTACAGATTGAATAAGTATAGTGAAAGGATACAACCCAGACACACACATTTCCTGACTTGAAACCACACAGTAACTGCTTGTTCTGTTCAAACGATTGCTTCTTGGTCTATGTACAGATTTCCCATGAGCACAATTAAGTGTTCTGGAATTCCCATTCTTTGAAATGTTATCCATAATTTGTTATGATCCACACAGTCAAATGCCTTTGCATTGTCAATAAAACACAGGTAAACATCCTTCTGGTATTCTCTGCTTTCAGCCAAGATCCATCTGACATCATCAGAGATATCCCTGGTTCTACGTCCTCTTCTGAATCTGGCTTGAAATTCTGGCAGCTCCCTGTCAATGTACTGCTGCAAAAACTTTTGGATGATCTTCAGCAAAATTTTACTTGTATGTGCTATTAATGACATTGTTCAATAATTTCCACATTTGGTTGGGTCACCTTTCTTTGGAACAGGCATAAATATGGATCTCTTCCAGTCAGTTGGAGGCCTGGTGGCACGGTGGTTAAGTGATACAGCTGCTAAACAAAACACAAGCAGTTCAAAACCACCAGCCACTCTTTGGAAACCCTATAGGGAGTTCTACTCTGTCCTGTAGGGTCACTGTGGATGAGAATCTACCCAATGGCAACAGGTTTAGTTTTTGTATTTTCCAGTCAGCTGGCCAGGTAGCTGTCTTCCAAATTTCTTGGCATAAACAAGTGAGTACTTCCAGCACTGCATCCATTTGTTTAAATATCTCAATGGGTATTCCATTAATTCCTGGAGCCTTGTTTTTAGCCAGTGTCTTCAGTGCAGTTTGGACTTCTTCCCTCAATACCATTAGTTCTTGATCATATGCTACCACCTGAAATGATTTAATATCAACCAATTCCTTTTGGTACAGTGGTTCTGTGTATTCCTTCCATCTTCTTTTGATGCTTCCTGCATCATTCAGTATTTTGCCCATAGAATCCTTTAGTATTGCAACTCGAGGCTTGAATTTCTCTCCAGTTCTTTCAGCTTGAGAAATGTTGAGCATGTTCTTCCCTTCTAGTTTTCTAACTCCAAGTCTTTGCCACATGTCATTATAAAACTTTATTTTGTCTTCTGAAGCCACCATTTGAAATCTGTTCAGCTGTTTTACTTCATCATTTCTTCCTTTTGCTTTAGCTACTCAATGTTCAAGAGCAAGTTTCAGAGTCTCTTCTGATATCCATTTTGGTCTCCTCTTTCCTTCCTGTCTTTTTAATGACCTCTTGCTTTCTTCATGTATGATGTCTTTGATGTCATTCCACAACTTCAGTCATTAGTGTTCAGTACATCAAGTCTATTTCTGAGATGACCTTTAAATTCAGGTGAGATATACTCAAGGTCATACATTGGCTCTTGTGCACTTGTTCTAATTTTCTTCAGTTTCAACTTGAACTTGCATATGAGTAATTGATGGTGTGTTCTGTAGTTGGCCCCTGGCCTTGTTCTGACTGATGATATTGAGCTTTCCCATCATCTCGTTCCACAGATGTAGTCGATCTGATTTCTGTGTATTCTATCCAGTGAGGACCACATGTATAGTCACCTTTTATGTCATTGAAAAAAGGTATTTACAATGAAGAAATCATTGGTCTTGCCCAAGTCCATCATGCTATCTCTGGCATCATTTCTATCACCAATGCCATATTTTCCAACTACTCATCTTTCTGTGTTTCCAGCTTTTGCAATCCAATCATCAGTAATTACCAATGCATACCGATTGTATTTTTGATTAATTTCACTACAGAAGTTGGCAAAAAGTCTTCAATTTCTTCATCTTTGGCCTTAGTGGCTGGTGGGTAAATTTGAATAATAGTCGTATTAACCAGTCTTCCTTGTAGGCATATGGGTATTATCCTATCACTGACAGTGTTGTACTTCGGGATAAAAACCAAAAAAACAAACCTGTTGCTGTCGAGTCGATTCTGACTCATAGCAACCCTATAGCGACACTATAGGACAGAGTAGAACTGCCCCGTATGGTTCCCAAGGAGTGGCTGGTGGATTCAAAAGATCTTGAAACGTTACTTTTGATGATAAACGCAATGCCATGCCTCTTCGATTTGTCATTCCTGGCGTATTATGATTGTCTGATTCAAAATGCCCAGTATCAGTCCATTTCAGCTCACTAACACCTAGAATATTAATGTTTATGCACTCCATTTCATTTTTGACGACTTCCAATTTTCCTAGATTCATACTTCGTACATTCCATATTCTGATTATTAACAGATGTTTGCAGCTGTGTCTTCTCACTTTGAGTCATGCCATATCAGCAAATGAAGCTCCTGAAAACTTTAATCCATCCACAACATTAATGCCAACTCTACTCTGAGGAGGCAGCTCTTCCTCCTTTGTATTTTGAGTGTCTTCCAACCTGAAGGCTCATTTTCTGGCACTATATCAGATAATGTTCTGCTGCTATTCATAAGGTTTTCACTGGCTAATTTTTTTCAGATGTAGACTGCCAGGTTCTTCTTTCTAGTCTGTCTTAGTCTGGAAGTGCTACTAAAAGCTGCCCACCATGTGGGAACCTGCTGCCATTTGAATACCAGTAGCATTGCTTTCAGCATCACAGACACATGCAAGCCACACAGTGCAAAAAACTGAAAACATTCATTGCAATGCCAAAATATCCAGAACCCAAAAGGGTAAAATTATAATTCCTGGCATTCAATTAAAGATTACTAGGCATGCAAGGAGCAAGAAAATGCTCCCAATGAGGACAAAAATCAACCAATCACAATGAACACAGACTGACACAGAAGTTAGAATTATTAGACCCTTTGCTATCAAATCAATTTTGACTCATGGCAGCCCCATGTGTTACAGAGTAGATCTGCTCATAAGGTTTTCTTAGCTGTAATCTTTATGGAAGCGGGTTTTCCTTCCATGCTCCTGTTGTGTGGGTTTGAACTGCCAAGCTTTAGATTGGTATTTCAGTACAAATGGTTTGTGCCACCTAGGGACTTTAAAATTAGTAGACAAGAATGTAGAAACAATTATTATACTTAAGTAGATATAAAAAGGACCCAAATCAAACTTGTAGGGATGGAAATAACAGTATCTAAAATGAAAACTACATTGCTTAGTATGAGCAGCAGATTAGACATTTTAGTGAATTGGAAGACAAAATAATGAAAAATATCTAAATGAAACACCAAAAAAACAAACTAAACCCAGTGCTGTCAAGTCAATTCCGACTCATAGCGACCCTATAGGACAGAGTAGAACTGCCCCATAGAGTTTCCAAGGAGCGCCTGGCAGATTTGAACTCCCGACCCTTTGGTTAGCAGCCGTAGCACTTAACCACTACACCACCAGGGTTTCCAAATGAAACACAGAGAGATAAAAATAAATAAAGAAGAAAGCATCACTGAGCTGTGGGACAACTTCAAGAAGCCTAATATGTGTATAAATGGAGTCCTCAAAGCAAGATGGTGTTATGGATTGAATTGCGTCCCCCATAAATGTGTGTCAACTTGGCTAGGCCATGATTCCCAGCATTGTGTGGCTTTCTACCCTTTTGTGATCTGATGTGATTATCCTACTTATTGTAAATTCTAATGTCTCTGATGTTAATGAGGCAGGATTAGAGGCAGTTATGTTAATGAGGCAGGACTCAATCTACAGGATTAGTTTGTATCTTGAGTCAATCTCTTTTGAGATATAAAAGATACAAAAGCAAGCAAAGGGTAGAGGGACCTCCTGCCACCAAGAAAGAAGTGCTGGGAGTGGAGCACATTCTTTTGACCCAGGGTCCCTGCACTGAAGCTCTTAGACCAGGGAAAGATTGATGACAAAGACCGTCCCCCAGAACTAACAGAGAAAGAAAGCCTTCCTCTAGAGCTGGTTCCCTAAATTCAGACCACTGGCCTCCTGAGCTGTGAGAGAATAAACTTCTGTTTCTTAAAGCCATAGACTTGTGGTATTTCTGTTATAGCACTACTAGGTAACTAAGACAGTGAGTGCGTGAGGCAGAAAGATGGCTGAAGAAATAATTTCAATTTTGTGCAAATGTGATGAAAACTATAAAAGCACAGGTCTGTGGAGCTCAACAAAACCTGAGTACAAGAAACGTGAAGAAAACTATACCAAGAGACATCATAATCAAGTTGTTTAAGACTAGAAATAAAAAGGAAACCTTAAAAGCAGCCAAGAAAAACAACATGATACATGCAGAGAAACACAGATGAGGCTGACGGCAAATTTTTCACTGGAAACAATGCAAGTGAGAAAACAGTAACATCTTTAAAGTACTGGTTGGTTATAGCACTAAATCACTGTATAGAAAAGAAGAAAGATCTCAAATCAGTAGCCTCAGCTTCTACCATAAGAAGCTAGAAAAGGAAGAGCAAAATAAACGGAAGGAAGGAAATAGTAAAGATCAGAGTGAAAATCAATAAAAGAAAAAAATAATAATAAAAAGATCGTGAAACACAAAACTAGTTATTTAAGATCAGCAAAATTGACAAAACATTAGCCAGACTGATCAGGAAAAAAAGACAGAAGTTACCAATTACAAATATGAGAAATGAGAGGTGATTACTACAGATTCAGATTCTACAGACATTAAAAAAGATAATAAGGAATGTACCATAAATAATTTTGTGTTAATAAATTCTACAATATAGATGAAATGGACAATTACTTGAAAGCACAAACTATCAAGGTTCAATCAATAAAAAATTGATAACCTGAATATTCCTAACTACTAGAGATTGAATTTGTATTTAAAAACCTCCCCACAAAGAAAACTTCAGGCTCCAACGGCTTCACTGATGAATTCTACGAAAAATTTAAGAAAGAAATATCAATTCCACACAAACACTGCCAAAAACAATTTAGAGGAGGAAATAATTCTCAGCTTCTTCTATGAAACCCTGATACCAAAACCAGACTAAAGAAAATAAAACTGTCATCAGACCTATATCCATCATGAACATAGATGCAAAATTGCTAACAAATTTTTAGCAAATTGAATCATGGCAAAGTGTGTTTATTCCAGGAATGCAGAGGTGGTTTAGCATTTGAACATAAATTAATGTAATTCACCGTATTAAAAAACTAAAAAAGAAGAACCATCTGACCATCCAAACAGATGCAAAGAAAGTATTTAGCAAAATCCAACATCCACTCCTGATATAAACTCTCAGTAAATTAGGAATAGACAGGAACTTCCTCAACCTGTTAAAAGGCATCTACAAACTTACTTTTAGTATCATACTTAACGATGAAAGAATAAATACTTTCCCTGTAGGGTCATAAGATCAAGAGCAAAACATGGATATCCACTCTCATCTCTTGCAATTATTCAGCATTATACTGAAGAATCTAGCCAGTGCAATAAGGTGAGGGGGGCTGAGGAGACATCCATATGGAAGAGAAGTAGTAAAACTGTCTATTCAAAGATGACATCATCATCTACGTGGAAAATCCAACGATATCTACAAAAAAGCTATTAGAATTAGTAAGTTAATTTATTAAGATTGCAGAATATATGATCAGTATATAAAAATCAATTGTATTACTACCAGCTAGCAATGAATATTTTGAAATTAAAATAAATGATACCATTAACAACACTGTCAAAAATATGAAATATTTAGGAATCCGCCTGACAAATATTGTGCAAGACCTGTATACTGTAAACTAGAAAGCATTGCTGACAGAAATCAAAGAAAACTTAAAGAGATATTCCTTGTTCGTAATATTAGTAAGATATCAGTTCTCCCCAATTTAATCTATAGATTCAATTTAATTGCAATTAAAATTTCCAGCAGGCTCTTGTGCAGAAATTGGTCAACTGAATCTAAAATTCGTATGGAAGTACAAAGAACCTAAAACCCGTTCCTGTTGCGTTGATTCTGACTGACGGCAACCGTATAGGACACAGTAGAACTGCCCACAGGGCTTCCGAGATTGTAATCTTTATGGAAGCAGACTGCCCCGTCTTCCTTCCACTGAGTAGCTGGTGGGTTCAAACTGCTGACCTTTCAGTTAGCAGCTAATCACTTAACCACTGTACCACAAGGCTTCCTTTAGAAGGACTTAGAATAGTCAAAACCATTTTAAAAGGGAAGAAAGTTAGATGTCTAATCCTGCCTGATTTCAAGACTTATTATAAAGTTACAGTAATCAAGGCAGTGTGATATTAAGGCAGCAGCCTTTGATATTGGAAAAAATCTCATAGTAGAGATTACACCTCAGAGCTTGTATTTTCTTTTTGGGCAAGATGAGTAAGCGAGCAACAGCCGGGTTAAACTAGTTCGAGAGACCTAAAGTTAACCTTCGCTCATTAAGTGCCTCCTACAGATTAACTTCCCAGCCCTTACCCATAATCCATTGCCTTCGAGTCCATTCCGACTCATAGCGACTGTATAGGCCAGAGTAGAACTGCCCCATAGGGTTTCCAAGGAGCAGCTGGTGGATTTGAACTGGGGATGTTTTAGTTAGCAGCCACGCTCCTAACCACTGTGCCACCAGAGCTCCTCCCAGCCCCTAGGCGGAGTTTAACAGCCATTTTCATACAACGCATTGTACAAAATTGTATGTAGCCTCTGCCGTGCCTATGTGTCATGATTTAGAACGTTGCTGACCTAATTCACAGGATCTCCCTGCTTGTAAGTAACCTCCCTAAACCTTATCCTTGAAAAGTCTTGGACGCACCAGCCCAACTCTCCCTTTCCTTGTACAACAAAATTAAGCCGCCTTTCTGATCTCTCACCTTGGCCTCTTGTTTATTGGCTGTGACAAGTCACGCCGAGCAGGACCTGGAGTTCCCAGCAACAGTATTGGCATCAAGACAGACGAATTAATCTAAATCAGTAAAACAGAACAGAGAGTTTAGAAACAGTTCATGTATTTGGACAACTGATTTTTGACAAAGATGAAAAGGAAATTCAGTGGAGAAAGGGTAATCTTTTCAACAAACGGTGCAGGAACAATTGGATATTCATGCAGAAAAAAATGGAAACGGACTTCTATTCATATCTTGCACCATAGACAAAAATTAAGTCAAAATAAATCACAAACTATAGACTTCTCCCTTCAAAAGACACTGTTAAGAAAATAAGACAAAACCAGGATGAGATCAGCAGAAAGGATTAATTACAAGGAACCATAAGAAAACTTTTGGAGGTGATGGATATGTTGTCATCTAGACTGTGCTAAAAGTTTCATAAATGTATGCATATATAAAAAAATAACCAAATTATACACTTTAAATATGTGCAGTTCATTGTGTGTCCATTATAACTCAAGAAAGCTGTTTTTAAAAAGAGAACAAGACTTAGACATTTCCCAAAAGAAGATATTTTAATAGCCAGTAGGCTGATGAAAAGGTACTCAACATCCTTAGTCATCAGGGAATTACAAGTTAAAACCACAATGAGATAACATTATACACCAACAGACTGGCTGTAGCATAGCAAGTGATGGTGAGGACGTGGAAATATTCAGGATGAAGACTGGTACAATCACTTGGGCAAAATTCTTTGACAGTAAAAGCTAAAAAGTTGAACAGATGCCCACCCTATTACCTAGCAATTATAGTGTCGGATATATACCCAACAGAAATAAGTGTATATATTCACTAGAATGTTCATACAACCATTTTTCATGAAATCCAAAAATGAAAAACTGCTCATTAACAGTGTACTTGATAAATTGTTGTATATTAACACTGAATAGGTTTCAGCAGAGCTTCCAGACTAAGATGGACTATGAAGAAGGGCCTGGAGACCTACTCCTGAAAGTCAGCCTATGAAAACCCTATGGATCACCATAGTCTTCTCCACAACCCATCATGGGGATGGCATAGAACTGGGCGGCATTTCATTTTGTTGTGCATGGGGTCACCATGAGTCAGGGTCGCCTTAACGGCAGCTAACAACCACCACAAATGGTGGGTAGGTCCTGAGCAAAACTTCTCTTTCTAAGGCCAAATAAAGTGGGCAGATGAGAAGATTGTTTAGCAACCTAGACCTGCAGCTCCTTTTTGCTGGATGCTAAGTGGAGATGATGTCATTTCTGTTTGCATTAATCAAAACCATTTAGTGATTGACAGCTTCACTTTTTTTCTGCTTTCATGTAGTGTACTTTAAAGTCAAGAAGGGTGTGCATGAAGGGTTGTATCCTTTCTCCATACTTATTCAACCTGTATGCTGAGCAAATAATCAGAGAAGCTGGACGATATGAAGAAGAACGTGGCATCAGGATTGGAGAAAGACTTATTAACAACCTGTGTCATTACACAGATGACACAACCTTGCTTGCTAAAAGTGAAGAGGACGTGAAGCACTTACTGATGAAGATCAAAAACCACAGCCTTCAATATGGATTACACCTCAACATCAAGAAAACGAAGATCCTCACAACTGGACCAATAAACGACATCATGATAAACAGAGAAAAGATTGAAGTTGTCAAGAATTTAATTTTACTTGGATCCACAATCAACACCCATGGAAGAAGCAATCAAGAAATCCAACCACATATTGCATTGGGCAAATCTGCTGCAAAAGATCTCTTCAAAGTGTTAAAAACCAAAGATGTCACTTTAAGGACTAAGGGGTATCCCTAACCCAAGCCATGGTGTTTTCGATAGCCTCATACACATGTGAAAGCTGGACAATGAGTAAGGAAGACGGAAGAATTTATAACTTTGAATTATGGTGTTGGTGAAGAATATTGAATACCCCGGGACTGCCAGAAGAATGAACAAATCTGCCTTGGAAGAAGTACAGCCAGAATGCTCCTTAGAAGGGAGGATGGCAAGACTTCGCCTCACATATTTTGGATGTTATCAGGAAGGACCAGCCCCTGGAGAAGGATATCATGCTTGGTAAAGTGGAGGGTCAGCAAAAAAAGAGGAAGATCTCAATGAGATGGACTAACAGAATGCCTGCAACAATGGGCTCAAGCATATCAACTATTGCGAGGATGGCGCAGGACTGGGCAGTGATTGATTGTGTTATACATAGGGTCGCTATGAGTCAGAACTGACTTGAGGGCACCTAACAACAACGATAAATTAGTCTAAGATTAAAAGTCTATAGGAAAAAACACCTAGGTGGGTTAGAAGTGCCTGAGCACCTTTGACTTTCTCTGTGGCTTTTCTAAAGTTGGTGGTCGCAGTGCCATAGATTGCTTTTTGTGTGGCCTTTCTAGCCATGGACTTGTAACTCCCCCCTAGGTGGGACTATGTGATAAGGTAATTGTGGCCTACCAAAGGGACTGGTCAGTTTTGCCATCCCACTGGGCTTGAAATGAGCCACCCCAGAGGCAGGAAGGAGAAGAATCCCACCACAACCAAAGAAGAACAGCCAGAAGCCAGTGCGTCCTTTGGACTAGGAATCCTTGTGCTGAGAAGCTCCTGGAAGCTGCGGAGAGAGAGAAAGAACTCGAGAAGTGGCAGCAGAGACCCAGCAGCAGGAGACAGTGTGGTGGGCTTCACCACCCACAGAGAGAGAAAGCTTAGGGACAGGGAGAACATGACTGGGAAGAGGCTGTCCTGGTGGAAGAACTGTATACCTGAGTGTTCCTGAGCTTGAATAGTAACCTGTTACTTCCCTAATAAATCCCATAATCATGAGTATGGTCTGTGAGTTCTATGCGGCCATTGCAATAATTATCGACCCCAGCAGAGAATAGAGAATGCCATGGAAGGGACGGTTAGCATCAGAATTGGTAAAGATGGTGGAGAGAGAAGGCACGTCTGACTCACACCTCATGCCATTTTTACAGTGGTTCAAGTCCACCCAGAGGCACTTCAGAAGAAAAGCTTAGCAATCTACTCAAAAAAATCAGCCCTTGAAAATCCTGTGGAGCACAGTTCTACTCTGACATACACGAGGTTGCCATGAGTCAGAGTCCGCACAATGGCAACTGGTTTTTATAACACACTGCTGCAGTACGTAGACCTAAACTTTGACCAATGGTGTCCATGGGGCTGGTATATTTAATTGAGTCTCTTGCTTAAAAACTCACCATTTCTATGGCTATCCAGAAGAACTCTATTCTCAACTTCCAGTTTTGCCAGCCAAGACAAAGCAAAAGCAGTATTTAGTTCTGTTGTACATAGGGTCACTATGAATCAGAACCAAATCAGTGACAACTAACAACCACAACTCATAGCCAGAAGTTTTCTCTTACATACTGCAGTCTTCTCCCATCACCTCACCACACAGAAGAGTTCTTCCAACACTATAGCCATCATGTTTTCTCCTCATATAGATTTGTTTCTAAGAATTAAAATCACAGCCAAAATGTATACAGCAACCTAAAACCCTATTTATTAATAAACACCTTCCGTGAACCTTTTGCATCATTATGGACACAACTACAGCTAGCGGTTTCCTGCCCTGAAATATTTTTAAGACAAAATATTAATATTTCTGATCATAAGCACTGCCATGTAGCTGTTTGCTTTTCCATGTCAGCATTTGCCATCACTGTGGCCCTGGTAAGATTCATAGCCACATGACATGTAGCCTCTGACATAATACTCTTTGGGTCAAAACAATTTTTGATCTCCTCAAATACACCATGTTTTTGAAGAATCAGCATCCTCAAATATTGTTAAAACAGGCATGCATTCCGGACAATGCCACATTGCAAACCCTTCATCAGAAAAATAGTAAAGAATGTGAAGAAACACAATGAGGGCAGATCAACAACCATACGGTATACAAGAACTCATGGCTCTCCATGGGAGTATAGGTGGGGAGCCCACTACCTTCTTCTTGCGATATCTTCTCACATTGGCAACACCCTCAGTACATTTCTGTTCCTTTCAGCAGATCCTCACGATGCCACCCAAACTTTTAAATAAATATCTAAGTAAAATGCTTTTTGACTGTTGTTTTTGTTGTTAGGTGCCGTCAAGTCACAGTGACCATATGTACAACAGAACAAAATCTTGCCCCATCCTGCACCGTACTCATAATCATTGCTATGTTTAAGCCCATTTTTGCAGCCACTGTGTCAATTCATTTCATTGAGGGTTGTTGTGGATTGAATCGTGTCCCCACAAAATGTGTGTCAAATTGGTTAGGCCATGGTTCCCAGTATTGTGTGATTGTCTGCCATTTTGTCATCTGATGTGATTCTCCTATGCATTGTAAATCCTACTTCTATGATGTTAATGACGCAAGATTGGAGGCAATTATGTAAACGAGGCAGGGCTCATCTACAAGGTTGGTTGATCTCTTTAGAGATACAAAAGAGAAGCCAGCAGAGAGAGAAGAACTTCACACCACCAAGAAAGTAGTGCCAGGAGTCGTCTTTTGGACCAGGGGTCCCTATGCTGAGAAGCTCCTAGACCAGGGGAAGATTGATAACAAGGACCTTCCTCCAGAGCCAACAGAGAGAGAAAGCCTTCCCGTGGAGCTGGCATCCTGAACTTAGACTTCCAGCCCACTAGACTGTGAGAGAATAAACTTCTGTTTGTTAAAGCCATGCATTTGTGATATTTCTGTCACAGCAGCACTAGATAACTAAGACGAGTGTCTTCCTCTTTTTTGCTAACCCTCTACTTTACCAAAAGTGATGTCCTACTCTAGGGACTGGTCCTTCCTCATAACGTTACCAAAGTATATGAGACAAAGTCTTGCCATCCTCACTTCTAAGGAGCATTCTACCTGTACTTCTGCCAGACAGATTTGTTCATTTTTCTGGAAGTCCGTGGTATATTCAACAATCTTCACCAATCTATAATTCAAAGGCATGGATTCTGTTTCAGTCTTCCTTATTCATTGTCCAGTTTTTGCATGAAGATGATGTGATTGAAAATACCATGACTTGGGTCAGGTGCAACTTAGTCCTCAAGGTGACATCTTTCCTTCTGAACACTTTAAAAAGATCTTTTGTAACAGATTTGCCCAATGCAATATGTCGTTTGATTTCTTGACTGCAGCTTCCGTGGGCATTGAGTGTGGATTGAAGTCAAATGAAATCCTTGACAACTTCATCGTTTTCTGCATTTATCACAATGTTGCTTATTAGTTCAGTTGTGAAGATTTTTGTTTTCTTTATGTTGAGGCATAATCCATACTGAAGGCTGTGGTCTTTGATCTTCATCAGTTAAGTGCTTCAGGTCCTCTTCACTTTCAGCAATCAAAGTCGTGTCTTTGCATATCACAGGTTATTACTGAGTTTTCCTCCAATCCTGATGCCCCATTCTTCTTCATATAGTCTAGCTTCTTTAATTATTTCTTCAGCATACAGATTGAGTTAGTGTGGTGAAAGTATACAACGCTGACGCATACTTTTCCTGCAGTATCACCTTGTTCCAGTCAAAAGACTGCCTCTTGGTCTATGTACAGTTTCCACATTAGCACAATTAAGTTTTCTGGGATTCCCATTCTTCGAAATGTTATCCATAATTTGTTATGATCCACACAGTTGAATGCCTTTGCATAGTCAATAAAACACAGGTAAACATCTTTCTGGTATTCTCTGCTTTCAGCCATGATCCGTATGACATCAGCAATGATAGCCCTTGTTTCACATCCTCTTCCAAATTCATATTGAATTTCTGGCAGGTTCCTGTTGATGTACCACTGCAACAGTTTTTAAAATATTTTCAGGATAATTTTACTTGTCTGCGATATTAATCGATGGCACTGGGTTCTGGGTTGTGATATTAATGATATTATTGGATAATTTCTACTTTCTGTTGGATCACTTTTCTTTGGAATGTGCACAAATATGGCTCTCTTCCAGTCAATTGGCCAGGTAGCTGTCTTCCAGATTTCTTGGCATAGACGAGTGAGCACTTCCAGCATTTCATCCATTTGTTGAAACATCTCAGTTGGTATTCTGTCAATTCTTGGAGCCTTGCTTCTTGCCAATGTCTTCAGTGCAGTTTGGGCTTCTTCCTTCAGTACCATCGGTTCTTGATCATATGCTACCTCCTGAAATGGTTGACCATCAACCAACTCTTTTTAGTAAAATGACTCTGTGTATTCCTTCCATCTTCTTTTGATGCTTCCTGTATCATTACCCTTTTGCCCACAGAATCCTTCAATATTGCAGCTCAAGGCTTGAATTTCTTTCCTTCAGTTGTTTCAGCTTGAGAAATTCCATGCATGTTCTTTCCTTTTGGTTTTCTATCTCCAGATCTTTGCACATTTCATTATAATACTTTACTTTGTCTTCTTGAGCCTCCCTTTGAAACTTTCTGTCCAGGTTTTTTACTTCATTATTTCTTCCATTTGCTTTAGCTACTCTGTGTTCAAAAGCAAGTTTCAGAATCTCTTCTCACATCCATTTTGATCTTTTCTTCCTTTCCTGTCTTTTTAATGACCTTTTGTTTTCCTCATGTATGATGTTCTTGTTGTCATCCCTCAATTCGTCTGGTCTTTGGTCGTTAGTGTACCATTCGTAAAATCTATTCTTCTGATGTTCTCTAAATTCAGGTGGGGTATACTCAGGGTTGTACTTTGGCTCTTGTGGACTTTAAATTCTTTTTTCAGCTTCAGTTTGAACTTGCATATGAGTAATTGATGGTCTGTTCTGTGTTCTGTCCCTAGTCTCATTCTGAGTGATGACATCGAGCTTCTCCATCATCTCTTTCAACTTGATTCCTGTGTATTCCATTTTCCCATGGTTGAGGAGCTCCACAGATGCAGGGAACCCAGGCCCAAAGGATGCACTCTGCTTCTGGTGCTTCTTTCTTGGTGGTATGAGGTCCCCAACTCTCTGCTTGCTTCCCTTTCCTTTTACCTCTTGAGAGATAGAAGGTGGTGCAGGCCACACCCCAGGGAAACTCCCTTTACCTAGGATCAAGGAGGTGACCTGAGTAAGGGTAGTATTACAATCCCACCCTAATCCTCTCAACATAAAATTACAATCACAAAATGGAGGACAACCACACAATACTGGTAATCATGGCTTAACCAAGTTGATAAACACACTTTTGGGGGGACATAATTCAATCCATGGCACCCCCAAAACTCCTTTCTAAATTGCCTCTGCCATTCTGGACACAATGGCAACATGGCACAACGCTTAGTACTGACATATCTGTGGAATCTATCAAATGGGTATTTACAGGCTGATGGGGTACTGATTGCTGACTGGCCAATGTAAAGTTTACTCATTGTGAAATTAAGTTGAGGGATTCTTATCATAAAAGTTTCATTCTTGCAGTATTTTCACCTATTAGCTACCGTTTATATACAGGGCCAGGCAGTAAACGTGGAAAGGGCTACAAACTAAGGAATGGACTTAGGGGTCATTGACAGCATGGAGTTATAACAGGGGCGAGCCTCCATCATCTATAGGAGGGCAGAGTACATCTGAAACTATCTACCCATCAATTACCTGGACCTGGCACAGAAAACTGTCCATTTAGTAAAAGCTACTCTACTGAAACGATGAAGGAGATAACTGACTGAGTGCAGACATAGCATATGGAAAAGTTAGAATCGGAAAATGAGAGCCGAAACATGAGTCAACTTGCCTACAATTAAAAAGTGAATTGGTCCTCTGCCAAGAGGAGCCTAAGGAGACATAATGACTAAATGTAATGCCTTGTCCTGGATGGGAGCTTGGAACAGTAAAAGAGGACATTGGAAAAAGGAACAGAAAAAGTTGGAGATGAGTCACTAAAACCGAAAGAAATCTGAATGAAGTATGGACTTTGCTTAACCATAATGTATCAATATTACTTTGTTAGTTGTAACAAATGTACCTTTGTAAGATTAATTACAGGTGAAACTGAGTGCTGGTATATGGAAGCTCTCTATACTATTTCATAGTTTTCTGCAAATCCAAAACTATTCTAAAAAATATTTGTTGCTTGTTTAAGTGAGGTGATGGCTAATATGGGGGTAAATCCAGGCCTCTTAATTCTAAGGCCTCTGCTTTTCCCACAGGCAGGAGTTTTTAACCTTTTTTGTGTCATGCAGGCCTTTGGCAAGTCAGTAATGCACAAATGCATAAAAGATATAAGATTACAATGAAAATCAGTTCTACTGAAATACAGTTATCACAAATGCTGGAATTATACATCGGATGAATTATATTGAAATATACTCATCAAAACAGTAAAAAAAAAATGCTATAGTAATATGTGTGCTTTTCATTCATGTATTAAATACAAGATCTAGTGACAGGTCTATTACCTACTATAATGTTGAAACGTGATGGTGTAAATAATATTTCAGGATAACTGTACCAACTCAAAGGTGATATGAAAATATTTTTTTATTCCTATGGATGCAAAAATCGCAACTACTGTTAAGAGCACCATGGTGTTTTGCCTACAGTTATAATTTAAAGATAAGCTGAATTTCAGTTAGAGTTTGTGACAAAAAGTTGTAATTTCTTCCCAGCCAATGATGGCCACACCTCCATCATTCCCTACATTCTGCCCACAGACCAAGAGTTAAGAGTCCCTCCATTAAAAAGTATTTGCCCTTGCAGTCCCGGTAAGATAATAGTTATTGAGGTCCTAGGAAACCAATCATCTTCCCAGTCTTAGACTTGTGTCTCTGACTGGACACGGAAAGAAACTTCTGAGAAAAGGCTACACTATCATGTAAGTCTTTTTACCCTACCACATCACCACCACCAAAAGGTACCATTGAGTCAATTCCAACTCACCACAACCCAATGTGTGCCAGAGTAGAACTGTACTCCACAGGGTTTTTCAATAACAATTTTTTTTGGAAATAGATTGCCAGACTTTTCTTCCGAGGTGCCTTTCAGTGGACTCGAGCCTCCAACCTTTTGGTTAGCAGCAGCATGCATTAGCCAGTTGCATCACCCAGGGACCCCCCCTTTACCCTACACAGCCCCACCTTTACTTGCCTTGTTCTCCTTCATGGTCTGATGTTCTCAATACGCTTACTGAAAAGCTAAGAGTTGAATCAGAATATTCATCTTTTATTATTCTTATTCACAACATGAATCAAACCTTTCTCTAGTTTATTTATATTTTCTTCCTATCCTAACTCTCTGGGTTACAAGCGCCACAAGTTTAACTAGCTGCTTTATATAGGAACACTTTCTTTAGTTTGTCCATAACCTTCCCACAGTTCTCACTGAGAAATAGTGAAAAACAGCCCCTAACCAAATTATGTTTCTGAAGAACTCACTTGTATAAATACTCTTAATCTGTGGTTGGTTCACGCCTTATCTGTCATTGATGCTTAAATATCCTCCGGAGATGTGGCTTTCCAAATGTTTCTCTGCTATCTGCTTTTACCAGGTTATCAGGGGAGAAAAAATTTCATGGCATATAAGCTATACCATCCAAGATAATGCACAGCACCCTTCCCAGAAATGGCCAAGGACCAGAAATTGGCAATGCCAAGTAGGATTTCATAGGTAAACACTTAGAAGTATTCCCCGAAGGGCTTTTTGCATCCTTACACAAACTTACCTGAGGATAGTATCTGTCAGTACCTCCCTCCCTGTAGAGCCATGTTGGCACCATACATCAGAGCTTCTATTTACTGAGAACAGAGCCTGGCAATGGTTCAACCACAAGCAATCTGAAAACATTGACCTGCCTAAACCAGTCTTCCTTCTGGGTGTTGCCAAGCTTGGAGACATCTCAAACGATGTGTTTTGTTTCTGAAAGCATAATTAATCTGCAATGATTACAATCTGACAAGATGTCCTCAAGCCCTCCTTTATTTTGAGCAACTTTGCATAAGCAATTTAATATTATAAAATCTGATACTGACTAAATGAATTTGTGGGAACTGGTTGAATCAAATCTGTTTGAATTTGATCAGATACTTCTAGCTAATTACTAATTCTTGGTAATACTGCCGTGTTAAAATACAAAGAAGTGATAATAAGAGGCTGTTTGATTTTTTTTTTTTTCTACTCAAGCAGAAATATGCCTGGGCTTGCTGAGTATCAGTGTACCTAGAAAAACTTGCTGGTTAGCTACTTTCACCCTGAAATAGAAAAATAAAATCCCTGAGTGGATTTTTTTTTTTTTTTCACTTTTCCGTGCTCTAGTGCTGGGGGCTTAGTAATGGAATGCAGCAGGGAAATCAAGCTCTCGGTAGCTCTCCTTGGCAAGTTCTATGCCAGTGGCAAAGACATCCCTCTACATTGCCTTCGCCTCATGGTTTCAGAGTCTACAGCCATACACGCAAAGCCAAGTATAGAAATGAGGTTCCACACTAAGGAGAGTCAGCTCTTTCTTTTCTCCTAAGAGAAGAATCAAAGTTTTTATCTGTAAAATGAAAGAACTAGACTCCCTGGTATCCATGAGGTTATCTTTATTCATACTCAGTGGCTCTCCTCTGTGGGGCCTGAGCAGGATGTTGCAGGGAACAGAGACTGGCTGCACGGAAAGAGCCAGAAGACAGTGTGGGGAGCCAAGGGTTTGGCATGGACAAGCTTTGGGGATGACTGACTACAGACAACCCTTGCAGACCCAGCATACCCCTGGGGGCTCTGAGGCTCCTGGCCAAACGCAGGCTGCAATGGGTGTGAATGTTTGATACCGATTCCCTTCCTCTTTGTTTCTGGAAGGAAAGCATGCTGTTAACAACAAGGCTCTTTCATTTGAACTGTGCTTCATGGCTTACAATTATCCTAAAGCTGTGAGCCCTCGTCTTTTTTACCTAACCAGTAAAATTGCTTTGGGGTCCCCAAAGAGTTGCCGACTTTGAAATTTGCCAGGGTAAGAACATTAAAAATATCACTACTCTTTACTATCCCTTTTGTTTCATTAAAAATAAAACGCTATTTTAATGCCAAAAAAAGTTTAGAAAAAACATAATCTAAGAATAAAGGAGAGTTGTTTTACTTTTTGGTATGTTTGTTTTTGTCAGTTTGTTCTTTAATTTAACCACTGCCTAGTTCGACATTCAGGAATCATTGCTTTAGAATGTAATTTCACTAGGTCAAAATATCAGGATATAATGTGCAAGCCTGTGGCAGCCATGAAAACATGCTCCTCAGATCTCCTGACGCGGGAGCATGGATAAGCTCAGCACGTCCATTTCGGCAAGACACAGGACTCCTCTAATGAGCCATCCTGACTGCAGGACTCCTTATCAGTCTGGCCAAAACTTTCATAGAACTGATCTGCACTCTGAGGCTCTTCTTCCCCATCCCTCCCTCCCTCCCTCTCTCCTTCACAGGAGCCAGACCTGCCCTGCATCCCAGTCCCAGCTTCTCCACGTCTCCTCCAATTTCCTTCCACTTTCCCTTGTAGCCTCTTACACATTTAATCCTGTCTTGGTGTCTCCTTCTCTCAGGATCTGAACTTTCCCATCCACTATCTCATTCATTTGTGCCTCACACCGCCACTGAGAGAGTTCAAGGATAGGTGTAGTGAACAAGGGGGACAGGCATACATCATACATGCCAAAGCGAGGACTAGAAACCTGAACTTTGATTCCTAGACTACCCCTTCTGCTGTATCACAAAATTTCTCAAGAAGGAACCATTTCTCAAAACAAAGTATCCTGTGTGAGAGGAACTGTATAGGTTTTAAGTACTCTGGTAAATTTTCCATTGACAATTTTCAGGTAATTTTAACGTCTCTCCAGACTATGGTTTTCAAATGTTTTTAAACCACTGACCCCTTTCTTAAAGTACACCCTTACTAAAGATTAATAGATTACAGCCAAGGCATGACTGAAGGATAGTCAGGGTGGTAGGTGACTGGAGTGACCAGAAGGAGACCTGATGTTAATTGTTGGGCCTCCCTTCTCTCTTTTCACCCCATTCACTGCTTCTAGAAAGGCCCTTTCCAAAAATCCCTGAGCTCTGCTAAGCATGATATTAAAATCACTGCTTAGACCATTGATTTGTAAACAGCATCCCACAGACAGGCCCACTCAGTAAAGTCACAAGGGTAGAAAAAGGGCCAAGGCAGTGGGCTTGGGGCACTGATGCCCCAGGTTCTCTCAAAGGAGCTGCTTTGCTTTTGTTATCTGTTTACTTTATAATTCCTCACAAGACTTCCTTTGGGGGGAAAAAAAAAAATGTGTTCTGTACCCTAAACAAATTTCTAATGCCCTTGCTCCAGGACACAGTTACAGAAAGGACCTTGTTTTAGATTGAACTGTGTTCCCTCAAAAAGATATGTTGGAGTACTAAGGCACGGTACTTGTGAATGTGACCTTATTAGGACATAGGGCTCATCGAAGATATATATAATCAGGTTAATATGAGATCATACTGGACTAGGGTAAGTCCTAAATCCAATAACTGGTGTCCTTATAAAGAGAGAGAGATTTAGAGACAGAAGAGACATATAGGGAAGAACATCATGTGAAGATGAAGGCAGAGATCGCAGGGATGCACCTCTAAGCCAAGGAATGCCAAGTATTGCCAGCAAACACCAAAAACTAGGAGAGAGGCTTCTCTTCTGAGTCAGGTTTTTCCCCAAAGCCTTAAGAGTGGCCCTGCTGACATCTTGATTTCAGACTTCTGGCCTCCTGAATTGTGAAAAAATACATTTCTGTTTTAAGACACCCGTTGTTGTTGTTGTTAGGTGCCGTTGAGCCGGTTCTAACTTATAGCGACCATATAGGATAGAGTAGGAGCAGCTGATTTTAACTGTCGACCTTTTGGTTAGCAGCCAAGCTCTTAATGACTATGCCACCAGGGCTAGTTACAGCAGCCCTAAGAAACTAATATAGACCTCTTAAAGTGTGTAGTCTTTTTTTCCCTCCACTGTGGCCACATCTATGAGTATCTGGAACAAAAGGACTGGAGTTGTCATTCTAACTCTCTACAACCCAGCCATTTGATTTATCCCAGTGAAGTCCAACATTGGACAAATCTGCTGCAAAAGACTTCTTTAAAGTGTTAAAAAGCAGAGATGTCACTTTAAGGATTAAAGTGTACCTGATCCAAGCCAAGGTATTTTCAATTGCCTCGTATTTTCGTGAAAGCTGGGCAATGGATAAGGAAGACCAAAGAAGAATTGATGCCCTTGAATTTTGTATTGGGGAAGAATATTCACTTACTTTGGCCATGTTATGAGGAGGGGCCTGTTCCTGGAAAAGGACATAATGTTGGTAAAACACAGGGTCAGTGAAAAAGAGGGGGACCCTCAATGGGATGGAATGACACAGTAGCTGCAACAATGGGCTGAAGCATAACAATGATTATGAGGATGGTGCAAGACGGAGCAGCGTTTCGTTCTGTTGTACGTAGGGTTGCTATGAGTCGGAGCCAACTCGACAGCACCTAACAACAGTCCAGCTGAACTGACAAGGAGTTCTGGAGCCAACCAAACAGAGGAACTCTCTGCTCTGGACCTGATCCCTTTGTCATGAAACAGGTCAATAGCTGCCCTGGCTTGGCAGTTATTTAGAGGAATCTGGACTCAGATTCCTCACCAACACTCTGGCTGTAGGTCCTTTGCTCCTGCTATTGCTGTTTCTGGAAATGTCTTCCCCTCAGATACCTTCCTGGCTAGCCTGCCTTTCTTACCTCAGGTCTCTTCTCAAATATCACCTTACCAGAAAGATTCCTCTGATGACGTTACATAAAATAGCAACCCACTCATGTTCTGCACCCCACCCACCCTCTCTACCAACTTTTCCTATCCACCTTATTCTGCTTTGTTTTTCTTCATAGTATTTATGACAACTGGAATATTATCATTGTTAGGTGCCTTCCAGTCAATTCCAACTCATCACAACCCTATGTACAACAGAACTAAACATTGCCCAGTCATATACCTTCTTCACAATTGTTGCTGTGTTTGAGTCCATTGTTGCAGCCACGGTGTCAGGTCATCTCGTTCAAGGTCTTCCTCTTTTTCACTAACCCTCTACTTTACAATCATGATGCCCTTCTTCAGGGACTGGTCCCTCCTGATAACATGCCCAAAGTACATGAGATGAAACCTCACAATCCTTGCTTCTAAGAAGATTCTGGCTGTACTTCTTCCAAGACAGATTTGCTCATTCTTCTGGCAATCCATGGTATACTCAACAATCTTCATCAACACCATAATTCAACAGCATCAATTCTTCTTCGGTCTTCTTTATTTATTGTCCAAGATTGGGTCAGGCTCACGTTAGTCCTCAAGGTGACACTTTTGCTTTTTAATGCTTTAAAGAGGTCTTTTGCAACAGATATGCCCAATGCAGTATGTCATTTGATTTCTTCACTGATGTTTCCATGGACAACTTCTGACATACTGACTTATTGACTCCCTCCCTCCACAAAAATGAAAGCTCTACAAAGGCAAAGAGTTATTTTCTGAGCTATTTCTCCAGTGCTTGGAATGGTATTTGACACAAAGAAAGCACTCAAATATTTTTGAATGATGAAATGAATGAGCGAGCGGCCTCATGGGATTTTTCCAGCAAAAATTATTTGTTCAGGATTGCATCTCTGTAGTAAGGGAGGAGGCAGGCTAGGAGATTCTGAGCTGGACAAAAGAGAGAAGAATGGAGGGAGGTCCTTGCTATATCCAGTGAGTTAGCCTGAATCCCACTTTACTCCATAGGTCTGACAACCACTATTCCAGGACTTGGGAATCATACCTGATTTCCAATATTCTATTGTATTTTTCCTAAAAGTAATCTAATCCTTTTTACACTGTATACCAGTAATGTTGAGTTCAAAAAAATATCATCACTATGTCCATCTGCATATATATTTGCAAATTTGAGACCTACAAATATGTACATCAACACTAGGATACCAAGATGCAGGGCATCTTACGTACTGCATTTTTGTCTATTTTTAGCCACAATGAAGTTTTCTTGATTGCCTGCTCGTCCAGCTGAGTCCCTGTTCCACGGAACATCTGTAGGAAACCTACTGCAGTAATAACCAGTCATTCGATGGCAGTAGCCCTTGGGATCTGGGATAATCTGTATATTTCTATGCCAGAAGCGTACCAGAATTCAATCTCAGGACAGAGAAACCTGTACTTCCCAATTAAGAGGGTCCAGGAACTGAATATTTTAAGTTGTAGCCCAAGGAACAAAAACCTTTGAGCAAATCAACCACATTAAAGGAAGGTTACCTAGACAATTTGTAGAGACAGTTTCAAACAGCATTCTCAATTACATAAAATCCCTCTTTCATAACACGTACTTTCTTCAGGAATTAATAAAATGATTGAAGTAAGAAATAGTTCAGGAGATGCAGTGGGGGTCAAGGGAATCAATGTATTTGATTCTTGTTTTGACTGTTTCGTTCCTATATTGAAGTCTGTCGTCTTGGTTCTCTCAGACAGAGATTTCCCTAGTTTTCCTTCTCTCTCTCTAAAGGAAGGAAGAAAGGAAGGAAAGGAGGGAGGGAGGGAAGTCTGTCATTTTGGTTCTCTCAGATTGAATTTGCAAATTCAAGGCAAGGAAGGAAAGAGCCTCTTCAAGGGCAGAGATCCCATCTTACTTGTTTTTGTCTGGAGTCTGGTATATGGGCAAATTCAGTAACTGCTGAACTGAAGACATCATCTCCCCTGGAAAAGGTGGAGTCATTTTGATGGTATTTGCACTTGCAGGTTAGGCAGCCCAGGAAGGCCTTTATAATGGCTTTAAGCCTGGTGGCAGAGTGGTTAAAGCGATTGACAGCTAAACGAGAGGTTGATGGTTTGAAGCCACCAGCAACTCCGCAGGAGACAGATGTGGCGGTCTGCTTCCATAAAGATTTACAGCCTTAGGAAACTTATGGGGTTGCTATGAGTCGGAATCGACTCCACAGCAGTGGGTTTTGGAGTTACTTCCACAGTAGGAACAGATTTCATTCTGTCTTAGATTCTCAGGGACATTAAAGTGTTTTCATGGGTGAAGGTTTAGTAGGCAGGCGATAAACAGTCATCCCCAGTTCACGCTTGTGCTCTCTCTCAATTTCTCTCTCTTTTCTGTTTGCTGTTTGCCCCTGTCTCCATATTTCAAAAACTTCCTATCACCCACCAGAGCTGGGAGCTCTTCATTCAAGAATCCAGTGTCATTCTACTGTATTTTGTTGGAACTCATCCAAGAGTCTGTTTTTCACAGAGGATTAGAGGTCTTAAATGTGGAGCTGATCCCCTGAACATCTAAGAGAATCCAGTGAAATCAAACTGCGTGTTCTTTGGGTAGTTTCATAGTAATCTTCACCTGTATGCATGCATGTATGTATATATGTATTTACACAGTTGCTAAGACACCCTCCTCTCCTCTGCTTTCCTGGGCCCTGAAGCAGAAGGAGTAACTCAGGTGTAATTACACTTTCTCTTCAGTTAGTCTTTTGATCACTATAGGAACAATTTTCCTCTCTCGCTCTCTCTCTTTTTTTTAATTTAGTTTTCCTTTTGATTCACAAACCTTCTGGATTCCATTAAAATCACCAGGCTAATTCTGAACCACAGAGTCATAGAATTCTAGCAATAAAGTGGACTATAGAATTATTAAGTTGCTCTTTTATGTTACATATTAATTTGTTCACTTGTTCAAGAAATATGTGTTCAGCACCTACTATGTGCCAGGCCATGTACTGACTCACATTCTTTTGGTAAAAAGAAACACATAACTAAGTGCTATAAGGTGTGATTCACTCTCACCTTTCATAAGGGAGACCCGGGTTCAATTCCCAGCCAATGCACTTTAAGCACAGCCACCACCCATCTGTCAGCAAAGTGTTGTTGCAATGCTGAACAGGTTTCAGCAGAGCTTCCAGACTAAGACAGGCTAGGAAGAAAGGCCTGGTGATCTACTTCTGAAATATCAGCCAAGGAAAAGCCCACGGATCACAACAGTCAGATCCTCCTGTGCAAGGAGTCACCATGAGTAGGGGGCCAGCTCAATAACAACTAATAACAGTACAGTGTGATTCAAGAGCTAAGGAAGCCAGAAGAGTCCCTTCTGCCAGGAGGGACTACAGAGAGCAGACGTAGAAAAGGAGGCCCAGAGAGATTTGGTGACGTGATGCTAAGTGTTTGGTCTTACCGTTCTGTGACAGCCTCTGCTTCAAGCACCTTATGTCTATGAGTCACTCATGCCTCACACAGCCCTGTGAGGTAGGTACTGTTTCTTCCCTGTTTTAGAGATGAAGAATCAAGGCACAGAGAAGTTAAGTAACCTGTTAAGTAACACATCAAGTAAATGGCAGAACCAGAACTCAAAGCCCAGTGTCCCTCTTCTTAACGTTGTACGTCTTGCCCCTTTGACTTAGCCAGATTTACCCGGCTAAACACAGACTGAGCCTGGACTTGAGGTGTTCTGATTCCCAAGTCTGGCATTAAATTCTCACCCCTAAGACCCCAGAGTAAGTGTCTATTTTTCTTAGTGGTCTGTTAAGGGCTGATGACTCTCAAAGTGGCTTCTTAAAAAAAAGGTAGGACATTCACTAGAATAGCAACTTCAGGGTCCTTGTTTAGAAGTGCCAGGGCTTGGGGGAGGGGAATATGACAAATATAAGACTGACCCTCCATTTAAACAAAAATGTACTGTAAGCAAAGGCCTGGTGTGTTTGGGTGAATAGTGAATTTCTACCACATGCAAGGTATAATAATAATCAGGTTTTCAAAATACTTGCCAGACTCCGCTGGCCTCTCTAAGATAGAAATGTCCAGACAGATAAAAGACTGTGTTCAGGTTTTATTTTAATCTTTACCTCCCTGCTTGTGGTCTTCAGGGCCTTAGTATTGAAAGCAAATGACATTTCTTCCTTCTCCTTCCCAGGTCAGGAATTTGCATTTTAATTTTGGAACACTTAGGAAAAAAAGCAAATGAAATCCTTTATTTACTTTTTTGAGACTTTTTTTTCCTTCTTTCCAGGAATAAAACCTATTGCTTACTGAGTTGTAGACTAAATACCAGGAGTCCCAAGACAGAGATGGTAACTGGAGCTGCATTAAGTATGTTTGTGCTTCACCCGTGAGGAAGAAGCCCAGCTTCAAGGGGCCCTGGCATGGAATGGATTTGTTATCAGAGCACAGGGGTTAGTTTGCCTTGAACTGAAGTTCTCATCAGGAACTTTATACATAAACAAGCAGGAGCTATGCCTTAATAAAAATGTGGTGAGAGTACTGCTTTGGTAGGGAAAGTTAGTTAGGTATGTTTTTGTCATCCCATTAGCAATTCTGAAGGCCTCTAAACTATTGAAATGATGACAACACAGCTCACTCAAAAACTCATTGCTGTCAAGTCAATTTCGACTCATAGCAACATTATAGGACAGAGTAGAACTGCCCCATAGGGTTTCCAAGGAGCTCCTAGTGGATTAGAACTGCTGACCTTTTAGTTAGTAGCCATAGCTCCTAACCACTACACCACCAGGGTTTCTGACTATACAGCTACCACTGTGTAATTCTTTGAGTTGGCCCACCCAGCCTAGACTCTGCTCACTTAGGGAAGGTGACCACGCAACCTAGCATTCAAACTGGACACTAAGAATGTGTAAGAGGTGCTGTTAATAATTACATTGGGACAGGCATAAACTAGGACAGAACCAAGCAAATGAGCATGAATGATCAGCCTAATCATAGGTGAAATTCCCTCTTCAAGCAAAAAAACTGGAATCAGCATGGTATCTGCAGGCAAAGCATTTTGGTGCATGTAGGGCCAAATCAGTGACAAGTCAAAAAGAGGAAGTTTCCTACTTGGAACAACTTTGAACATAGAAATTTATGATTGGAAGGAATGGTGGAATCATCTAGTTCAACCAATTGAGGAAGCTAAGGAGGGGTTGGGGAGACTTCATAGGCTGTTTACAAAATGGGGACAGAGTCTAGGCCTCCTGGCTCAACTACGTTAACTGCCACGTGAGTAGATGTTAGCCAAGTAGATAAGATTCCAGTGGAGGGATTGTCAGGAGTCAGTCACTTCCCCTCCCAGCATCAGTGCCCCATACCACCCTCCCATGAAATGCCCTCTTCATTTCCATCAGCTTTGACAAAATGGGCACTGTTAGCTGCTAGCTGAAGAACTATAAATGATGATACTACTGAATAACAGCACCAATTATTTGAGTAGTGCACTTGGAAGTAAGCCTGGTCTCATTAGTTAGCATATTTAGTAAAGCTTCATTTATCTGAAAAACCAATTACCACTCATCATCACCTAGCAGAAAACTGAGGTCTAAGGATAATGACACTGACGGGACAGGTCAGTTTTGATGAAGAAGGAAAGCTGAACAGGGAATATGATATTGTAAAGAAGAACAGGTTAATGGAGGACGTTCAACAGAATGCTTGAGATAGCCAGGGTGGGTCATGTGAAAGCATTGAATGTCAGAAAGGTGAGGGCTAGAATTCTGAGAAGGGCATTAGAAGGAGAGAGAGAGGTTCAGAAGACAAATTTTGCATGGTGCCTACCCTGGCAAAGAGATGTGAAGGCTTCTCAAAAGTTAATTAGAAGCATGAGCTCACACATGAAGCAGGTGTGGGGTGCCCAGAGCATCCAAGAGTGTTTTCTCTGCCTTTGATTATGGGCAGGAACTTATGAGTCAAAGATGAGGAATTAATTATCCCCTGAAGGCAGGCTCCATTGCGTGTCTCTCTCCAGCTATTTTAGTATTTTCCCTCAAGTCAAGGTGAGTTGGCAGGCAGAGGAAGATAAAATTAATTCCAAATATAGAATTAATTTTTTTTCTTATCACTCATGAGTAGCACATTCTGTTTTATATAATGTACCCAGGAGGATTGAAATGGATGTCTCTTGCAAAGGTAAAAGGAAAAATAATGAAATCCTGGCACCATTTGGAATGAAATACCAATTCTTTATGGAGTGTAAATTTATCTAGGACAGTATCTTTGCTGCATGAAGCCAATGTTTAGAAGAAAATGGAAGAATTGAATCCATTATTCAGAATTTTAGTCACACTATAATCTATACCACGTAAATTGCCTATTTGGGAATTTATGGATATTTTTTCCATTTCACCAAGATGTTGAATGCCATGGAAGACTGATAGCTCTGCAATGACATCATAAACTGTTTCTCAAATATTTTACATTAGATTTTCCAGAGTACCACTTAAGAGGCAGTCTTATATTGGGCAGTATCCAGGAAGCTTGCATTAAGTATTAGTCTGCTGCACTTTGTCTGAACTAAAATGTACGTTTTGCATACATACCCTTGAGATGAAGTTCAATGCTTTTCAAACTGTTTTTATTTAAAAAAAAAAAAAAAATACCCTTGAGATGAAGTTCAATGCTCTTCAAACTGTTTTTATTACAACCACAGAAATACATTTTGCATCGTAATCTATTATGCACACACACACACACTCACACACATGCATGCACACACACACACACTACTAAATCAAATGTTTCACAAAATAATATCTTTACTACATAGGACACATTTTGATATTTCCTATATTTTAGTGCTAGTCTTAATTTATAAAATTCATTTCTTGACAAACTAGTGTGTCAGGACCCACAGTTTGAAACACAGTGTCATAGGAGGCTGCTATGGATAGAACTGTCTCCCCGCAAAATGTGTGTCAACTTGGCTAAGCCATGATTCCCAGTATTGTGTAGTTGTCCACCATTTTGTCATCTGATGTGATTTTCCTATGTGTTGTAAATCTTACCTCTATGATGTTGATAAGGCAGGATTAGAGGCAGTTATGTTAATGAGGCAGGACTCAATCTATGAGATTAGGTTTTGTCTTGGGTCAGTCTCTTTTGAAATACAAAAGAGAGAAGGGAGCAGAGAGGCAAAGGTACCTCATTACCATCAAGCCAGAAGAGCCAGGAGTGTGCACCACCCTTGGACCCAAGGTGCCTGAGCTGAGAAGCTCCTAGACTAGGGGAAGATTGATGACAAGGACCTTCCCCCAGAGCTGACAGGGAGAGAAAGACTTACCCTGGACCTGGCACCCTGAATTTAGACTTGTAGCCTCCTAGACTATGAGAGAAGATATTTCTCTTTGTTAAAGCATCCACTTATGGTATATCTCTTATAGCAGCCCTAGATAAGTAAGACAAAGTCTATGAATTAGTTACCTGGGATAGGGTTTTACCTTAATGCTAATTTTCCATGTGACACTCTGAAAAACTTTTTGCACGCAGTTATCTCTGATGAAAAAATGAAAAAACCAAGGCAGTGTATAGGCAATGCAAAAACTAAGGTCTGTTCAATCTATTCAAATAGTTAAAGAAGCCAACTCAATTACTTTAAAACTAGAGAATTGTCTTCTACCTGAATGGACTGTTCAAATCTATCAAGATGGTCAGTCCTATAAAGCTTTGTCTACCATATGCTCTGAAATTAATAAAATGGCTGGGAAATACTCCAAATTATTTTTTTTAAAGATGCAAAAAATGAGGTTGAAATTAATTTTCAATGTTTTATTATTACTATTAAGATTTTGAAGTAAATTTCTCAATCATTGGAAAAAGTCACCATTTCTTCGACTTCTTCAAAAGTAATTTACATTTTATTAATAGGTGTTCCAACTGATGACGTCGTTTCACATTTGGAATTTGGGTTGTTTATAGTTGGAAACCCTGGTGGCATAGCGGTTAGGTGCTGCAGCTACTAACCAAAAGGTTGACAGTTCAAAACCACCTGGTACTCCTTGGAAACTCTGGGGCAATTCTAATCAGTCCTATAAGGTCACTATGAGTCAGAATCAACTCGATGGCAATGGGTTTGTTTTTTTTGTTTTTTGTTTATAGCTGAGATAACTGATAAAGAACAAGGGATCTGGTTACTAATATTTGAATTTTGGTCCTTTTCTAAGAAATCGGATTAAACGAAAATATCCTTTATCTGAGTTTTCAGTATTAGACACAATACGCATTCAATAACAGTTCACCCAATAAAATACATCCACTGAGCCACTGCTCATCATAAAGCTGTGTACCAGACACACACAAACACATTTATTCACTGGGCACATTTTTAGTCACCATATACTATTTGATAGGTACTGTAGGGTCACTATGAGACGGAACCAACTCAACGGCAACAGGTTTGGTTTTTTTTTTTTTTTGGTTTGGTTGTTTTTCTTAAGTGTTAGTTATCATCAAGTCAATTCTGACTCATGACAACTGCAAGTGTGCAGGGTAGAACTGCTCCATAGGGTTTGCAAGGCTGTGACTTTTCGGAAGATCACCAGGCCTGTCTCTAGGTGGGTTAGAGCTTCCAGCTAGTGGTCCAGCAGTTAACCATTTGTGCCACCCAGGGACTCTCTGATAGGAGCTAGAGTAAGCGGTGTTAGAGCTAAGTAAAATCCATTATAGGCCCTGTGCACAGAAAGATTAATACGAACTCTCCTTACATTACAAAGATAATGTAAAATAAAAAAATACAAAAAAAGTAAAATGTGTATGGAAATTATCAGTATTCCTCTTCCTCCACGCCGATGAGCACTCCACTGGTAATTTTTGGAAATATCAAATATACTTTCAGAATCTTTTTCTTCTCATTTTTTGGAGCTTCTGTTTTTCCTGTTCTCTACACATATGTTTAGACTGCCTGTTGGGTATCCAGGCCTGGACACTGTAACTTCTGAGATGAAAAGCATTCTTTTTATCTTCAATGAAGCAGAGCCCAGTGAATAGAAAACACTTACAGCGCAGTCGGTATTCAATCATCACCCACTCACATGGAAAGCCTGGCTAATGTATGATGAAGGTGCATCTTAAATGATTTTGCCTACTCTGAACACTTGAATTTTGAATGTAGTACTTAGCTGGGGAACCACCTGGTCTGAACATTTATAGTAGTACCTGGGATTTTCTTTTAACTTAGAGTTTTGAGGATTTAATAGAAATTAAAACATCATTATCCCAATTAAAAACCCAAAACGCACTACTGTCAAGTCAATTGTGGCTCATACTGATCCTATAGCACAAAGCGGAACAGCCCCATAGAGTTTTCTAAGCTGTAAATCTTTACAGAAGCAGACTGCCACATCTTTCTCCCTTGGGGCCACTGGTAGCTTCGAATCACAGACCTTTCAGTTAACTGGCAACTGCTTTAACCACTGTACCAGGGCTCCTTCCCATGCCGAGTCAGTTCCCAATGTATAGAATAATGCATTTATAGTAATTTTTTGTGTATAATTAAGCAAGGTGCCCAAAGTTTACAGTAGGTTTAGATTGTTGTTAGGTGCCCTCGAGTCGGTTCTGACTCATAGTGACCTATGTACAAGAAAACGAAACTCTGACCTGTCCTGCACCATCCTCACAATCTTTGCTATGTTTGAGCCCATTGTTGCTGCCACTGTGTCAATCCATCTCACTGAGGGTCTTTCTCTTTTTCACTGACCCTGTACTTTACTAAGGATGATGTCTTTCTCCAGGGACTGATCCCTCCTCCTAACATGTCCAAAGTATGTGAGACAAAGTCTCACCATCCTCACTTCCAAGGAGCATGCTGGCTGTACTTCTTCCAAGACAGATTGTTTTTTCTTCTTGCAGTCCATGGCATGTTCAGTATTCTTCACCAACACAATAATTGAAAGGCATCAATTCTTCTTCAGTCTTTGTTATTCATTGTCCAGCTTTCGCATACATATGGGGCAATTGAAAATACAATGGCTCGGATCAGATGTACCTTAGTCCTCAAAGTGACATCTTTGCAGCAGACTGCCCAATGCAAAAAAACCTCTTTAGGTAATTTAAATATAATTTTTCCTAAGAAATTAGTTTCCTTGAGATACCAAAAGCTTGGTGAGGGCAGAAGCATGCCTCACACACCTCTGTCATCCCAGAGCCTCAGAGCATCTGGCACAAGGCAGATGGGCAGTACAGCGTTAGAGTGCTGGCAGCTGAAGGTGGTTTCGTTCCTGGAGTAAACCCTGAAAACACCTGCTGACAGGCTTCTTCCTATTCAGGGTGGCCTTGCAGCCCTTTTCCCCACACCAGGCTCTTTCTGCCTCTTATATCTGTGTTATTGATCTTGACCCTTTGTCATATTTTTGCTGAAATAATAACATCCTGACTTTGTACAAACTGAAAATGGATCCTAACATTAGAAAACATGGATGACAAAACATTTTCTACTTACTACTGTGTGTGGTATACATTCTAATGTAGAAATATAGGGGCCCAGGACTCTGTCTCCACCTTGGGCAGAAGTATAACTGGGAGCCAAGGTGGTATGATGGTTGTAATCACTACCTGCAGGAGAGTGAAGCTGAGGAAAGTGAAGAGGGGAGCGACAGTAATCAAGGAGACCATGTCTTGGCAATAAGTCCATGTCAAAAGGATCTTCTAGTATAAATATGCTACGTGACTGTGGAAGGAAGGAAAAATTGAGATGATGTGAGAAGTGCACAAAGATAGGAGACTTGGAGAGCAATTAGAAGCCTACTTCCATAGTCTAAGAACAAAGCAGGACTAAATCCGTGGCGTTTAACAGAGAGAACACAGAGATATTACATTGAAATTTTTTCACAACTTTATTAAGGTAAATTTGGCATATGAACTGCACATATTGCAAGTGTACAATTTGACTTGAAAAGTTTTAACACCTGTGAAACCACCACAACCAAGGTAAAGAATATATCTAAACCGAAATCAAACCTGTCACCGTCTAGTGGATTCCAACTCATAGCGACCCTATAGGACAGAGCAGACCTGCCTCATGGGGTTTCCAAGGAGCGCCTGGTGGATTCAAACTGCCAAGCTTTTGGTTAGCAGCCATAGCTCTTACCCACTACACCTCCAGGGTTTCCAACGAACCTATCTATCACCCTCAAATCTTCTTTGTGTCCATTGTAATCACTCCCTACTGCCCTTCTCCAATGCCAGGCAAATACTGGTTTGCTCTCGGTCAGGTTTATCCATTTTGACTTAATTTTTTCCTGTATGGTGTGAGATGAGGGTTGAGGTTTGTTTGTTAGTTTGTTTTCCCAAGTCGCTATCCAATGTTTCCAGCACCATTTGTTTTAAAGAATTGCTTTATCAGCTTTGCTGAAAATCAGTTAGTCACATACAGATAGGTCTATTTCTGGACTTAATATTCTGTTCCATAGATCTATTTGTCTTTATGCCAATATCATACCTCCTTGACTAACTCAAGCATTATAATAAGTCATAAAATCCGGCAGTATAAGTCCTCCAACTTCATTCTACTTTTTAGAGTTGTTTGGCTATTCTATATCCTTTGTGTCTCCATATAAATTTTTGAATCAGATTCTCAATTTCTACAAATAAGGCTCCTAAATATTTAATTAAGATTGCTTTGAATGTATATATATATATATATATATCAACTTGGAGAGAAATGACGTCTTAACAATATCAAGTTTTGCAATCCGTGAACACGATGTATCTCTCCATCATTCAGAAATGTATTTCAGTTTTCAATGTACAGGTCTTATACATCTTTTGTCAGAATTATCCCTTAATACTTCATATTTTTGTGGTATTGAAACGGTACTTTTATTTCTGATTGTTGCTAGCATATAGAAATAAAATTGATTCAGGGATATTGACATTGTATCTTGCTACCTTGCTGAACTTACTAATTCAAAAAATATTTGTAGATTGCAAAGGATTTTCTATGCTTATTGCAGATAAATTCAGTTTTACTTCTTCCTCTCCAATCTGAATGCCTTTTTTTTTTCTTTATTTGAGGGGTGGGGTAATGGCTTTTTTTTTTCTTTTGCCATTTTTAAATGTACAATTCAGTTATATTAATTACATTCACCATGTTGTACAACCATAGCCACTATTTCCAGATGTTTTTTCATCTCCCCAAACAGAAATTCAGTGCCCCTTAAATAATAGCTCGTCACTCTTCTCCCATCTCCAGCCTCTGGTAACCACTAATAAACTTTTGTCTCTATGCTTTTGCATATTCATAAAGTGGGATCATACAGTATTTGTTCTTTTGCGTCTGACTTACTTCACTTAGCATAGTGTTTTCAAGTTTCATCTATGTCATAGCATGTATCAGAATTTCATTTCTCTTTATGGCTTCATAATACTCTATTGTATGGATATACTACATTTTTTTAAATCCATCATCTGTTGATGGGCACTTTGGTTTTTACCCTTCAGCTATTGTGAATAATGCTGTAATAAACATGGCTGTACAAGTGTCTGTTCGAGTCCCTGCTTTAAATCTTCTGAGTGTATGCCAAGGAGTGGAATTGCAGGATCATATGGTATTTCTATGTTTAACGTTTTAGAAACTGCCAAACTATTTTCCGCAGCGACTGTACCATGTTACATTCCCACCAGCAATGCACGAGGGTTCAAATTTCTCCACGTCCTCAACTACACTTGTTATTTTCAATTTTTTCTGATAATAACCATCTCAGTGAGTTGTGATCAACTGGACAGCAACAGGTTTAGGTTTTGGGTTTTTTTTTTTTTTTTTTTTTTCAGTGAGTAGGAAGTGGTATCTCATTGTGGTTTTGATTTGCATTTCTCTAATGGCTAATGGGAGCCCTGGTGGTGCAGTGGTTAAGAGCTTGGCTGCCAACCATAAGGTCTGCAGTTCAAATCGACCAGCCACTCCTTGAAAACCCTGTGGAGGCAGTTCTACTCTATCCTGTAGGGTCACTATCAGCTTGAATCAACACGACAGATACAGGTAATAACTACTGATGTTGAGCACCTTTTCATGTACTTATTGACCATTCTTATACCTTCTGTGGAGAAATGTCTATTCAAGCCGTTTGCCCATTTTTTAATTGGGTTGTTTATCTCTTTGTTGTTTAGTGGTAGAAATTCTTTATATATTCTGGATATTAAACCCTTTCAGATATATGGTTCCCAAATCTTTTCTCACATTCTGTAGGTTGTCTCTTCATTTTCTTTTTTTTTTCCTTCTTTCTTTTTTTATTATTGTACTTTAGATGAAGGTTTACAGAACAAAATAGCTTTGTCGTTAAATAATTAGTACACATATTGTTTTGTGACATTGGTTACTGACCCCATGACATGACAACACTCTCCCTTCTTGACTTTGGGTTCCCCATCACCAGCCTTCCTGCCCCCTCCTGCCTTCTAGTCCTTGCCCCTGGGCTGGTGTGCCCCTTTAGCCTCGTTTTGATTTATGGGCCTGTCTAAACTTTGGCTAAAGGGTGAACCTCAGGAGTGACTTCAGTACTGAGCTACTAGAGTGTCTAGGGGCTATACTCTCAGGGTTTCTCCAGTATCTGTGAGACCAGTGGGTCTGGTCTTTTTTTGTGAGTTAGAATTTTGTTCTACATTTTTCTCCTGCTCTCTTTGGGACCTTCTATTGTGATCCCTGTCAGAGCAGTCAGTGGTGGCAGCTGGGCACCATCCAGCTATGCTGGACTCAGTCTGGTGGAGGCCTTGGTAGTCGTGGTCCATTAGTCCTTTGGACTAATCCTTTCCTCGTGTCTCTTGTCTTTTTCATTCTCCCTTGCTCCCGACGGGGTAAGACGAGTGGAGTATCTTAGATGGCCGCTCACAAGCTTTTAAAACCCCAGATGCTATTCACCAACATAGAATGTAGAACATTTTCTTTATAAGCTATGTTATGCCAATTGAGCCAGATGTTCCCCGAGACCATGGTCCCCACAGCCCCCAGCCCAAGAATTTGGTCCCCCAGGGAGTTTAGATGTGTCTATGGATCTTCCATGACCTTGCCTTGGACAAGTTGTGCTGGCGTCCCAGTATTGTGCACTGTCTTACCCTTCATCAAAGTTACCACCCATCTATTGTCTCTGTAGTGTTTTTCCAACCCTAGCCCCCCTCCCTTGTAACCATCAAAGATTGTTTCTTTTTGTGTGTAAACCTTTTCATGAGTTTTTATAGTAGTGGTCTCATACAATATTTGTCTTTTGTGGCTGATTTATTTCACTCAGCATAATGCCCTCCAGATTTATCCATGTTTAGAGATGCTGCAAAGATCCGTCATTGTTCTTTATCATTGAGTAGTACTTCATAGTGTGTATGTACCATAGTTTGTTTATCCATTCACCTGTTGATGGGCATCTAGGTTGTTTCCATGTTTTTGCTATTGTGAACAATATTGCCGTGAACATGGGTGTGCATATGCCTATTTGTGTGACGACTCTTATTTCTCTAGGATATATTCCTAGGAATGGGATTGCTGGATCAAATGATATTTCTATTTCTAGCTTTCCAAGGAAGCTCCATATCGTTTTCCAAAATGATTGTACCATTTTGCATTCCCACCAGCAGTGCATAAGAGTTTTAATCTCCCTGAAGCTTCTCCAACATTTGTTATTTTCTTTTTTTTTCCAATTCATGCCAGCAATGCCAAGGTGAGATTGTATGTTGTTGTGGTTTTGATTTGTATTTCTGTAATGGCTAGTGATTGAAAGCATTTCCTCACGTGTCTGTTAGCCGCTTGAATGTCTTCTTCAGTGAACTGTCTGTTCATTTCCTTTGCCAGTTTTTTAATTGGATTATTTGCTTTTTTATTGTAGAGGTGTTGGATTTTCCTGCACATTTGAGAGATTAGATCTTTGTTGGATTAGTCATAGCCAAAAATGTTTTCCCAATCTATAGGTTCTTTTTTTTACTCTTCTGGTGAAGCCTTTTGATGAGCATCCAAAACCAAACCAAACCCAGTGCCATCAAGTTGATTCCGACTCATAGAGACACTATAGGACAGAGTAGAACTGCCCCATAGAGTTTCCAAGGAGCGCCTGGTGGATTCGAACTGCCGACCTCTTGGTTAGCAGTCATAGCACTTAACCACTATGCCACCAGGGTATCCTTTGATGGGCATAAGTGTTTAATTTTTAGGAGATCTCAGTTATCTAGCTTATTTCTGGAGTTTGTGCGTTGTTAGTTACAGTTTGTATCCTGCTAATGCCATGTATTAGGGCCTCTAGCATTGGTCCTGTTTTTTCTTCTATGATCTTTATAGTTTTTGGTTTTATATTTAGTTCTTAGGTCCATTTTGAGTTAGTTCTTTTGTATGATGTGAGGTATGGGTCCTGTTTCATTTTTTTGCAGATGGACATCCAGTTTTGCCAGCACCATTTGTTAAAAAAGGCTATCTTTTCCCCATTTGATGGATTTTGGGTACTTGTTGAAGATCAGGTGACCATAGGTGGATGGATTTACATCTGGGTTCTCAATTCTGTTCCATTGGTCAATGTGTCTGTCATTGTACCAGTACCAGGCTGTTTTGGCTATGGTAGCTGTATAGTAGGTTCTGAGGTCAGGTAGTGCGAGTCCTCCTACTTTATTCTTCTTTTTCAATAACGCTTTACTTATCCAAGACCTATTCCCCTTCCATATAAAGTTAATGATTAGTTTTTCCATCTCTTTAAATAATGTTGTTGGTCTTTAGATTGGGATTGCATTGTATTTGCAGATTGCTTTGGATAGAATTGATGTTTTTACAATGTTGAGTCTACCTATCCAAGAGCATGATATGTTTTTCCATTTACGTAGATCTCTTTTGATTTCTTGCGGTAGCGTTATGTAGTTTTCCTTGTATAGGTCTTATACATCCTTAGTTAGATTTATTCCCAAGTATTTTATTTTTTTTAAGGCCTACTATAAATGGTATTGTTTTCCTGATTCCCTTTTCATCATTTTCTTTACTGGTGCATAGGAATCCAACTGATTTTTGTATGTTTATCTTGTATCCTGCTAATCTGCTGAATCTTTCTATTAGCTCCAGTAGATTTTTCATGGAGTCTCTTGGGTTTTCTATGTATAGTATCATATCCTCCACAAATAGAGACAGTTTACTTCTTCACTACCAATTTGGATGCCCTTTATTTCTTTTTCTTGCCTTATTGCTCTAGCTGGGATTTCCAGCACAATTTTAAATATGAGTTGTGATAAAGGGCATCCTGGTCTTCTTCCTGTTCTGAAATGGAATGTTTTCAGCCTCTCTCCATTAAGAATGATGTTGACTGTTGGTTTTGTATAGATGCCCTTTATTATGTTGAGGAATTTCCCATCTATACCAATTTTATTGAGAGGTTTTTTTCAGGAATGGGTGCTGAACTTTGTAGAATGCCTTTTCTGCATCAATTAAGATAATCATGTGATTCTTTTCTTTTATTTATGACCTTCCTCCAGAGCCAGCAAAGAGAGAAAGCCTTCCTCTGGAGATGACACCCTGAATTTGGACTTGTAACCTTCTAGACTGTGAGAGAATAAACTTGTTTTTGTTAAAGCCATCCACTTGTGGTATTTCTGTTATAGCCTACCTAGTGCCATCGAGTCGATTCCGACTCATAGCGACCCTATAGGACAGAGTAGAACTGCCCCATAGAGTTTCCAAGGAGCGCCTGGAGGATTTGAACTGCCGACCCTTTGGTTAGCAGCGGTAGCACTTAACCACTACGCCACCAGGGTTTCCTTCTGTTATAGCAGCACTAGATAACTAAGGCAGTGGTGGTTTATATTGATTGATTTTCTAATGTTGAGCCATCCTTGCATACCTGTTATGAATCCCACTTGGTTGTGATATATTATTTTTTTGATATGATGCTGAATTTAATTGGCTAGAATTTTGTTGAGAATTTTTGCATCTCTCTTCACTTTCTTAATAAAGTCCTTTGTTGCAATTTTTTTTAATTTTGATAAAGTCCAATTTATATATTTTGTCTTTTGTTGCTCAAGCTTTTGATGTCGTGTATAAGAATCCATTTTGAAAACAAAGTCCTGCAGCTTTCCCTCTATGTTTCCTCCTAAGAGTTTTATGGTTTTAGTTTTTTATATTTAAATCATTGATCTATTTTGAGTTAATTTTCATATATGGTATGAGGTAACAACTTCAAGATTATTGAATGGACTTGGCACCCTTGTCAAAAATCAATTGGCTAAGATTTATGAGTTCATTTCTGGACTCCCAATTTTATTCCACTAGTATATATGTCTGTTCTTATACCAGTACCACACTGTATTGATTACTGTAGCTTTGTAGTACGTTTTGAAATCAGGTAGTGTAAGTCCTCCTTTGTTGTTCTTTTTCAGGATTGCTGTGGTTATTTGGGCCCGTTGCAATTCCATAAGGATTTAAGGATGAGTTTTTCCATTTCTGAAAAAAAAGACTGTTTGAATTTTGACAGGAATTGTGCTGAATCTATAGATTGCTTTGAGTAGTATTGACGTCTTAACTATATTAAGTCTGCAAATCTGTGAACATAGGATGTCTTTCCATTTATTTAGGTCTTCTTTAATTTCTTTTGGAGCCCTGGTGGCACAATGGTTAAGAGCTATGGCTGCCAACTAAAAGGTCGGAAGTTCAAATCCACCAGCTGCCCCCTTGGAAACCCTATAGAGCAGTCCTACTCTGTCCTGTAGGGTCACTATGAGTCGGAATTGATGCAACAGCAATGGGTTTTTGGTTTTGGTTTTAATTTCTTTTAGCAATGTTTTATAGTTTTCAGTGTACAAGCTTTTCACTTCCCTGGTTAAATTTATTTGTATGTATTTTTTTTTTCTTTTAGTTGCTATTGTAAATTAAATTGTTTCCTTAATTTCCTTTCCAGATCGTTCACTGCTGGTGTATAGAAACACAACTGATTTTTGTGTGATGCTCTTGTACCCTGCAACTTTGCTGAATTCACCTATTAGCTCTAGTGGCTTTGTTGTGGATTATTTGTGATTTTTTTTAATAGAAAAAAATCATGCTAACAAATAGAGATAGTTTTACTACTTCTTTTCCAATTTAAATGTCTTTTATTTCTTTCTCTTGCCCAATTGTTTTGGCTAGAACTTCCAGCACAATGTTGAATAAGAGTGGTGAAAGTGAACTTCTTTGTCTTGTTTCTGATCTTAGGGAAAAAGATTTTAGCCATTCACCATTGAGTATGATGTTAACTGTGGATTTTTCATCAATGTCCCCCACCAACAGCTACTCAATGGTCTTTGCTCCTTTAGCCTCTACTTTTAAAGACTACCTTCCTCCATGCTTTTGCCCCTTTCATAATCATTAGGGAATTTTCAAGAAAAAGAAAACTTTTAGATCCTCCTTTTCTCTTTAATACTTTGTAATTAATATTTCATAAATGCTGTCTTGACCCAGTTTTTAGGCTCGCTAGAAGCTTGTCAGTTCCCTTTCTTGAGCAGCTGATTAAATCCACTTTTCAAGCATTCCCCTTACTGGATTCTCACAATCCTGGGCCACTATTCACCCACCTTAATCTCCCCAGGGCTAAGCACCCAACAACTAAGGACATTCCTCAATGCCCTGGAGCTTGCAGAGTTATTCAAAATATCCAACCCCCAGGAAGCCTGCAAAACCTAGTTATCCCCTCCCTGCTTGTTATACATAAATGATCTACAGTTCCACCTTGTTGTTATCCTGTCCCTGGGTGCAACCTTGAGTGACCCCGTATAGTGGCATAGAGCACCAGGAACTGTGAGTATAACAAATCTTTAAATGTTTCCAGCCTCTATCTCCTGATTTTCATTCAACCTTGCACTATCTCAAACATTGCTATTATATCAAGTTAAAACACATCTCTGTTACTCTCCTCTGACCCTGTTATGTTTTATCTGTGATTAAACGAACATGATATTGCCTTGTGCCCAATAAAACAAACCAGACAACAACAAAAAAAAAAAAAAACCCTGTTGCCGTTGAGTTGATTCCAACTCATAACGACCCTATAGGACAGAGTAAAACTGTCCAGTAGGGTTTCCAAGGAGTGGCTGGAGTCAAACTGCCAACCTTTTGATTACCAACTGAGCTCTTAACTACTGCACCACCAGAGCTCCATATATGTGCCAGACCCCAAGAAAGTGGTGGAAGATGATATGTGGTAGTGTTAGGGGAGGGGAAGAACCAGTCCCATCACATCACTTTCATACATTTAGAAGTTAAGTCAAGGGAAATAAAGTATATAGACCATACTTGATGGAATCACACAACTAGATCTAGTTCTTATCATTCTAACTTTCACTTCTAGTTATCTTTCCTTCACTATATGGTTTGGGAAATTTTCTCCTAAGGAATAGAGATTGATTTTTACACATCTCTATCCCCAACCTGTATATTTCCAGTCTTTGGTGAGAAGAAAATATTCAAATGCATAGTTTGTTTGTTTTTTACTTAATCTTTAGGTCTTCACATTTAAAAATAAATATTTCAACTCTGCCATGGTATCTGTTTCTTTTATGCCTTGGGAGGACATTGCCCAGTGGGGATGCTTTTGAGCTGATACAACATATTCTGAATTTTCTAAGGTCTCACATGCTAACATATGGAATTATTTTCAGGATATCTTGCTGCCTTCTCTCCTCTTGAGAACAAACTGTTCTAAATTATCTGTTACTCTGCAAAATCTCATGAACTTCAACAAGTGCAAACATATTCAATTTATGGAAAGACTCCATTACAATATCTTCTTTTTGCATTTTTTTCTCAGAGAATTTTTTCCCGTGACGGTTTCCAATATGTGAGGGACTCTAAGTTCTTTGCTCAAAAAACAAATAAAACAAAATCCCTTCTTACAAATAATAATCTTCTTTAGTCAGCAGCTGACCTCTAGGACTCTAGTTAATTCATTTTAAAAAATTATTTAGAGAACAAATGATTACAAGCATGTGAATACCTCCTTAGCCTGAGTAAGGCTAACGTTTTATTCAATTTTTAAAGTTGGGTCCTTTTAGATTTCTCTTTCTCTCTGGCCTCCAGAAACAAATTCTCTCACTTTTTCCTGGATTTGGCTGTCTTTTACCTATTAGTGTCAATTAATTCCAGGACAGGACTTGCAGCAAAGAATCCGCTTAGCTTTTCCTTAAAACCTTGTTAAAAAGCCTGGATTCATGAGGATTTGCTTAGCAAATTTATGGTAGCAGTCCAATCCTAACAGAAATAAAAATATCAATTACCCCTTAGGTTGCTCTAAGGAGTAACCAACAAAAAAGTTTTTTAAACCACTTTGTAAGTACTTTTGCAAGTCTAAACTACTTTGCCATGCATTTCAGATATACGTTGTTCTTGTTCTTGTGTGCCATTGAGTCGATTCCAACTCAAAGAGGCCCTATAAGACAGACTAGAACTTCCCTGTACGGTTCCCTAGGCTGTAATCTTTACAGAACCAGATCTTCAGATCTTTTCTTCTATGGAGACACTGGTGGGTTCAAACTGCTCACCTTTTGGTTAGCAGCTGAGTGCTTAACCATTGTACCACCAGGGCTCCTTTAAATATATGTACATATGTCTTAATCTATGCAACGAGCCCTGACCCCATTCCCAAAACCACCATCCTACATATAAGCTCTCAGAGTACTGGGATTTTGTTCTATTTATCCTAGCATTTGTACTGTAGTGCAGTGTTAGGAGATATTCAGTACTTTCTGAGTTGAATTAATAAAACAAAACTTCTTGCGTGGACTAGTGAATCTGCCTTTGCTGGAGAGGAGAATCCATGTGGATTAGGAGGTTTTTGCTGTTTATCTGAGAGAAGAAAGATGTTTCTTTAACCTCATATGACCATTCTCATATGTAACAGTAGCCTTGTGAAGCACGATCTGAAAGACATTCTGCCCACGCAAAACACCTTACACTTATGGCTGAAATCCTGCTACTAAAAATTCATTTTTCTGGGTAAGTCAGAGATATTTTCCAGTAATCCTCACTTATAATGTAAAATTTCTCTGTATAATAATTAACTTGTATATCCATAATGGGTGGATCACACTGATATTCTTCTACCTCGAGGGTCTCTGGGAAGCATGAAAGTTCCCAGTTCTAAGGGACCTGGGGGAGCTGGAAGGAAAGGTAGAAGGTAATGTACAGAGAAGCAGACAGAAAGTCACTAAGTCAAAAGTCACCTTCATATTCTCATTATGAGCTGTCATTATACCCAGTCTCCACAGTAGGAGCATGCTTCCATTTGAGACCATGTCAGCATAGTTAGAGAACTTTTCTGATACTCATAATTAATGAAAATTCTACTACTTTGGTACTTGGAGGCCATAAAGTAGTATCAGTATGTATTAATCATATGTATTCCTTAGGTTCAAACTCAGAATTCTTTATACTCAAAGACTCATGAACTTTCATATATGCATATGCTGCTACGTGTGCTTTGAGGAGATTAGGCAGATTAGTTACTTGGCCAAAAGTAGGCTTCCCTAATCATGTATCCATTACCAGGCCTTCCTCCTGGCAAAATGGTAGTTCATACTCAGTCCTACCAACTTCAATAGAGAAAATTTTCCCGCATTTTTCTGACTAACTACTATGCACCAGGTTCTGGAGTTGACAGTTTAATATGTCTAGAGGTTTCATATCATATGTATAGATGCCTTGGTTGGGTCCTAAACAAACTCTAATGCTTCTCTAGGCAGTGGAGGGCAATAGCCTCTCCCCAAGTATTGTTCTGCATTAGTTGATATGCATGGAAAGCATTGTTAGTATTGTGTTGAGTTTTTTGTTTTGTTTTGTGTTTGGCTTGAAGGTGAAGAACTTGGGGACAGGTGCCTAAGGGCACAGAGCAAACTGGGACATGGAGGGAATGAGGTGGCCTTTTTTTATTCATTCATCCCTCCCACCCCATCTTAAGCCTGATTGTTTGGTTTTCAGCCTCTAGGTAAGAAGAGTTAGAATAAAAAGCTTAAAAGCCTTTGTTTCATGAAAGTCAGGGCATAGCAGTGATGATTTGTTGCTCAGATGATCAAATTCAATCCAGAGCGAGGCATGCACCCTGGTGTCTGCCTGTGTCCTGCGCAGGAGGAGGGAGCAGTGCTCTGCCAGAGTATTAGTTTCCTGCCATTGTTGTTGTGTTGTTGTTGTTGCTAGGTGACCAGTGTATTAGTTTCCTGTGGTTGCTGTTGCGTTGTTGTTGTTAGGTGCCATTTAGCTGGTTCCAACTCATAGCAATCCCATGTACAACAGAACAAAACACTGCCTCATCCTGCACCATCCTCACAATTGTTGCTGTGCTTGACCCCATTGTTGCAGTCACTGTGTCAGTCCCTTTCATTGAGGGTCTTCCTCCTTTTCACTGACCTTCTACTTTACCAAGCATGATGTCTTTCTCCAGGATCTGGTCCCTCCTGACTAACACATCCCAAGTATGTGAGACGAAGTCTCCCCATCCTTGTTCATTTTGGCTGTATTTCTTTCCTGTGGCTTCTGTAATAAATTACCAGAAATTGAGTGGCTTAAAACAATAGAAATGTATCCTTTGACACTTCTTAAAGCCATAAATCAAGTCTGAAATCAGCATCACTGGGCCAAAATCCAGGTGTTGGCGAGGCCCTGCTCCTTCTGGAAGCTCTAGGAAAAATCCATTCCTTCCCTCTCCCAGGTTCTAGTGGTTGCAGTCATTCTTTGGCTTGTGGAACATCACTCCAATCTTTGAGGCCAGCATCTTCAAATCTCTCCATGCTTCATTTTGCATCACCTTCTCCTCTGGTTATCTGCATCCTCCTCTGCCTCTCTCTTATAAGGGTACATATGATGGCATTCAGGGCTGTCACTGATAACCCAGAATAATCTTCCCATCTGAAGATCCTTAACTTAATCACATCTGCTAAGAGCCTGTTTCATATAAGGTAACAGTCACAGGCTCCAGAGATTAGCATGTGTATCTTTTCGAAAGCTGTTTTTCAGCTTACTACACCAAGAGCCCTGTTGTCCAAGGCAGTGGTCAGGGACCTCAGCTGGTGGCCCACAGGTCATGCACTTCCCAAAGGAGGCACAAAGAGAAGAGGAGAAGCCAGTCCTGAAGCTGTGGGAGTCACTTTGACCCTAGGAAACTTACCAATGTAACCCAGGGAAACCTTAAGGGTAGGGGGAAATAGCCTGCAGGAGAAAGTGTGAGCTAAGAGCCAAGACAATTTGAAAATTGATCTTTATCGGGCTTCATATACTCTCAATGGATAGTGAAAGCTGGGACATTTGGATAAGCTGTTACTGGTAGGTGCTGGAGCAGAAAGGTAAAATCATAAAGCAACTTTATTTTCTTTAGTGCTGTCCCTTCATACTAGCTCAGTGGGGAAGTTCCAGGGCCATAGCCCATTTTCCCCATCCTGGGGAAGAACCCTCAGGCAGAGCCCATGGGGCCCATAACCTTTCTGATCCCTTTTTAATATTAAAAAATTCTCTGGTTAGTCTCAATCCAGTAATTAAATTCTAAGTCCAATAAAAAAAAATTAATGAAAATTTCAAACTTTCTTTAAAGCTAAAGCTTTTCTCTCCCTTTAATTCAGTGCTACTTCAGGCTGAAAAGCTGTTATTGACCGAAGTGTGTCCCCAAAAAAGATATTTTGAAGTCCTTTCCCCTGTATCTGTGAATGTGACCCTGTTTGGAACTAGGGTCTTTGAAGATGTTATCAGTTAGGTTAACATGAGGTCATACTGGACTTAGGGTAGATCCTAATCCCACATTGTTAGTATCCTTATAAAAGAGGATAAGAGACAGAGACAGAGGAAGGATGCCATATGATATTGCACTTACAAGCCAAGGAATGCCTGGAGCTAGCAGAAGCTATGAGAGGGCATGGAACAGTTTCTCTCTCAGAGCCCTCAGAAGGAATCAACTGTGAGACAATAGGTGTCTGTTGTTTAAGTCTAACCGCTTTACGGTATTTTGTTACAAAAGAAACACAGGAGACTACAGTGGGGGAATGGGGCATGGCTCAGCCTGTACTTTCCCCCACCCATCCCCAGCCCTCTCGGTTTAGAGCTAGGGGTGGGGGTGGGAAAGCTAAGGGAAAGTTCTCACTCGACTACAAAAGATCACATCTGATAGCAGTGCCCTCTGAGCATGGCAGATTCCCCAATACTGGCTTCTTTTCTCATGAGTGGTATTCTGAGTTTTTTCAAAATTCTCCCACTAGGAACCTCAAATAGCAATTTTTAGGACATTGGCAATACTATATTATCTGGCTGGCTTCTATGCACTCAACCCTCAGGCCCTGGAAACCCAGGAGTCCTCACGTACAGATACTTTCTGACAGGGCCAATTGCCTTACCAGGTGACTGTATTGAACAAAGTCCCTTTTAAACTGGCTCTAGGCCGACTCTCAAAGGGCCATCATCAGGTACCAGGTAACTCACGTTAACCTGGAGTTGCAGCCTAAAAAGGAGGCTTACCCCAATGCAGCCTACACTTTCATTTCTCTGACACTTCAAGCTTCTAGAATCCAAGAAATTTGTAACATTGGAACAAAGACAGCATTAAAGAGGAATCTCCTTACAATTACTCAAGGTGCCTTTCCATAAAACTTTTCCCCTCTTTTCTCTCCTCCTGCACACTTGGTATTTGAAACCAGAAAAATTACAGCATGCAAATTTGACTTCCCAGAATTTGTGCTGGCCTGCAGTCTCCATCCAATGAATCCAGAGCATGTTAGACTGAGTTCAAGGGATCCCAGGCACTGCTCAACCCTCCTCCTCAGTGTGAAGGATTTACCTCTGCCTCAAAGGTCATGTCTTCTTCCTCCAACCATCAACCACAGAGCTTTGGTTCTAATAGATGTAACACAAGTCAGCAAAATGCGTACTCGTTAGCCACCTCTGTGACTCTGCCCAAGTCCTCATGTTTCCCCACCCTGGTAAGAAAAGCTGTCCAACTTAGAAGCCCTGAATCAGATTCCATTACCTCTGTTCCTCTAAAGCTTAGACGAGTTGGCCTCCGAGGCCCACTCATTCCTACTTCCGTTTCTCCTGGGTGGCACCAACACATGAGCAAAAATATTAAGTCTGTTTTGAGGCCAGATGCCCTCTAGGGCACTCTTGACGCAAATACCCTTCAGTAACCTCAGAATTCCTGGTTCTCAGGCCCTAAAGGCCACAGCCCATTTTTTGAAGAATTGTGTTCTTTTTAGCCTTTGGTATTTTACATTTTCAAAAATATTGTCTCAGCTCTAATTTAACTTCATCATTGCAAAGGAAGATGGAAATATGCTGATTTTTCTGCAAGAGAATTAAAGTTTCTTATCAGGGAAAATAAGCAGAGAAGTTATTTTTTCTAAAGGCAGATGTGCTTTATAAGGAAAGAACTTTTCCTCAGTATTAAGTAATATTTGAAAGCTTAATTAGCTAGATAACAATCTATGTCACATAATGCACGTTTGTTGACTGTTTAAAAATCTATATAGATTTCCAAAATTTGTCAGTCCTCAAAGACAACACGCATATGGTGGAATTTAATAGTTATGTGGCTTGATGAAAAGGAATTTATTGTTTTTACAGTGGAATCTGAATAGGTAACAAATGACATCTGAAGCAAAACCAAGTTTCTTTAAAATGAATCCTGTTTAATGAGTGAAGAAACAATAGTTAGGAAATTCATAAATTGATATTTAATTTTTACTTATACTTTAAAAAAATCATTTATTAGGTTGAATTAGACTTTTATAATAAACTACTGTTCTTTTATACAATATTGATTTCTAGTTAGTACCAGTAAGGAATTATAGAACTGTAAATCAAAATACTTAGGAAACTCAAACTTACTATGCCTTAGCGAAATTAATTAAAGCATTTTACAAAACACAAAGACTGATTTTTCAAACATGTTTTTAATTGATAAATATATAAGCATGCCTATAATTAATAAATCTTCTACGATATTGTTTCCCATTTCGGGGTTATCAGCCAAAGTTGCCCATAAAAAAACTCAGTGCCATCCAGTTGATTTAGACTCATAACTACCCTAGAGGACAGAGTAGATGCCCCATAGGGTTTCCAAGGAGTGGTTGGTGGATTCAAACTGCTGACCTTTTTGGTCAACAGCCAAATACTTAACCACTGCAACACCAGGGCTCCAAAGCTCATGTAAATAGTATGAATTTCAGTTACAGAAAGAATGGTTCAAATTCTAAGTCTGCCACTTTCTGAATGCAGCTGGTGGATTCAAACTGCCGACCTTTTGGTTAGCAGCCAGTCTCTTAACCACTGAGCCACAGGGCTCCTACTAAATTTAACTTTGAGTAAATTGCTTGACTTCTCTGAGACCAGTTTTCTTACCTTTAAAAAGAATAGTGATAATATTTTCTCCACAATTTATGAAAAGTAAATGAGATAAAGCTGTACTTCTAATAAAAGCAAACTAAGACATTCAGATCAAAAAACTAGAAAATTATATTGTTTTGTTTTGCTTTTTAAATGTACTTGAAGTTTTGAAGAGCCAATACAGAAAATGAAATACTACAGAGCCAAACTCTGGAACATGAAAGAAACCCATGGAACTGAGCCCAGTTTAGGGTCTCTTTTTCTCAGTAGCACTTGCTGGTCCTGAGAGAGGGCACTGAGAACCCAGAAACTGACAGAGCTTCCAACATACCCACAGGGATAAGGGGACAGTAACTGCAGCTCAGGGTCTGTTTTGGGTAGGGGTTCTAAAAGACAACTCCTGGGGAGTAATGGTAACTCAGAAGTAGACCAACCTTCACAGGGACTGAAGTCTGGCTTCACACCATCTCAACCCAAAAGACAAGAAAGGAGAGAAAAAGGAACATGTAACAAGTAGGACAAAGAGAAATCCAATAACAATATAGTAGTAAAAGGAACAAAGGAGATTGAAGAAAATCAAAGACACAAGGGAAAGATTAGTCTGAAGGACTAATGGACCACAACTACCACAGCCTCCAACAGACTGAGTCCAGCACAACCATATGGTGCCCATCTACTACCACCAACTGCTGTGACAGGGATCACAATAGAGGGTCCCAGATAGAGCTGGAGAAAAATGTAGAAAAAAATTATAACTCACAAAAAAAGACCAGACTTACTGGTCTGACAGAGACAGGAGAAACCCCGAGAGTATGGCCCACCAGACATCCTTTTAACTCGGCACTGAAGTCACTCCTGAGGTTCACCCTTCAGCCAAAGATTAAACAGTCCCAAAAAACAAAACGAGGGTAAAGAGGCACACTAGCCCAGGGACAAGGCCAAGAAAGCAGGAGAGAATAGGGAAGTTGGTAATGGGGAGCCCAAGGTCAAGAAAGGGAGAGTTTTGGCATGTCATGGGGTTAGAAACCAATGTCACAAAACAATATGTGTATTAATTGTTTAATGAGAAACTAATTAGCTCTGTAAATCATCTAAAGTACAATAAAAAACAAGATATATTGTGTGTATACTAAATATGACGGTTTAAAAATAGACACACAAATTCTTTGATACTCTTCCCTACAGAAGTAGAAGCTAATTCCCCTTTTCTTCAGAGTAGGTTGTACCTGATGATTCACTTCCAATGAATAGAATATACTAGAAATGACAGTGTGTGACTTCTCAGACTAAATAATAAAGGACATGGCTTCCTCTTTGATCTCTCTCTGATTGCTTACTGTGTGGGAAGCAAACTGCCAGGTCATGAGGACACTCAGGCAGCAATCTGGAGAGGAACCATGACCTCCAGTCAACAGACAACAAGGGACTGAGACCTACAGCCAACAACCATGTGAGTGAGCCATCTTGGAAGTGGGTCGCTCAGCCCGAGTCAAGCCTTCAGATGACCGAAACCCCACTTCACATCTCCATTACAACCTCTTGAGAAACTAAGCCACTCCTAGATTCCAGACTCTCATAAACTCCTTGAAATAATAAATACATACTGTTTTTAAGCTGTTTTAAGCTGCTAAATTCGGGGGTACATTGTTATTAAGCAATGGTTAATTAATATACTAACCAAAAGATGTTGGAATAATTATGTTAATATCAGAAAGAAAATATACCTTACAGCAAAAAAGAGAGACATTATGCAGGGGAAAGTTTTCACTGAAGAGATAAATATAATAATCCTAAACTTCTATCACCTAACTATCTAGTCTGATAATAAGTATGGCAATAGTTGATGGAATTACAAGAAGAAACAAGCAATGCACACTCATGTTGGAAGCTTTAAAATACTTCTCTATAACTGATAGAACGGGCAAACAAACAAAAACAATAATGATATTAAATCTCCACTCAAAAAGAATTTTTCCAGGAATATCCTTGCTCAAACAGAAAAGAACCAGGAAGAGCCCCATTTAATAGAATTAAAATGTCCAGAGCACTGGGTTAGGAGTCGAGACTCATCACTGCAAATCCTCATTTCCTGAGCCAGGAAGGACACAAAGGGTCTGAGAAGCCAGCATGAATACCTGGGTAAGACAGCTAAGTCCAAGAGGCAGTCAGAACTCCATCCAAGTTAGGGTACCAGGAAACTGTCAAATAAAAACAAATCTGTGCTTAGAGAAGGACAGCCTTTTTTCAAAAGGACTATTGCAATAGACAGAACTCTCTGATCTCAAAATTAAACAGAAAAAGTCTTTTCTTTTATAAGGAAGGATAAGAAGGGATCGTGACAAATAATCCTAGAAGCTGGGCTACATAAAGAAAAATATAGCATCAGGACTGGAGGAAGACTCATAACAACTTGCGAAATGCAGATGACACAACCTTGTACTGAAAGCAAAGAGGACTTGAAGCACTTACTGATGAAGATCAAAGACTACAGCCTTCAGTATGGAGTACACTCAACATAAAGAAAAAAAATCCTCACAACTGGACAAATAAGCAACATATGACAAATGGAGAATAGATTGAAGTTATCAAGGGTTTCATTTTACTTGGATCTACAATCAACACTCATGGAAGCAGGAGTCAAGAAATCAAAAGATGCACACGTAATTCAAAGACATCAATTCTTCTTCAGTCTTCCTCATCCATTGTCCAGCTTTTGCATACATATGCTGTTGTTGTTAGGTTCCGTCAAGTTGGTTCCAACTCATAGTGACCCTGTGCACAACAGAACAAAACTCTGCCCAGTCCTGTGCCATCCTCACAATTGTTGCTATGCTTGAGCCCATTTTTGCAGCCACCGTGTCAATCCATCCTGTTGAGGGTCTTCCTCTTTTTCGCTTGCCCTCTACTTTACCAAGTACGATGTCCTTCTCCAGGGACTAATCCCACTTGTTAACATGTCCAAAGTATGTGAGGCATAGTCTCACCATCCTTGCTTCTAAGAGACATTCGGGTTGTACTTCTCTCAAGGCAGATTTAGCAGTCTGGTATATTCTTCGCCAACACTACAATTCAGAGATGTCAATTCTTCTTCGGTCTTCCTTATTATTCATCATCCAGCTTTCACATTCATATGAGGTGATTGGAAACACCACGGTTTGGGTCAGGCAGACCTTAGTCTTCAAGGTGACGTCTTTCCTTTTCAACACTTTAAAGAGGTCTTTTGCAGCAGATTTGCCCAATACACTGTGTCTTTTGATTTCTTGCCTGCTGCTTCCATGAATGTTGATTGTGGATCCAAGTAAAATGAAATCCTTGACAACCTCAATCTTTTCTCCATTTATCATAATGTTGCATGCATATGAGGTGATTGAAAATACCATGGCTTGGGTCAGGAGCATTACAAGAAATACAGCCAGAATGTTCCTTAGAAGCAAGCATGGTGATACTTCATCTCACATACTTTGGACATGTTATTAGGAGGGACCAATCCCTAGAGAAGATCATCATGCTTGGTAAAGTAGAGGGCCAGCAAAAAAGAGGAAGACCCTTAACGAGACGGAATGACACAGTGGCTGCAACAATGAGCTGTAGCACAGCAATGATTGTGAGGACTACACTGGACCAGGCAATGTTTTGTTCTGTTGTACATAGGATTGTTATGAGTCAGAACCAACTTGACAACACCTAACAACAACTAGAAGGGATGCAGGTATTTTTCTGGGGAACTTTTAGGGGAAGCAGGTAGCAAAATCAGGGTGCTTCAACAGAAAATGTTTTTCTTGTGGTTGGGCGATTTTCAGAATGTGTTGCTAATAGGGGATGTGCTGCACCTTATTACTTTACTGTTTGTTGAAATTTGGGGCACATTAAAGCTTAGGAGCTTGTGGGAAGGGGAGAAGCCTAACTAAAGTTTGGTCAAGCCAAAGCAGAGGGTAAGAAATGGGCAGTTGGGAACATTTGTTCAATGACTATACCCCAAGTTTTTGTGGATACTACCAGTTTACCAAAGTAGTTATAACAAGTTAGACTGGCACCCACAATGTGTTAGAATTTAAGTTGCTCCACATCCTTGTCAACGCTGAATATTATCCTTTTTTTTTTTCCATTTTAGATATTCTGTTGAATGTGAAGTATATCACATTGTAGTTTTAGTTCTCATTTCTCTGATAACTGAAGTTAAGCAGCTTTTAATGTTTATTGTCCATTTGGATAGCCTGTTTTGTGAAGTGCCTCTTCAAATCTTTTGTTCATGCAATGTGTGTGTTTGGGGGGGTGTGTTTCTGTCTTTTTCTAATTGATTTGTAGGAGTGTTTTAATACTCCTATCATTGTTTTTTTGCCTTTCTTCTTTTATAATATATGCATTTAAAGCTATAAATATTCCTTCAAACACTACTTTAGCTGCATCCACAAGTTTTAGTATCTTCATTATCAATCAGTTCTAAATATTTTCTAAATTTGATTGTGTCCTCTTCTTTGACCTACGAGTCAGATTTATTTGTAAGCACACTAAGAGTCTGGTTTCTTCCATAATGAGACATGAAGGGACTCTGCTTTTGCTGGCCATTGTGTCCTCAGTATTTAATATATTTCCTGGAACACAGTAGCACTGAATAAATATTTGTAGAATCAATTAACTAATTAATTGATAATTTAATTGTTTTTTGATAGTCAATAATTGGTTAAAAACGAAGAGGCTAGAGAGTCAAGCTAAAGCCAAGTCATGAAAAGCTTCATGTGGCATACTAAGAGAAAGATGAAGAGCCAGTGAAGGGTTTAATCCAGGGCTTCGAACCCCTTGCTGAGAATTTGCATTTCTAAGAATCCCCCCCCCCGCCCCCGCAACTTGCATTTCTAGAATCTACATTTTAACAAGATCCCCAGGTGATTCTTACATACAACTTCCTGGGAACTTTCTAGGAAAGCAAATTCTCTGTAAGGGTTCTCATAGGGTTCTAGACATATTAGTTTGACAACAGAGTTGAGGATGAATTAGAGATAATAAAAATAAATGAGATTTGTTTATTCATTCATTAAATATTTAAGTGCTCACTGTGGGAAGCCCTGGTGGCACAGTGGTTAAGAGCTATGGCTGGTAACCAAAAGGTTGGCAGTTTGAATCTACCAGCCACTCCTTGGAAACCCTATGAGATAGTTCTACTCTGTCCTAATAGGGTTTCTATGAGTTGGAATCAACTTGACAGCAATGGGTTTTTGACTGTGTGCCAGGCACTGTTCCATGCACTAGGAAGAGAACAGTGAACAAGACAGAAGAAAGTTCCTCACATTCCAATGGGAGATGCTAAATAAAATTTACTTTCGATACATCCAGAGGCTTACAGTTTATAATAAGTAAAATATACTGTATTTAAGAAATAGTATTTAAAATGAAAAATATTAAGGAAAATAGATGAGTCCTTTCTACATACGTTATTCTTTTACTAAAATGAAATGAAAATCTAGAAATCAGTCACATTTTTATGAATTTGCTACTGTTTGTTCTCAATTACCTATCTTTTTTTTTTTTCCAGAACATTTTTCATAGTACCTGTCTTAGTTATCCAGTACTGCTGTAACAGAAATACCACAACTGGGTGGCTTTAACAAAAAGAAATTTATTGTCTCATAGTCTAGGAGGCTACAAGTCCAAATTCAGGATGCCAGCTTTCTCTTTCTGGCGGCTCTGGGGGAAGGTCCTTGTCATCAAACTTCCCCTATCAAGTAGATGCTCAGGACTCCAGGTCCAAAGGATGAGCTATTTTACTGGCTCTTTTTTCTTGGTGGTATAAGGTCCCCATTTCTCTCCACTGGCTTCTGTCTTTTATATCTCAAGAGATTGGCTTAAAACACAACCTAATCTTGTAGATTGAGTCCTGCTTCATTAACATAACTTCCACTAATCCCACCTCATTAACATCATAGAGGTAGGATTTACAACACATAGCAAAATCACATCAGATGACAAAATGGACAATCACAAAATACAGGGAATCATGACCTAGCCAAATTGACACACATTTTGGGGAGACACAATTCAATCCCGAACAGTGCCTATATTTGTTCTGTTACACTTGACAGCATCTTTATTTACACTTGCTCCTCATGCCTTCAACTTACTCAGCCTTCTACTTTGCTACTGTAACTTTTCTATTAACTTTCAGCGGTACTTCTTAATTCCAAAGGGGCCCTTTAAACCAAACAGGTGCAAATAAACATTTTACTCTAAGTTTGGTAAAATGAATTCTACCTTTCACAGATCCTATAGTAGATACCTATATGGTTATGCCTGTTGTAAAGGTGGAATTTTAAAAATTAAATCAAAAGAACTCAGAGGGGTTATCCTAGTGTCTCAGCACCCAGATCCTTCCAGAATGGCAAGGCTTATCATGGACCTAGTAGAATGAAAGAATGGGTGGGTTTCCTAAAGAGGTCAGCTGTTTCCAGGGACTGACATAATCACTTGCCAGGTCTGCAACAGATGAGAAATCCAGATAGGTATAGTCCGCCCTCAATATTGAAAACATCTCTTTAAAGATCACCCTCCCCCAATCTCTCAATTTCATGCCTTATCTTCTGCCTTGATTGAAACACTTTTATTTTTATTAATTTCCAAATAACATTATCACAGACCTTGGCGGTGTAGTGGTTAAATGCCATGGCTGCTAACTGAAAAGGTCAGCGGTAAGAATCCACCAGCCACTCCTTGGAAACCCTATAGGGCAGCTCTACTCTGTCCTATAGGTCCACTATGAATCAGAATCGACTCAACACCAACAGGTTTTTTTTTTTGTTTTTTTTTTGTATATGGCATGATATATGTGAAAGTGTTATTAATTATGGCATTTGATGTTCTCAGGGGAGATATCCAGGAACAAGTTCAAAGTTTCCAGGTTCTGGAAGAGTTGACCACTGGTGTTAGCATCAGCAGACTTTGAATTTATCTTCTAAAGCATCTGGCGCAGTGCTAGATGATGGAGATACAAAGACAAAATCCCTGACAACCATAAGCTCACAGTCTAGTGGAAAGCACCTGCAAATAAACAGTGTTTGTTTGTTTAATGGGATGAGTTTTCTAATGGCAGCATATAGACAACATAATGGATGCAGAAAGAAAGGAATTCTTGTTCATTTAATGGGATGAGTTTTCTAAGGCAGTATGTATAGAGCATAATGGATGCAGAAAGGAAGGAATTCTTCGATACAGAGGAAGGAAAAATTCCCAAAGAATGCTTAATTAAAGAACTATCTAAAACATATCTGTCAGTACAACTACTGTGGGGGCTTGTGTGTTGCCGTGATGCTGGAAGCTATGCCACCTGTATTCAAATACCAGCAGGGTTATCCGTGGCAGACAGGTTTCAGCTGAGCTTCCAGACTAAGACAGACTAGGAAGAAGGGTCTGGAAGTCTACTTCTGAAAAGAATTAGCCATTGAAAACCTAATGAATAGCAGTGGAAGTGGAACATGGTCTGATATAGTGCCAGAAGATGAGCCCTTCAGGTTGGAAGGCACTCAAAATACAACTGGGGAAGAGCTGCCTCCTCAAAGTAGAGTTGACCTTAATGATGTGGATGGAGTCAAGCTTTGGGACCTTCATTTGCAGATCTGGCATGATTCAAAATAAGAAGAAACAGGTGCAAATATGCATTAATAATCTGAACATGGAATGTATGAAGTATGAGTCTAGGAAAATTAGAAATCGTCAAAAATGAAATGGGACTCCATGGTAGAGACTCATTCCCATGAGTGGGGGCTGGATTCAGGAAGGTAGTCGCTACTTCTCAACCATACTTGCCCAGTACATAGCCTCAGCAACAGTTTGAAAATTTTATTGACTACATCCTGGATACTAACTTTAAGCATAGGAAGTTGGAACTATTGTTTCAGCCCTTGTGGGCTGTTTTATAATTCTGGATTATACCTGATTCATGGGGAAATTTCTGTGTCTAATAAAGAAGATACACATGTGTGCCTCAAAAATCAACTCTGGATTCATATTAGCCTTGGGCGGAGCCAAGATGGCGGACTAGGCAGACGCTACCTCGGATCCCTCTTACAACAAAGACACGGAAAAACAAGTGAATCGATCACATACATAACAATCTACGAACCCTGAACAACAAACACAGATTTAGAGACGGAGAACGAACTAATACGGGGAAGCAGCGATTGTTTCCAGAGCCTGGAGCCAGCATACCAGTCAGGTACGGCACAAGCACAGAGACCTGCTCCACCCCCCTGAACTAACCCCGGGAGGGGGACTAGCCGGTTCCACGGGCGGCGTGGGACGCAGCCGTTAGGAGAAGTCCCCGGGAGGCAGTGACTGATCTTGGAGCAGAAAGAGCAGCACCCGAGCCGGGGAACCGTCCCACAGGGATTTGGACTGCACGCAGGTACGCCATAAACACGGAGAGTTGCTCCACCCCCTGAACTAACCCCGGGAAGGTGACCATCCGGGTCGCGCGGGCGGCGTGGGACGCAGCCGGTAGGAGAAGTCCCCGGGAGGCAGCGACTGGTATTGGAGCGGGGAGAACAGCGTTCCAGCCGGGACACTCGGTCGCGGCACAAGCACGGGGAGCTACTCCACCCATCTGAACTAACCCCGGGAGGGGGCCCACCTGGTTCACGGGGACGGCACGGCCACGCGGCTGGAGGGACGAGAAGTCCCCGGGAGGCAGCGACTGATTTTGGAGTCGAGAGTGCACCGTCCCAGTAGGGGAGCCTTGACGCTGGGCGTGGGGCTGGAAGCGGAGGATCTGACCGTGACTCCAGCGGGCCAGACCCCCCGGGGGCAATCTCCACACAGACAGCACACATAGGCGACGCGCCCGCGGGAATCTCAGATATAATAGTCTTTCCAAGCAAGACAAGCAACTCTGGCTATATTCTGAAGTGCTACTCTCCTATCTCTCTGTTCCCTCCCCCACCCTCCCCAGGCGGCTTCATTAACATCTGAATAGCCTGAGCCAGAGGGAGAACTCTGATAGGGATCTGACTGCAGTTTTTTTTTTAGCGGATTTTCTGGAAAAACTAGTTTCCCAGTGATGGCTCGGAGACAACAATCCATATCAAACCACTTAAAGAAGCAGACCGTGACAGCTTCTCCAACTCCCCAAACAAAAGAATCAAAATCTTTCCCAAATGAAGATACAATTTTGGAATTATCAGATACAGAATATAAAAAACTAATTTACAGAATGCTTAATGATATCACAAATGAAATTAGGATATCTGCAGAAAAAGCCAAGGAACACACTGATAAAACTGTTGAAGAACTCAAAAAGATTATTCAAGAACATACTGGAAAAATTAATAAGTTGCAAGAATCCATAGAGAGACAACATGTAGAAATCCAAAAGATTAACAATAAAATAACAGAATTAGACAACACACTAGGAAGTCAGAGGAGCAGACTCGAGCAATTAGAATGCAGACTGGGACATCTGGAGGACCAGGGAATCAACACCAACATAGCTGAAAAATGAAATGGAACACATAAACATTGATATCCTAGGCATCAGTGAGCTGGAAATGGACTGGTAGTGGCCATTTTGAATCAGATTATCATATGGTCTACTCTGCCAGGAATGACAACTAGAAGAGGAGTGGTGTTGCATTCTTCATCAAAAAGAACATTTCAAGATCTATCCTGAAGTACAACGCTGTCAGTGATAGGATAATATCCACACGCCTAAAAGGAAGACCAGTTAATATGACTGTTATTCAAATTTACGCACCAATCACTAAGGCCAAATATGAAGAAACTGAAGATTTTTACCAACTTCTGCAGTCTGAAATTTATCAAACATGCAATAAGGATGCATTGATAATTACTTGTGAAAGTCTGAAACAAAGAAGAAGGATCAGTAGTTGAAAAATATGGCCCTGGTGATAGAAACGATGCCAGAGGTCACATGATAGAATTTTGCAAGACCAATGACTTTTTTATTGCAAGCACTTTTTTCACCAACATAAATAGCGATGATACACAGGGACTTGACCTGATGGAATACACAGGAATCAATCAACTACATCTGTGGAAAGAGAGGTGGAAAATCTCAATATCATCAGTCAGAACAAGGCCAGGGGCCGAATGCAGAACAGAACATCAAGGGCTGATATGCAAGTTAAGATGAAACTGAAGAAAATTAGAACAAGTCCACAAGAGCCAAAATACAACCTTGAGCATATCCCACCTGAATTTAGAGACCGTCTCAAGAATACATTTGACACATTGAACGGTAATGACTGAGGACCAGAGGAGTTGTGGAATGACATCAAGGAAATTGTATGTGAAGAAAGCAAGAAGTCATTAAAAAGAAAGAAAAGACCCAAATGGGTGTCAGAAGAGGCTATGAAACTTGCTCTTCAACATTGAATAGCTAACACAAAAGAAAGAAGTGACAACGTAAAAGAGCTGAAGAGAAGATTTCAAAGGGCAGCCTGAGAAGAAAAAGTATTATAAGGACATGTGCAAAGACCTGGAGGTAGAAACCAAAAGGGAAGAATAAGCTTATCATTTCTCAAGCTGAAAGAACTGAAGAAGAAATTCAAGCCTCAGGTTGCAATAGTGAAGGATTCTACGGGGAAAATATTAAATGACACAGGAAGCATTGAAAGAAGATGAAAGAAATCCACAGAGTCACTATGCCAAAAAGAATTGGTCTACATTCAATGATTTCAGAAGGTAGCATATGACAAGGAATCGATGGTATTGAAGGAAGAAGTCCAAGCTGCACTGAAGGCACTGGCAAAAAACAAGACTCCAAGAACAGACGGAATACCAATTGAGATGTTTCAACAAACGGATGCAGCACTGGAAATGCTCTCTTGTCTATGCCAAGAAATTTGGAACACAGCTACCTGGCAAACTGACTGGAAGAGATCCATATTTACGCCTATTCCCAAGAAAGGTAATCCAACTGAATGTGAAAATTATTGAACAATATCACACACAAGTAGAACTTTGCTGAAGATCATGCAAAAGTGGCTGCAGCAGTATATCAACAGGAAACTGCAGGAAATTCAAGGTGGATTCAGAAGAGGACATGGAGCCAGGCATGTCATTGCTGATGTAAGGAAGGTAAATCCTGGCTGAAAACAAAATACCAGAAAGATGTTTACCTGTATTGTATTGACTATGCAAAGGCATTGGACTGTGTGGATCATAAAAAATTGTGGGTAATATTGTGAAGAATGGGAATTCCAGAATACTTAATTGTGTGTGCTCATGAGAAACCTGTACATAGATCAAGGGCATTCATTTGAACAGACGAGGGGATACTGCATGGTTTAAAGTCAGGAAATCTGTGTGTCAGGGTTGTATCCTTTCACCACACTTATTCGACCTGTATGCTGAGCCAAATATCCAAGAAACTGGACTATATGAAGACAAACGGGGTATCAGGATTGGAAGAAGACTCACTAACAACCTGTGATAAGCAGGTGACACAACTTTGCTTGCTGAAAGTGAAAAGAACTTGAATGACTTACCGATGAAGATCAGTGACCACAGCCTTCAGTATGGATTACACCTCGACATAAAGAAAACAAAAATCCTCACAACTGGACCAATAAGCAACATCATGATAAATGGTGAAAAGATTGAAGTTGTCAAGGATTTCATTTTACTTGGATCCACAGTCAACACCCATGGAAGCGGCAGTCAAGAAATCAAAAGACGATTGCATTGGTCAAATCTGCTGCAGAAGACCTCTTTAAAGTGTTGAAAAGCAAAGATGTCACCTTGAAGACTAAGGTGCACCTGACTCAAACCATGGTGTTTTCAATCACCTCGTGGGCATGCAAAAGCTGGACAGCAAGTAAGGAAACCCGAAGAATTGACGCCTTTGAATTGCAGTTCAGGGAAGAATATTGAACGGATTGCCAAAAGAAGAAACAAATCTGTCTTAGAAGAAGTACAACCAGAGTGCTGTTTAGAAGCAAGGATGGCGAGACCATGCCTTACATACTTTGGACATGTTGTCACGAGGGATCAGTTCCTGGAGAAGGACATCATACTTGGTAAAGCAGAGGGCCAGCGAAAAAGAGGAAGGCCCTCAACAAAATGGATTGATACAGTGACCGCAACAATGGGCTCAAGTGTACCAATGTTTGTGAGGATGACACAGGACTGAGCAGTGTTTCATTCTGTTTTTATACGGTCACTATGAGTCGGAACCGATTAGACAGCACATTAACAACAACAACAATATGAGTTTTGATGGATATGTGAAAATTCAACACAATTTCTTTCAGCTTTAACCACAATCCCTGAAAACATTAGAACTTTTGTCAAATAAGGAGTATCAAGTTTGAGATGTCCACATGTCCCAATTATCATGCCCAGGACTAGCCTGTGACTTCCTAGTCTGGACAGTCCGGTGTGTGTCTCTGCTGCATCTGACCTCTGTTTCCCATGCTTCTGAAGAGATATGTAACATTTGTGATGAGGAAAGCAGTTTTAATGCCCCATCTGTAACTCATTGCTAGATGGCCTATTTTAACTGGCCTTGCTTGGCCCAACGACACTAATGTCCTGTGAAACCAAAGGGTATTTGGCTTCAGGATTCAATGGTTTATTAAGATCCATAGTAAATAAGTTTAATTTCATGTCACAATGAAACACTGTGGAATAAAACCTGTTGGTTTTCAGAAAATTGGCTCAACTGAGGATTCACAAGACTCACCAAATTCCACAGTCTCCACAGCCTCTTTCACCTCTTGCCCAAGCAGACAAGGAGGGCCAGGTTTTGAGTGCAATTAGAAAATACAGTGAGTCGTTTCTACATGCCTAATTCCTATTAAAAAGAAAATATCACTTCCACGATTTAATTTCTTGGTGCAAAACCTGGCCTGGTTCTGAAGCTGTACGTGCTTCCATACCCACTTTTATTGAACCCAGTACTGGGAGTCACTTATTTTTTGGTAATTGGAACTGAATGTAGAGGGGTTAGACCAAAAGCACCACGTGCCCTGACTGCTGTCCCCCCTCCCCTTTCTCCAGTTCTATGCCTGAAAGTGGCTACTTAAAGAGTGTTGTGATGACAATGGGTGGGAAGGTGTCCACACCCTGAGCCAGAATTATTTTAGTGAACCACATGTTTATCTTACAGGGAAAATATGGTTTCCATCCTTTCTGTTCATAAAAGGTGCTGTTGCCTGGAAAACTTTCTGCTGAGGGTTACCTAGTAATAACGTTGTAATTTTTATGTTATTTCACAAGTGGCTTGAGAAAACCTAATATTGAAGAAGGCATTACAGAAGATGCTATAATAATTTACTGATAACTCTTGGTGATTATCCAGCTTTGGGTTGTCCTAATTCCTGGCTTTTTTTCCTTCTCTTTCCAGATGACTGCTTGGGGACCATTTTATTGCTCATTAGCACTTCTCTAAGAAAGCTGGCAGGAAACAATGGAGATGAGGCTTACATTATTCCATACGGTTTTGTTTTTTCAATTCATAAAACATTTTTGAAGGAAAGGCCACCAGAATAACTGTAAAACTCTTCTGAGGCATTTAATCATGTATCATTTTCTTATCCAATAGCAATTATGTGTACTAATTTGACTGCCTTTGTTGTAATCACCTTTATTAGAATCTCCAAGAAAATTCCATAATGCTACACAGTATATCATAGCCTCTGAAATAGAATGTCCCTAAGTGCTGGGGACTGGTTCTGATGAATATTTGACTGTGGCTCCAGCCCTTATTTGTTCCTCCCTGACATCATCCCTGTAATACTCTTCCAACTTGGGGGCATTTACAGAGCAAGTTGACAAGTACAAGAACCAAATGCTATACAGTAGAAGTTATTGTTTCCAGTGTGATGACCTAGGTGTTTGATTTGTTTTCTGGCTGGCCTCTTGGAGAGCCTTTGTTATCTGGATTCTCGGCTGGCTTCCCAATTCCCAATGACAAGCAGTATATGGCTTTGCTTCTCCATAATCAACACTTTCATTTGTGTGGAGCACTTTCTCTACTTTTGAGAAGTCAGAAGAGAGGTGAACATATATCCTGCTGGATCCTATATTCAGAACTTGTTGGTGATCCTGCGAGAGAACACACTGTGACTTTCTTTTGGAAATGTCAACACCTTACACATATCAGAACAGGATTTACCCTCTATGTCAAATCCAATATAAAATTATCTCTTGGAAGGGAGATGTTGCTACTCCAGATAGATGGGAAACTAAGTGGGAAAAGCTGTGATTGCAACTGACACCCTACATGCCATTTGTATCAGTGTGAATTGTGACGAACTTCAGTTCGTGTTACTGGGACTCTTTGATATCTCCTTTTTTAAAAAAACAGGGAAAAAAAAGTTTTGTTTTACCTGAAGCAAAATTTCAATGTGAATGATTAGCCAGTTGAAATGATTCAGAAGTGAATTGTCCAATTTGACAGAGACACACTGGTGGTGGCCTTTTACATCAGGCGTTTTACATCTACTCAGGTATTTTACATTTTCTGATTCCAAATTTCCTATCAGTCATTTTCAGAGGAGGGGAAAAAGAAAAATGAGATTCCTATCAGCATATTTTGTCATGTGTTGAAGGAGCCAGATAAAAGTTTTCATAGTCAAAAATGTCTTCACAGAGAAAGATGAGAAAATTAAGCCTTTAAGATTTTAACCAGTTTCATCTTTTGTGGATTTTGCAGATTAATTTGATTTCGTAGATTAATTTGATTGGTTTGAATAAAAATATTTTAGTCCTTTTACTATCAGAGCACCAATGGGAGAGTACAATTTGAGTTTTCTAAGAGTTCAAATCCGCACCTTCAGCACTGTAGTAGGAGCCTGATGGGATATTGGGCGTGGTGATTTCAACTAGAAACATCTAAAGAAGGAAATTGACTAAAAATACAACTGTTGTTATATTATATTGATTGTTCCATAGGCTATATCTTTATCTGTATCTCCCTAATTTTCTTCAGTGTGCTTGTATTTCTTTTTATAATGTAAAAATAAAACATAATTGGCTTAGAAACATTATATGTGTATATCTATGTAATTTTCTTGAAAATATAACATCTATAATTATATAAAATATGTAAAACATTGCTATAGGTTGAATTGTGTCCCCCGAAAATGTGTGTCAACTTGGCTAGGCCATGATTCCCAGTATTGTGTGGTCGTCCCCCATTTTGTGATCTGACATAATTGTCCTATGTGATCTGATATAAATGTCCTATGTAAATCCTACCTCTATAATGTTAATGAGGCAGGATCAGAGGCAGTTATGTTAATAAGGCAGGGCTCAAGCTCCAGGATTAGGTTGTATATTGAGTCAATCACTTTTGAGATGTAAAAGAGGGAACCAAGCAGAGAGGAGAGGGACCTCCTACCACCAAGAAAGAAGAGCTGGGACCAGAGTGTGTCCTTTGAACCTGGGATCCCTGTGCTGAGAAGCTCCTAGACCAGGGGAAGATTGATGACAAGGACCTTCCCCCAGAGCCAACAGAGAGAGAAAGCCTTCCTCTGGAGCTAATGCCCTGAATTTGGACTTCCAGCCTCCTAAACTGTGAGAGAATAAATTTCTGCTTGTTAAAGCCAGTCACTTGTGTTATTTCTGTTATAGCAGCACTAGGTAACCAAGACAAACATGAAAAATAAAATACATATATATGTAATGTTTTTAAGCCAATTACATTTTCTCATATTTTATACATTTATATTGTAGATATACACAGATAGAAATCATATGTTGTAATGACCTGCACAATTAATCTAAAGGCTCAGGAATATTTAATATAGGGGCAGGATTTTGAGAGAAGAGGAAGTGATTTCCAGATGGAAAGAATGGCATGAGAAAAGACATGAAGAAAAGAGAATTATTGTGGCAGAGATATAAGTATTACACAATATAAGGCTAGAAATATTAGAGGCAAATCATTAAAGAGCTTAGTGCCATGTTAGGGATTTTAGGCTTTATTCTGTAGCAGTGAGATGCCAAGGATGAAAACATGGGTGACAGTGCAAAGACTTAAGGGGAGCTTAGGGGAGAGCTAGAACTGAGAATGATTTCGTTTTTAAGAGTGAGAGTAAGCAGATCGTAAGACAGAACCAAAGATGAACCCTTAGGGAAGGTCCTTTGTTACAGAGTCAGAAGTAGAAGAAAACAAGAAGCCCTGGGCAAAAGCCTAAATAATGCAACTAGAGAAAAGGAAGCCCAAAGAGTTGATGACACAGAAGACCTTTAAGAAGAACAGGGTAAGAAAAGCCTGTTGTATGCTTGCTGTAGCATGAGTATAACTTGCTTTTTTGGCCTTGGCTGAGTAAACCAGCTCCGGTAACCAGGGAAACCATTTTACACCCAGAATCAACAATAGGACGGAGCCTTACAGTCTAGGATAAGATGGGGTTAGCTATTCGTCCTAAGACCTTTCCTTCCTGCTTTTTGACCTACAGCTTGGCCTCCCTGCAGCTCTCTTATCTTTAAGTTGTATGGAGCCTACTCCAGCTGAGAGAAAACTGCATCTCCCCTCTCAGTGCCCCTCCTTCTGTTTCCATTATCTCTTATCAGCTTGTGACACTGTCCAAGGTTGTGATTCCAGACAGCAAGGGGCTTGCATATTCTCTCCCCACTTTCAGCAAGTCCAGAGGTTATCCAAATAGCCAATGGACAAAGAGAAATATCTTCAAGTGATAATATGAAACCCATTGAAAACTAAAATAAAGACTTCTCTGACCACCCAAGAGCACAACGGTGCTGATCAATCTGCTTTTGAATTGATGACCACTAGCCTGGAATGGGCAATCTCACCCCTAGCTTATTCACTTTCCTATTCTCTGAAATTATTAGTTCATATCTTTTCCTCTGCCCTCAAACTTCTACACCCCCACCTTCGCCCATCATTCTCAGCTGATGACTTTTACAGAAACAATAGAAGCAATCACCATCAGCTTTCCACCATCAAATCTATCAAATTACACCTGCCTTCAGTACCAAGGAAACCCTCGTGGCGTAGTGGTTAAGTGCTATGGCTGCTAATCAAAGGGTAGCTAGTTCGAATCCACCAGGCGCTCCTTGGAAACTTTATGGGGCAGTTCTACTCTGTCCTATAGAGTCACTATGAGTCGGAATCAACTCGATGGCACTGGGTTTGGTTTTTTTTTTTCTTTTTTAGTTTCAGTACCCAAACTCTACGTTTCTTCCAGTTGCAATGAACTTAGTATCACTGCTGTACCAAAATCCTGTCCCTCCACCTGAATCCCATATCTCCTCACCTCCTTGATCAGATTGCTTCTGTTATTATCCCCTCTCTACCGGGGCACTTCCATCAGCACAGAAACGTGCTCTGATGCCTCCCATTAACTTTTAATGCCTCAGGTCTATAGGTAAGAGTAAGAGTATAACATTTATCCTCTAAAGATTTACGTTCTCCCACCAAGTCTGTATTTGACCCTCCTCCTCCTCTTTCTTCCTCAAAGTTCTCTTGTTTCACACACACTGCTTTATTTTATAAGACATGGTACAAATGAAACTACAATTCTGAATCTAGTCCCCACTTTGGCCAATAGATCTATCATTGTCTTATGGACACAAGAGCTTTCCCAAATCTTGGCCAGCTTCTAGAAAATGCTGCCAAAGATGGGATAGGACAAGTAGTGTCAGTTCTTTATCTGTTAACAACTTGGAGCACATTAATTAAAACTAGGTTTATTTTAAGATGACCGAAGATTGGGAAAGAATTCAAAAGCTTGTTAAAAGGGTGAGAAAATTATGCCTGAAGAATATGGTTAAAGTACAGGACATATTCACCCTGGAGATAAGAAAACTGAGCAACAGCTTAATAATGGTCTTATTTTAGTAGGAGAATTATTCAGAGGACAATAAATAACTGATTATTAATTCCATTAATAACAAAGGAAAAAAGAATTTTTTTATAAGACATTTAGTTTATTTCTCTGTTGCCTAGTCTCGACATGCATTACCAAATAAGTTTTAGAATCTCTTTCTCTAGAGTAGACATTTTCATATAAAACACATTGCTTCATTTTTTTTTCATTTAGGAAGGATTCAAGAATGGCTGTTCTTGAAGTCAGAGGAAGATAATAGGTTACCACTCCAAACCTCTTTTACCTCTATGACTCTGAAATGCTTTGTACTGCCATTATCATAGTTATTTTTTCTTTAATCAAACGAAATTTTTCTCAATATTATCCTGTTTCCCTCACTTTACAAGGACTGCCCTGCACTTAGTGGATGAGGGTTGCATCATTCCCATTGCCACTCCATCACTGGGGGGTTTTCTGTGTTTCTGATTTTATCCTTGTACTTTGTCCTTGTACCCAACACCCCATGTTTACATGACATCACATTGGATGGTAGAAAACATTACAATCATCTTTCTGAAATTAGTTTGGCAGGCACCCTTCTCTTGCAAATGTTATCACAAGCCCCACTGAGTCACAGATATGTAGGCTCCACGGGTCCCTCCTTCTTCTTTACTTTGGCCAGTTGTGTCTTGACAGCTGCATGCCAACAGAGCATCCATTTTAGCAACAGCAGCCGGAGAATTCACCAGATTAAAAAAAGGGGGGGGGGGGAGCAAAGTGAATTTCAGAAGTGGGTGCTTGATATAAATGGAAACCATATGCAACATCTTAGTATTCGTCACTGTTGACTTGAGCCAAACGGGCAGGAGCTTGCGCAAGTACAGTTGTCTCTAGGCTGCTGTATTCTGGTCCTGTTGTTGCCCTTAGAAATGTTCACCTTTGCAAGTTGCACCAGATAGTATCAGATCTAATTCTCTCTCTGGGGCCCAAAGATACTCCTCTTTTTCCTCTTTTGTTTTTGATCAAGAAATTGTTTATCCCCAGGAGTCAGTTACATTCCAATTCTTTGAGTCAGAGCAACATTTTAGCATGCACGTCAACATCAGTGTTGCTGTTTTGCCACCAGCTTTGCCTAGAGATGGAGTATTTTTAGAGATTAGTATAAAACGTCTCAAAACCACATGAACACAGGATGATAAGGACTAGTGATGATGGAAAAACGGTTTTCTGGGCTTTGAAGAATTCTTAACTCTAAGATAGGAACCATTCGCAATTTCTACCTCACAACAAGAAACAGACCTAATCACAAAGGTCTACGACAGAAGTCCTGACAGTGGACTGATATACGATGTACGCTGGGAATGGTTCCAAAAGTTGGCTATGGAATCTTCTTCTAGGAAGGTGTTAAAAATTGAACAAATTTCCACAAGTCTGGGAACGTTTGGGTGAAGAGAGGTTAAGTAACTTTCCCATCCTTTCTCAGATAGGCAACTCAGGGCAATATTAAATCATTATAGTATAGACTTCAAGGTATCAGTCTTTAGCTATCCAAAATAATTCAGGGAAAAGCATTTACAGAGTGTCAGACCAGATCATCTACCACGGCCCCCACGCCAACCCGTTGCAACCCCACATGTGTCAGAGTAGAACAGCACTCCGTAGGGCTTTCAATGACCGTGATCTTCTGGAAGTAAATCTCCAGGCCTTTCTTCTGAGGCACCTCTGAGCGGATTATAAACTGCCAGGCTTTGGGTTAGTAGCCAAGTGCTTAACGATTTGCACCACCCAGTGACTCCTATAGCAGTGTCCGAAACCCAAAACTGAATCCATTGCCACAGAGTAAATTCTGTCTCATAACGACCCTATATGACAGAGTAGAACTGCCCTGTAGGGTTTTCAAGGCGCGGCTGGTGGATATGAAATACCGACCTTTTGGTCAGCAGCCAAACGTTGCTTTTTCATAATACTCAAATGTCATGGTGTTTTCAGTTGCCATTCAATATTAGCTGTAACCAATCCTGGTTTTATAAAAATTAAAAACAACTTAGGAATATTACCTGAAATATACATAGCAATTTACTTCCAGTGAGATCTAAAAGTTACTTCATATTTTTACCTTATTTATTCTTGTATCTAGGATATCTAAGATTTCTTATATCTTATTTTTACATTCTACAAATAACTACTAAGCTATTCAAGACTCTGTGCTAGTTGGGTATACAGTGATTCATGAAGAAAAGTGTCTGCCCTCATACAGTTTACAGTCTTCTGGAAATAGAGACATTAAGCAAGCAAACAAACATGTAAATTACAAATTGCAAAGTACTAGGAAGGAAGTAAATAGGATACTGTGATAGAGAATAAGGGGAGAGACTTACTTGAATTGAACAGAGCAGCTACCTAATTCACCACTAGGTGATACAAGAGGAGCCAAGCTGTTATTTTGTTATTTTAATGTAATATTAACATTAAGTTGAACTATATAAAATTGCTGCCGTTTGACTATATTAAAGCTAAAAAAGTGGCTTTTTCATGTGGTTCAACCTAATAAAAAGAGATTGTGCTTTCATAACTAAATTAGTCAAATTTCAGAAAATTAGTGAAAACTAGTAAAATGCATCGAATAAGGGAGATCGAAGAAAGACTCATGCCTTTGAATTGTGGTGTTGGTGAAAAATATTGAATATACCATGGACTGCCAAAAGAAGGAACAAATCTGTCTTGGAAGAAGTACAACCGGAATGCTCCTTAGAAGAGAGGATAGTGAGACTGCATCTTACATATTTTGGACATGTTGTCAGGAGGGATCAGTCCCTAGAGGACGTCATGCTTGGTAGAGGGTCAGCGGAAAAGAGGAAGACCCTCAACGAGGTGGATTGACACAGCCTGCAACAATGGGCTCAAGCATAACAACAATTGTAAGGATAGCACAGGGCTGGGCAGTGTTTCATTCTGTTGTGCATAGGGTCGCTATGAGTCGGAACTGACTCGACAGTACCTAACAACAACAGCAATGATTCTGAACAAATTTTAGCAGAGCTTCCAAACTAAGATGGACTAGGAAGAAAGGCCTGGTGACCTCCTTCTGAAAAAATCAGCCAGTGAAAAACCCTATGGATACAACAGTCTGATCTGCAACCAATAATAGGGATAGAACAGGACTGGGCAGTGTTTTGTTCCATTGTACATGGAGTTGCCTTGGGCGGGGGGCTGACGACAGCAGCTAACAACAAGAAAACTGCCAATGTTCCTTGGCTCATGGCCCCCTTGCATCTTCAAAGCCAATAATAGCTGGTTGAGTCTTTTTCACATCACATCATTCTGACACTGATTCTCCTGCCTCCCTCTTCCACGTATAAAGACCTTTGTGATTCCATTGGGCTCACCCAGATAATCCAGGATAATATTCCTATTTTGAAGTCATCTGATTACCAACCTTAGTCCCATCAGCAAATCTTAATTCTCCTGTGCCATGTAACCTAAAATATTCCTAGATTCCAAGGATTAGGACATAATCCTTGGTGGCGGGGACATTGTTCTGCCTAACCTAGAAAGATATCCAAAACATTGCTATTTGAAAACAGAATTTAGCTTTAAACTGAAACTTCATTACACAGATCTTCATTATACTTCATTATAATGAATTTACGCTCTCGGTAAAATTAGCATGCCACTTTTAAATACTAAAAGGACATTTTCTATCCAGTGTCTTTTAAGATAGTTAAAGCTGTATACACCTAACATCACATAGTCATCATTTAATTTGTACATTTGTAAGCCATTTTTCAAGGTAAGATTTGGCCATATTTGAACCAGATTTTAGAATAATTTCACCTAAAGTAAAAACAAACAAAAAAAATAGGAAAAGTAATGCTGTGAACATCTTCATGTTTGGTGAAAGTTATTCACAGAGTCTACCTTTGCACTTTCTCATGATTGTCAATTAGAAAGAACTTCTAACTCTGTTTGGCACGTGTGTGTCTGTGCATAAGGATGCATTCACACACGAGAAACATACCCCCTCCCAAAAAAAAGAGGATGGAGAAAAAAGAGACTTGAACTTAAGTTATAATGAGAAAAGACACTGCGAAAATAACATTGTGGCTTCTGTGGGATTCCATATTTATCCTCTCAGACGCTTCCAGACCAAACATAGTCCATTTATAAATGAAAGGAGGATTTTGCTGTCAGCCTAGAAGCTCCACCTGAGATCTGGGGAGGAAAAGCCCCACCCTTGCTCTTTTAGTCTCTTACCTCATCGCCTGGAGCAAACACCGCACCCCTAAAAATCAGTCTTGGTCTCTGGAAATGTAGATGTTGGCATCTACTCTCACCTTTGCAATCCGTAAAGGAAAACATTTCATTAGTATTTGAATCTACTCAAAAGAGATGGTCATTTTTCTAACCTCAACTATTATACCTGAAATGAGATGCAACCTGAATCAAAGACCATGTTTCAAGTTCTCTACTCTTAGAGCGGAGTACAGAGACTTTGCCTGTGCTGTACATGAGCGGCCCAGGGACTGCAAGTGAAGAGGAAAAGTCAGTAGTTAGGAAAGAGTGTTCCCCTGAATTTCCTGAGGGGTCAAGAACATAGTGGAAGAGAAAAGAGAAGGAGATTCATAATTAAGCAGAAGTAGCTTTGAATCCCAACTTTACCCATATCTGCCACCATTTGTCAGTTTGTCATACTGTGGTGGTTTGCATGTTACTTATGATGCTGGAAGCTATGCCACTGGTATTTCAAATACCAGCAGAGTCACCCATAGTGGACAGGCCTACGCAGAGCTTCCAGGCTAAGACAGACTAGGAAGAAAGGCCTAGCCGCCTAAGTCTGAAAATTAGCCAATGAAAACGCTATAGATCACAACAGAATACCTTCCGATATAGGGCTAGATGTCATAAGAAAGGCTAACTGCTAAAGGACAACATGTTTGGTAAAGTGGAGGACCAGAGAAAACAAGGCAAGCCCTCAATGTGATGGACTGACACAATGGCTGCGACAACGGACTGAAATCATACCAACAATCATGAAGATGGCACAGAACTGGACAACATTTTATTCTGTTGTACATGGAGCCACCACGAGTCAGAGTCAACTCAACAGGCAACTAACAACAAAGAGTCTGACCACGAAAAAAATTCCATAGACCTCTGTTCCTTGGTTTTCTCACCTTTAACGGGATGACAGTCATTCCTACCTTCAAAGGAAGACTTTTGTGATGAATAAATAAGATAATGTTTGTGAGCGGTACTAACACAGCCTTTTGACAGTCCTGGTCCATATACCCTCAAATGCTTTCCTCATTTTCCCCTGCTCTTCCTCTATATTTTGCAGAGGGGACACTCCCCTACAGGCCACCTCCTCAGGCTCCCATATCAGCTGGTTTCTGATTGGGTTTGATCAGTGGGATGCCCCGTGGGCACTAGAAGTCAGGGGAATGGGAAAACTCCAAGGTGTTTCCCCTCCCTCTCTGACTTTGGTGGTTTCTCTGGCAGCAGCTTTATTGCCTTTATGAAAGATCCACCTTCTGCCAGACAGGACCAGCGGCATCACTAAGGGTGGTGTCACCCAGTGTGGAAACTCATGGTGTCACCTCCCCCGCAATGAACCTTGTCCCGTATCAGACCATACAGAATCCTTAGTAACGTTTTTTCTACTAATGTTATTTATAAATCGTTAATTCCCATATATCACTCCTTCTTTTATTCTCAAAAGTTATCGATATAGCTTCACAAATGCTAAATACCAAAATAATGTAACTAAAACACCAGAAATTTTGACAAAATTACCGACTGTGAAAACAACAGCCCGTGCTTGTAGCGCATACAGGTGAAACTACGTGATTCAAAACGCCCTTGTAATTGGGTAATAGTGACAGCTCTGACCGTAGAGCATTAGGAGATTCAAAAAGTAAATTAGCATAGAGTTTCAGCCTTATAGGTATATTGACACACGTAAACTGGGCTTACAAAAAATGTTTTTGTTGTTGTGACTAACTGCAGGGACATTTTTATATAAATAATACGTTTCTGCTGAAACACTGCCTAAAAAATTTTAAATAGTCATTTTGTTGTCATCGCTTTGACAGTGTCATCCAGTGTGGTCTGCACCCCGACCCCTGCACCCTTCTAGTGATGCCACTGGACAGGACCACCATGATTCCAGTTTTGCTCAAGTAGCCTCATCAGTTTAGGCACAACTTATACCACCTCCGGAAACCCTGGTGGTGTAGTGGTTAAGTGCTATGGGTGCTAATCAAAGGGTCGGCAGTTCGAATCCACCAGGCACTTCTTGGAAACTCTATGGGGCAGTTCTACTCTGTCTTATAGGGTCGCTATAGGGTCACTATGAGTCAGAATTGACTTGACGTCACTGGGTTTGGTTTTTGGTTTTTTCGTAATACCACCTCCTTCTAACCTAAGGATGATAATTGCTAATCTTACCTTACTGATGTCTGTGTGGCTTGTTTTGGCTCTCAGCTTCTCTGTCACTTGTATAACTAGTTCCCTGCCTTAGGCTCCCTGTTTTAGATACTCAGTTGGTTTCCGTTTTTCTGGTTAGAACCTGACTGATACAGCTCTCTTCCTCTTTCCTCAGAGGTGACAATACACGAAACAATGTGAATGTCATGAAACTTTGCCTGCCTTGGATATATATTTATCCCAACAAACTTTACTATACTTACTACCCTATTGTTTATCTCTTGGGGCTTTCAATCCTAGTTTTGACTTACCCATTCTTGGTTCCCCTCAAAAGATAATTATGATCTAAGGATCCATAGAGAGAGAAAGAACTGAGAATCACCTACCACTATGTAAGTCAGTGGTTTGAAGGGCACCAGTGGGTTTTTTTTTTTTTTATGAGTCTAATGGCATCAGATGAAAAGCTAATCAACTTAGCTGTCTGTCTTCCTAGAGATCAGAGAACAAGACTTTCCAATCAATAGAATTGATTAATATGCTATGGATCTAGAAATATTCTGATGTGCAGAGGAGGTGGACAAGATTAGGATCATTGAGTGCCTAGTGAGAGACCACTTGAGACCACTTCTATACACTTCACTCAAGTGTCTGTTCAAATGACACCTCAAAGAAGCCTTCACTGACCACCCAATCTTAAATAGTACCTTCAGCACCATTACTACTACTCTCTTTCCTTTTACTTCAAAGTACTTATTAATGCAGGATTCCACATTATGCATTCATCTGCTTATTATCTGTCACCTGCACTAGTATGAATGCCTCAGGAGGTCAAGGGCTTTGTTTCATTCGGCACTAAATGTCAAGAACTTGGGCCTGTACCTGGCACGTAGTAGGTACTCAGGATATATGTGTTCAGTGAGTGAATGAATGAGGACACTGGTTGTCTTGTGCCTGGATATGCCTTCTTCTCTCCATTATACACTCCATTCTCCATACCTCATTCAAGATTGGCCATTACCTACTTCTATCTGCAAACCATAATTAACCACCAGGAGACCCTGTTTGTGCCAAAAGAAGGTGGGTAATGGCTTCCTAGTTTTAAGCAATGGGTTGTTACCACTTTCAAGATCCTCTTGGTGCTACTTACTTATCCCAGTTCACCTTGTTTTACCTCTTCAGTATTTATTAGTTTTTTTGTTTTAGATTTTGTTTGCTTCCTGGATATCTACCTGGATATTTTAACCTCCGACTTGCTCATCTATTTGCCTGGATACCTAGCTAGCCTCAGACTCAGTGTTTTAAACTAGCCATGAACTCATGGATATTTCTTAGCTTCTCACTATTGACCTATCTACTACCAACACCTAACTTAAACCCCCAGTTTCTGTTTTCCTTTCTGACATATATCTGTTCCATGTATCCAGTGCTGACATGTTAAAATAACAGAAGGAAAGGGAAGACACGGTGGGGGGCAGGGGGGGTGGTGGGAGAAGATACTGAAAATAAACACGTTTTGCATTATTGTTTTGTCTAGGGTTGGACCTTACCAAGAGTACCCTGAGTTCTGATTTGCTTGAGCTGATGACTTGTTGTATAACCTTGAGGAAAGTTATTTAACCTTGTGGCTTGCATCAGCATAACTGTGGTATAAAGCAGAAAGCTCAATGCTACTGCTGAGCTGCACATTCCAAGAGAAGTCTCTAATCCTGGATTGATAAATAAGAAGCAAAATTAGCCCTGCTAATCCCTACTTGCTGTAGGCTTTGGTGACATTTTCATGCTGTTGAAGCAACAGCCTCATTAGTCTCCCTGTTTTACTGAGCTAAGTTAAGTCATGGTGGAATGGGAAATGATTCTGTCTAGGAGTTAAGAAAGCTGTATTCCAGATCCAACTTTGCCCCCCATCGGCTATGTAACATTAGACACTTCACTTCTCTAGGCCTTGTTATCCTTATCTTTAATAAAGAGTTTATTAGACAACCTCTGAAACTATTTCAAGCTTTAAAATTTGTAAAACCTAGGAAATAAATAAGATCACTGGTATATGTAGGATTTTTGCTAAAATGACACTCAAAGCAGAATCATGAAGTCAATTAGGAATGAAAGGAAACCTGGAATTTCAGTGCTATTGTTTTTAATAATTCTGTTCAGTTTTCTTAGCTTCCATTTCTTCCTCTGTAAAATCAAAGGTTTGAGCAAGATCATCTCTAAGCTCCCTTCTTTTTCCTATTCCTGTTTCCATGACTATAGAAAGTCTATTTGTCTGGTATGGCACTGGGTTTTTTTTTTTTTTTTTTTTTTTTGAGTACTATGAAAAAGTTTTCACATCTTTGAAAACAGACAACCTCAGAGCAGCACTTGGAATTTGGATGAGAGAAGATATTAAATCCTCTTCACCTTGGGAATAGCTTTTGTTACCTAATGAATTTCAGGAGGAGAATATTTTAGTATTTCATTATATATGATATATCTATCTTGTTAGGTGCTGTTGAGTCATAGCAACCCTATATGACAAAGTAGAACTGACCCATACGGTTTCCAAGGAGCAGCTCATAGATTTGAACTGCCAACCTTCTGATTAGCAGCCGAGCTCTCAACCACTCTGCCACCAGGGCTCCCATATCTATATATACACATAGATATCACATATATATAAACAGATTTATAATAGAGGAAGCTAGCTCCAGAAAAAGGAGGAGGAGTAGCTAACCTAAAAATGTGACAATGTGATTGCTAGTTTTAGGTCACAAGCCAGATTCATCTTTGATGGAAGGTGGTCTCAATGGATCCAACCCTAGTTTTGTTTTTCGCATTTTCCAAAATGTACTCAATGCTCATGACTTGATCTGTTACAGCCAATATCTGTAAGATTGATTGAAAGACTTTTTTTTTCCCCCAAACTGTTAGTATTATCCCCACGAAAGCCTCCTTCTTAATTAACATTGAGAAGAGTAAATTACTTTCTTATCATAAAATATTAATTGAGATGGATTAAGAATCATAAGTGCTTGAAACCTAAGATTCAGTTTTCTATTATTTTCCAACAGAACAAATGGTGACAGATTTTAAAAGGGGGAAGGAGAAGGTTTCCTATTTCTCAAAGAGAAAGCTTCTGAATACCACTGTCTTCATTAAAGAGAGACTACTGTGAGAATTCAAAGGGAAACATAAGCAAAGGCAGGTAGTACAGGACCTGGCACATGTAGGTAGGCGTTTGGCAAATGTTTTTCTCCTTCTTTCCTTCCACAAATGAATTCCTACACAACTCTCAAGATGATTCTGAATCCTAAAAGTTCTAAATTCTTCACAAGCCGTAATTCATTTTCTCTGCTTTTTTAATAAAGCCTAATAAATATTTCTGTGCTTCACATACCCTTAGGCTGTTCACTTTCGTTCTACCAGTGTCTAAACAGATGAAAAGCAGAGCACATGCAGAGTCAAGATTCGGCATGCTGCAAGGATTCTGCCCTACGGAAATCTATTTTTAAGTTGCGAACTCTGAGAACACACTGTATATGGAAGTGAGTACTGTTTGTTCAGTCGTCTTCAGTTTTGGATCTATCCCATCTCCTTCTAAAACAGTGAAGTTCCAAAGATGTGGGTGGAAATCAGCATTCTCTTTGGGGTGCACTTACAAAATCTGCTGTTTGGCCCATTGATGTTTGGGGCACACGAACTCCAGATTTAACAGGTTTCTCAAGTCTGCCTTTATCTTACCTATCCCTTAGATTAGTCAGTTCCATTCTCTCTATCATTGATTTATGACTTACCAATTTGTTTGTTTGTTTTAATGGTAACCAAAACTTTCCAAGAATGTACTTAGTCTGTTTATACATATTGATTTATGATAACAGTGCATTACACTCTTAGTTTGTTTATTTATACCCATTCTTTTATCACAATGGATTAGGATAGCTTTTAACAAAATACATGATAAATTTGTGAGATAGAACCCAAGGGCCAAACAAAATGGAGAATGCAAATGTGTTGCCATAAGGCTCAATGTGGTTGATGTGAATTGGCCTCACATTTAATTATGAGCCCCTGGCAGCCTGAGTCATAGCTCTCATCAGAAAGGAAGAAGTATACCAGTGACCAGAAAAGACCAACTATGTTTAGCACTAAATTCTAAATACAATGATACAGGGGGCTTTACAGAAGAGAGATGGAGTAATTTACGGACCAATTCCTCAATATATTTACAGCAAATTATGTCGTTGATGGTAACTTTCAATAAAGTGCTAAGGGTATAAGATTAAAACACAGCTTGGTGAATGTGTGATTTAGAAAATAGTTGAGACCAATTCTGAAAGTGTCTGGATAGGCAGTTGATCCAAGGGTAGAAAGTCAGGTGTTTAGAGAAGTGAACAAACTATGTCTCTTAGGTAATCTACCCAGAATGCCACTTCTCACAACTCAACAAGCAGCTGAAAGAAAATAATGAGGTTTTTTTACTATCAGACTAAGACCTGGCAGCCTGGGTCTTATAATGGGAACGAATCCTTATGCTTTGAAAATCAATAAGTTCGGGACCCTAACTCATGCTCCAGCCTGAATTGGAGACCATTCATCTCCATTTCATAGCAGTGCTCCAGGAGCCCTGGTGGTGTGATGGTTAAGCACTCAGCTGCTAACTGAAAGGTTGGTAGTTCCAACCCACCCAGCAGCTTTGTGGAAGAAAGACCTAGCAATCTGCTCCTGTAAAAACGGCAGTCTAGAAAACCCTATGGGGCAGTTCTGCTGTGTCACATGGGATCACTGTGAGTCAAAACCAACTGGATGGCACCTAACAACAACCTCCTCCGTATAAGATCTGGCCATATATGTACATGAGAGTTTTAAGTTAAGAATCTCCACAATAATCTTACTTTATTTAGCCAAACTAGAATGCGCTGAGGTATAAGATCTTTTTCTCACTCTGGCTTTTTCCATACCTTTCCACCTAAAACCCATGTCTCACTTCAGCATAGAGGCTTTCCTGACCCCCTATACTCATGCAAATCTCTGTCTAGTGCATGTCCCCCAGCTTTCTACTCATTATACTTTAATTATAATTAGTCATTGAATGTTTTTCCTCCTCTCCAGGCAAGAAAAGAACAGGAAAGGTATCTTTTTCATTATTATCCCCTGTGTCTAAAATAGTGTCTGATTTACTATAGGTCCTCGAAACTGTTTTGTTAAATGACTGAATAAATGAATAATGTTGCTCTTTTTCCATGTTGCTTCACAACTATTTGGTAAGTGATCATTCTGTCCATCAGGAATAAGCTTGTGTAATATGTATGCAGTATGCAATAGAAAGTAACAGGTATGATGTTATTTAATCTTTAAAACTACCTTATTAGAGAAATAGAATTATTATCTCCATTTTACTGATGAGAAAACAGAGGCACCAAGATAGTAGGCAATGTCCCAGGGTCATACTGTTGGTAGGTGGTGGAGCCAGGATTCAAATTCAAGCAGTCTGGTCCCAAAGTTACAATCTTAACCACCAGATAATATGAGACCTATGACTAAATTACATTGAAGAGTTTTAATAATTTCACTCTCTCAGAGTACCCATCTCACTACATTCTTACTGAATTTTATTACAGGTAATTCATTTCAGTAATCTGCTTTTCTTTTAAAAAATAGCTCAGATGGAACACTGTTTAATTGTTTCATACATTTAGCTCTCTCAGGAAGTTAGAGCATGTATGTTTTGATAGATAGAAGGAAGGAGAAAAAGCTCAAAAACATAGACTGTTATTCAGGGTAGACCAGCTGGCCTAACTAATTAACTAAACTAACTAAAGCATTGTTCTTAAGGACTAGGAGATGTGTTGGAAGATGCCAACATCAAATATCTCTATTTTAAGGGTGATTATTGATTTATCCTCCAATCCAGTCCTTTTCTGAGAAGAAAAGGGGCACTATTACCAATTACTTCAGGACAAAAGTATAAACCAGGACCATCCCAGGCAAGCTGAGAAATAGAGTCATCCTACCTATTTTTTACCTTAGCACCACGCTAGTTCTAGTTCTGAGCTGTGGTGGCTGCTACTGGTCACCCTAAATAGTTTTATTCAGCATATAATGTGGGCCATGTTCATTTATTTTAGCATTCCAGGAATTGCACAACTCTATGTACTGTCCTCTTCAATGTGTCCTGTTAGGAGACTGTACACCTATTCCAAGGATGTTGCAATTGTTCAAAATATTTTTGGATTCTGTTTGGCATTGCCTTCTGTGCCAGTTAATGACCTCTTTAAAAAGTCAATCTGAACTCATCTTCTTAATCTTCTTATTCCACTTAGCTCCTTGCATGTAGAGAAAAAAAAAAAAACGCTCAATAAATATTTGCTGAATTCAATCAAATGGAATTAGATTCTAAAGCTAAAAATTACCCTCAGAGGATAAAGATTCATCACCAGTGAGTCTAATCAATAGGTCACAACTAAGAAAAAAGACTGGAAAGAAAAACATGTATAGATGTTTAGTCATGCTTACTCCTAGATTTTAGGACTCTAAATAAAAATTCAGAAAACAATAAAGAACAAGACAAAAATCAAAGTTTTCAATATGAACATGTATTACTTTTATAATTAAGAAAATTACCATTCTATTTTGGTTTTTACATGCTATGCCTCAGTTAATTCTAAAGAAGAATTTGTCAAATATATTACATAAAACTGCCATTTTTGTAATATGTGTACAACATTCAAAAGTGATTACTTTGAAAGGGACAACACACATTTAGATGAGTACATTCTGTTGTGTTTACTTAAAAAAAAAATCCACTACTTTATAATCATGCTTCTATTTTAGATATTTTTTGTGAATATAAGTCATGACATGGATCCTACGAGGGACATGATTTTAAAAATAAGAGAAATAAACATCCAAGAAATAAGCAGATGACACTTAGGGTTAGGGCATGGGGCCAGCTACCTGGGGAGTAGTCTGTAAAGCTTCACTACTATGAAATGTGGCAGTGACAGTGGTTCATCTAGAACTCCTGCCTAATGATAAGCACTATGGAAATTTGCCCAGCCAGATATTTAGAGAACAAGAATAAACATTAGCATTCCAGTTTTATGGAATGAAATCAAAGCATGAAAGTTCTAGCATTTGCCTCTGTCAGTAGTGCAAGGAGGGACTGTTCTCCAACTTCCAGCCCAGAGCATTGAGAGGGCACACAGAGAAGAGCCACATCAATACAAATATATTTCTGTCAACTGCATGACCAACTAAAACAGCCACACCCTCAACACAAACTGCCCCCTAAACCAAGAGCTAATTAAACACAAACAGAGTTGTTATCACTCACCACTGGATGGAGTGGTGTATGGTAACAGTGTTCTGAGCAAGAGTGTCCATGTCAATAATGAGGCTTTCTATAAAGAGGACTTTCTTAAACCTGTTGATGGAAGAACAGTGGGGAGGGGTGGCACAGAGAATGGCCGCTAACTCAAGGCAATCCAAAGGCAGTGGTGATTTATGTTGAAGGAGGCCATTCTAGCCAGCTCATCTTGAGCCAGGGCCACTGGAAAAGGGCCATGTTGAGAGCAGATGTTCCTGTGTGACATATGGGGATACAGGGGTAGGCTGCGAAGGAGGTAGAGACAGTGGGAAGCCAAAGCTAGTTCCCCTCTCCCATTGGAAGGGAGAAGCAGGCAGCCCATTGTAAAAAGAAAACATTATAAAGTACCTGTTTATGTGCTGAAGTAATTTCTAATTACCGGAGGCAGGGAACATGGTCTAGTGTGGTTAGAGGAGGGAGCTGAGCACCAGGACACTGACCATTCTGTTCTCCTTTCTGCCCTTAGCCTCCTCCTCTTATGACTGACTACAAGTCACTTAAACTCTTTCCTCCTCAGAAATCCCAGCTATACCATTTGGGTAAAAGTTCCCATTCATTCAGTACTTGGCCTCTGGCATTCTAAGGCACTTAAAAATTTTAGACTAATTAATAGCATCCCTTTGAGGCTGTAAATTATTATTATGAAGATGATGATGCCTTTATTTGATGGTGATCTGAGGAACACAGTGTTTAAGTGATCTCCCTTCAGGGACTGGAGGCCATAAGTGTGGGTAAGAGCTAATCTTGGGCTATCACCACTCAACCCCACACCCTCCCAGACCACACCAGAGAATTCACAGGGTGTTTTGAGTATAAATGAGTGTTTGCTCAGCCTTTGGAGCAACTGAGATTAGGTGTTAGAGAAAAACAAAGCATTTCTAATACAGATGGGGGCTTTATTTCCACAAAGCCATACTAGCATTCCTTGACCTTCGTGAGGCTCACTAGGCAAAGATCTTTCTTGTCACCTTCTCTCCACTGGAGACTGCCATAAGTACTGACCAAGGCTGAATTTCTTCACCCCCTGCCTTGCTCAGCACTTGACCCCCTACTGCAGCCAGATATCTGTGCCTACTCCACATGCCCATTCCCATCTAGCACTGTAAGCAAGAGCCTGCACCACACATTTGGTGACCAACTATCTGGACACCTTAGCTGAATCCATACAAGAAAAGTAAACGGACTACTGGGCTTACGTACCTAGTAACAAATCTAACCACCTGGTGACAAGACATTAGAGTTTCAAAGGCGCCAATAATAAAACTAGCTTACCTGAGCAGCCTATTTGGGCATATCAAAACAAAACAAGAAGCTAGAATGTAGTAAGCAAACATAAATAAATACAATAACTTATTGATGGCTTGAAGAAAACAGTCAATATCAAGTCACATAAAGAGGCAGACCATGATGGCTTCAGCAAGCTCCCAAAACAAAGAATCAAGAAATCTTCCAGAGGAAGACAACTTCCTGGAATTACTGTAGGTAGAATAAAAGATGACACCATATTCCTTGAAAAACAAAGTTTAAATAATGGAGAAGTACACAGAGAAAAACGTGACAGTCAAATCAGAACAACCCCTACTCAACATTGTCCTATACCTGCTCCCACCTGCCCCCAGTCAAAGTCACTGGTGCTTTGGAATATTTGGAAGGTCATAAAGCATAGTCTGAATTCTAACTCTGCAATTTTCTAGCTAGGTAAACAGAGCTTCCAGATTAAAATGGGCTAGGAAGAAAGGCCTGGTGATTTACTTCCAAAAATCAGCCAGTGCAAACCCTATGGATCACTAATGTCCAGTCTGATCATGGGGATGACGCAGGACTGGTCAGGGGTTTGTTCTGCTGTGCGTGGGGTCACCATGAGTCAGGGCTGACTCAACAGCAGCTAACAACAACCACCTTGGCCAAGTTCTTTAACCTCTCTAAGCTTCAGCTACTTCATCTGTAAAATGGAAATAATTACAATGTGTACCTCACCAAATAAATGTCCGCTTTTCCTGATTTTTCTATGTGCTGTTTATTTTTGTTCTTCAGTGCTCCAGCTCGCCAGAATTAATATCAATTAAAGTTAAATACACGTGGTATTTTTAACTCTATTTTTGAAAAGTTTTACACTAGCCACTTTACTGATCTATTTTTTTAATAAAGGTCTGTTTTTCCTGATTATGTAATTGAAGATTAAGTGATATACCCACTTTATACAGTTAAATGAATGTTAGCTATTATTTTGGGGAATATATACATTTCTTCATTTTACAAAGTAAGATCATTCCAAGCATGAGTCTCATAAATGTTTTTTTCACCAACCTTGTGTCATGGGTATAAGAATCTCTCCTCATGTTAGTTTATAAAGATGAAGTAAGTCTTGTAATATTTAACAACAGGTGTGGCCCAAACATTGAAGAGTCAGAGTAGATGTCAGGCAAAGTTGGTGGGCTTGAACCAGGTGAAAATCAATGATATTTAAAGGACAATCTCATTTTTATAAACTGTTCATTTCATTACATATTAATTAAACCTTGAGAAAAGTATGAAACAAACAAAACTAACCCACATCCATAAAAATAAAAAATTAAATAAAAACTCTGTTACCTGCAGAAGCAAGGAAAAGACTCTCAAGACTCAGGGAGGTAGGATTCTCTATTTTTCCTGTGGCTAGGGAGAAAGTTTCCCCTATCTTACTGGGTGCTACATATCTATCTCCCTTTTATCTCTCACTGTCACTGGAGAACAATGCCATTGGTAGACACAATATGGTTTTCTGGCAAAACAATGATATTATTAGTAGAAAAATTGACAAATGTCCTCAAAATCCTTTTCCAATCACAGAGTCACATTTCCTTTCCCTCTAGTCCCTGACATCCCAGTCTTTCTGCTGCAGATATTATTTTTATAAACTCTAGTATGGCCCTATAATTCTATGTGCTGTGTATTTTTATTCTTCAGCACTCCAGCTCACCAGGATTAATTTCAAGTAAAGTAAGTACGGATGAGTTTTTTTTTCCCCCCTATGTTTTACAGTCTATATGTTTACTGGTCTATATGTTTTTAAATAAATGTCTATTTTTTCCTGATTATAAAAGAAATATATAGACCAGTCTATATGTTTACTGGTCTATATGTTTTTAAATAAATGTCTATTTTTTCCTGATTATAAAAGAAATATACGCTTGATATAAATATCATCCCAGAAATAATCACTATTCACATTCAAGTGGGCTTTTTTCTTTTGTTGTGTTCCATAGTTAGAGTTGTGCTGCATACTCAATTTTTATTCATCTTTTTTAACAGCATATTATAAGAATTTTCTGATACTATTAGAAATATTTTCTAATATTAGGATTGGATTACTAAATAAAGTGCCTTTATTTTTTAATTGGTGGAATAATTCTATCAACTTTCAGTTGACAATTAGTTTCCTATTCTATCAATTAGTAAGTCAGTGTCTGTCAAAAACATCTTTGGAAGTTCCATGTTAATCAAAATTAGATATACCTGTCCAAATAGGGGAGCCCTAGTGGCACAGTGGTTAAGAGCTCAGGCTGGCAGTTCAAATGCACCAGTCACTTCTTGGAAACTCTATGGGGCAGTTCTGCTCTGTCCTATAGGGTCGCTATGAGCCGGAATCGACTTGACTGCAAAGGGTTTGGTCCAGATACAAAGATTATGCACACCTTGGTGGCAAGAATAGTATCTTTTCCATCTTTGCATTGTCCACAGTGCCTAGCACATTATAAGAGTTAAATAATCACTTGTATATTGAATGAATGAATGAATGGATGATGGCTGTTGGATAATATTTCTAGGCTCAAGACTTGAGAGGGAGTCCAGAGCAAAGAAGAATGAATAAAACCAAAGACACAAGGAAAATATTAGCCCAAGAGACAGAAAGGGCCACATAAACCAGAGACTCCATCAGCCTGAGACCGGAAGAACTAGGCATGCCCAGCTACCACCAATGACCACCCTGACAGGGAACACAACAGAGAGTCCCTGACGGAACAGGAGAAAAGTGTGGTGCAGAACTCAAATTCTAGTAAAAAGACAAGACTTAATGGTCTGACTGAGGCTGGAGGAGCCCTGGAGGACATGGTCCCGGACTCTCTGTTAACCCAGGACTAAAACCATTCCCAAAGCCAGCAATTCAGATAAAGATTAGACTGAACTATAAGACATAAATAATACTTGTGAAGAGTGTGCTTCTTAGTTCATGTTATCTTCTTAGTTCAAGGAGATAAACATGAGACTAAATGGGCAGCTCCTGTCCAGAAGCCAGATGAGAAGTCAGAAAGAGACAGGAGCTGGTTGAATGGACAAGGGAAATCCGGGATGAAAAGAAGGAGTGTACCATCACATTATAGAGAGAGCAACTAGGGACACAGAACAATGTGTGTATAAATTTTTGTACGAGAAACTAACTTGAGCTGTAAACTTTCACTTAAAGCAATGTAAAAATAAATAAATAAAAGACTTGAGAGGGAATGAAATAAGTCAGTCACAAAAGAAAAAATATTGTATGATGAAACTTTTATGAAATAATTAGAATAGGTAAATGTATAGGGACCAAAGTTTATTAGTGGTTATCAGGGAGTGGGGGTGGGGGAGGGAGTCATTGCTTAGGGACACTAAGAATCTCTTAAGGGTGATGGGAAAATTTGGAAACAGTGATAATGGTTACACAGCACGATGAACATAGTTAATGTCATTGAGTTACACATGTAAAAAATATGAAAATGCTAAAAGTCTGGTTATATATACTGTTGTTGCAGTTAGATGTCAATTTGCCCAGTGCAATACCTCCTTTGTTTTCTTAACTGCTGCTTCCATGGGCATTGATTGTGGATTCAAGTGAAATGAAATCTTTGACGACTTCAAAGTTTTCTCCATCTATTATGATGTTACTTATTGGTCCAGTCTGAGGATATTTGTTTTCTTTATGTTGAAGTGTAATCCATACTAAAGGCTGTAGTCTTTGATCTTCTTCAGTAAGTGCTGTAAGTCCTCTTCACTTTCAGCAAGCAAGGTAGTGTCATTTGCATATTGCAGGTTATTAATGCATCTTCCACCAATCCTGATGCCACATTCTTCTTCCTGTAGTCCAGCTTCTAGAATTATTTGCTCAACATACAGATTGAATGTGTTAGATACAGTCGAGTTGATTTTGACCCTATGTACAACAGAATGAAAACACTGCCCAGTCCTGTGCCATCCTCACAATGGTTGTTATGCTTGAGCCCACTGTGTCAATCCAACTGATGGTCTTCCTCATTTTCAATGACCTTCTACTTTATGAAGTGCGATGTCCTTCTCCAGGGGCTGGACCTTCCTGATAATATGTCCAAAGTGTATTAGATGCAGTCTCACCATCCTTGCTTATAAGGAGCATTCTGGTTGTACTTCTCCCAAGACAGATCTGTTCATTCTTCTGGCAGTCCATGGTATGTTCAATATTCTTTGCCAACACCATAATTCAAAGGTATCAATTCTTCTTCAGCTTTCCTCATTCGTTGTCCAGGTTTTGCATGGATGTGAGGTGATTAAAAGCACTATGGCTTGGGTCAGACGCACCTTAGTCCTCAAAGTGACATCTTTGATTTTTAACGCATGAGATTTGCTCAAAACAATGTGTTATTTTATTTCTTGAAAGCTGCTTCCATGGGCATTGATTGTGGATCCAAGTAAAATGAAATCCATGACAACTTCAATCTTTTCTCCATTTATCATACTGTAGCTTATTGGTCCAGTTGTGAGGATTTTTGTTTTCCTTATTTTGAGACGCAACCCATACTGAAGGCTGTAGTCTTTGATCTTCATTAGTAAGGGCTTCAAGTCCTCTTCACTTTCAGCAAGCAAAGTTGTGTCATTTGCAGGTTGTTAATGAGTCTTCCTCCAATCTTGATGCTACGTTCTTCTTCTTATAGTTCATGTTCTCGGATTATTTACTCAGCATACAGACTGCATAAGTCTGGTGAAAGTGAAAGAATACAACCCTGACACACAACTTCCCTGACTTTAATCCATGCAGTATCTCCTTGTTCTCTTCAAATGACTGCCTCTTGATCTATGTGTTCCTTAACAATTGAGCGTTCTGGAATTCCCATTCTTTGCAATGTTATCCATAATTTGTTACGATCCACACAGTCGAATGCCTTTGCACAGTCAATAAAACACAGGTAAATGTCTTTCTGGTATTCTCTGCTTTTAGCCAAGATCCATATTACATCAGCAATGATATCCATTTTTCAACATCCTCTTCTGAATCCTGCTTGAATTTCTGTCACTTCCCTGTGGGTGTACTACTGCAGCTGCTTTTGAATGATCTTCAGCAAAATTTTACTTGGGTATGATATTGTTTGATAATTGTAGCATTCTGTTGGATCACCTTTCTTTGGAATGGGAACAAATATGGATCTCTTCCATTAGATTGGCCAGGTAGCTATCTTCCAAATTTCTTGGCATAGTAAGTACCCCCAGTGGACACATCCATTTGTTGAAACGTCTCAAATCGTACCCATGAATTCCTGAAGCCTTGTTTTTCGACAATGCCTTCAGTCCAACTTGGACTTCTTTCTTCAATACCATTGGTTCTTGATCATATGCCACCTCCTGAACTGGTTAAATATCAACCAATCTTCCTTCCATCTTCTTTTGATGCTTCCTGAGTTCCACATTTTGTCCATAGAATCTTCCAAAACTGCAACTCAAGCTTGAGTTTTTTCTTCAGCTCTTTCAGCTTGAAAATTACTGAGCATATTCTTCCCTTTTTGTTTTCTAACTCCAGGTCTCTATACATTTCATTGTAATACTTTACTTTGTCTTCTCAAGCTACCCTAAGAAATCTTCTGTTTGGTTCTTTTACTTCATCATTTATTCCATTCATTTTAACTGCTGTGTGTTCAAGAGCAAGTTTCAGAGTCTCTTCTGACATCTATTTTGGTCTTTTTTTCTGTCTTTTCAATGAACTCTTGCTTTCTTTGTGCATAATGTCCTTAATGTCATTCCACAACTCGTCTGGTCTTTGGTCATTAGTATTTAATAAGTCAAACCTAAGTTTTTTTTAGTTATTCTTGAGACAGTCTCCAAATTCAGGTGAAATATACTCAAGGTCACATTTTGGTTCTTATGGACTTGTTTTAATTTTCTTCAACTTGAACTTGCATATGAGCAAGTGATGATCTGTTCCACAGTTGGCCCCTGGCCTTGTTTTGACCTATGATATTGAGTTTGTCTTTGTCTCCTTCCACAGGTATAGTCAATTTGATTCCTGTGTTTTCTATTTGGTGAGGTCCACATGTATAGTCACCATTTATGTTGTCGAAAAAAAGATATTTGCAATGAATAAGTAGTTGGTCTTGTAAAATTCTATTGTGCCATCTTTGGCAGTGATTCTATCGCCAAGGCCATATTTCCCAACTACAGATCCTTCTTCTCTGTTTCCAGCTTTTGCATTCCAATCACCAGTAACTAGCAATGCATCTTGATTGTGTGTCTGATCAATTTCAGACTGCAGAAGTTGGTAAAAATCTTTAATTTACATATATACTTATTGAAATGTTAAAAAAGCACAAATTATGGGTATAAAATGACAAATATTATCAAAGTGTTGGTTTATTTATTGATAATCCTATTATTACTTGTTCAAGTCAATTGGTTAGGAAATCAAGGACATTACCTTCAATTGTGAAACAGGTTATTTGACACAGTCATAATGCTTACATTGACATTTTAGTTTGTCATTTTTAACATAGTTCAAAGTCAATTTAAAATGTGATTTACCTGAGTTAGTATTCAGTCATGTGCAACTTTACAAAAAAATAAATAGGGTTATAAATACAAAAAAAAAAAAAAAAGAGAGAAGAAGACGACTTCAGAGGTAGGTGGAGAGAGCTCAGTACCCACTACTTGCCATCTGGAAATAACACGGACTGTACTGAGGACTCTCAAACAATACCCAATTAATTTTTAGACTAGTTCATTCCCACTCTGGGTTTGTAAAACAACATAAACTGTTTGACACCACACAACAAACTCTGATTACAGCTTTTGGATGATCTAGCCATAAATTTTCTAGTTTTGTTTTGTTTTATCACTGAATATAATTTGGAATTTTGTGATACTCTTCTGTTTTATACCAGCTAATTACTACTTAATATCAGAGAGGTCTAATAGAATAGGAATTCAGGCTATTCTGGAGATTCCTTATTCGTACAATTACTGAACCCTAAAAAGTTTACAGCCAGAGAAGGCCTAAGCGATCATCTATGTCAAATCCCCTTTTTACAGAAGATAGAGGTAAAGTCAGTTGATTTACCAAGGTCATTCAGGCAGCCAGACTAGTGTAGCATTTTTTGACTTCCATTTTCATGTTCTTCATGCGACACCACATGGCCTCCTGTGGATCTATTCTATGATCCATTAAGAATAACTCACAGCAGGGAAATATCATTTCTATTTTTAACAAGATTACTAAGAAGATCAGGGTAATTAGTAGATATATAACGTATCTGGCCTTAAAATGGACATTTGACAAGGTATTTTATATCCTTGTACTCATAGTGGATCAATATAAACCGAATGCTAGAACAATTATTATTATTATTTATTGACTTATTTTATTTTTTGACCTGTGGAAAATAACACAGATAAATAAATGTGTATAAAACATAAATATATAGCTTAATGAGTTATTATAAGATGAACACAATCAGATCAAACAATAAAACATTGGAGTACCCTAAAAACTCAACCCTTATGTGCTCATCTCCAAACATAAATCTCATCCTTACCTCTGAGGATAACTGTTACCGCAATGTATTTCTTCCTTTTCTTTATCATTTTACCTCAAGGGACGTATCCCTAAACACTGCAGTCTAGCTTTGTCTGCTTTTGAAATTGATATAAATGGAATGATAAAGTTTGTATGATTTTGTGTCCAGCATATTTTGCTCAATGTTATATTTAAGTTTTATCTAAGACCATGACTGTATCTACAGTTCATTTTCTTAGCTTTATAATGTTCCTGTATATGAACCCACCACAATAAATTTTATTCATTCACTTTATTATTGAGCAGCATTTGGGTTGATTCCAAATTGTCATTATTATGAATAATGGTTGTTATATATATATGGAGCCCTGGTGGTGCAGTGGTTAAGAGCTCAGCTGCTAACCAAAAGGTTGTCAGTTTCAATCTACCAGCCACTCCTTGGAAACCTTATGGGGCAGTTCTACTCTATCCTATAGGATCACTACGAGTCAGAATCTACTTGACAGCAACAGGTTTATATGCATATATATTTTTTTTCTTAATAGGAGCCCTAGTAGCAACGTAGTTAAATGCTCAGCTGCTAACTGAAATGGTGGTAGTTCAAACCCACCAGCTGCTCTAAGGTAGAAAGATGTGGCAGCCTGCTTCCATAAAGATTACAGCCTTGGAAACCCTATGGGACAATTCTGCTCTGCCCTACAGTGTGCCTATGAGTTGGAATCGACTCCACGGCAATGGGTTTAGTTTTGTTTAAATTTATTTAATTATTTATGTATGTATCTTGGTGCACAGTTCTGGCAGGTATATGCCTAGGAACAGAATTGCTTAATTATGAAATAATTCCATCTTCAACCTTAAAACTTAAAAACTTAAAATTTTTCCAAAGTGATTGTACCCATTTGCACTCCCAGCAACTATTTATAAGTTTTCCATTGATCTACATTGTCACCAAAATGTGGCAATGTTAGACTTTTAAATTTTTGCCAGTCTGGTTTGCGTGTATCTCATTGTGATTTGGGTTTGCATTCACCTAATTACTAACGAGATTTAACCTTTTTTTACATACGTATATTATCTATTTGGCTTTCCTCTTGTGATTTGCTTGTTCAATTCTTTTGCCTATTTTTGAATTAGATTTTCTGGGGCTCTTTATATATTCCACTATGATATTTATTGATTATATGTGATGAAAATGTTTTCTACCACTCTGGTTTTCATGCCCTTAATAGTATATTTTGATAAACAAAAGCTTTTGATTTTATTATAGCCAAATTTAATGGGTTTTTTCTTTATGTAATTAGTGCTTTTTGCACTCTATTTAAGGAAACTTTTCCTACCCTGATGCAAAGAAAAGATTCTCAGATATTACTTTCCACAAGCTTTATTATTTTTTCTTTCACAATTAGGTCTACTATTCACCTGGATTGATTTTTGTGTACGGTAGATACAGGATCAAATTTCCTATTTTTCCTTATGAATGCAAAGGCCATAATTGAACTGCTCTGCAGTGCCATGTTGTTGTTGTTGTTAGGTGCCCTCAAGTTGGTTCCAACTCATAGCGACCCCATGTACAACACAACGAAACATTGCCCGGTCCCGCTCCATCCTTACAATCATTGCAATGCTTGAGACCATTGTTGCAACCACTATGTCAATTCATCTTATTGAGGGTCTTCCTCTTTTTTACCGGCCCTCTAATCTACCAAGCTTGATATCATTCTCCAGGAACTTATTCCTCCTGATAACACGTCCAAAGTATGTAAGATGTAGTTCTGCCATCCTTACTTCTAAGGAGCATTCTGGTTGTACTTCTTCCAAGACAGATTTGTTCGTTCTTTTGGCAGTCCATGGTACATTCAATGTTCTTTGCCAACATCACAATTCAGAGGCATCAATTTTTCTTCAGTCTTCCTTATTCATTGTTCAGCTTTTGCATGCATATGAGGTGATTGAAAACACCATGGCTTGGGTCAGGAGCACGTTAGTCTTCAAGGTGACATCTTGAAGACTTTAAAGATCTCTTTTTTTTTTTAAATAATTTTTATTGTGCTTTAAGTGAAAGTTTACAAATCAAGTCAGTCTCTCACACAAAAACCCATATACACCTTGCAACACACTCCCAGTTACTCTCCCCCTAATGAGACAGCCTGCTCTCTCCCTTCATTCTTTCTTTTCGTGTCCTTTTCGCCAGCTTCTAACCCCCTCCACCCTCTCATCTCCCCTCCAGGCTGGAGATGCCTACATAGTCTCAAGTGTCCACCTGATACAAAAAGCTCACTCCTCACCAGCATCCCTCTCCAACCCATTGTCCAGTCCAATCCATGTCTGAAGAGTTGGCTTAGGGAATGGTTCCTGTCCTGGGGCAACAGAAGGTCTGGGGATAATGACCACCAGGGTCCTTCCAGTCTCAGTCAGACCATTAAGTCCAGTCTTATGAGAATTTGGGATCTGCATTCCACTGCTCTCCTGTTCCCTCAGGGATTCTCTGTCATGTCCCCTGTCAGGGCTGTCATCAGTTGTAGCTGGGCACCATCTAGTTCTAGTCTCGGGCTGAAGTAGTCTCTGGCTTATGTGGCCCTTTCTGTCTCTTGGGCTCGTAATCACCTTGTGTCCTTGGTGTTCTTCATTCGCCTTTGATCCAGGTGGGTTGAGACCAATTGATGCATCTTAGATGGCTGCTTGCTAACGTTTAAGACCCCAGACGCCACTCTTCAAAATGGGGTGCAGAATGTTTTCTTAATAGATTTTATTATGCCAATTGACTTAGATGTACCCTGAAACCATGGTCCCCAGACCCCTGCCACTGCTACGCTGGCCTTTGAAGCATTCAGTTTATTCAGGAAACTTCTTTGCTTTTGGTTTAGTCCAATTGTGCTGACTTCCCCCGTATTGTGTGCTGTCTTTCCCTTCACCTAAAGTAGTTCTTGTCTCCTAATTAGTGAATACCCTTCTACCACCCTCCCTCCCTCCCCCCTCTCGTAACCACAAAAGAATGTTTTCTTCCCAGTTTAAACTATTTCTCAAGTTCTTATAATAGTGGTCTTATACAATATATGTCCTTTTGCAACTGACTAATTTCACTCAGCATAATGCCTTCCAGGTTCCTCCATATTATGAAATGTTTCACAGATTCCTCACTGTTCTTTATCGATGCATAGTATTCCATTGTGTAAATACACCATAATTTATTTATCCATTCATCTGTTGATGGGCACTTTGGTTGCTTCCATGTTTTTGCTATTGTAAACAGTGTTGCAATAAACATGGGTGTGCATATATCTGTTCTTGTAAAGCCTCTTATTTCTCTAGGGTATATTCCAAGGAGTGGGATTGCTGGATAGCATGGTAGTTCTATTTTTAGCTTTTTAAGGATGTGCCAAATCGATTTCCAAAGTGGTTGTACCATTTTACATTCCCACCAGCAGTGTAGAAGTGTTCCAATCTCTCCACAGCTTCTCCAACATTTCTTATTTTGTGTTTTTTGGATTAATGCCAGCCTTGTTGGAGTGAGATGAAATCTCATTGTGGTTTTGATCTGCATTTCTCTAATGGCTAATGATTGTGAACATTTCCTCATATATCTGTTAGCTACCTGAATGTCTTCTTTAGTGAAGTGTCTATTCATATCTTTTGCCCATTTTTTAATTGGGTTATTTGTCTTTTTGCAATTGCGTTTTTGCAGTATCATGTAGATTTTAGAGATCAGGTGCTGATCAGACATGTCATAGCTAAAAACTTTTTCCCAGTCTGTAGGTAGTCTTTTTACTCTTTTGGTGAAGTCTTTGGATGAGCATAAGTGTTTGATTTTTAGGAGCTCCCAGTTATCTAGTTTTTCTTCTACGTTCGTTATAATGTTTTCTATACTGTTTCTGCCATGTGTTAGGGCTCCTAGCGTTGTCCCTATTTTTTCTTCCATGATCTTTATCGTTTTAGATTTTATATTTAGGTCTTTGATCCATTTTGAGTTAGTTTTTGTGCATGGAATGAGGTATGGGTCTTGCTTCATTTTTTTGCAGATAGATATCCAGTTATGCCAGCACCATTTGTTTAAAAGACTGTCTTTTCCCCATTTAACTGTTTTGGGGCCTTTGTCAAATATCAACTGCTCATATGTGGATCGATTTATGTCTAGATTCTCAATTCTGTTCCATTGGCCCATGTATCTGTTGTTGTACCAGAACCAGGCTGTTTCGACTACTATGGCAGTATAATAGGTTCTAAAATCAGGTAAAGTAAGGCCTCCCACTTTGTTCTTCTTTTTCAGGTATGCCTTATTTATCCAGGGCCTCTTTCCCTTCCATATGAAATTGGTGATTTGTTTCTCCATCTCAATAAAAAATGTCCTTGGTATGTGGGTCGGAATTGCATTAAATGTATAGATCGCTTCTGATAGAATAGACATTTTTACAATGTTAAGTCTTCCTATCCACGAGCAAGGTATGTTCTTCCACTTTTGTAAGTCTCTTTTTGTTTCTTGCAGAAGTATACTGTAATTTTCTTTGTATAAGTCTTTTACATCTCTAGTAAGATTTATTCCTAAGTATTTTATCTTCTTCGGAGCTACTGTAAATGCCATTGATTTGGTGATTTCCTCTTCGATGTTCTTTTTATTGGTGTAGAGGAATCCAACTGATTTTTGTATGTTCATCTTGTATCCCGATACTCTGCTGAACTCTTCTATTAGTTTCAGTAGTTTTCTGGAGGATTACTTAGGGTTTTGTGTGTATAAGATCATGTCATCTGCAAATAGAGATACTTTTACTTCTTTCTTGCCAATCTGGATGCCCTTTATTTCTTTATCTAGCCTAATTGCTCTGGCTAAGACTTCCAGCACAATGTTGAATAAGAGTGGTGATAAAGGGCATCCTTGTCTGGTTCCCGATCTCAATGGGAATATTTTCAGGCTCTCTCCATTCAGGGTGATGTTAGCTGTTGGCTTTGTATAAATGCCCTTCATTATGCTGAGAAATTTTCCTTCTATTCCTATTTTGCTGAGAGTTTTTATCATGAATGAGTGTTGAACTTTGTCAAATGCCTTTTCTGCATCAATTGATAAAATCATGTGATTCTTGTCTTTTGTTTTATTTATGTGGTGGATTACATTAATTGTTTTTCTAATGTTGAACCATCCCTGCATACCTGGTATGAATCCCATTTGGTCATGGTGAATTACTTTTTTGATGTGTTGTTGAATTCTATTGGCTAGAATTTTGTTGAGGGTTTTTACATCTACATTCATGAGGGATATTAAAGATGTCTTTTGAGGCAGATTTGCCCAATGCAGTGCATCTTTTGATTTCTTGACTGCTGCTTCCACGGATGTTGATTGTGGATCCTTGACAACTTCAGTCTTTTCTCCATTTGTCATGATGTGGCTTATTGGTCCAGTTGTGAAGATTTTTGTTTTCTTTCTGTTGAAGAGTAATCCATACTGAAGGCTGTGGTCTTTGATTTTCATCAGTAAGCGCTTCGAGCCCTCTTCTTACAGCGAGCAAGATTGTGTCATTGCGTAATACAGGTTGCTAATGAGTCTTCCTCCAATCCTGATTCCTCATTCTTCCTCATATAGTACAGTGTCTCAGATTATTTGCTCAATATACAGATTGAATAAGTATGGTGAAAAGATACAACCCTGAGGCACACCTTTCTTGACTTTAAACCACACAGTGTCCCCTTGTTTTCTTCAAACAACTGCTGCTTGATCTATGCAGAGGTTCCTCATGAGCGCAATTAAATGTGCTGGAATTTCCATTCTTTGCAATGTTAGCCATAATTTTTATGACCCACACAGTCAAATTCCTCTTCAGAGTCAGTAAAACACCAGTAAACATCTTTCTGGTATTCTCTGCTTTCAGCCAGGATCCATCTGACATCAGCAATGATATCCCTGGTTCCAAGTCCTCTTCTGAATCCAGCCTGAATTTCTGGCAGCTCCCTGTCAATATATTACTTCAGCCACTTTTGAATGATCTTCAGCAAAATTTTACTTGGGTGTGATATTAATGATATTGTTTGATAATTTCCACATTCTGTTGGATCACCTTTCTTTGGAATAGACATAAATATGAATCGCTTCCATTTGGCTGGCCAGGTAGCTGTCTTCCAAATTTCTTGGCATAGATGAGTGAGTGCTTCTGGTGCTGCATCCATTCGTTTAAACTTCTCAATTGGTATTCCATCAATTCCTGGAGCCTTGTTTTGTACCAATGTCTTCAGTGCAGCTTGGACCTCTTCCTTCAGTACCATCAGTTCCTGATCATCTGCTGCCTCCTGGAACAGTTGAATGTCAAGTAATTCTTTTTGGTATATTGACTCTGTTATTCCTTCCATCATTTGTTGATGCTTCCTGCACCATTTAATATTTTCCCCTTAGAATTCTTCAATATTTGCAACTCGAGGCTTTAATTTTTTCTTCAGTTCTTTCAGCTTGAGAAATGCTGAGAATGTTCTTCCTGTTTGGTTTTCTATCTCCAGGTCTTTGCACATGTCATTATAATACTTTATTTTGTCATCTTGAGCCTCCTTTTGAAATCTTCTGTTCGGCTCTTTTATTTCATCATTTCTTCCTTTTGCTTTAGCTAATCACTGTTCAAGAGCAAGTTTCAGAGTCTCTTTTGACATCCATTTTGTTCTTTTCTTTCTTTTTTTTGCAGTACCATATTTTTCATAAACTAAGTTTTCTTAACTGGATCTCTTTTTTAGCTCCCTTTTGTTCAAGTTATCTCTTCTTCTGGCAATACTGCCACACTGACTTAGTTATTAGAACTTTATACTACATCTCCACATATGATAGAAAAAGTTCTTCCTCCATGTTTTCTTCTCCAAAAGTTCATTGGTTTTCTGGCAATGATGGAGTAATAGAAACCAGGTTTAATCTTTTCTGACAATCAGAAAACTAGACAAAATATGTGAAAAGAACATTTTCAGATGTTGGAAAACAGGAAACTACTAACTGTGATCCCTGAATAGATGAGAAAATAAATGAAATAATTTCTGTAGATGCCCCAGCTTTCTTCCTGGAAGTACATTCTGGACTGCAGGACAGGGAGGGAAACCTTAGCAGCACATCATATCTCACTGAATTGAGGAGAAAGAGATTGGAGTTCAGGCAGCTGAGAGGTATGGGGCAGAGTTCCAGAGAAGAGAGAGCCACATATATTAAGAGTTGTGGAAATATGCATGGAGTCCCTTTGTGCCTATAGCTAAGTACTAAGATAGGCATGTCTTGGTTGAAACTTCATAAAAGCAAAGACCGAGTAGTAGCTGTGAACAGAATGGCTCAGAACTCACACAGGGCCTGGATTGTACAAGTTCCTTCTGGACAATAGAAGGGCTTTAGAACACTAATTTTATTTATTCCTCCATCACCAACCTATATACCACGGTCTTCATAAATTTTAATTCTACATATATTTTTAAACCTCTGAAGACATTGTTTTTTATATATGATTAATTTTTATTTAAATTTACATATATGTTTATCATTTTCTTTGCTATTCATTCCTTTCTGCATCTCTAACCGTCCATGTGAGATCATTTTATTTCTGTCTGAAAAATGCCCTGGGGATCAATTGTGATAAACTCTTTTTGTTTGTTGGAAAAAAAACTTTTATTTTGCTTTCATTCTGGAAAAACATTTTCACTAGAAATGGAATTTTAGGTTGCAGTTACTGTCTTTCAACCATTGAAGATACTGGCCTACTGTCTTCTGCATTCCGTTGTTGCTGTCAAGAAGTCAACTGTTGGTCTGTCATTCCTTAGGTGGAAATCTTTTGTTCTGGTACTTTTGTTTCATTTTGTTTTGTTTTTGTCTTCAGTTTTATTATGATTTATCCAGGAGTGTGTTTTATTATGATTTATCTAGGAGTGCGTTTCTTTTTTCTGCTTGAAATTTGTTGGGCTTCTTGGATTTGTGAACTGGTGTTTCATAAGTTCTGGAAATTCTCAGCCATTGTCTCTTCAAATATTGGCTCTGCTTCATTCTCCTTCTCCTCTCCATTTGAGATACTGATTAAATGCATATTAAACCCTCTCATCCTTCTATTTTTCTTACTTTCTCTTTTTTTCCAACTTTACGTTTCTATGTGTTTCCTTTGGCTAGTCACTGAGTTCTTAATTTAAGCAATGGTATTTTTCAGTTCAACAATTTCTATTTGCTTCTGCTTCAAATATGCCATGACATTTCTTATAGTCACTTTGTGAACCAGGATTTTCAAGCTTAATTTCTACCTACTTAAATTGGTAAGCATAGCTATTTTATAGTCTGGATGCTATATTTCAGTTTTTATGGCTTCTTCAGATTGCTGCTCACAGAATTTTGTTTCCCTATGAGGCTAATTGTCTCTAATTGTATGCAAGACTTTGATTCTAAATATTATCTGAAGCTAGAACTTGAAGTCTAGAATGGTGTGATCATCCTCTAGAGTTAATTTTTATCAGTGGGTTTGTTTTTTTTTTCCCCCTTTGGTTTGTCAGGATACTGAGGGTTCTAAAGAGTTCAGAACTTCATGTTTTTCTGGAAAATAAAACGACGTGAAGCCATGTTGCAGTTTTGAGAGCTGGTTTATATTTTTAGTTTGCCTTAGCTTTCAGACTGAATCCCTTTCAGGGTCACTATCCTGCTACCCTTCCTATGCCTTAGACTCCAACTTTTGGCTCCTGAACCCTACAAAAGCACCGAGAGTGCAACTCAGCCTCAAATTCTTCTTTTCTAGGTGAGTAAACATCCAGATCAGTATAAAACTAACACAAGTACTAGGCTTAGTTGGCTGGATTTCTCTCCACTATTGAATCTCATCTCGGGAATTCCTCATATATTCTCAGGAATAGGTGCTTTTAAGAAGCTTTTAAGTCCATCTCAGTTTATTTATCTTCAATCCCAGAGTTTCTTGAAATCACACAGTGCAGCATTACCAGCAGAGGAAGTCTGGAAAACTTACATTTTTGACAAGTTAAGTAATAGTCTAAATGATAATGATTAGTAGATTAATGTCAATCCAAATACTGAGCTCTGACCTCATCAAAATATCAGTCCTATGTAATAATATAGAAGGCATGGTAATCTGTTAAGTTAGGAGAAAGAATTGGATGAAGTCATAATGAACCAAGAATCAAAAATGTTTAAACTAAACGTAACAAAATTAAATCAGGATTCTCGTTACTTCTCTACTATATTAGGAAGAAGGATCAAAATGGCTTTAATAGTCTATTGAAATTAGATGGCATGTAGTGTTCTATAAATATCAGTTGGATCAGAGAGGGAATACTTAACAATTTATTTTATGAGGCCAATATTACCTTGAAATCAAAACTAGACAAATGAATTTTGGCTCTACACACTGTTGTTCAGATCTCTTTTTTGTTATTGAATTTATTTCATTTTTCTGATTACTGGCATAGGGGTTTTAAAGTTATCATCAACTTGCATTATAAGAAATGATAAAGAAGTTCTTCAAGCAGAATAAATGATGCCAGGTGGAATCATTTCCAAATGATCTACCAAAGCAATGAAAAGCACCAGAAATATTAAGTATGTGCATAAATATAAAATACTTCATTCTTATTATTACACCTCTTTTAAAAATAATTAACTGTTAAAATAAAAACAATAACAATGCAAATTATATATAAATAGCAAATAGAGAATTGAAATGTATGACAACAATAGCACAAAGAATAGAAGTGAGGAAAAGAAGGAAGTATACTGTTGTAATGTTCTTATACATTAAGTCACTTGTACTATAAGTTAATATTACTTAAAGGTAGACAGTGATAAGCTTAAAACGCATATTATAAATCCTAAATATTTTATAATAAAATAAAAACTTATAGCTAATAATGCAAAAAGGCAATAAAATGGAACTTAAAAATACTCATTTCAAAAGAAGCCAGAAAAAGAAGAAAAGAACAAAGAACAAATGGGGCAAAGAGAAAACAAACAAAATGGTAGACTTCAATCCAACTAGACCAATAATCACATTAAATACAAATGGTTTAAAAAGCCCAATTAAAAGGTAGAAAATATTAGATAATTCTTTTTTAAAAAAACAAGACCTAACTACATGTTGCCTACCAGAAACCCTCTTGTAATACAAGAAACAAGTAAATTAAAATTAAAAGAATGGGGAAAGATATACTACGCTAACACCAAACAAAAGAATGCTAGAGTAGCTATGTTAATATGAGACAAAGTAGATTTCAGAAAATACTACCAGCGATGAAAAAGGGCCATTTTTAATGATAAAAAGATTAAATTATCAAGAAGACATAGAAATACTAAACATTTCTTATACCTAATAACAAAGTTTCAAAACATATGGAGCAAAAACTGATAGAACTGAGAGACAAAACAATTTTAATTTGTGATTTCACAAGAATAATTGAGATAATAAGTAGACAAAAAAAAAAAGCAGTAAAGATAAAGAAGATTTGAACAGCATGATCAACTAACTTGAATATTTATACAGCATGCCACCCAATAACAGCTGAGAGTACATTCTTTTCCAGTAAACACAGAACATTTCCTGATACAGACCATATTCTTGGCTATAAAAGAAATCTCAGTATATTTTAAAAGATTCATATCATTCTCTGATAACAAATTAGGAGTCAATAACAGAAAGATACCTAAAAAATCCACAAACATTTAGAAGCTAAGTAACACATTTCTTATTCTTATCAACTCATGGGTCCAAAAAGAAATCAAAAGGGAAATCAGAAAGTATTTTTAATTAAATGAAAATAAAAACACAGCATATAAAAATTTATGGTATGCAGCTAAAGCAGTACTTAGGAGGAAATTTATAGCAGTAAACACCTTTAGTAGAAGAGGAGAAAGATCTGAAACCAATCAATGACATTAGCTTCAACCTGAAGAAATTAGAAACAGAAAAAAATAAAATAAAAATTAAAGAACACAGAGGAAAGGAAATAATAAATTATGAGTTATATTAATGAAATAGAAAACAGATAAAAAGAAAAATTACTGAAGCCAAAAGTTTACTTTTTAAGAAGATCGATAAAATTGATAAACCCCTAGCCAGAGTGTTAAGGAAAAGAGAAAAAAAAAATTTTTTTTTTTGAGAGAGGACACAAATTATCAATATCTAGAATTAGAGAGGTGACGTAACTACAGATTATGTAGGTTTCAAATTGATAATAAAGGAGTATTATGAACAACTTTGTGCCTCTAAATTCCAAAACAGATGAACGGACAAATCGCTTTGAAGACACAAATTACCAAAGCTCAATCAAGGAGAAATGAATAGCCTAAAAAGCCCTATATCTATTAAAGAAAAGCCCTGGTAACACAGCGGTTAAGAGCTCGGCTGCTAACCAAAAGGTCAGCAGTTCGAATCTACCAGCTGCTCCTTGGAAACCCTATGGGACAGCTCTACTCTGTCCCATAGGGTCACTATGAGTCAGAATTGACTGGACAACAAAGAGTTTGTTTGTTTTTTCCTCCTAAGGAAATTAAATTTGAAGTTAAAATACCCTCCCTCAAACTCCAGGCATCATTGGTGAACTGTACCAAATATTTTAAAAGGAAGAGTGCCAACCTACACTAAGTTTTCCAGAAAACTGATCAGGGTGGAACACTTCCCAACTCATTCTGTGAGGCCAGAATTACCCTGCTACCAAAACTGGATAAAAAACATTATAAAAAACTATCCCTCATGAACACGAATACAAAATCCTCAACAAAGTGTTAGCAAATTAAAAGTAGTAAAAAAAATAATAATGTATTACGACTAAATGTGATTCATCTCAGGAATCCAAGGTTAGTTTACATACAAAAATCATTTGATATACTTCAGTATATTATTGTTGTTAGTTGCTGTCAAGTCAGCTCTGACTCATAGTGACCCCATGTACAACAGAACAAAACATTGCCTGATCTTGCACCATCTTCAAAATCATTGATATGCTAGAGTCCATTGTTGCACCACTGTATGTTCTGAGTGCCTTCCAACCTAGAGAGCTCATTGTCTAGCACTGTATCTGACAATATTCTATTGTAATCCATAGGGTTTTCATTGGCTCATTTTTGGAAGTAGATCACCAGACCTTTCTTCCTGGTCTGTCTTAGTGTGGAAGCTTTGCTGAAACCTGTCTTCCATGAGTGATCCTGCTGGTATTTGAAATACTAGTGATATAACTTCCAGCATCATGGCAAAGTACAAGCTACCACAGTATAACAAACTGACAGATTGACTCAAAAATAAATAAATCATATGATCACCTCATGAGATGCAGAAAAAACATTTGACAAAATCTAACATCCTTTTCTGATTTACAAAAAAAAAAAAAACTCAATAACTAAGAACAGGAGGGAACTTCCTCAACCAGATAAAGGGTTATCTATGAAAATTCTACAGCTAACATTACACTTAAAGGTAAAAACTGAATGCTAATACCAGCAATAGAGCAAGAAAAAATACCTATTCTTACCACTTCTGGTTGACATTCTATTGGAGAATTTAGCCAATGCCATAAGGAAAAAAAAAAAAAAGTTCCCAAAAGGCATTTATGTTGGGACAAAGGAAGTAAAACAATTTTTATTCACAGATGACAGTCACTTGTTTAGAAAATCCTATGTAATATAACAAAAAGCTACTGTATCTATTAAGTTATAGCAAAGTTTCGGGATACAAAGTACATTCATTTTGTTTGTATATACTAACAGAGAATAATTGGAAATTGAAATTTTAAAATATTTACTATAGCATCAAAAATATGAAATACTTAGAGATAAATCTGACACAAGACCTGTAGGGCCCATATACTGAAACCTACAAACATTGTTGAGAGAAATTAAAGAGGACCTAAATAAATGAAGAGACACACTGCATTTGTGAACAGGAAGAGTCAATATAGTTAAAATATCGATTTTTCCAAAAATTGATATATATTTCAATGTAATCCCAATCAAAATCCTAGCAGTCTTTTGGGGATAAATTGACTAGCTGGTTCTAAAATTGATATGGAAGAACAAAGGGGCTAAAACAGCCAAAATAACTTTGAAGAAGAACATCAAATTTGGGAGATTTACATACCTGATTTAAGACTTACTATAAAACTATATGTCTTATTTATCTAGTGCTACTATAACAGAAATACCACAAGTTGACAGCTTTAATGAAGAGAAATTTATTTTCTCACAGTAAAGTAGGCTAAAAGTCCAAATTAAGGGCATCAGCTCCAGGGGAAGGCTTTCTCTGTTGGCTCTGTAGAAAGGTCTTTCTCATCAATCTTCTCCTGGACCAGGAGCTTCTCTGAGCAGGAACCCAGGGTCCAAAGGATGTGCTCTGCTCACGGCACTGTTTTCTTGGTGGTATGAGGTCCTCCTGTCTCTCTGCTCACTTCTCTCTTTTATATCCCAAAAGAAACCAGCTCAAGACACAATCCAATCCCATAGTCGAGTCCTGCCTCATCAGCACAACTGCCACCCATCCCCCCTCATTAACACCATAGAGACAGCATTTATAACACATAGGAGAATCACATCAGATGACAACATGGTGGACAATCACACAATACCAGGAATCATGGCCCAGCCAAACTGATACACACATTTTTGAGGAATACAATCCAATCCATGACACTGCTAAAATCAAGACAATGAGGTATTATTATCAAGTTAGACAAATTGATCAATGGAAAAGAATACAGACTCCAAAATAGACCCATGCATAAGTGGTCTTTTTTTCTTCTTATAAGGTACAAAGACAATTCACAGGAGAAATGGTCAATAAATGGTGCTGGAACAAGTGGATATTCATATACAAAAAAAAATGAACTTTGATCCATACCTTCCACCGTATACAAAAAAATTAAAACAAAATATAGCATAGATATAATGTAAAGCCAAAAGCTCTAAAACCTTGAGAAGAAAACGTAGGAAAAGATCTTTGTGGCCTTGCTTTAAACAGAGGTTTCTTTAAGCCACAACACCAAAAGTACAAGCCATAAAATTAAAACATTAATCAAAATTTAAAGCTTTTATTTTTTGAAATAATTAAGAAAGTGAAAAGACAAATCACAGACTGAACAAAAATCTGTGCAAAACATATATCTGACAATGAGTTTTTATTTAGACTATGTAAAGGAGCCTTGGTGGCACAGTGGTTAAACACTTGGCTGCTAACCGAAAGGTCAGAGGTCTGAACCCACCAGCAGTTCTGTGGGAAAACTATGTGGCAATCTGCTTCCATAAAGATTACAGCCTTGGAAATCCCATGGGGCAGTTCTATTCCAACCTGTAGGGTGGCTGTAAGTCAGAATCAACTCAACGGCAACAGGTTAAAGAATTCCTGCAAATCAAACAATTGATCTCAACCCACCTGGAGTAAAGGAGAATGAAGAACACCAAAGACACAAGGTAATTATGAGCCCAAGAGGCGGAAGGGGCCACATAAAGCAGAGACTACATTAGCCTGAGACCAGAAGAACTAGATGGTGCTCCGGCTTCAACCGATGACTGCCCTGACAAGGAACACAGCGGAGAACCTCTGAGAGAGCAGGAGAGCAGTAGGATGCAGACCCCAAATTCTTGTAAAAAGACCAGACTTAATGGTCTGAATGAGACTAGAAGAACTCTGGTGGTCACGGTCCCCAGACCTTCTGTTAGCCCAAGACAGGAACCATTCCCAAAGCCAACTCTTCAGACAGGGATTGGACTGGACTATGGTATAGAAAATGATACTGGGGAAGAATGAGCTTCTTGGATCAAGTAGACACATGAGACTAGGTTGGCGTCTCCTGTCTGAAGGGGAGATGAGAGGATAGAGGGGGTCAGAAGCTGGCCGAATGGACACAAAAAGAGAGCGGAGGGAAGGAGTATGCTATCTCATTAGGCGGAGAGCAATTAGGAATATATAGCAAGATGTTCATAAATTTTTGTATGAGAGTCCGACTTGATTTGTAAACTTTCACTTAAAGCACAATAAAAAAAAAAAGAATTTCTGGAAATCAATAACAAGCAGTCAACTCAGTTTAAAAAAATGTGAAAAACAGACACATCAGAAGAAGATATGCAAGTGTACAATAATACACAGTAAAAGTTGCTTAACATCTTTAGTCATTACGGAAATGCAATTCAAAGCCACATTGAAATAGCATAGAAACTCACTAGAATGGCTAAGATTAGAAATACTGACAATACCAAATTTTGGCAAGGATATAGAACAACTCTAACTCTCATACGTTGTTAGGGGGAATACAAAATGGTACTACTACAGTGGAAAATAGTTTAGCAATCCCATGTCATGGTTTTTTCCAAGAGAAATGAACACATATGTCCACAAAAAAGACCTGTATGGAATCTTCATAGCAGCATTACTCACTTTAGCCAAAAACTGGAAAATATCCGAATGTCCATCAATCAATGAATAGATAAACAAATTCTGGTACATTTGTTTACCACTCAGCATAAAAAGGAATGTACTCTTAATACATGCAAGAACATGGATGAGTCTCAAAAATGTTACCTATATGAAAGAAGACAAAAAACCTCCAGATTGTATGATTCCATTTATATGAAATTCTAGAAAAGGCAAAACTATAGTGACAGAAAATAGAATAGTAATTACCTGGAAATGGATGTTAAAGGGATTGACTGCAAGAGGCAGAAGGCACTTTTTGTAGTGATGGAAATGTTCTATATCTTGATTGTGTTGGTGGGTTACAGGATTACATATAACTGACAACACTCAACAAACTGTATACTTAAAATGGATGAATTTTATTATTTGTAAAATATACCTTAATAAAGTTGGGGAGGGATAAGGAAGAATACTTCCCAAATATTGATCATGGTGACATATTCAGTACAAGAGTAAAAGACTAAGAAGGGCAATTTTTTCCTTTACTTTACATACTCAGAATTGTTTGAAATTTTTTCAGAAAACATTACTTTGTTATTTTTATAACAACTAAAAAATTGGTTATACCAAAAATGAAATTTTAAGTTCTCAACCCCAAAGAAAATTTTCAGAAAAGACTGCATAAATTCTTTGTTGGTGAAAGAACAGAAGGAAGAAATGATGATGATAAATGACAGGTAGATTAGGTGATTGATAGATAGATAGATCGGTCCCCCAGAGCTTCGTAATTTCCCTCCCACAATCAAGATTGCTTTAAATGGGTTTATGAAGGTGGATATTATGGGTTTATGCGGTATTATTTCTGAAATCTTCAGTTTAGCACTTCTCAATTTTAGAATCTGAAACATCCAGCTCAACTCAATGGTATTTATTGAGAACCTACTATGTATCCAAACTTGTAGTAGGTGTTGTGGAGGATCACAAAGGGGGCATGTAAGTCAAGATCAAAATATCTAAATATAAGAAAATCAAAATAGCATTTTTTAAAAATATTTTTAAGTTTTGAATTCTGAATATTAAAGAGTGTGCTGGATTTCAGATTTTACTACAATACCTCCAGAAAAAAAAGAGAACTAAATTCCTTCTAGTAAATACCTCCAGCCTAAGAAAACCTGAAATTTTAATTTGGAATTTTTTTTTAAACTCAACAAAAACATACCCCAATAAACCACTTAAAATATTTAGGGAGTAAAGAACCCCACTGACTGATGCTAGAAATGTATCATCGCTATTCGTCAAAGCCTGAGACATTGGACCAGTCTTACAACTTGGTGGGTAGTTCACTCATTCTTAGGATTTCTGTCAGGCATAGTTGTCTACACTTAATCTTACTTTTCAGCAAAATAAAAATATGTCAAACTATCGATGTAAAAAGCAGATAGAAGGAAACCTCAAATTGCTTCATCCTCCCTCTGCAACAACTGGTGGTCCCTGAGGTAGCTACAGGGCATCCTTGGGATCCGTGGAAGCCCAAAGGAGATTATTCTACACTAGAAATGGTTATCTAAACTGCTAAAATAAAACTAGCCTTGATTCTGAAAACCAGGTTACTTCCTTCTCTTTTGCTTCTAAACTGGTTCCAAGAACAGTGCCTGACTCCATGTAGGTGATATGCAATGACTTGTACAACTATCTGTAGAACCTAGAGATTTTTGGAACTCAGTATCTAGGGGAAAATCTCTAAAGAGGCCAAGGCTTTTGGGCTCTCTGCCTATTTCTTTTTCTAAGAAACATTTGTAGTCAATTACCCTAAATACCCGGTTGGAGTAGTCTGTAGAACCACATCACATAGAAGAGAACCTTGCATCATGGAGCTTACTTACATAGCTCTCATGTCACAAGGCAGATAAGAGCTGTGCTGCATAGTCTCTCTTCCCTCATAGGATGAGAAATTGCTGGTCCTATCCCCTTGATTTCAGAGCTAACGATTTGATAGAGTTTAACCTCAGAAAGCACAAACAGGAGCCTCATGAAGATGTTTTTCCTGTATATTCAGAACAACATATAGGGCTGCATCTAGACATCCTTCATCTCCCAACGTCGGATGGGCCCTCACCACCCTCTGACCTCTTCCTAAACTGGGGGTAATAGATGAAAATGAGGAAACGTGAACACATATATATAGGAAATGTGGGAAGCAGTAAAAAGAAATAGGTAGACGAAAAAAACACAGGAAATGACAAAAGAAGGGCAGAGAATCAACTGGCATAGCTGGTTTTCATTCTTGGACATGTAGCGACTTTTCCTTTTTTGTGTGGTGCCTCATCCCCCCTGCATCCAGGTGGTGGCACTAGTGCTCTTTCTGCCTTACCTTGTGGGCAGCATTCAGCTTGTCTCCCTAAAATAGGAGGAACTCCAGGAGGTAAAAGAAGAGATGAGGGACTTTTGGCTGCCTCACATTGGATCTGTTGAAACAAAGTTTCCTGAAGGACCAGTCCTTTGCAATGCATTACCTTAACAAGGATGTACCATTCTGTGAACAAGGGAAGAAAAAAGAAAGGAATGGGGCTACAATGGAATGTAGCTTATGGATGGAACATTCAGAGATTCAGCACAAAGAGCCAGCACAGTTTTTTAAGACAGCCTTAAAGATAGTTGGATTAGAGAATTTATACTCCAAATTATACAGATTATAGCCACAAACACACAGGTCAATTTCTATGACTCTCACAATTTTTTATAGCTCCAAAGCATTTAAAAATGTCCCCATTCTTTATGCGGTACCTAGCTTTACAGATGGAAAGAAACAAGCATAGAGAGGTCTGCTTATTTAGACAAGGTCACCTGGCAAGTTAGTGATAAAAGTTCCCTAGAGCTCTTTACTGGGTGAGTGAAGACATCTTCCCAACACCAAAAGATAAAGACATAGATGCATGACGTCTGCTAGGCTCTCACTTGGAAGTTTTCCTAGTTAAGCTAAGAAATTTTCTAAATATATTATAAATGCTTTTAGACACATCCTTTGCAAATAAATATTTTTTATATGTGTTTTGTAAACTCCAGACACAAACATAGAAATTTATCTCAGTTGCAAAGTTACCATCTCAAACATTGAAGTGGTTCTGGAATAATTATCACTGTTCTTGTTTATAAACAAAAGTATCTGTGTCATGCACCATAAATAACATTTTGAATACTTCTGTTTTTAGATCCTTCTATAAAGCTACAGAGCAAGGATTTTAAAAGAACTCTATGGTGTAATATATAAAACCATTGGTTTCAGAGACACATTGGTTTCTAGTTCTTCCCTAGTCTCTATCAGACATTGTGATTTTGAGTAAGTCACTTAATCTTCCTGCACCCCAATTTCCCCCTCTGCCTAAAATGAATTCAACCAGATTAATCTTAAAGTCCCGTTCATCAGCATCCAACCATTATGATTCTGCTGAAGCTCTCTCTGTAAAAAAATGTTCCTTAACCATAGATCGCTTTTGGTCAGAAATTGCTTCCTTGAAATAACTTAATCTCCCCCATGTGTCTGTCAGTTTGTCATACTATGGGGGCTTGCATGTTGCTGTGATGCTGGAAGGTATGCCACCGGTATTCAAATATCAGCAGGGTCACCCATGGCAGACAGGTTTCAGCTGAGTTTCCAGACTAAGACGGACTAGGGAGAAGGACCTGTAAGTCTAATTCGGAAGAGAATTAGCCAGGGAAAACCTTATGAATACCCACAGAATGTTGTCTGGTATAGTGGTAGAAGATGAGCTCCCCAGGTTGGCAGGCACTCAAAAAACGACTGTGGAAGAGTTGCCTCCTCAAAGTAGAGTCCTTTCATGACTTGGATGGAGTCAAGCTTTCGGGGTCTTCATTTGCTGATGTAGCACAACTCAAAATAAGAAGATGCACTTGCAAACATCCATTAATAATCGGAAAGTGGAACATACAAAGTATGAATCTAGGAAAATTGGAAATCGTCAAAAATGAAACGGAATATGTAAACATTGATATCTTAGGCATTAGTGAGCTGAAATGGATTGGTATTGGCCATTTTGAATCAATCATTTTTCTACTATGCCAGAAATGGCAACTAGAAGAGGAATGGCATTGCATTCGTCATCAAAAAGAACATTTCAGGATCTATCCTGAAGTATAACATGGTCAGTGATAGGAAAATATTCATATGTCTACAAGGAAGACCAGTTAATACGACTATGATTCAAATTTGCACATCAATCACTTAGGCCAAATATGAAGAAATTGAAGATTTTTACCAACTTTCAACAATCTGAAATTAATCAAACACGCAATCAGGATGCATTGATAATAACCGGTGATTGGAATGTGAAAGCTGGAAACAAAGAAGAAGGATCAGTTGTTGGAAATATGGCCTTAGTGATAGAAACAATGTCAGAGATTGCATGATATAATTTTCCAAGACCAAGGACTTCATTGCAAATACACTTTTTCACCAACATAAACAGCGACTATACATGTGGACTTTGCCAGATGGAATATAGAGGAATCAAACTGACTACATCTGTGGAGAGAGATGACAGAAAAGCTCAATACCATCAGTCAGAACAAGGCCAGGGGCTGACTGTGGAACAGACCATCAATTGCTCATACGCAAGTTCAAATTGAAGCTGAAAAAATTTAGAACAAGTCCACAAAAGCCAAAGTGCAACCTTGAGTATATTCCAATTGAATTTAGAGACCAACACAAAAAAGACCAAAGACCAGGCAAGTTCGTGGAATGACATCAAGGACATCATACGTAAAGAAATCAAAAAGTCATTAAAAAGACAGGAAAGGAAGAAAAGACCAAAATGGATGTCAGAAGAGACTCTGAAACTTGCTCTTGAACATCAAGCAACTAAAGCAAAAGGAAGAAATGATGAAGTACAAGAGCTGAACAGAAGATTTTAAAGGGCAGCTTGAGGAGACAAAATAAAGTATTATAATGACACTGTGAGTCGGAATCGACTTGACGGCAGTGGGTTTGGTTTTTGGTTTGGTAATGACGTGGGCAAAGATCTGGAGATAGAGAACCAAAAGGGAAGAACAAGTTCAGCATTTCTGCTGAAAGAACTGAAGAAAAAATTCAGGCCTTGAGTAGCAATATCAAAGGATTCTATGGGGAAAACGTTAAGCAAAGCAGGAAGCATCAAAAGAAGATGGAAGGAATACACAGAGTCACTATACCAAAAAGAATTGGTTCACATTCAACCATTTCGGGAGGTAGCATATGATCAAGAACTGATGGCATTAAAGAAAGAAGTCTAAGCTGCCCTGAAGACACTGGCGAAAACCAAGGGTCCAGGAATTGATAGAACACTAGTCGAGACGTTTCAACAAACAGATGCAGCTCTGGAAGTGCTCACTCATCTATGCCAAGATATTGGAAGACAGCCACCTGGCCAACCAAATGGAAGAGATCCATATTTATGCTTGTTCCCAAGAAAGGTGATCCAGCCAAATGCAGAAATTATCGAACAATATCATTAATATCACATGCAAGTAAAATTTTGCTGAAGGTCATTCAAAAACGGCTGAGCAGCATATTGACAGGGAACTGCCAGAAATTCAAGCTGGATTCAGAAGAGGATGTGGAACCCGGGGTATCACTGCTGATGTCAGATGGATCCTGCTGAAAGCAGAGAACACCAGGAAGATGTTTACCTGTGTTTTATTGACTATGCAAAGGCAGTCAACCGATGAATCATAACAAATTGTGGATAACAATGCAAAGAATGGGAATTCTAAAACACTTAATTGCACTCATGAGGCACCTGTACTTGGACAAGAGGCAGTCTTTTGAATAGAACAGGGGGATGCTGTGTGGTTTAAACTCAGGAAAGGTGTTGTCGGGGCTGTATCCTTTCACCATACTTATTTAATCTGTATTCTGAGCAAATAATTCGAGAAGGTGGACTATATGAAGAAGAACACAGCATCATGACTGGAAGAAGACTCCTTAACAGCCTGCATTATGCAGATGACACAACCTTTTTTGCTGAAAGTAAGGAGGACTTGAAGCAGTTACTGATGAAGATCAAACCCACAGCCTTCAGTGTGGATTACACCTCAACATAAGGAAAACAAAAATCCTCACAACTGGACCAATAAGCTACATCATGATAAACAGAGAAAAGATTGATGTTGTCAAAGATTTCATTTTACTTGGATCCACAATCAACATTCATGGGAGCAGGAGTCAAGAAATCAAAAGACTCATTGCACTGGCAAATCTACAGCAAAAAACCTCTTTAAGGCTAAGCTGCACCTGACCCAAGCCATGGTGTTTTCAATTACCTCATATACATGTGAAAGCTGAACAATGAATAAGGAAAACCAAAGAAGAATTGATGCCTTTGAATTGTGGTGTTGGTGAAAAATATTGAATATACCATAGACTGCCAAAACAATGGACAAATCTGTCTTGGAAGAAGTACAACCGGAATGCTCCTTGGAAGCAAAGATGGCAAGATTACGTCACACATACTTTGGACATGTTGTCAGGAGGATCAGCCCCTGGAGAAGAACATCATGCTTGGCAGAGTAGATGGCCTGTGAAGAAAAGGAAGACCCTCAACAAGATGGATTAACACAGTGGCTTCCACGATTCGTACAAATATAGCAATGACTGAGGATGGCACAGGACCAGGCAATGTTTGGTTGTGTTGTAACACAGGGTCGCTATGAGTCAGAACCAACTAGAGGGCACCTAACAACAACAATAACTTAGTCTAAGATAGAGTCAATATGAAAAAACACCTCGGTGGGTTAGAAGTACGTAACCACCTTTGACTTTCTCTGTGGCTTTCGAAAGTTGGTGGTTGCAGTGCCATAGATTGCTTTTGTGTGGCCTTTCTAGCCATGGTCCTGTAACTCCCCCCTCCCCAAGTGATTGTGCAGGAATATGTGATAAGGTAATTGTGGCCCACCAAAGGGCCTGGTCAGTTTTGCCACCCCACTGAGCTTGAAATGAGCCACCCCAGAGGCGGGAAAGAGCAGAATCCCACCACCACCAAGGAAGAAGAGCCAGGAGCCAGTGCATCCTTTGGACCAAGAATCCCTGTGCTGAGAAGCTCCTGGAAGCTGGGGAGAGAGAGAGAACTCAAGAAGTAGCAGCAGAGACCCAGCAGCAGGAGACTGTGTGGTGGGCTTCCCTACCCACAGAGAGAGAAAGCTGACTGCCTTTGGGCAGAGGCTTAGGATCAGGGAGAGCACAACTGGGAAGAGGCTGTCCTGGTGGAAGAACTGTATCCCTGAGTGTTCCTGAGCCTGAATTATAACGCGTTGTTACTTCCCTGATAAACCCCACAATCGTGAGTATGGTCTGTGAGTTCTATGTGGCCCTTGCAATGAATTGTCGAACCCAACAGAGAAGTAGAGATTACCATGGGAAGGACGGTTGGTGTCAGAAGTGGTAAAGATGGTGGAGAAAGGAGGCATGTCTGACCCCCACTTCATGCCATTTTTACAGTGGTTCACGTCCACCCAGAGGTGCTTCAGAAGAGAACCCTGGCAATCTACGTCCAAAAAATCAGTGACTGAAAATCCTGTGGAGCACTCTTCTATTCTGACTCACATGGGGCTGCCATGAGTCAGAGTCAACTTGATGGCAACTGGTTTTTATAACACACTGGTTCAGCATGTAGACCTAAACTTCGACCAGTGATGTTCGTGTGGCTGGTATATTTAACAGAGTATCTTGCTTAAAGACTCACCATCTCTGCGGCTATCCAAAACTCTAAACTCCCAGTTTTGCCAGCCAGGAGAAAACTAGGGCTAGAACAGTCTTGGAATGAAAGCCACGTGAGATCTTACCAACCTATCTGAAGCAAGTATGACCAGAACTCACAGGGACAGTGAAGGTACATGTGTCATTGGTAGCAAAAGTGATTTTTGGGGGAGGGGGAGGTAGATATTTATTGGTCTAGGGTAACAACAAGCTAAGTTAATATAAGCCATACTGTGTAGTTGTGTTCTCTTTATAGAAGAAAATGTTTGTGTCTGTAAAGGATTTGAATTGACCACTGTTGTTCTTGTTGGATGGTGTTGAGTCGATTCCGACTCATAGCAACCCCACATGACAGAGTAGAACTGGCCCATAGGGTTTCCTAGGCTGTAATTTTTACAGTAGATTGCCAAGTCTTTTCTCCCACAGAGCAGCAGGTGGGTTCAAACTGCTGACCTTTCAGTTAATCATTGTGCCTCCAGGGCTCCTTGGTTGATCACTAAACACTGTTTATTCTGACCATGTCTCAGAGTTCAAAGGGCCTTTCCGTCCTGGGCAATTGATTGCCATCTAGTTTGTAGTGGCACATTCGTTTCCTTCCTACACAGCTTTGTGCTCTCTGAGACCACGGGGTCACTGATTAGTGTTAGTTAATGTTCATCTTGACTCTTCCCTGACTTAATGAGAAACTAGGCAGACAAATGGATATGATTCTGGTCTAATTTCTGGAAGCCTACATTTAGCCGGAAGAATCTGATTCAAATATGGTTTAAATATTTTTCTACAAATCAGACCAATCACATGAACTCAAGTGACTAAAGGTTCATTAATGGCTATCTGGCAAGAGCTCTGTGGTATTGTCTATCTTACAGATGTTACATAAAAAAGGTGTTTGAGAGAATCTAAACTTTTTTTTTTTTTAAACATACACTGATAAAGCTGAAGGGATATGTAAAGCTGTTTATCACTTGGATAATGGGTTCATCCCAAGGTTCTCAGAATACGTATAGTAACACTGTCAACATCCAACTTCCTTTTTGACCCCCTTTCCATATTTTGCAAAACAAGCAATTTTCCTTTGAGATAGAGTTATGGAAAGAATGTTTACAGGCCTTTGATAATCTTCACTCTAAGGAGAAGTGTCAATGGCAAGGTACTGCCTCCAACTCACCCAGTGTTTTTTCTAACCCTAAATTGTAGTCAAGTGTTGTTGGTTTTGTAAGGTTTTAAGTAAGTAAGCAAGGTGAACTTTAATACTTTTCTGATCCCACCTTTCCCAACACCTCGTTCTTTTCAGGCTCAGCTTTGGATAAAATTGTAAAATAAGTAATGTAGCTGGCTCCCCACTTTGCATTGTAGCACCAGAATTCTGTTCTATCCTCAGCACCTGATTTCTCATTCAAATTCTATCTACCTTCAATGCTCTGAGAAAGTATTTCCTGACTCCCGCACAGTAGTTTTTTAACATTTACTAATTGCAATTCTCTTTACTCAGGCATAATCTTCAGCGAGCACCCAACTGGTAGAAAAAAAACTGGTAAAAGTCAATAAAATGTCAGTTGGTATGTAAATAGAAGGCACAGAGCCTGACAGGTTCCATCCTCTCCCCTCTCCTCTGTCCGTGACGAGCCTGAGTGTGGCAGAGCTGTTTGAAAACTACTACCCTACTCAAAAGTACTTCCTTCTTTCCTCTGGACTTCTATTTTACTCACTGTTTCTAACGTTCGATCATTTATTCATTCAGCAAATATTTATTGAGTACCTACTATGAGTACCTGGCACTTAATTATGTATGGCCTGATCATAACATTTATATAATTACTTTGAAATTATCCATTTAAATATCTGCCTACCTATATACTGTGTGTTCTTCCTTGGATCCCCAGATCCTACACAGAATTTAGAAAATAATGGGTGCCCGATTTTCTCTCAAATCCACGTGACTTGCTCCCTCACTTCATTGGCCTCTCTGTTCAAATGCCACCTTATAAAAGAGGCCCTTGCTGACTATCCTACTTCAAATCATACGTCCTTCACCTTCTCTCACTCTGTACCCTTAATCACTTTATATTTTTTCCATAAAACTTATCACCACCTGATAAATTGTGTGTGTGTGTGTGTGTGTGTGTGCGTGTGTGTGGAGCCCTGATGGCGCAGTGGTTAAGAGCTCTGCTGCTAACGAAAAGGTCAGCAACCTGAATCCACCAGCCACTGTGGAAGCCCTATGGGGCAGTTCTACTCTGTCCTATAGGAGTAGGAATCAACTCAATGGCAACAGGATTGGTTATTTGGTTTTTCATACATACACCAAAACTAAACTAACTCATTGCTGTTGAGTCGATTGCAACTCATAAAAACCTTATAGGTCAGAGTAGAACTGCCCTATAGAGTTTACAAGGCTGTATATTTTTATAGAAGCAGACTGCCATATCTTGGTGGGTTCTAACCACCCTCCTTTCAGTTAGCTTACATATTGTTAACTACCTAAAACAATGCTCATGTTAAAATGCGTGTATGGCTTATGTTCCTCCCTGGAATGGCACCTTTTTGAGAGAAAATCCATGTCTTATGTTTCTCTTTATCCTCTGCTTCTCCCTGTCTCCCTCTGTGCCAAGCATAACATCTTGCTTATGGCAGATGTCTCATACATTTATTTAGCTGACGGATCAAGGGGAAGAAAGAAGGACAAATGTTGTCTGCACTAGAGGTACAACCAAAGAAACAGAGAGAGATCCTTGATTAAAGTCAGTAAAGAACACCTATCTCTCAGGAAAACTGCATAGAAACATCCTTTGCTCCACTGTATGATCAGAGGGTGAGGTTGGGGAGATCATTGGGGAAATTGGGAAACATAGAATATATTACTAAGGTAAATCTCTATGTTTTTAGCCATAATCAAGGAGTTAGTACTGTGTTATATATCTGTGTTTATTTACTTGAAGAGTCCAGGTGCCAATAGTAGTTAAAGAGCTACAAGAACATTCTACAAATTGTTTATGCCAAATTCCTGTTAACATACCTGAAGACAGGCTTTATTGTTTTTAAATAAGTAAACTTAGTTCTCATTACTAATTCATTTCAAGCTTATATTTACCAAAGATTCTGGAGCTTTCTTTTTCCATCTTAGCCTAGAGATATTCAGTCTCCCTCTGGTTTAAGTTCAATTTCATACACCCAAATGCTAATCAGTTCTCTAATTTACCTTGAGCATAGTGAACTTAAACCCTACCCGCAACAGTGAGTCATCTGGCATGGACTATTATAAAACACAACTGTTTAGAAGCAGGACCTGAGCAAAGAATTTGGAGCCAGAAACCATTTAGAAGAGAGATCTCCCTTAAGGACTCATCTGTAGCTTCTGATGTTTTTCAAATATTCCACTCACTGTAATGATGGTGTCCCATGGAAGTGTAAACATCTGGGGTTGCCTTGTCCAAACAGACTTTTGTCACTTCTTCCCCTTCTCTAACACCATCACTGTCTTTCTATTGCCTAGAATATGAAGCCTAGGCTCTTTAACCTAATAGTCAAAGCTTCCATTCTAGACTTACCTCTTTCAGTCCCCAACACAAATGCCCTGTTCCAGCCAGACTCATGCTCAGAGGTCTTCTAGCAAATTAAGCTCATTCTGACCCCTGTGCCTTTGTTCGACATTGCCCTTGAAATGTTCTTTTCTCTCCTCATCTGCCCAAATTCTACTTACTGTCATTCCACAGCCCAGCTAGAACCTTTCTTGTCCATAAAGCGTTTCAGGGCACAGGAAGCCCTTCCTCCTGTATGGCCTCACGGTGCCCAGCTACTCAGTGTGGTCCATTGACCTGCATCACCTGGGAGCTCCCTAGAAATGCAGAAGCTAAGACTCTACCTCAAACTATCTGTTGGAAGCCACATTTTAAAAAGATTCCTACAGGGAATTGTATGCACATTAAAGTTTGAGAGGCCCTGGGACCAGGCTTTCAGGAGCCATCTTTGTCTCTGCTACACTGCCTTAATGGCGTCTCTTAGCCTATTGCCTTAAACTGTTCAGTTTCTAAATGTGACATTGCACTACATGTAAATATATTTACAGTTTCTCAACCTCTTTCAAAGGAAAGTATGAGTCAATGAACAAATATAAATTGAACATCTCCGTACTAAGACACCAATTCCTGAGAACTTAAAATCGCACTCAAATTTCCCTGATGCTGGAAAACATGTAAGAGGACACATCATATGGCATTTAAACCTACCACTTAAAGAGAGGAGCCAGGATAGACTAGGAGGAGGCAAAAAGGCCACTCCCATCTTCTGGGCCATTATCCCAGCCCCCTGGGTTAGGCAAGAAGGGCCCACAGCAACATCCTAAGAGTTTGGCTGTGAAGTGCACAGGGGTCTAGTCCTTCATCGAAGTTTTGACAAACAGAACATTCAGTAGCTCTGGTCTGTGGCCTGAGAAGGGCATCCTCTGTTCTCCAGATTTGTATTCACTGAAGTCGTAGGAGTCATGGCCTTCAGAGAAAGGAATAGGGAGTGACCAGGGAAGGCCCATACTCTTTAAAGCCTTAGAGGAAGCATGAGGAACTTGGCCATTTGACAGATGCCAAAGACATTCTTAAGGTGGTTAAGCATGGGGGAGGAATAATGGTGGAGGAATATGGTTTAGGCAGCAAAGTTCAAGATTGATCTCCCTCCGTGTGTGTGTGTTTGTACTTTTTTCATTTTGGATGTGGAAATAATTCCAAGCATTCAGGAAAGGTGCAAGAATGTCACCTATTGAAACATATTGCCCCATTTACTTTATCAATTGTGTGCTCCCCGCCCTTCCTTACTCTTTCTCTCCCTTTGTCTATTTCTCTCTACCTATCTACAATTATTTTTTTAACCATTTGAGAGTGAGTTGCATATATCATACCCCTTTATCTCTAAATACTTTAGTGCATATTTCTAGGACTATGGACATTCCCTTACATAAACACAGTTGCTATCATTTTAAACTTCCTAATTTCCACATCTTTCTCATGATGACTGCATCCTTTTTGGCACTGTTTCACCATTAAGATGACTGCTTCTTATTTGATTGATATCATTAGAGTTGATCTCATGTTCTGATCCTTAAGTGTTTTTCAGTGTGATTTTCCTTTGTGAGTAGAAACTCTTCAATAGTACACCAAGTTTTTCCTACAAGTTCTTGGCTGTGTTGTGTTCCCCAGTTTTTTCCTCTAACAGACTTTCACCCTCTTCTAACTGGGCTTTGGTAATAGAGAACCTGGAGGTGGTCACCGAAAGCTTTTACTTTGTGGGACTAGTTGAAGCATTTGGTCTGGAATCCACCCCATTTTCCTTAGAGAAAAATCAGATAACATACTTGAGGAAAAGATCAAGCCATTTGTATTATGGGCTGTGTCAGACTTTTGGCTGCACTTTCGAATTATCATCCCTTAACAATAGCAAGAGATGAAGGAGAAGAGCAAGGATAGAGGTCAAACTCTGAAAAGTACAAGCAAACAGTTTTGCAAATTATTAAAATAGCACTTCTCACCTGTATGTTGTATTTAAAAATATAATTGAGCTGAGCCATAATACGCCCTTCCAAAAGAGAAAACGTCAAGTGTGTAGAAGAATAAAATTGTGCATGTAGTTAGCAGAGCATCTCTTAACAAATGTGGCTGAAGGAAACTCCATTAAGTCTCTTTAGTCCTATTAAATTTGTGTCATTTTTTTATAAGGTCCAATGTCACCTACCCACAAATGATTTTTACTTTTTTTCATGTAAGTATCCCTGTGATTCATAAAACATTTTCTACACAAAATGTCTTCTAACTATATTAAATTGGTCCCAGATGGATTTTTGTCATTTTGGAATGTTAGGACTAAATTCATAGTCTCATGCATAGGCGAAGGTCTGGAACCAGGGAAGGATTTGTTCAAACACTGGTCAGAATAAAATGTCTAAATTTACATAAAAGTTAATGGGCTCTGGGTAAATAGGAATGCTTCCCACCACCACTCCCCATTAGACTGCCTAGAAGATGACTTTTACTAAATCAAATTAGCCTTTACAAAGGATTTAACTAAGTTATTAATTAATGTTTCACCAAGACTCAATTCTTGAACTTCTTTTTCTTCTATCTCTGCTTGCTTCCTTAGTGACCATATCTAGTCTCATGGCTTTAAACCCCATCTGTATGCTGATGGTTCCCACACTTATATCACCAGCCCATCCTCTCTCATGAAATCCTTAACCATAGAGCCAACTGTCTATTTGACTTGTACACTTGGCTGTCTAATAAGTACTTCAAACTTAATAGGTTCAAATCAAGCGCCTAGCATTTTCTTACAAACAACCAACTCATGGAATCTTCCCCAACTCAATAGCTATTTTATTATTCTAGTCTCACAAGTTAAAATCCTTTGTGCCATCGTGGACCTCATTATTTCTTTCATACTCCTCCTCAGGTCATCAGAATTTCCTGCCGTCTTTATCTGCAAAATATACTCAGAATTCAACAATTTCTCACCACCTTACTGCTAACATTCTTGACAAGCCACTATCATCTCTCATTTAGATTGTTGCAGTAGTCTCCTAACTTGTCTCACTTATTCTTCCCTGGCACTTCTGCAATATTATCTCAAGAAAGAAGCCAAAGTGATCTCTTCAAAATCTAAGTTAAGGCTCTTATTCTGGTCATGATATACTAGATGGTATTGAGCTTGCTCTCCTGCTGTAAACATAAAACTGGACAAAATACATAAAATTAGAGTTTATGGTTAGAAATTAGACATAAATCAAAACAGGGCTACAAACCTTGAGAGAAGAGAGCCACATGAAGTGAGCCCCACCTTTTTCCTGAGAGCACTTTTCAAAGAATGGCAGTTTGCTAGGCAAAAGAAACCAAGATGAGAGTTGAGGATTGCTAAGGTGGCTAGGGTTGCAGGGGGTGATCAAGGTACCAGAAATGAGGGAATCAGAGAGAAGGAGCCCCAAAGAGCTACATGGGAATTCTTCTTGGAATCTTGAATGAGAGAAAGATCCCAGGAGATCTATTATAAAACAGTTTCTGAGATGCTAAGAGTTGAGCAAAGATTTCGGAAGCCACACTGCACTTGGGAGAAACTGGAGATCTGGCTCCACCACAGTGGAGTTGATACCCCAAAAAGGTCATGAGCTAGAAATAAGAGCCATGCCCCAAGAGTACAAATATGGTCAAGCAGTAGGCAAAATACTAAAATTGACTTGCTCTAACAAAGCCAAGACCAATCTTTGACAGGATCAAGATCACCCACCAGCAATTTAGAATAAGGAAGAGCCAATTTTTTTTTTTTTTATCTAGAACATCTAGAACATTCAGCATACAAACAAAATTTCCTAGAAAAAATAAAGAAGTAGGAACTTGAATTTTATTTTATGGAATTTATACCTTAATAATATTGATTTAAAAAAGGAAAAACAAGCATGGGGAAAAAACACATTATCTTCCAGCAAATATAAAATTACAGCTGATTTCTGAATAAAACAATGGAGTCAGAGGACAATGAAACAGTATCTTTTAAGTCCTGAAAGTCCTGCTTATCTAGTGTTCTACACCCAGTGAAAATATCCTTCAAATTTAAAGTGAATTATAGGTGTTTCCAGTCAAGCAAGAGAATTCAATACCATCCAACTCACCACAAAAAATACTGAAGGAAGTTCTTCAGGCGAAGGAAAGTGATCATAAATGGAAAAAACAAAAGTGCAAGGAGAAATCAACTGCAACAGAAAGGCTAAATATATGAGTGATATAAAAGACTGAATGTTTAAAGCACAGTTAATAATAGTATTTCATGAGGCTTATAACTTTTAAGACTTAAGAAAACAAAAACAATATGAAAAACAGGTAAAAGGGGTAAAGGGATTTCAAGAGTTGCAAGGTTATAGCATTGTTTGGAATGTGTAAAAAGTATTAATAGGCTTTAATGAGCCAAGGATGCATTTTGTAATTTCTAGAATACCTGCTAAAAGAGTAATACTAAAAGGTATTGGCAACTTAATTCTAAAATTTACATGGAAATGAAAAGGACCAAGAACAATCAAAACGATTTTGAAAAAACGTAAAGTTGGATAACTTACATTACTATATTTCAAGACTTCTTTTAAGTCTACAATAATTAATAGAATATGGTATTAGTGAACAATTACAAAAATGAGCAAAGGAACAGAAGGGACTCCAGAAATAAGCTCACATATTTGTTGTCACTTGAATGACACCAAAGGCACCACCGCGATTCAGTTCAGGGAAAGATAGCCTTTTCAAAAAATAGCTCTAGCACAATAAGATATGAAAATGGGAGAAATGTTCATATCTCCCGTCTCATACCATATGTAAAACTTAAATTGAGGTGGATCTTAGACTTAAATATAAAAGCTAAACAATGAAGTTTCTAGAAGAAAACATAAGAATTTTCTTCTAGGCTAGGTGAAGATTTCCTTAATGGGACACAAAAAGCAGTAACTACAGAAAATAATAAATTGAACTTCGTTAAAACTAAGAACTGCTGTTCATCAAAATGGATCATTAAGGAAGGAAATAGGCAAGCCCCATGCTGGAAAACAATACTTGCAAAACATTAAGCTGAATAAGGACTTGTATCCAGAATACAAAAAGAACTACAAATTGTACACAAACAAAAAAAAATTACATGGATAAAAGACTTGAACAGCTACGTCATAAAAGAGACTACCCAAATGATCAATAGCATATAAAAAGGCTTTTTGGTTTTTGTTTTTGTTTTTTTTTTTATAGAATTACCTATATGGAAAATGCAAATTAAAACCGTGATTGGCTAAAATTAAAAAGACTGACAAAATCAAAAGTTAAAGAGGATGCCTCGCAACTGGAAGTCTTATAAATTGCTGATGGGAATGTAAATTTGTTCAACCATTTTTTAAAACTGTTTGGCACTATCTACAAAGACTAAAAATATGCCCACCCTCTAACTTAGCATTTCTGCTCTTCAGAATGCCGAAGAAAAACTTGTTCACCCATCCACCAAAAGATGTATGCAAGAATGTTCATGACATCTTTATGCATAATAGGCAAAACCAAGAAGCAACCCAAATATCCATCAGTAGGAAACTTGGTAAATTACAGTGTATTTATACAATTAATGGAACACTACTCCACAATGAGAAAGAGAGAGAGAAAAAGAACCACTGATATCTGCAGCAACATGAATGAATCTCAAAACATAAAGTTAAACAGAAGAAGCAAAAAAGCATATGTATTGTTGTTGTTTGTTGTAAGGTGCCGTCAAGTCGGTTCCAACTCATACGATCCTACACACAACAGAACAAAACACTGCCCAGTCCTGCGCCATCCTTACAATTGTTGTTATGCTTGAGCTCATTGTAGCAGCCACTGTGTCAATCCACCTTGTTGAGGGTCTTCCTCTTTTCCGCTGACCCTGTACTCTGCCAATCATGATGTCCTTCTCCAGGGACTGATCCCTCCTGACAACATGTCCAAAGTATGTAAGACGCAGTCTCGCCATCCTTGCTTCTAAGGAGCATTCTGGTTGTACTTCCTCTAAGACAGATTTGTTCGTTCTTTTGGCAGTCCATGGTGTATTCGATATTCTTTGCCAACACCACAATTCAAAGGCGTAAACTCTTCTTCGGTCTTCCTT